>NW_024105197.1:1764692-2403289 GCF_003945595.2 Pipra filicauda
GTGTTTTCTGTCTCTCCTATTACCCTTAACTCTGTGCTACTCCTGTCCCCTCAGATGTGTTTGGCTTTCTCAAACTCTTTCACAAGGACTCAAATCCTTCCTTCTCCTGCAGTCAGTATGAATTACTGCTGGTTGTGAGGTCTTTGTGAAGGCTGGGGAAGTTGAAAGGTCATTTCTCTTTAGAGGTAAAAATTAGTTTTAGGTTTGCACTGAACAGTTACAAATGAAATTCTGAAGAAGCCATGTAATCTGTGTACTATGTATGTATAACAGGAATGAAATAGGTAGGGATTTTTAAAAGTTTGTTCAGAAATGTCTAAGGAAAAGAATAAGTTAAATGGGGAGGAGAACAGTTAAGACATACAGACTTATAGTCACAGAATCACAGACTCAAAGAATGGATAAGGTTGGAAGGGACCAGAGTGGGTCATCTAGTCCAACCTCCCTGCTCAAGCAGGGTCATCCTAGAGCACCTTGCACAGGACTCCATCCAGAAGGGTCTTGAATATCTCCAGTGAGGGAGAGTCCACAACCAATCTGGACAACCTGCTACTCACACAGTAAAGAAGTTCTTGGTCATATTCAGATGAAACTTCCTGTTCATCAGTTTCTACCTGTTGCCTCTATACTATTGGCTTGGCAAGACCAAGAAGAGCCTGGCTCCTCCCCTTGACACCCTCCCTTCGGATACTTATACACTTTAATGGGGTCCCCTCTCAATTGTCTCTCCTTGAGGCTGAACAGGCCCATCTATCTGCAGGTATGGCATAGAATGTTATCTTCTATCCTGGGAAAAGGAATGAGAAATATGAGACAGCTGGTAATATCTCCTCATCTTGGTGTAGCTTTATATACCATATAGTGTAACAGAAATGAGGAGTGAGCTAGAGATTACAAATCAGTCTTTCTAAAACTTTCTGTAGAAGTAGGTTTCTCAAGGGAGCCCCAAAATATTCTGAGATACAAAACCTGGAATTTTTCAGAATACAATCCCCTGTATTTGCAATTTCTAGTAGGATGACTATATTAGAACAAAAGGTCTACATACACAGCTCCCTGCCTATTCATGGATTACTGCAAGGCGGACTGTGCTTATAGGCTTGATTTCAGTCTATTCAGCACCTGTCTGGGTTACTGCAAATTCTGAAAAATCCCCTTTTGGTCTGTTTTTTCTGTTCCCACAGGGGCTTCCCTGTGTCTTTGAACGAGCTGCAGTCTGGCTACTTGTGCAATGACTGCTTCCTGTAATTTTCAACATGGAAACTTCTCCTCTAGTGCATATTCATTGACTCCAGGAATATCACTGCCCTCTTTCCACATCTACTATGTCTGGTCACTCTTCCTTAAAGAACAAAGCTCGCAACAAGAAGCCAACACATAGAGGAGATACTGTTCAGCAGGCTGCTGCTGTGCATACTAAATCTAAGAGTTAGAATTTCAAAGAAACAGCTACATATATGATGGATGGCAGGGATTAATTGGAAATAAGTAAACACAAAACAGTCAGATATTAACATCATAATAAGTCATTAGCATTATAAGTGAAAGCTTGACTGAATGAGTCTGGAGAGCTGGGATCTGGCTATCATGGTACTATTATGATTTGTTTTCTGTGTTGAAGTTTGTGTGTAATGTGGATAGTATATATCTGAAAAAGTGATTTTAAAAAACAGCTTTCAGGGGATGAAATCAGTTTTTGCAGTACTAACACAGAAAATTCATCTCAGAGTCCTTGGAAGTTTTGCCTGCGTAAGGCCAGGGAATTAAAAATGCTGTAATGTAGCTACAGAATGTAGAAAAGGTTAAATATTTTTATTTTAGGCTCCAGCAAGCCTGGTATAACTAGGAAAATGATTCTACCAGACAGATTGGCTTGTCTGAAACTTATCCTCCTGCCAGTGGAACAGAAATATGATGATGGTGGTCTCCATAATATAATTAGTGAGAAACATTCAGTAAATTGCTGAAAAAATCTTCTGTCACAGTAGTGCATATTCAACCTAATAAAACAGGTAGCATTTTGTCTATTTTCTGTGAGATATGAATGCAAGTAGAAAGACTGATGTAATATGGGCTAATATGCACAATGATGATGATTTAGCATATTGTGCATTTGCTATAATTACTTGGTAGTAGTACTGTGTGGTATCAGACCAATGCTATCTTTTTATATTGGTTTGAGAAAGTTATTTTTTTATTTTATTTTTTTAATCGAGGTTAAAATAAAACTTTCATATGTGTGTGAGAATGTTGCTTTAAATACATTGTTTGGTTTCCAAACAAATTGATAAATATTGGGGTTTGTAATTTGTAGTTTACTCTTTTGGATACCAGTGTGTTTATTTTACCATGTGGAAAGGTCATGGAGAAGAAATAGATAAGAGATGATGGCAGCACTTATAAGGCAACTTATTGGTGTGTCAAAAAATAATAATTGGCATTGGATTCTGTCTAATCACAGATGTTTGTGTATGCATGCATACTGCTTCTATTTTCTGTCAGTGCTGGAAAGGCAGCACAGTCCTTTTATAAATTTTTAGAGGCTTTTCAAAAATATCAGGTTTTCTGGTAAATGTGTCAAATTACTTTAGATGACTGCCTTTACTCTTGATGTGCTTTTGGTGGTTTATTTGGTTTATTTGGGGTATTTTCCCCATATTTGATGAGTTAGAGTGGAAATAATTTGAAGGGGGTTGTTTCTTTCCTTGTTTCTTCCTATTACAAATGATTTTAGCAGAGTTCAAGTAAAATATATCTAAGTCAAAGTTAGACTAGACATGTGGGAGGATGATAGAATGTAATCTACTATAGAACAATACTAAATAAATATTTCACATGTTTCACAAAATAAACGCAATGTACATAAAAATAAATTCTCTTTGGTGTGGGATTTCACAAACACAGCAATTGCAGCCTGATATTTGCCTTAGGAAACATATGATGCTTTCCACAATGGATTTTAATCTGCAATAATCAAGCTACAGTTGTGCCTTCAGTTTTTCCTAAGTTTTTCTCTTAGTTACAATCATTTTTCTCAGAAGATAAATTTATGTTGTAAATTTATGTTCTTCACTGGAAATAAATCTGCTGACCTTAGAAGATGGTAAGGAAACATAGCCTTCCCTTTTTGCCACCAAAGGAGAAATTACTTGATCAATTGATGTATATGTCTGTGAGTCTGTATAAAAACTATTTTTTTTTCTTGAGAAAGAGGGGAAATATGACAACCTTATACATTTACGCAAGCCTCTCTCTATTTTTTTGGCTTTTTTTTCTGAGGAGAGCTGAGTTTGATGGTTTGGTTTTATGTCCTTCACAAAGGCATCCAGTTTGCTCTAAGGTTCAAATTTCTCAGGATTACCTTCTCTGAAGTCTTCAGGAGCAGTTGAAATGTTGGACAGTCAGAATAACTGGTGGAAGTAGACTAAAGCAAGACATGGTATAAGACGCACTCATGAAACTGTAATAGTAATATACAGTGGCTGAGAGCAGGGCTCACGTCAGGTTAAGACACCACTGGAACTGTGTTTGTGCTTGTAGCTGTTTCCTTCAAGAACAGAATGAAAGTGTGTGATCTGCATACTTATCATTTTGCCATTGTTATCAGAAGCCCTGTGGAACCAGAGCCTGATTCTGGTCTAGGTGGTGCTGGCCACCCCAGCTGCTGGGGATGAGTGACTGTCATCTCTCCAGGGTGAGCTGAGTCTGCTCATACAATTGATGGTGTGGGCCGTGCTAAGGGAAAGCACAAATATAAACCCAAACAAGCTCAAGGTAGATGAGGAAGAACTCATTGACAGCCTGCTTCTGTCAGACAACAGGAGGAAGAAAGCCTATCCATGAACTTCTTCTGATGAAGACCTAGCATGTGACCTTCTCTACTTCACCCCAATGCTGTTTTAGGAATACTGAAGCTGTCCACAGGAGTATCCAGAAGGGCATTGCAAGGGTGATCTTACCACCAACAAAGGGGATCAGTACTAGCAGTTCTTGTATGGTGTTTTGAAAGAGGATATTATTAGTGCGGATTTACTGTGGCAGCTGGACTGGCACAGTGAATATTAATGTTACTGGATCAGTCATAATTGTTGTAGTTTTGTTAATTTACTAAACTTTAATTAGGCTAATAATGGTTTTGGGTTTTTTGCTGTTTTCCCTTTTTGTCAGTAACAGGAATACTTTTTCTTGGATTAGAAAATTCCAGTCCAGATTATTTTCACTAAAGCATATCTGCTTAATATTCTTCACAAATAAGCTTTGGTAGAGAATCTGCTAATGGGAAAATTTAATGTAGAGGATTTGTCCATAGTTAAGACTACTTTTGATGAAAAAATCCATTTGTACGATAGAAGTTAAAAAAAAAAATGTCTTGGGGAACCTGGAACTTACCTGAAAATTGGAACAGGGAGGTTTCATGTGTGGCCATATAATCATATTTTGGTTTATTATTTCTTTTTCAGTAGTGTGACTTTTTTTTTCTCAAATAGCATATTGTTCAGATACTGTTAGGAGATTTCTGTGTTTTCAGAACTATTTCCCTATGTACATTCTTGAACTCATTAATCTGAACTTTTTCAGTCTTAATTGTAGGTGAGTTCGTGGCAGCGTGGCCTTTGGGAGAACAGTTTACTGTGATCATAAATCTCAGTATTCATAATAACTTGATGTGTATGTCCTTTATTCCCTCACAAATCCTTGTCAGACTAGTTCTGGAAACATTCCTCAGTTCTGACAAAACAGTGACTAAGCTTAACTTCAGGACTGAAAACAGTACAGTTTCTGTGACAGCTAAAGAAAAAATAACTCACAATCCCAAATCTTTGTTAGTTGGACACCTATGAAGGTTTCTTAGTCATTGTGTGAAGGTCATGACTACTTTCAGGCTTGGAGAAGCAGTGGTTTTATAGATGTTCTTCTGTGGAAAGTGAGATGAAATTCTCTCTTTAGACAGGGATACTTAAAAAATTGGAAGAGGAATCATCTGATCTAGGTGGTCTCCTGGGTAAAGGTGACTTTTCAGAAGTACTGAAAATGTGAGACAGTGAGTTAACTTAGAGCCTCTTGACTGCTAGACTTACCCCTGCTCCCAAAACTAAACAGTAAGAAGAGATAATAAAATTGTGAGTTTTTCAGTGCAGATTGTCTTCATAAGCAGGATCTTGTAGACATGTCTATTGTTCATGAATCTGTCTTTTCACACTACTGTTAATTGTCATGGCATTCTGTTAAAATTCCACAATTTTTTAAATTGATCTAAATTGGTCTACAATGATTCTACAATGAAGCTATTCCAGATGGAACAGAAAATAGTTATTGTGAACTTTTAGACTTAGCTTTTTCTGACCCATAATGTCAAATTCTTTTTTTTTTTTCTGCTACTGGCTGAATGACCTAGAATTTCAAGAAGAAATGGGAACCATTCAGATCCTGGTTAGATAAATGGTCCTCTGCTGACCTCTTATGGAGAAGATAAATCTGAAACTACCTCATAACCAATTGCATGTTCACAACTCAGCAGAGCAAGAAGACATAGCAATAACACTGTGATAATACTGTCATCCTGTTGAAAACATCTACACGGTATGACAGGATATGAAGAAAATGATACTGGAAAACAGTCATTCAAGAATTGACTGGTTATGCAAACTCAGATCTGCTTTGTATTGAAAAATCTGCCCCTGCTTTTAAAACTTAGAAATCTTAAAGAGAAATGGAGAGTTTATGTGCTTGTGGGTGTTGTGCTAGAAAGCCCTGCACTCTGTGAGCTGTTGCCGGTGTGGAGTTAAAGACAAAAAGCGTAAGAGTTAGACTGCAAGATAAGGCAAGAGATTCTTCAAAAGAGGTCTTCAACTTTTGATGCAAAGGAGTAATGGCATTAATTCATAGGTCTAAAAAATGGTGACAGAGATAAAAATATGCCTGGAGTACAAATTTTCACTTTTTAGATTTATTTTTTTCATGATCAAAAATCAATATAGTATTGTAGACAGTAATACCATAGTAAATCAGCTCCATGTATAGATATTTTAGAAACACAGAAGAGCTGAGGCACCAGAAGGTCCCTCTGGAGACAGTCTACTTATGGGGGTTGACCCTGGCTGGCAGCTAAGCCCACACTCCTTTTCTCATTCATTCATCTCCAGCAGGACAGAAGAGATAACTGAAAGGGCAAAAAGGAGAGAAAATTTGTGGATTGAGATAAAGATAGTTCAACAGATGAAGAAAAAAAATAAAAATGGATGCAAAGGCAATCACTCACGAACTTCCACCTGCAGACTGATGACAAGTCAGTCTCTGAGTAATGGTTACCTTGGAAAAACACCTCTTTAATTTTATTGCTGAGTGAGATGTTATGTTGTATGGAACATCTCTTTTATTAGTTCAAGTCTGGTGTCCTGGCTGTGTACCTTCCTAACCTTTTACTCACCCCCAGCCCATTTGCTGGGGGAGGAGGGAGGACAGAGTGAGAAACACAGAAGGCCTCATTACTGTTCAAGCAGTGCTCAGAACAGCTAAATTACTGTTGTGTTATCAGCACTGTTTTGATCATAGATCTAAACCTAGCACTGTCATCATCATTGTCATCATCATCATGGCTAGGCTTTGTGAAGGAAGATTTGGGAAGGACTCTACCCACACTTGCTACAAGCGTGCTGGTGGCTAAAGAGGCCAATATGAGATAGACAGGTCCGATTGCAAAAGACACAGTAGAAAGACTCCTTGGATAGTATCAGCAAGACACGGTTCTTTCTGCCTTGTCTTTTCTCCTTGAGAGTGATCCTGCGTGCATTCTCAAAAGAAGCAGCAGCTTTATAGATAGTGTGTCTTCAGACCTCCTGATTGGAGGCCAGAATAGATCAATTATGATGATCAATATGACCAAGGCTGAGATGTTGTTTCAAGGAGTCCTTGTATCTCCTCTTCGGGGCTCCTCTCTTGAGGCAGCCAGTGGCAAGTTCACCATAAAGCAAGATCTTAGGGAGGCGGTGGTCCTTCATCCTGGAGACGTGTCCTGCCCAGCGCAGCTGTGTTCTCAGCAACATGGCCTCAATACTCGTAACTGCTGCCTGTTCTAGAACAGATATATTAGTCACATAATCTGACCAGTGGATGTTTAGGATTGTACAGACACAACGTTGATGGAAGCGTTCTGGGAGTCGCAGGTGGTGGCAGTAGATGACCCATGATTTGGACCCATATAAAAGAGTAGACAGCACTATGGCTCTGTAAACACTGATCTTTGTACTTTTCTTCAGGTGTTTATTTTGCCAGACTCTTTTATGAAGCTTTCCAAAGGGATTATATGCCTTTGCTAACCTGTTGTCTATCTCTCTGTCAATCTTACCGTCCGAGAAGATAATGCTTCCCAGGTAATTAAACTGCTGGACTGATTTGAGCTCTGATTGGCCAATGGTGATATGGGGATGATGGAAGACATCCTGAGCTGCAGGTTGACAGAAAACTTCTGTCTTCTTCAAGCTGACTTCCAGCCCAAAGAGCTCAGCAGCCTCTGCAAAGCAGGATGGTGAATGCTGCAGAGCTACTTCTGTCTGGGCGACGAGGGCGTCGTCGTCAGTGTAAAGCAGCTCAAGGATTAGATGATTTAAGGTCTAGTATGGGCCTTCAGTCGCCTTAGGTTGAAAAGGCTTCCATCAGTACAATATCGAACGTAGACACCACCCTGATCATCGAGGTCTGCCATGGCCCTTTGGAGCATCATGCTGAAAAACCTAGCACTGTATAGACTGCTATTAAGAAATGTAATGCTGTCCCAAACAGTACAGTGACCAAAACTCCCTGCTCAGAGCAAGGGAGCCCTGATCTAGACACAGCACTGTAGATGTGTCTCACCAGGCCCTCACCAGAATCACCTCCATTGACTCATGGGCAGCAGTGCTCCTGCAGCAGTCCGGGATGCTATTGGCTGTCTTTGCTGCATGGACACATTGCCGGCCCATGGTCAGTTTGTTTCCCAGGACCCCAGGTCCTTTTCTACAAAGCTGCTAATTGGTATATCACCTTTCTTTTTTAATTGGGTACAACTTACCTGCTTTATGCCAATAGTTTTTGGACTGAAAACCTAATATAACTCCATAAGGCTGAATTTCTTGTTAAACTCCCAGTAGCTTTTTAATCCATTGGACAGTTCCAGCAAAATTTTCAATCCTTTACTCCAAGAAAAGCTAACAGTTTGCCAAACAGCACATATACTGGTTGACTACACACATAGCTATGAGCTAACCAGAGTGTGAATAGTTATTGTCCGGTGAAAAGAAACCCTTCTTTGAACGAGCACCTGTGAAGAAGGCTGTGTATCACGCTGCAGAGGAAGACAGGCAGTAGTGACACAGAAGGAGCTGGCAAGGTTGGGAAGACTATGTGCTGGGAGACACAGCACAGGAGTCTGTCTGAAACCATGCTTCATTAGTTACACTGCTCACAGAACTATTTGCTAAGCTTGTTGCATATACAAACATTTATTTAACTAAAATTCAGTACTCTGCTTTCACTGTAAAAAGAGTGTCAGTGCTTCATTGACTCCAAAAGATGGTGCTCTCTGCATTTATTTTAGAATTTATGATGACAGAAACAATTTATATCCAATTCAGCCTTTGTAGTATTGTAAATTATTGAGGATACTTTTGTAACAGGATCTGTTAATGCAGTCCTTCTGCTGAGGCTTTCACATTTACAAATAATTTACATAACATTTTCACATGAGAGGTTAGAAAATGCACAGCTTTTTGAGTAACCTTACATTAATATAACCTGATATGTTAAACCAATCACAGAACATATTAGATTTTAAAAAGACAACATTTGATTCAATCAATAACTGCAAAGTTGACTTTTTAGCAAAAAGTATTTGTAAATTCCACTATTGTGATGATTCTTTATGGAAGATATAGGGTCTTTGCTATAAATATCTATATATGGTTACAGAATAGTGCACAAAGTATGCATGTAACTACTGATTCTGATGTAATGTATGAACTGTAATATGAAAATCAGTATAAGAAAGAATGCTTTGCAGTTCTGAATTATATCCTCGAATTGGTTTGAAACTTCATTTTGCAGTGCTATGCTTCTGCATTTGTAACTGATTTGCTACTCCTATACAATTAAAAGCAGTAGAATTTTTCTAGCTTTTTGTTGTGCTTTTCATCCTGTTTCCATGGAAGATACTAATACAGATTGAAAAACTATTTAAGATAAGTATACATTTTACTTGTATATTACACTCTGTGAAATATTGCAGGTGATTCACTTTGTGTAGGGTGTCAGAACAGATTACAAACTCAACCTGAAAGATGCATTGAAAATTGCTGCCTATCTGCAGTAAAAAATCACAACTGTTCCTGGTCAGCCTCTCAGGTACTGGTATCACGTTTGCTATTTTGTGCTATTTTGTACTATTTTGGCCATTTTGAAACAGCTAGCGTTGTTGTTTCATGTTGCTTGTATCTGGGGTTTGAGTGAGAAAGCGGAAAGATGTGGGATTAGTATTCAGAAAATTTGAGTAAGGAACACAGAAAGTGGAAAAAAAGGATACGTATATTATAGACTAGAATTAGAGAATAGTTGAGATTGGGAGGTATCTCCCTAAATCATCTACTCAGCCCCACTGTTCAGACCAAGATTGATTTTGATGTTGAATCTGGCTTTTTTGTTCAGTCAGGCGACTCAGATCTCCCTGAGCAACCTCTTATGGTGTTTGACAGATAATCGTGAATTACTTTTTCAAAATATCTAACTAGAATATCAGTCATTGCAGTTTTACCCATTGTCCTTCTTTTGCTGTCTACTGACAAGAAAATGCTAGTTCCAACTTCTCTGCAACCATACACTTAATTTGAAGACAGCAGTAAGATCCTCCTTTAACCTTTCCTTCTTTAGGCAGAACAAACCCAGCTCTCTCAATCAATGCTTTCATGTCTCATATAAAAACCCCCAATCATCTTGCTGACTACTATCTAACAGGAACAACTGAAGTGTGAACCTTCAGGGTTCTCCTGTGATGTTGCACGTATCTCATACTGTGCTGTTGTTATCCTTATGAAATACACAGCTTACACTTACTTTTGGTATATCTGTGTAAAATATTGCTCCAACCCATGTGTGTACATTCTCTCCTGACTGTGTTGACCATAATACTGTTTTCTTGAATTCTTGAGTATTAAAATAAAAATCCAAATGAATATTGCTTGTTAGAAATCTCTTTAGGACTTGAGTTGCATGAAATTAAAATATGCTGTATCACTACCAAGTAACATTTTTTGTTACTGTTTTAAAATTCAAAAAGACAGTATGCATGTTTAAAAAAACAGAAATAAATAAAAAGGAGTCTCCTTCATTATTACATGAAAGAGAAGTCTTCAATTTTTTCTGTATTTTCTGTGTTGATGGATATATAAAGAATCATCTATACTGACTTGTTTCTAAGTTACCCTGGGTAGCCCATGCTAACAGCTATAATCTGAAACACTACTATTCTTGTTTCATGGAGTATAAACGAATAATCAAACATTTAGGTGCTGCTCTTACAGGCAGGATATGCTTATCAGCAATGAATAGTGGTAACAGTGCCCTTCATTAAGTCTTAGTACATAATAGAAATTATTTGCCCCCTCCCCTTTTTTTAAGGATTATTTCTTTCATGTTTTGATCACAAATCAGAAATTCCGAATTTGGAAATTCTAAAAATTTTTGTACCAGAATGTGTGCTATGCAATTTCCAGTGGCTCAAGGTACCTTTTAGGTTGAGAAACAACAGTGAACATAAAAGTTTTGTTCTCCAAATCACCTGTTAGTGGTTATACTGGTGCTTCATAAACTGTCTCAAAAAGACTCCCGTTCAAAACAAGGTAAAGCATGATATAAATTCAGTCTCAGGCTCTAATGGAAACTCCCTGTTCCATGCTTCTTAAATGTTTCTATGTATATGTTTTTTTAAAAGCTTTCCGAGTTTTCAGTGCATTAACAAGACCACTTTTCAGCCTGTTTTATTTTTCTTTCTCCCCACCTTTCCCCATGTTTTTTTGTACTTCAGATGTACAACATCAGACTCACGATCGAGGTTAACCTGAGCTCTGATCATGTAAAATTTGGATTGCTTGATATGTCATAGTGTATATAATAAAAGGCCAGATAAGATAATCTTCAGAAAAGAAGTTCACCATTTACAATAGGAGTTTGAAGGATTAGAAGTGAACAGGTTGTGAGAGTTATGCATGGCATATGAGAGGCTGGAGAAAAACATGCTGAGAACACTAGTTCATTGGAGAAAGCTAGAAGATTTAGGATGGTTTGAATGAATTGTGAAAGACTTTTGCATTTACTTTGGAACCACTTTACCTTTAGACCCCTTTCACAGCTGCTAATTCTCATTGTGCTCTGGCAGCACAGTCATTATTACTTTGTCATCTTCTTTGTGGAAAGAGTGATTTTGAAATTAAGTTAAAAGTGTGCCATTCCATGGTCCAGCAACATAAAATGAATCAGAGATTCGTCTTGAATAGGAAGGACCAAACCTCATGGAGTTAAATGTTGAATCATCCTCCATATGAAACTAATTCTTATAATTTTTCTCCCCTACAACTGTAAGACAATGATAATTCCAGTGATATTTATTAAGTATTTTCTGGATGACACATGAATTTTCTTCTCTTTTACCCAGAATAATTTTTAAAAACATTTTTTTTGTCCACAATGTTGATCAACTTTGAAAAATTAACACCTTCGATCAGTCCATTTGAAACATTTTATTAAGTTCCTGTGTGGAAGAGCTCTGCAAATCTTAGTCTGATGAGTAACAATTCTGATTTCATAAAACATCAAGAGGAGAGGTATTAGAATATCCCTTCTGTTTATTTTGACAACAAGTAGGAATATTTATTTTATTTTATTTTACATAGGAAAATATTTTCCCAATTTGGAAGAAAAAAATTGTGTCTGTGACTCTTAATTATTCTAATTAAAAGAATAAATCTTGAGAACTAAGTGAATCATAAATATAATAAATGTAAGATCTAGCGTAATCTATCTACTGGCATAACCTACCTAATCTACCTTTTCATTCAGTGAGAGGAAGCCTGATAATTCAGTATAAATTTAATAAGCCCTATATTTTTTAAGATTACATTTCTGTAACAGATATAGAAAGCTTCTTTAGGATAGTGAAAATAAATCAATGAAATGTTTATATATTATTGATCACAACAATGTTTTACTTACCTGCATAATTAAAAACTAATAGTCTTGATTTCGAAAACAAAACAAAACCACATTATCACAATGTGGTGCGGGGAAAGGACAGGTTGAATTTCACAGATGTGAGGTCAAGCCCTGTCCCACACCCCAGCACCTGCCAGACTCCTGGGCTGACTCTGGAGCCGCTGTCAAAGGTAGCCCAGGAGCACACCCACATCACGCCCCTTGGAACCCCTAACAGCCTCTGATTGTCTGGCACAGTGGGAGCACTGCCCCTCACCCCACCTCAGAGCCCCAGAGTGGCCAGTGGAATGGAAGTCCCACCTGGAAGGGGTGGCCACAAGGGGCCAGAGCAATGAAAACTAAGACCTGTGCTGCACACGTTGCTTGAACCCTATCACCTGGCTACATGGAAGCTGGACTTGCACAGAAATCTCTAGTGGGAGCCATATAATTTTCTCTTTTTCTCTCTCTTTCTTTTCTTTTTCTTCTAATCTCCTTTCTTAATATTGTGGGTGACTTAGAGCCGGATGGGTTGGATTTTGCTAAGTTCTGTGGGTTAGCATGTGCTTAGTCAATGCTTTGGGGAATGCTTTGTTTTGATTATATGTTACCCTTTAAACTTATGCCAAGATCTCTTATTTCCTAAAGTTTACCAGTAAATGTAACCTCTGAAAAAATATGTGCAACTTTTCCACTTTTTGCTCTTTCTTAAAGTTTTAAAATAACTGAGAGGTCTTCTAATAATTTGTCAGGCGAAGTTTTGGAGCCTTTTATATTTTTAAAGTAAAACTCCCTTAGTGAGCTCGTATCTCCAAGACTTGGGGGTCTTACAAAACAAGAGACAAATGTCTATAAAATACTATTGTCTGAAAAGTATATTTAGGAGCTACAGAGTTCTGTCTTTGGAAATTTCGGTACTGTGAAAGAATGTACAAAAAAATCTTTCTGTAGTTCGCTTAGAGAACTAAAGACCTCAGAAATCATATCTAGGGTTAGCAAATTTACCTAGGAAAATCTATTTTGTTACACAAAATAATAGTTAAAATAACAGTGAAAATAAATTAGGTATTGTTTAAATGACCTTTCTAATACCTTTTTGTTGTTCAAATTACCCATAGACAGAATAGCAGGGCAAATCAATGACAGAGACTATTGCATACATCTTCCTTTATTTTATTTTTACTCTTTAGAGGACCATAGAGAAGTATTTTGGAAAAGCATTAGAAGTTATTCTATATGATGCATTTAAATCTGGTTAAAGGGCTTTTAATAACTACCAGGTACTGTGAAAGTGCACACAGAAATGTCTCATAATGATCTGATGAACAAATACTGATATTTAATTTTATTTCTCTTATTTCTCTACTCTCCAAGTCTTGGACATCCAATATGATTCTTAAGTTTTCTATTCTTACTTCAAAGATTAATCAGTTGATCTGAACCTTATGCAATTGGAGCAAGGGGATAGCTCCCAAAATGACGTGTTCACAAGGAGTTGTTAGGCCACTACCTAACCATTTAAGATATATATCTTTTTCCCCTAAAAAAAAAACATCTTGCACATGGTAACTTAGATTTTTGCTGAATTTTAATATTTAAAGAAATAAATCCTTACACAGACCATAAAATGGGACACTGACTCTCTCTGGAAGATGTTTCTGTGGTGTTTTTTTCTGGTGCTCTGAAAATATTCTCATTTTATCTTTATATTAATTTGCAGACACAAAAAAAGAGAATGTAAAACTCCCCAATCTCATATCCTATTTCCTGCTTGAATGTTGAAAATTAGTTTGTTTTTACATGAAGCAGTCTAAAAACATTTGCTGAAACTAAGCTGTATCATTAACTTAGGGAGGAGATGATGGATTTCAGCACGTGACTTATTTGACCGACACTGGCTCTGAGGATGATCCTTTAAAGCTCCTCTCTGGGACTGAGGTTCTCATCTGACATTCTGACAACATCCTCATTCCTTCTTGGGGAATCCTGTTTCTTCCGTCATTAAAATGAGGATAATTAAGGATGAAAAGCTTTGTAATAGGCAACATATCCAATTGTTTGTCCTTTCAACTTTCCATATATTTCATGAAAGATGATTGTTCAGACAGCTTGTTCTATAACACCATTTTTTACCCATGCTAATATGATTTAGTTCAATATCTTGATTCATGCTGATTTGAGTAGTTAATTTTTTTTAAAAAAGCTATCTACTTTACACTATTGCTAATTAATGATCATTCTTTACTCTTATCTACATATAGTAATGTTTTATTTTAAACTATTTCCAATATATCAAACAGTGCTCCATTTTGATCCTTTCTTTCAAACTTATGAATTTCCATTTGCAAATGCAAATATTTTCTGCTCCTTTCAGCGTGCTATTAATACATTCAAGACCAATGGTTACAAGACCTATGCTGACACAACTTTACTGTATACAACCATACAAGTCAAAAAAGACTATTTATCAGAGTTTTGAGTGTTTTCATAACTAATTGTGTTCCTCCCTTGTAAGTACTTTCATTTAAAATATATCAACCTAAAATCCTTGAGAGATTCTCATAAGCTAGGAGAGAAATCTTTCTCATATTTGAAACATACTGCACCTATTTCTTCCCAAACTATCAAGTTTTATTGTACAGTAGCTTCCTAGTAATTACTTTTGTTAAGCTGTCTGAATTATAGTTTCTTGTGTCCTTTTCTCCTTCCTCTCCCTCAAAGATACTGTAAATATTTGTCTTCTTCCAGGCCTGGTATTTGTTAGCTGATAAAAGCTGAGAGACAGCCTCATAGGTTTACAAAGTAATTTTTAGTAATTTTCATGGCTTCCAGCTGATCAGAGAAAATTTACTTTATCTAAGCATTCTTTCAATACTCTGGTTTATGTTCTTACTCTTTTATTCCAGTCTGTTGTGTTATTCATCTGTTCTGTATAACTGTGATTTAGATTCAATCACAGATAGGGACTGATGTAATAGCGGACACTTTAAAATGTATTTCATTTAACTAATGAATGAAAAATATTATTCTAGAGTCAAGCTCATTGTCACAGTTTCCTGAAGTGGAAATTTTTAAGTAAAAGTCCTTCCTTTGTAAGGTTTTTGGTCCTCTCTTTTTGTTCCAGCCGTTGCCCAGATCTTTCCAGTCTTTTACTGTCCTAGTATGAGCCATCATGCAAATTGTCACAGTCTGAGCACTTTCTTTCTGAGACACTTGTCTATGACATACCATGGCATACCATCAATTTACATATTTCTGAAGTGGAGGTAAACTTAAGTCCATCCTTTGCCTTGGAATCTAGACTTCTCCTGCTGATTCTTTGCCATTATGAAATTTGAAAGAATATAGAGTAATTCCAAAGAACTAATTTTGGAGTATTACAAACACTGTTGACCAAGTATCTCTTCAGAAGAACCTGTTTCAGCTGACTGTTCTCATTTGGTGTCAATGAGTGTAAATCCAATTCTTGATTCTTCTGAAGGTGAATGCATGCTTCTTTTCCTTCTGTTTGTTTCCTAATTTTCTTTGAAGAAGCTTCCATGTGGGGAAAAAAAGAAAGAGTGGAATCAGTAATTCATTGAGAAAATACTACCCATCCTTCATCCATGCAATGTAAAACTTCATCTGGTCATCAAGGGAAGAAGTCTTTCAGCTGAGCTGGTAATATTAACTTTTAGTCATGTAGTCAATCTTTTTAATAATTAAGATAAAAGGGAAAAAAAGACATCCTAAGGGCTTCACTTTTCTTTTTTTTTTCCCTTTTTTAGATAGTTTGTCATCACATTTCTGTTACCATTGAATAATTTACTCTTGTTTTCACTGGATTTCCTCTTGCTGCTGAGAAATTTTTAAATATTTTGTCACCCTATACATTTTTTGAGGAACATAAAAGTTTAATAATATAACTTTGTCTTGTAGGGTTATGTGAAAATAGATGTATTGTAAATGAAGAATTCTCATGGTATAATAACATTATGCAAATATTGAGAAGTTATTTTATGGGTTTTGTGTTCAGTGAAATACTTCAAATAAGACCTGAAGATGGACAGTGAATACGGAAGATAGAAAGAAACTCTGTGTACAGAACTAGACAGGAACTAGACTAGAACTTTTGAGTACTTGACTTTGAAGCTTCCTGTACAAGATTTTTTTATATAATGTGTTTTACAAATTAGTATACTAACTCATTGTGGAATTTTCATTCATATTTGAGACAGTTTTGGTACTCTAAATACCAATCTGGGTTCTGATTCCAGCATAGATTTTGCCATTATTATGGCTTTCGATTTTGGTACAGATGAGCTACAAGCCAATTACCTTGAAAAAGAAGAAAACTTGTAATGGAAAAAGATATCATGTATTAATTTAAGAAGAGAATTTTACAACAAAATTATTAATATTTTAAAACAGTAAGAGTAGATATACTTGCCAGAACTGATTGATTTCTACATAGGATAAATAAATAGATAGAAACTTCAGTAAATAGTACAGCTGTTTGACCAAACATGTAATCATGTATTTGGAAAAAGTCAGGAAATTGTGAATCCCAAAACTGCCATTGTTATTGGAAGTCAATTAGATATTTATAAGATAGTTTAAAAATACCTATATGAATTTTTCAGGTCATTTTACACGAGGAGCCTTATGCTATTCCAACCATGAGTCTTATGGTATTCCAACCTCTCTTCCTTAGAAGGGTATGTTTTCTCATGGATTAATACCATAATGAAAGACAGGTGAAAAAGGTGGTGAGAATACATGATCCCTTTCCACAAGAGATATAGGGTAGCTGTGGGTAGCAAAGGAAATTCTGAAGCTGAATATATATATAAATTATATGAAATTGAATGAAAGTAAAATCTTCCAGAAAGGTATTGTGATACCAAGCGACTGGCTATACCAAATAATTGGTAGAATTCAATTTTGTTGACTAAATTTTAAAGTACATGGATAAAAAAATTCTGACATTCAACATGTTGATTGCTACCATTACTTAGGAAAGAAATGTGGAAACCACTGTGGACTGAATTCCAAAACCTCTTTGATCTTAGCAAAAAGGACAGTTAGGGAAAGAAATTAATTTCAGAGGGGCAGTTAAAAGAAGAGGTTGTGTGTGAGAATGCTTGGGTTTGGCTGCCAAAAATTTAGGATATCTCTAAAGTTTGGAATGAAAAGGAGCTAACAGCTACTGGGAAAGGGTAGAAGTGAGGTAGAGAAATGGTATCAGACTCCCTAGGGTACAGTGTTTCAGCTTATGATGATACTGTACAGCTACAGCTGATGATGCTTCTGTAAATGACAGCAGCTGATTTGCAAGGAAGAGAAAGAAGGAATATTTTGGCAATCAGGTGCAGGGATTGTCTTTGAAGTAATATTTGGCTTGGTCATAGGCGAAATACCTACAGAAAGACTGCGTGTTACACACTGATTCATGTGCTATACAGGTTCCACTATGTAGATATTGCCAGTCAGATAGTACTGCTTCCAATACCTTTTAAATACAGCTCCCATAACACTAACAATTCTTAAATAGCATTGCTCAGACATAATGCAGATACATAAGCTGCCAGGTTGCCTATAGGTGCATCAGTATCAAACTACAGTCAAATATCTGTTTTCTTATGTGAATTGGATTTTATTGTCATGTCAAGTTTTTCAATATCCACCTTAGAATTAAGAAAGCAATTAATGAATGTGGTTCAATTTCAAAGTGTAAGATAAGTGCCACACAAACGGGAACTATGACTCATGAAAACGGAAAATAATATTTTTTGCCTACATAAGTAAAAGTGAAGTAAATCTGCACATACCTAGGAGGGGAAAATTCCAATTCTGAAAACATAGTTTACCAAAAATTAGGGGAAATCTTTTTAAAATTTGCTCTGGTCTTATTGTTAGTGATAAAACTATAGCAATTAAAATTAGCATATTCCTATGGGTTCTAATTATATGCAGGATATTTCGTCCTAAGGTTCAAATCTTGAAGAATCAGACAGAACATATTGATGAGAAATTCTTATTAGTCCCTTGGAATGAAGAAGGAAAAAAAGTACATTTGATGCCTAAATGATGGAACACTACTACTGCTGAAATTTTTATATGACTATTATTGGCTTGGTACAGTATAAGGTTTTGTGAATTCCCTAAGTTGTCTTTCTTGTAGGGCCTTGTATATTTTGGGATTATTCTTGCTATCTGTCCTCTGATCTGATGTTGCACCAGTTCAAGACAAGATGTTTCAGGGATATATGGTATAGCTTCAGTATTATTATATTGAAATAATGTAATGATTCTCAGAAATTACAGATAGCATTTGTACAGAATTCATTTCACAAAAAACGGGCTAACTAGAGCACATTCCTGTGGTAGAGGAAGTCCATAGGCAGTTCTGGCTGAAGGGTGTCAGGAAGGAAAAGCAGAAAGAGGGAGCTCTTATTCACCAGTGCCTCAGAGCTCCTTGATCTCTCCCTATATACCCGTGGACCAACTGTCTTGGGGTTAGAATCATAATTCATGGAGGATTTAAGATATTTGAGTTAGCTTTGTTCTCTTTTCTACTTTCCTGATCATGAAGCAGGACTATATGGTGATTTTTGGATAAAAAGCTAATAATGGGAAAGCTCTGTGACTTGATTCTTATACAACAGCCAGGCACCACTAAATATAAGCATATCCATGAATAACAGTGGCAATCTTCTCTTTATTGCTTCCCTAAAATAGGAAGTTCCATTGCACATCCCCAATATATATATTATATTTTTCAGTATAAACTATTCTATTTAAAAGGTCTAAAAAGCTATTTTGAATGAAATCAACATTAGCCCCATCTGCTCAATAAGAAAGAAATATGTTTTACCTGTCTTGAGTCTTCATTCCATTTTCCATGATGCATTAAATGTGATTGTCATGACTGAACAAAATGTCTTTGTGGAAGGATAGGTTTTTTTCATAAACTGTTTCTTCCTTGTTTTACTCATCCTTATTTACTGTGACAGAGATGAGGAATGTTATTCATTGACCTAGGGTGTCATATGGGGTATCATATGCTCTTTAGGTATAAGTTTGTTTTTACACACAAATATATATATTGTGACAGATGGAATAACTGAGCCTCAGGTGCTTAAAATAATATTCAAAAATTAATAGGAAAAGAAACTGGTTAAGGCAACAGATTGCAGTAAAATGCAAATGAAAACGATTAACTTCATACATATTTGAAAAGAACTTTTGGATGCTCTCTGCAAGATATTTGATAGAGATGTTGAACTCAATGAGATAATTCTCTGTATTAGTTAGCAATGATTTTCAATGAAGTTGTAGCCTTCTGTTAGTTACTCAGCGTAACCTTGCTGAATATTGGGATTCCGAAATAAAACTAATTACTCTGTCTAATTAGTGACGAAAAGGCCTAATAAAAACCTGCATGAAAGTCTTGTGAGTCTGAACAAGATTATACTTCTTTAACTGTACCAGGGTATTGCCTACTATGTTTTTTTTGAAAGGACATGGATAGCAGACAGACTTACTCTTGCCTTGCCCTGACTGTTGTCCTTAGGCTCAGGAGAGGAGACAAGTGGGGATTGCTGAGATGTTATCAGAGAAAGCAAATGCTCCAGGGACAGGGAAGTAGCAACACCACAGTCTAAGTACAAATTAAGACACTTGCAAAAAAGTATGGAGAGTGGAACAACTTCATCATGGATGGATTTTGAAAGGAAGACATCTTACCTGGTGTTCTACAACATAAATACTGTTATTTGGTACTTTAATGGAGATATGTAATTATACTTCTTATTTTGAGCACCTTCATTTGGAGGGACTTTGCTGTCAAAGTCTTGAATCAAACTTGTTTCCTGAAGTTTTGAGACTATCTCAAAACCAAGAGTTCCTAAGGTTTTCATAAATAGAACTTTCTTGAATGACCCTTTAAATGAACTGAGAACAGATTCATTTGAAGATCAACTGTAATTCTAATCTGATGTTAAACCTGCAAATTTCTGATTTTTTTTCCCCATAGAAGAATGGGTAAAACAACATTTTTTTGTAAATTTGGGATTTTGTTTCAGATACAAATTTTCTCCTTGGTGAATGATACTGCATTTGACGCTTAGTTTCAATCTGCATTAGCATAGTTGTAATGACATAAATGAAATTCACTATAGTTTAAGAGGATTTTAGATACTACCTACTGGTCTGTACTTACCTATCTCAGGGGAAAGCAAAATTACATTTCAGGGAAATGTGTTTGATTTTTAGAAATTTAGTGCAAAAATAGAACCCTGAAAACCATGACTCCCTATGTGATAGAACTGAGTACATTCACAAACACTATGCAATCAAGAAACTAAGGACTATTTTTCATTTAATTAATTAATAGACCAAATATAAGTTTTGATGTAAAAGCTATCAGCTAGTTAAATTTCTCAAAATACTTTGCTAACAGCATAAATCTGCAAAATTATAATTGTCAACCATGCCATTTCTTTCTCAGATTATTGCATAAAAGTATAAGCTTTTCATGCTTCAACATATATCTTCTGAAAGTACTATGAGCAATTTTATTTGATCAAACATTCATAATTCTTTCCCTGAGCTGTTACTTATTTTAACAATCCATGTTATTAAGTTCACTGATTGTTGGGGTCTGGTAAAAGATGAATTTCAGTATAGGGTCAGGGGTTTTTTTGTCTTCTAAACATATGTTTGCTCTGTAAAATTAAGAAAAGCAGAAGTAAAAATTACAGACACAAATTTATATGAGTGGATGACAGAGTGCCTTTAACCTGAAGTCAGTTTGGGAAACTGAGCTTCTTGACATCTAGTTAATAGGACTGATTGAATAGTGCAGGCAAGGTAATATTTGTTCAAATGCAAATTAAATTTGCTTCTCTAAAATTTGATTATCAATAGGGTCATAAAGATATATTCTTGATCTCCAAATTCCTTGCTGAGCAACTATTCTCATATAATTGTGCCAATGACAGTTTAGAGTTATGTGTAGATTTTACAAGGGCCAAGGGCTCTCTGGAAGACTAATTATATGAAGAAAAAGTAGCCTCTCTTTAGTGAAGATGCAGTGATTGGAAAGTTAAGGTTTTTAAACAACCTTGCAAGGTGTAGAATAAATTAAGAAAATAGCAGAATATTCAAAGATTGAAATGCAAGAATTAAAAAGTATAATCCAAAGGAAAAATCCCCAAATCTTATTATTTCCTATCTTTGAATTTGTGTATATTCTGTGAAGTTCTCTGTTCTTAGAGGATAACAATACGGTAAATTCTACTTGTGTGAAATGTAGCAGTCAATTTTTATTTGCTCATGTATTTAATTGGAAATTCATCTAGTTCCTTGCCTACTGCTTCAGAAGTAGTGATTTTCATTTTTCACAGAGAAAAAAAGAAAACCTTTATTTCTTCCTAAATAGTTCCTCTAAAGAGGGTAGTATATATATTTCACTAATAAATGTAATAATTTCTTCATTTCTACATTTACTATAATTGCTTAAGTATATATCTTCTTTGGTATTGTGCACATCTCATCCATAAAACCTAAATTGTTACTATATTTGATATGTGTATGCCCCTGATGCTTTCATATGAGCATATAATAAAATGGAGCAGACACTACCCTGCTATAGTTATAGCAACAAAAGGAAATAAAGGTAATGGCAATTTCAGTACTTAGACTAGGTTTGGCTCTTTGTTCCTGAGTATTCCATGATCTACCTTTCTCCCTTGTCTTCCTAATTTGATATTAAAATTACATCTAACTTCATCAATTATTTTGCTCATTCTCATTCAACATATGATGTAAAAATAATTGTTTGTTATTGGATCAGTAAAAAAAAAAAAAAGTGATGATCTTTGGACAGCTTCAGCAGAACTGCTATATAGATTTTGTCCAATAAGGACAGCCCAATCCCTAAAAGTTGTGAAAAATTCATACTCAGAAACTCACATATGCCCATACTTAATTTTGCTAAAACCAACACCTGATTATTGTTTAGGTGCTTCTCCAAATTATTTGTGTGACAGAAGGAAGCTATGTAGTGTGGTCAAAGTTTAGGTGCTTCTCCAAATTATTTGTGTGACAGAAGGAAGCTATGTAGTGTGGTCAAAGTGAGCACTGCCTTGTACATTTTTTATAATGCTACCCATCTTCAGGATTCACAATGTCTTTTCTGTTCATATCTGGGCTTGTGTGCACTCAGCTGAAAAGAAACATGAAGGTTCAAAAGATACATAAATAAACCTGACACTTGAGAGTTCATGCATACAAGATGTCTCTAACCCTACAACAGTATCAACTATTACTGCGTCTGGAAGAACCAGAGTTGCTTCTGTGAGACCAATTTTTCTTTTTCAGTCATTAGCAACAATTCCTTCGAAACAGAGCAGTCTACAGATTATAGTTTTTAAAAAGATTGTTACATTTTTTTAGAGCTTTTAAGATACGACAAAAAAAATAGATTTGGCAAAGTTCTCAGTATTACTTTCCCAAACCCCAATTTGTTATTGCAAACTTACTTCAGTTTGATTTACTAGAGTGATTTATTTATTAGTTTTGCATCCATGACATCTATAATTTACAGTCATTCAGCAGGCTGGCAGATCTCATGACAATATCACATCGAAGTCAGTTTGAATTAGTTCATTAGTTAAAGAATCTATCCTAACTTGATTTCTTTTCAACAGTTGTCAGTGACAGTTTCTGCTACCAGGTAATCTTGATTGTTTAAAACAGTGACAATGTGAAAAAAGATAGTGGCTAGTTGAGTAGAATTGCATTGCTTAAAGCTCGCCTCTGATCTTACAGCTAATAATTTGAGTGTGTTTCAGTTCGTTCTGATATGATGTTCAGATTGCATTTCCTTGATAAGGTAAAACAAAAGGCATCAGAAATTTGAGTATATAGGCTGTTCCTCGTTATTCAGGTGATGGCAATCATTCCTTTAAATTAAGTAGTCAGGTTCTGCATTGGGATTTATATAATATGTTATTTGATTATATATGAACAAATCAAGCATGATGAAGCCTCAAGACTGTCATGTCAGGAACAAATCCCAAGATAGCTAGAAAAAATATGGTTTTGATTTAGCAAAATAAACTATTCAAATCCCAAAGCCTACATGTCTTTGAATATTTTTGTTATTTAAGATTCTGATTAGCCTTACATCTTCCTTTGCCAATTAGTAGGGTTTTCTGTTTCAGAAAAGCCTGTTCTCCTTCTTTTCTTCCCTTTATTGTATTGTTTTTTTCAATCAAAGAGTTTGGATGTTTAATTATTCAAGGACATATTCTCCAAACAGATATGGAATTACAAGCTTTCTGCAATGATATACGTGCAGGGCTGACTTCTGCTTCTGAAAAATTAGTGTAATCTTGAAATGGCTTCATAAGAATAAATTATATTCAAATTGGAATCAGCAGAATTTTTAGTAGCATTACTACTTCCCCCATTACCTATCAACCCCAAAACAAAGGAAAAAAACATAAATAACTTTCTTGGGAGACATTTCTGTTTACCCAACAACATTTTTCATGCTGCACAAATGTTACCTTTTAGTTGTTTATATAATTATATGGTGTCTGCTAACACTTTCTTGAATGCAGATACCATTTTCTACTGCTTACTCTTTCTAAAAAAAAGTTCTTGCTACTGAACTGTCTCATCTGAATTTTCCATGACTATACAAATTGTCATAACTTAAAACAAAACCAAAATAATGCCAGTGACCCAAAAGGTTCCTGTCTAGTTCTAAGTTGAAGAAAACTCAAATTTATCACCGTCTATATATAAATAATTTTTGGCTTTTAAGATATTAATTTATTTTTTCCCGTTTCTTTACACAGAATTCAACATTACTAAATAATTTCCAGTGTTCTTTCACTGTCTTTCTCTGTCCAAACAAGATCATGAACCTTGACATGTTATGCATCTAGCACAGAGGTTTTGGATATTCAACAAACTGACTCCTGCACACTCTGTATTGAAATCTTCCCAAGTTTAACAATAACTAAAGACCCATTTTGCTTAATCAGATTCTCAAGGCAAATGGTAGGATTTACTTTTGTCCCAGCTTACATTTTGTGCTTTTCTTATCTCTATTTGTCCACAGTGACTTCTGAAGTTATTCTGAAGTTAATTCTAAAATTAGCTTCAGTTCTAAGAATAAATGCATAATCATGTAGTTTAGGTTATGTGCAAAGTATAAGTTGAATGAAGTGCTTTGGCTAATATTTTCAGATTTTGCTGCCTATTATCTCACATTCATTTATAGTAGACTCCAAGTTTTGTCACACACAGGGGGAGGGACCACTTGACTTTATGTTTAGGTTCAAACTTTTTCTCTTGAAATAATAAACTGAGAATAATAAAAACAAAAAAATTATTCATTTTAGTATAGCTGGCCATAGTGAGCCATCCCTATTTTGCTGAAGAGTGGAACATACAGTTACCAAGGGAAAGTCTTATCTTGCAATATCTCATATATCTTTCAGTGACTACCAGTTTTGAGTAAGGTTTCCTGCAGTTAGAGTTGCTGTCATTTAAAATTAGAATGACCGGAAGTTTAATTAAACATTGTAATCAATATCTGTCTGGCCATTACGGGATGAGTACTCACTTTTAACTCACTATTCTGAGAGAAATTCCTAGGTATCTTATCTTTCCATATCACTGCAAATCTGGATATTTTAATGATTTTTTTTCCAATCTTTTTTCCCCCAGATTATTATATACGTTATAAACATAAATATGTTTTTATATTCATACATATGTATGCCTCCCTGTCCCCAAATCATCCATATATTTAATTTTGATGAAATCATTCTCTTTGTATAAAAGATCTAGTGGGACGTTGTGTAAATGGCATGGTTTAGATCTGGGAAATATATCTATTTACCACAAGAAAAACAAATATGTAAAACAGTAGTAAGAAATCTAAAGTTTCCATGCCCAATTTCTTGTAACTGATTACTAAAAAACAAACCCATGTGGTTTGTTTCCAGCAGGTGACCTTCAACTTGCCTCCAACAGCCTGAGTAGGTGCAGGTATGTAATGATAAAAATACTACGCCTTAACAGACATTACCTTTCCTTTTGGAATAACAGACCACATGTGGTAGGCCTTGGCTTGCAGGACTGACTAGGACAGCAATAGCTGCAGTGGATCTTCATGTCTCAGATACATCTTTTGGCAGTGTGCTAACTTGATATTTGAAATCTTGTTATGATATTAAGAAATTTATCATAAAGTAATTTGAGTTTATCATTGGACAAGAGATATTGAAATAGCTTGTGTTTCAATTAGAAATTGCTATACTAGACTCTACTTTGTGGTTGATTTGGAGGAAAGTATTCTGTTAAGATAATTAATACATAATATATTTTAATTTCATATTTGTTTTCTTTTGTAGATTAGAAGTGGCATATAATTTATGTATGCTATATATAGACAATTAGAGAGAGTAGATGATGTTTAATATCCTCGTAAGTTTGGAGATATTTTGGATACATTATTTTAAGCAAAAAAGTATATGCTGGTGTTGTTCTTTCCACACTGACTGAATTTAGTTATTCCATTAGAGAATTTTTTAGATATGTAGAGGCAGAAACTACATATCAGATGTCAGGTGAAATCCAGAGGCTGATTATGCTCTTGAAAAAACCTTCAGAAATGGACACTATTAGTTACCATGCCTATCTACCAGATAATGGGCGCTTCATAGATGAACCTATCCTGTTTACACTGTTATAAAAATCACTTCCCTTTTTATATGAGCTATACTCTGGTGGATATGACAGGAGTGTGACCTTGTCTCTTCTCACCTCATTTTTCTTCTTTTTGTTCAAGCTAATGTTCTTCTATTTGCTCTCCACCACCATTTTTTTGGTTTCCTTTTGTATCCCAGGATTGAAAAATCAGATGCCAAAGTAGACAAAACATATTATTACGTTGAATTTAAAAATGGAAGTCAAGATATGGAGAATGATTCTGTGAAATTTATTTTTCTTGCACTAATAATGTCAAGTGAGCAGGATAAGCACAGTTTCCAAACTTCATTTGAAAGAAGAAAAGTAATGATTGTTTTATGAACATTGGAGACTGCATACTGTTACTGGTCTTTTTTTGGTTTTGTTTTTGGTTTTTTTTTTCCCAGTTTTGCAAGAATAAAAAATTAAGTATGCTTGCCTTGAGGATGTACCTTTCATCTGATTTTGGGGAGATTGGGACAAAAAACTCTGTTCCTCTTGTAGCAATATCTGAGTACTACAAAAATTGGAGCTAAATCTACAAACAGTCTTAAAATAATAAACTATTTCAGGTCCTCTCTGAGGATGACCAGAAAGAAGACTGTTATACTCTTAAGTCCTTGCAAGAACCAAATGGCACATAAAGCAATATAAGGTAAATAATGTGATAAATACTAATAGAAAAACTGTGCAGATTACATTTTCTCACTGCGTGTACCATCACTGATGATTTTTCCTTTGGAGGGCACAGTTTGATTCATCATCAGGGGAACAACTGGTCATTATTTCCCTTTCTCTCCCACTTTGAAAACAAGGGATTAATTTTGGAATTTTAAATTTGGGCTTACTATAATTGACACATTCTAGAATGCTAATGTGAGTTTTGGTGTTAGATTTAGGCAGTTCAGTATCCATTTTGATCACTACAGATATGACTGCATTTCAGATCTTGGAAACTCCTAGCTAACCACTTCTTTTAGTTGTACTAGTCATTGCTTATCTCTTAGGACTGGTAATACTCTTCAGTTTATGCTGGTAATATACAGTTCTGTAGGGCCATCTTTGTCACTTAATTCTATTTGTTCTCTTAGAATAACTTCTCCTCTCCCATAACCAATGGGACTGTACGTTACTCGCTTGAAGCTTTAGCAGTTCCAGTATATGATCATGGTCTTCAGCATAGTCCTGATAATGTCAGTGTTTATCTTTTTAAGTTGTTTTTGTTTGTTTGTTTGTTTTTATTTATTACATGTAATTTTCTAAAACTGTAGCTTGGAGTTCTGTTTATGATGGAAAGAAAACTTCTGCTCACTTTAATATTCTCTCTAGTGTGTAATTGATCACTTTCTTTCCATAAGTAATCAGTAGTTTTATCTGAACACATTTCCTTAAGTCTCCCAAAGATAAAAATGAAGGAAAGTTTTGGGAAGTTTTACTTTGAGATAAAATCTCGTGGTATTTGAAATTATAAATAAACTGTTACTTATGTTCCATTTTAGTCTGTTTCTTAGAAGTTTTTGTCTGTAGCATTTTATGCATCCCTTCATGTGCACACAGATCTGTAAGGACACTAATTAGTTGAAATATATGTCTAGTCATAAATCTCTTGCCATGTTTGGGGGGGGGAACCAATGAAAAGCCTACTGTCTCAATTGACTAGTAGTTTGAATATTTAATCTATTGATTACATGTACAGCTATGGAGACTCAATTGCCTCAAATTTCCATGGAGATATTGAACTGATTGTCTTCTTAAACAGTTCTAGGAGATTTCAATACTATCCCTGAGAGAGGTCCAACAATTGCAACTCCCACATTACAGTATCAAATTTTTAGTAATAGGCCGTTTAATTGAGGTAAGCAGAAATCAAACTTTCACAGTAGAGAAGATTAAAATGTCCCAGTGTGCAAGTTGAATTGTATATGTGCAACTTGACATAAATTCAGAATATGGAAGGGAAATTAATGTTAATATAATTGAAGTTTTGAGATTTTCTCTGACTTACATGTAGCTCAGTTGAGTATTATATGTAATTATCAAGTCAGATTCATCAGATCTTCAAATTAAAGCTTTTGCTTCTTTGAACAGAAGAATTAAATCTTTCAACATTTGTAAAGTGATGGTTATCTTCACATATCTTTCTTTAAAGGCTATCTTTTACTTGAGGAAAGGAAAGTTTATAAAATATACGATTAAAGAAGATAAAGCTTTGGGGTGGCCTAATTGTGGTCTTCCAGTGCCTCAAGGGAGCCTACAAGAAGGATGGAGAGGGACTATTTACAAGTGCATGTAGTGACAGGTCAGTAACAAAGGGGAATGGCTTCAAACTGAGAGTAGGATTAGATTACATATTTGGCTAAAATTCTTTACTGTGAAGGTGGTGAGACACTGGAACAGGTTGTCCAGAGAAGTTGTGGATGCCTTATCCCTGGAAGTGTTCAAGGCTGGATTGGATGGGGCTCTGAGCAACCTGGCCTAGTGGAAGGTGTCCCTGCCCGTGGCAGGGGAGATGGAATGAGATGAACTTTAAGGTCCCCTCCAATCCAGGCCATTCTGTGATTCTATGAAAAGACACTAAGACACAATACAACTATTGAATTAGAAAGAAAAATGTGAGGAACAGTTGAAGATAGGTACTACTGAACATAGAGCACTAAGAAAAGCTGACTAAGGATATAAAATATTTTTTAAAGGAATGATTGGTGACCTGATGTCTCTGAAGCAGAATGTGGACAACATTTTAAGAATTTTTAAAAGAGAGTATGATGCGATCTTCACACTGATTTAAACAATATGTGAATTTGCTTTCTACATTTCATTCTCTGAGACTTCATCTCTCAAGAAAGACTAATGCCTTCCCACCAGTAATAGCAGCTGTTTTCTTACAGTCTGCATTTTCATTTTCTGTCCTTTCCCCCCATCTCCTCTTTTCCTTCAAGTTTCATGGCCTTTAGAGGGTCAATATTGCTGAATAAGAAAAAAATAATTAATATCTGAGAGTTTCACTTTAGGCAAAAGCAGCAGAATTTGAATAGGAGGAAACCAATGGTGTTATCTGTAACAAAAAGCTTTTTTTAAATCTCTAATCCCCTTGTGAAAGTTCCTATATTCTTAAATCTTCAGTTTTTGTATGCTTGTTAAGCCTATGATTATGGGAATATATCCATGAAAAATTCACTTAAGAATTGTCTAGGGATGAAACATATCTACTGCATTAAATAGCCTGCATCATATTGAAATAATTACAGGACTACCTAGTGCCCTCATTTGAGCTGAACTTGTTTCCAATCTGATTATAACTGTAACAGAAATTTAACCAGTTTGTAGAGACTATACATTATATTATCTGAAATATCTTAAATTTGACATACTGTCATCTCTTCTGGTATCTCCATCCTACACAGTGTTCTGATCACCCATTAGTGAATTTGATCAAGAAGTTTATATGGAATTCAGAGCCACAATGCTTAAGAAAACCTGATGCAGTATGTCTATCCAAATGAGAAATCTGTTTGTATTGTGTGTCTATAGAATCCTGTCATTGATTTAAGGATGCAGCTTTCCACAGAGAATTTGATTGACTACTTTATACATCAAATGTTGCATTTTAGAAAGGATCAACCTAAAACTGATTAATGCATATTTGTTTTGCTAGAAGCACTGTTTCCAGTGTTCTTATTATTATGAGAGTAGCCCAGATTTCATAATTCTCTAGCTCTCGTTCAAAAAAAACCCAAACCAACCAACAAAAAAACCAAAACTCCACATGCTTTCAAAACCCCCACTTTCAAACTAGCAAGAAGACACTGAACACTGTATATAGTGACAGTGTAAAGATGAGAAGTTACATCTGAATTGAAAAATGCAGGCTTTACATTTTGTTTGAAGATAGGCAAGGTTAGGGCTCCTCTTTGTACTTTGTTCTGATTTTTTAGCCTAATTCTCATGATGTTTTCCCCAGATGACAGAAAATGTTTGCCCTCACATTCTGTTTTTCAATGGAGCAAAGAAACTGTAAGAGAGGGAGAAGGGATCTTTCAAACAGTCAAGATTCAAAGCATGTAGTGCTTTGAAAATCAATACAGCAACCTTTGTGTGAAGAGCTAGTGCAAACAATTAAGTAGGGAGCAGAAAATGTTAGATAATGATTTGTGAACCAGACATACCATATATTCCTTTATATAACATGATATTTGGATAACCTCCACAAAAAATGCACTCAAATAAATGGATAAGAAACATGAGAGAGGCAGAGAAACAGGAGAACTGTCATGAGGAAGAAGAGAAAATGGACTGGTGAACAAGATGAAGAGTTGGGATGAGGCTCCTTTGTCTACACATGTGTAACACTGTTACTTGATCAGAGGATTAAAATAGTAAAAGATAACATAAACCCACATTAAAAAATAGCATATTGAAAGTACAAGAAAACAGCTTTTTCTGCTCTTTGTCAATCTTGTTTCCTGTGCGAAAGGAACTCAAATATTCTGATAATTGTTGCAGTATTCAATAAGACAGGATATTACCATAAAAACCACATATCAATTCAAAGTTCTTTTTCACTGTGCTGGTAGAATTGTTTTATATTGAAATGTGGTCACTGACATGAGCAGCTGCTGCATGCTTACATGTGTGACAAAGTTCTTGGGTTTTGTACTAAGCAAGCAAATACCAAACCCATACCATTGCATCTGGCATTATGTGTCAACCCTGGTACCTCAAAAGTGAGACCACAAGGAATGCCTGTGTTTCCTCTCTTTGCCAATTCATAGTTCTCCCACTTATCAAATAAAATAACTCAATAGAACAACGGAAGGAAGCTGTTCTAATTTCTTTCTTTTATAGAGCTGATTACTCACTGGTATTACTATTCTGTTCCTTCTGAAAGCAATAAATTTTTGCTAAAATAATGTGAAGTTATTTAGCATATCAGTGCTTTCCTATGATTCTCACACATTAAAGTTGTTAATCTCTGAAAACAGATTCTTATGTACTATATTGGTTGGACTTCAACACCTTTCATCAGAGATGAATTTTCATTTTCATCGTTGGTAATGTATGTATGGCAAACACAATAGAAAAAATAGTTTAAAATAAGCCTCTGTATATGACAGAAAAAATGATATTAGAAACCATAAATTTCCTAGAATATTTTCAAAATACCATTATTTTACATATATTATTGTTAATTTTTTAAAATCTCTGATTTTTTTTTTAAACTTAGTAAGGTATTTGATTACAAACTGAACAGAAGACTGTAACACAGATCATCATGTACATTTTAAAAATACCCAGTCATGCAATCGTGGATTAGCTATACATTAATATTCACAAGCATGTATTTCCCAATTAAATTTTCATAAGGAAAAAAGTTGAAATTTTTTACACTCTTAATTAAATTGATTAATCTCAGTGCACTGTTTCAATTATCTTTTCACAATATTTTATTTCATTTATTAATATTTATTAGGACAGAGTGGTATTTTACATTAAGTATTTTATGTTAGAACATTTTGAAGAGGTGTTAGTTAATGTTCTATATGAGTTTTTAAAATTTGGACACGATTTTGAAGTTTGAATTATTTGCTTTTCCAGTGGAATGGAGACAGAAAAAATAAAGCCAACTCCCTTGACTGTGATTTCAAGCGAAGTTAAACATTACAATTAAGTTTCACCATGAAAATGGTGAAGGGTCTAGAGGGGAAGCCATACAAGGAGTGGCAAGGTCATTTGGTTTGTTCAGCCTGGAGAAGAGGAGACTGAGGGGAAACGTCATTGCAGTCTACAGTTTCCTCACAAGGGGAAGAAGAGGTGCAGGCACTGATCTCTTCTCTGTGGTGACCCAAGGGAATGGCCTGAAGTTGTGTCAGGGGAAGGTTAGGTTGGATATTAGAAAAACATTCTTCACCCTGAGGGTAGCTGGACACTGGAACAGGCTTCCCAGGGAAGTAATCACAGCATCAACCCTGATAGAGGTCAAGAAGCATTTGGACAACTCTGTCAGGTGCATGATGTAATTCTTTGGGCTGCCTTGTGCAGGGCCAGGAGTTGGACTTTTATGATCCTTGTGGGTATCTTCCGACTCAGGATGTTCTATGACTTTATGACTGGATTAATTATAACTGTGTTCTGAGCTGTTACAAGTCAGATACTTTTAAATATTAAATCTAATTGCTGATATGTGGCGCATCTTCTCCTTTTTTTTGTTTGTTTGATTGTGTTCGTTGTTACAACCTTACCAATCTGTCTTTTGATTTTTATAAATTTTTCATTTATCTGAAGTGTATGAATAGGGTTGATGAACATAAAGAGCCAGTAACTCAAGAGACATATTTTTCTGAATCTTGAAAATTGGTCCTCACTAGCAATAATTTTTTTTTAAATATATGCATGTTTTTTGTTACAAATAGAACTTAATTATGCTTTTTAGTCAATTATTAAACTGCATTATTTTTAAATTGCAGTTAGTACAAAATTTGCACACACATATATATATTTTAAAAGGCATCTAGTTTTTTGCCAGTCACTAGTTTTTTTCTCCAGGTCTCAGTATTTAGTCCAGTCCTGTTTAATATCTTTATTGATGACCTGGATGAAGGGATTAAGCTCACCCTCAGTAAGTTTGTAGATGACACTAAGTTGGGTGGGAGTGTTGATCTGCTGGAGGGCAGGAAGGCTCTGCAGAGGGATCTGGACAGGCTGGATTGGTGAGCCAAAGCCAACAGTATGAGCTTCAACAAAGCCAAGTGCTGGGTCCTACACTTTGATCACAATAACCCCATGAATCACTACAGGCTGGGGTAAGAGTGACTGGAAAGCTGCTCAGAGAAAGAGGACCTGGGGGTGCTGATTGACACTAGGCTGAACATGAGCCAGCAGTGTGCCCAGCTGGCCAAGAAGACCAATGGCATCCTGGCCTGTATCAGAAATATTGTGGCCAGCAGGCCTTCTTATCCTCCAGCAGATCAGCACTTCTGCCCTACTTGGTGTCAACTTAGTGGTAGCATAATTTAACAACATTATTCTCATACAAATCCAAAACACAGCCGCTAGGAAGAAAAATACCTCTATCCCAGTTGAAACCAGAACATCATCCATCCCTTATTCTATACCATTTATATCATACCCAGGTCCCACACCTTCTCATACATCCCCATGAACCATCACCATCTTTCCAGTCTGTTAATATATACACACAGATATTGTTCCCTTAGTCTATGCATAATCCCTCTAAAAGTCTGTTGAGTTCATTTAGTCCATGACTTTGGGCTTCATCTGTCATAACAGTTTGAGGGCAGGAAGCATGGCATGTGGTGCTGGATTGTTGCAAGCTGAAGTCAGTTCTGATTCCATCACCATTGGGCTTGTCCAGCTTCATCACAGTTTTTTCTTCGTTAATCTGGGTATTTCTACTGTGATACTCTTGATATGGCATATAGTCACCATAGAAGTAATTATACACAGTGTTACATAGCAATAAACATTATACAACTTAATTTATAGTCTATTCTCACTCAAAATCAAATCCCCTACAGATACACACTGGACTCCAATATTATTCACCAAGTACATCCAGGTCCTTTATCAAAATCAATCCCAAAGATGAGTGTGCCTTTACCTGAGACAGGAAAAACCTGGACTGTTTTCTCCAGAATATTTTTTAGTATGCCCTACAGGAACTCTATCCCCTTCTGCAGTTTTGATTGGGCAGGTTCAGCCTGATTGTCAGATCCCCTAGTGTTGTCTAACCAAGTGGCCTTTGCTAAATAGGTCCCATCACCCATTGCTCTGAGTGTAGTCTTTAAACAGACATTGGCATCACTGGATTTTCCCAAAGGACTTGGTGATTGGTAGATGTGATATATTTAGCTTATTCTTACAGCAGTCAAAACTTACACATTTGAAAGCATTCATCTTGAGAGAATTATGTATCTATGTAGTTGCCTGTCAGGTTGAGTAATTTGCGTAATGGCTAGGGCTAAAAGATTCTCAATTAGTTGCTTTGAAGATTAGCAGAATTTGTTACATGTAACAAAATGCATGTTTTGGGCTAGACATCATCTCAAAACCAATTTGAATTTGTAACTTCTATAAAAATTAGCACCAATCATTCACACCTGTAATTCAAGTTTTGAAATTATATCGTTTGATCAAATGTCTCCAGATGAAAAGAATAAAAGATTTTCTGTAAGATAAAAAAAACAACCAAACAAAAAAAAAGATGAATTTAAAGAAGGCTATGTTCTTTTCATGTCTGTCATTTTCCACACTGCTGATTCTTTTGACTCTTGTAGCAGAAGGAGTGTGCAGGATCAGGGCTAGCCTCAGAGCAGGTGTTCAGCCGGTTGCTCAGCCCTTTTCTAGCTTGGTTGCAGATATGTAAAGAAAGCCGACTGGTGCCAGAATATCCCTTCTTGGATGTTCAGGATTAGTAGGGGTAGACTGTCTTTGCAGGTATAAATTCTCTGCAAAAACTGCCACTTGTATTTCTTATCAAGAACAAGCAAAAAAAATCAAGAAAGATAGATTGCTTTCATGTCTGATCCTCTAATAAATTGGAGAAGTAGTGATGCGCAAATATTTTTTTGCTGCTAATAGGTAATTTGTAATTCATAATACTGAAAACTTGACTTGCTAACAAAGTAAGTACTATTAACATGCAATTCCAAACAACATATTTGGCTAGGGATATGTTGTTAATTTCAAAATGTTGATTTCAAAATTTCTCAGATATATGGTAATATTTCTCAGATATATTCTGGGGGAAAGAGAACATTATATTTCTTTCTGTTCGTAGGCTAATTCTGCCATGTAGAAGGTTGTTGTCCCAGGACTGGGGTGATGCAATTACCAATCTGTGGCAAGAGACACCCAGCTAATCAGCTGGAGAAGAGGAGGATTTGAGAACATAAGAGCAATAATGAGAACACTCCAGAGATAGAGATGTAGAAGACTAGGAGCTAGGTCACATTCTTCTGCATATGTTCCTTCCTCATGGAAACTGAGCAATGGGGAATTTTGTCCTGCTGGGCGAAGATTCATGCTCGTGCTTTGTTCTGTATTAGAAAGTGTAGATGTTCAGGCAGTATTCCATCACTATGTCATCCAAAGATCTGAGCTTACCTGAGCTTATCATCTCTATGTTGGAATGTTTTGGTTGTATGAACTGTTTTTTCTGATTCTCATGTGAGCCACCACTTAGGAAAACTTTTCCAAGTTAACAATAATCATGCTAGAGAGGCATACCTGAATGCTGAAAAAATGTTAACCTTGCATTATGTGGATTAAGTAGGCAAATGCAGATCCCTTGCCCTTGCAACACGTATTGCATAACAAGGACAAATGCAAACTAAAAAGGCAAAATATATTGATTGTGTTATCATTCGTGGCCACAGTAACTTCCTTGTGTAAGGCAGTTAATGTGTCAAATAATGACATGAGAAAATTTTGCTAACATCAAGATCTAGAGAAATTCTAAGTTCTAGTATCTTTTATGAGAAAAGTAAATGAAGATCATATATAGAGAAAACCAACAAGCTCCCTATAATGAAAGAAAGGAAATATGAACAGGGAAAATCAGATAGCAAATAGTAGATAAAAAGATCATGTTGGATGCACATGAAACAACACAGAGTCAGATTGTAGAGAACATGTGAGAGGACAGAGGGGAAGGAGTTGGAATCTGAAAAAGGAGAGTAATAATGAACAAAAAATTATTTAATGAAAAACAAAGAGGTTTGCAGTCATAGTGTAAAGAATGAAGAATGAAAATTCTTCCAATTGTTGTTGGAAAATTATTAGAGCAATGAAAAATCAGAAAAGCATAATACATAAGAGGCAGTACAGCAGTACTCCTATGTCTAGTAACTGAAAAGAACACAGATCACCTGTTAACTGCTGTTGAATTTGCTTCAATGTTTTCCTAGAGAGTAAATGGAGAAGCTAATCACCCACGTGCAGAAAGGACTCACGTGAGGCGAGGCGTAATTGTGGAGGACCTTCCTCATCAGTATGTGGAAAAAGTAGATAAATAGTGCACATTACATTAAGAACAGAGTATCTTGTAGATACTTGGAGCAGGCAGAATATGCTAGCAGAAGACCAGAGCCAGTAAAAGAAGAGGAGGCAGTATTGCATCAGCTGCTGAAACTGGAGTCTTTCTGCAGAGAGCAAGAGTGCAAGCAACGAGGTTACAGAGTGCTGTGGTCTCTTCCACACCCTTTACACCCTCACCCATTTCTATTGACCGCCCCCTAATCTGTAGTTCAAATGCCTTAAATTTAGCACATTTTGAACAAAACCATACCAAAACTAAATATCTCAGCTTAATCTTATGATTTACAGTTGGTGTGTATTCTCATAATATTTGGAGTCAAAAACCTGCATTCAAAAATTTTGGCTCTCTGATATTCAGACTTCAAGTTTGGATTCACAGCTACATCACTGTTATAGTAAATAATACTAATTTTAAAAAAAGGAAAAATAATTGGTATGTTATTTAAAAGCTACCTATGTTTTTTGCAATTGTGTATCTGTAAACAGCGGGCCGGCCCCGGAACGCGTGCTTCATGGCGGCGTGGGCCTGGCTGGCCCCGGGCGCATGCGCGGTGTCGTGGCCTGGCCTCGGGTGCTCGGGCCCGGCCCTGGGCTCAGAAAGGAGCGAAAGAGTGGGAGCTTCGCCTGTGCGAACAGTGCCATCATGGGAGATGAGAGGGGGAGCCCCAAAACACACAGAAGAGAAGGACAACTCTAAACTCAGGCAGATGGAGCTCGTCAGCCCTGTAAGGCCATCCATCTAAGAGAAGGTCACTCTAAACAAACCTACGTCCTGAGGACCTCGCTGACACCGTCCAAGCTCGCTCGGCCCCGGCAGATGAACCTTAGGATTAAAGAGTGGGCTCAGTTCAGCGCACACTGTGTCTCACCTAAAAAATCCATTGCACAGGCTCGAAGGCCTTACCAGCATTTGCAAAGCCCTGTATCACCAGCATGCTTGTAACAAACGTGGGTAGAGACCTTTCCCAAATCTTTGTTCACGAAGACCGGCCATGATGATGACGATGATCTGTAAACAAAACCTACAGTATCAGCTGTATCATTACTTCAAATACAGACTTTAATGCAAAGGTTTTGTGTCTTGTTGAGGTATTCTGAAAATAAAAGTCTGAAACAAAATAGGTGTCTATCTCCAGGTCTCTTTTATTTCCCAGTGTTTTATGGGGTAGTGTTGCAATCCGAAATTCGGATATCAGCAGAAAAGGAACTTATAGCATTATGTAGCAGGCTATGGACAGCAGGAGCTGGGAGAAACTCCTTAATCTGAGGACCAGACAAGAGCCACTGATACTCAAACATGTTGATTAGCCTGCCTCCTGCAGCAGGATATGGAAAGACTTTGTGATAATGCTATCAGACCATGTTGAAATCACTTTGTTCTCTTCCCCGCCATGTAATCCTGGTTTTGGGAAATGTTAACCATTTTTCCCCATATGTAATCCTTGTTACTGGAAATGCTGATTGATTGGGAATCCCCTAGTTGGCATAACCCGGCCTCCTCATTAGTATGTTCTGCCCCCGAGACCCTTAAATAGCGTTTTGCGTGTTCAATAAAGATTCCAGCTTTTACCCCCGAACTGAGACAGTTTAGTTTTTGACCTTTACAGGGTAGTATTTTATCTTATGGCTAATTATTAATAAATGCATTTTGGGTTTAGCACTAAAAAGTTTCTTTGGGAGTATTCTGAGCTTAAGAGCACTGAAATAAGAAATATCTAGCTATTTCTTTACTTTGCAGTGACTTAGTTCTGTGTTCAGAAGACTCTCATCTTTGATAGCTATTGCAAGATGATACATATTCCAAAGACATTGTATTCATATGCTTGGTAGTTAATGAGAGGCATTATGTAACAATGTGTCATACTGCCATAATTTAAATTTTTTGAGCATTTTTTCACTGCATAAACAGCTAATTTCTAGTCAAACAGCTGCATTCTGAATTATTTAGAACACTTGTTCTTTAGCTAATTGACAGTTAATTGATGCTTTGAGAGACCATCAGCTAAACAGCATGTGAATGGATTCAGGCCTTGCTGCTCATGGAGACAAGAGACAGCTTGAACTACTTCTACCAGAGCAGCTACTCTCTTCTTTTGCCAGGGACAGGCTGGAGAAGTTGCTGCAGAGCAACTTTAGAGAAGTAGAGCTACATCCCTAAAATATTCTCCCTTCTACCAGGAACCTGTAGTTCTTCTTCCACAGACAGTATCTTTAAAGAAATTCCTGAAGTATTCAGAGAGTAGTTTATTTATTAAATACCTTGCTTTACCTAACTTTATTTTATCTCTCTCTCTTCAAATCTGAGATAGGTATAGTAATGTCTTTGGAACAAATGATACAGTACACAAGAACAGCAGTTTGCAGATTCCCAAATTTATTTTTGACTGGTGAAAAAAAGTGACTGATTTTGAACTTCTAATGTATTACATTTTTTTTCCTCTATTTATTTCTGGATATGTTTTGTTAACTGGAAGTACCTTGCCCAGCTTGGAACAGTGCCTTCCCTCTTACAAACCTATAATAGTTGTCTTCTGTTTTCAATACCGGCTTTAACTGCGGTACCCGTCTGACTGCTAGACTTGATTCTTTTGAGACATTACACTGCCTGTTTCCTTGGTCACTCACTATTAAGGTGTTGCATGGGATAGCAAGGTTTATTGACCTGAAACAAAAAGAGTAGAATCAGACCTGTATGGGACTTGTAACTAAAAGAGAAAACACAGTGCATTTAACTTCAGGAAGTACAAAGAAGCTACAGTAGCTGTGCAGCATTTTTGTAGCCTTAAAGATTTGCTCCAAATGGAACAAGACTGTGATAGTTTTCCTCTAGATGGCAGGTTTTGGCAAGCTTTGCTTTAATTGTATAAGTAAATAGATATTCCTTCAGGGTAAATTGCGCAGTTTAGTCACTAGCTTCATCTTACTAAATTCTTTCACTATCCCAGGTGTGTGTGTGTGTGTATGTGTGTGCATGTGTGTGCACACAAAAATTAAATATTTTGTAGACAAAGATCTTAAAAACCTCTCCTAAAACTTTATTTTGTTAAACACATCAGGAACATCTAACTCTTTGAAATTATTATATAACTTATAGCCAGGGGAAAAGTCAGAGGAAGTCCTAATTTTCTACCACTGCCTGTTTAGCTGCTTATTGACTTCTGAAAGATGGTTAAACCATATATCACAGTCTTCAAATGAATCACTTTTTTGCAATTGCATCCCAAAGAGTGAGAGGGTGAAACAGGGTGAAACAGCTGTTTTGAAGCCTTCAGTTATTGCTTCTGAATTTACACATCTTTTACATAGCAAGTTCTAACTTTTAGGGTTTTGCTAGTCTAAACATATATTTGCAAATAATGGGGGAAAAAAAGGTATTTAGTTTCTTAAGCAATGCTAAGATTCTTTTTCATTAAATGAAAATGTACTATATATTTACTCCTTTGTTTGACATATTTCTTGTGTATAACTAAGTTTGTCTGAATAAATGTATGTATGTGTGAGAAATAAACAATAAGTAAGGCAAACCTCAGTATACACAATAACTGTATTTTTTTTTCCAAAAGGAGACTAAAATTTGAAATTAAGATTTATCTTTCTGTGAAACTTCTGTGGAAATGCCTTTTAACCCACTCTTTATACATTATTTTTGATTGTGAAATGACACTGATAATTTAAGTAATATATTGCCAGTATTTCAAAATTCGTATTTGGCAATATTCATTCCACACACAGTAATGAAAATTCAATCGTATAGTTTGCAATGCTCTTTGAATTAGCTATAATATTTATATCAGTTTTTTAAACAGGGCAGGCAAGGAACATATTTTCTAGAATCTCTTCAGCTGCAGAAATGCATTGTGACTGAAATATTATTGGTATGGATATTGATTGCTGTACTTGCCACTATTTCATGCAGTAATATCCTACGCAAACTCTTTTGTACTTGTGAGTCCAAAGACTAATTTTCCATTTACAGTTCCTGTAATCACTAAACTCTGGATTTTTGTGATGGTACAGGAAGCTAATGTTGTTTACAGGCACTCCAAGAATAACTACTAGGAATCTAAAGAATGTACTTTGAAATATTGGCAAGATTTTGTGCAAAATCATTGTATTCAAGAAGAATTGTAGACCACTTTTTAGGGGACAGAGAAAAAGGAACAGAGAAATATTCAGAGAAAATACTTAATGGTTTTCAGAGAAAAAAACATTTACAAAATATCATTATATCATTCAGTGCTCAGCTTGTGTGTTGCCTCTTTCTCAAAGTCAGTTTTTAGTAAAGTGTTCTCTACTTTTTCAGCTTTTTCTCTAGACCCAGTTTCTGTAAATACAGTTACCAAAAAGCACAGTGTTGATAAGGGTGTGGAAATTGGCAGACTTGTCACTAATAGTACCTTGTTTGGGCCCTCTAAAATGTGAAGAAAATTAGCAAGTTGTAAAAATAAAATTAAATGTGCTTGGATTCTCAGTTTCTCCAGTAAAATTTTCTTCTTGGATAGGATTTCTAGATGTGATGGTAACACCTGAATGGTGAAAAAAAATAACAAAACTGTAAATAATACAATATCTGTTATTTTCTTCGGTGAGAGTTCTCTCTTAAAGACTGTTTTTATATGCTGTCCTATTGCATAAGATAATTTTAGGTACTTTGCCTTATACAAACAAGCACTAACCTAAGAAAATAGAGAAAAAGAGGAGTTATGTCTCTTGTTTACTGGTGTGAAACCTCCCTGTCACTGCAACCACACCTTTGATCTCTCTTTTTTGCCAGAATTATTTCCTGACCTTATGGGTAAATCAAGAGGTTTTTTAGGATACCCAGGTGTATACCAAAAAATCCTCAAATATTCAGCAAGATAGCCCTACTACATTTGTTTACTGGGTTTGTGTACATGGTTTATTTTTAGTTTAAAATATATAAAGCTTCTTTTTGGGATAAGTTGATTTACCAAACTGATTTGGAAAGAGATGTATTTGAAAAATTATTCTAAAAAAATTATTTAAATAATTAAAATTTCACCATGGTCTTGTACCTAGCATAGTATTTCTGGTTACCTGAGGGCATCTAGTAATTGCAGGTTTTGACAGCTTCCACTTTGTAATTCTTTACTTCTGTACCATCAAAGAGCAATACTTTAACCTGCTTTCATGATGACAATATTTTAGTGCCTCACAAAAGATATTACCTGTTGCTATCATTGTGTTACCTGTAAAGTGTCTAATACAAAAATATAAACCTTAATCCAGGAGATATCTCCTCAACAATTTCTTAGTTCCATCTATTCATCATATATCTGCTGAGCTTTTCTAGTGATACTTGAGAAATTGCCTCTTGCTTGTAAGCAGAGTGATTGCTTCCCAGCAACCACGATTTTATTCAATTATTTTAAGGCATTGTGTCTCATGGTAGCTAGATAAAAAATTTACATGTGAAAAGATCCACAGATACTGAGTCAGTATATGAAACATTATATTTATTAAAATCACATAGTTTTGTTTGCTAAGAAAAGTGCTCTAAAACGTTTTTATTGTGCACACATGAGAAAATGAGACACTTCCAGAAGACTCTATGAGCAAAAATTGCACTAGTAAGTTCACAAAATTTCTACACTGCTCTGAAACAAGTTAGGTGCTTAGTAACTAGAAATTGCATATGGAAATTAATGTTAAATTGTTAATGTGTAATAGTATTGTTCCTTTGCAGTTTCTGGCTCAACTTTAGTTCTATTGCCTGTTTCACAGCGCTTTCAGGGACTTGGCCACTGAACAAGGAGAACTAGGAATTAGGGCACAGGAGGAGGGTAAGGAAAGGACATTCTGGGAGATAGTGAGCATGGAATTGAGAAGGGCCTCTTGTGTTGCAGTTCTGAAACAAATTACATGTTTGCCCCTTATCATACAGATAGGTACACAAAGCTTTGTAGAAATAACATTGTTGTCATTGCAAAAATACTCCAGCTCCCAAAAGCCTGCACAAGTAGAAGATAAATGAATGGGGGGGGTTGTAAATGTTTTCTCAGTAATATTAATATGCTGGTGGTTTGAGTTATTACTTTTTGTAATTTATTTTTAATATGTCAAAATTATGTTTTTGAGGAAAATTACTGTTGTTATTACCTAGGACTCTTAAAAGCCCTTTTGCAACAAAAAGAGGAGTCTGATTGGTCAGTTCTTATATAGGCGTTTGTAAACGTAGTCGAAGATAGGAAAATATTTCTGTTCAAACTGCTGTGATTTTAAGCACATATTGTTTTTCTTATTATTTGATTATCATTTAAAACCTCTGCCAAGCAGTCCAAGTATGCAATGGTTATCCATCTTTTCTTGTATATAGGTAAAGGTTAACTGATTCAACTGAGAATTAGGCTTGAACTCAAAGGCAATGAAGTTGTAGGGTCTTGTCTAAAATTAAATTTAATTAATATATTTTTCACTAGTGGCCTGGTGTAAAGTTGTGTGTGAAGTGCAATTTAGTTGCTGGCATCATAGGTTGAGCAGAAATGCACTATAATTCTAAATAGCCCATGAAGACAACTTTATCTTTTCATAGTTTTAGTGACTTTAGACAACTAGGATGTAATTGGGGGTATTAGGATTTTGACAACCTGTTCTAACACATTTGATTTTGAGTAGGTTGTAAAGGAATCTTTAATGAGTATGAGTGATTTTAGCCTAAATTTTGTTGGCTCATCCCAAAGTTACAATTTTGACATTGTCAGAAAGTATCTGCACAGTATTATCTGCTACCAAAAATGTTAATAAGGTACTCCCTGGGAAGAGAACTGCTGTTAACAGTGCTGAGATGTCCTAGTTACTGCCTTTAAAGGCTGAAAAGGGCATAGTTAATGGACTGTAACTTTTTTCTTGTTTTATAAATCTACATGTTCTCATCATATTTGGCATAATAATCAAACTAATACAATTTCTAGCTCTGAAGATGATTCTAGTTCATTGCACTGGAATGGCTGAATCCATAAGCTACCCACTAAAACTAAATCATTAAGTAGCAACTAAAATGAAATATGTTTATAAAGCTATTTTCAGGTATTATCTAATGGATGCATATCATCATGCCACATCATCTTATTTTCTCAGCAAATTGTTTTTTAGGGGATATGTGCAGAGAGCACTTACAAAATTTAATGCAATTCAATGTAATGAAGAAATTTGCATTTGAAGCACAGTCAGTTACAAATGTTATGGGACAAGCAGCATTCTATTAGAAGGCATTTCAAATGTTTCTGAACAGCAGCTGAGGAGGATATTTCCTGATGTGGTTCTATTACTGCACCACATTTTCTCTTCATCTGTAACTACTTTTTAAAAATAGAAAAGGCAAAACGGAAACTTCAGTTACCAGAGAATACAAAGGACCTCAATTCATCTTTTGAAAGAAGTAATGAGCAGAAGGCTGCAGTTAGTCATCCACTGAACTTTACAGTGGAGAGACTCTGATAATTTGATTGCTCATTTTGAAATAGAAGTTCTCCTTGTCCCCAGAAGGTTTTTCTTTATATTGGCAGCTCTGATAGGTAGTTTGTTTCATGAAAAAGAGGAAATGAATAAGACCTTATAAAATGTTCTCTGTAAAACTCTCTCTTTTCCCATCCTCCTCCTGTTGCTTATTCCAGATTTTTATTGAAAAAGGGTCCAACACTTTTCCTGCATAATAGCCTGAGGAATCAGGATCTATGTATGACCAGTTCATATAAATCTTTCATAAATCATTCTTAGGCAACCAAAATACCAATGGAAGTTCCCTATTCCTATTTTTCTAATCTCCAGCTCTAATCTTTATGCCCATGCACATGACCATCTTTAACTTTATTTTGGTTGGTGAGGGGAGCAGGGGGTGTTCTGATCTCTCCCAAGTCACTTTGTGTCCAGAGTCTTCTTCCAATGGTGTATTGTGGCATTCTGCCCCTTTGCATCTCTAGAAAACTACTGCCAAGCTGCTACTACTAGAGACCTAGTTCCACTATTGTTTTGAAATACAGTAGAAAAGTGTACATTTTCTATAACTCATTTAGGCACAGCTATTGACAAACAATCCTATATCACTCGGAAAAAAAAGGATTTTTTTGACAAGGAGTTGAGTAGAGAGTTAGTCTGTGGAATTAGTGTAAATGTGTAGAAAACGATCATTTCACCTCTGTGGTAATAACCATCTATCTACAGCTGTCTCCTTATTGATGGTTTTAAGGCTCTAAGGTGTAGAAATTTGTTTACCTTCCTCACCATTTGGGTTTTAAACTGCTCCCTGTTAACTATCATAAGTAACAACTAAAATTTTAACTACCTCCTCGCAAAATTTGCAAACACAGAACACTTATTCCTTAATTCCTGCTGGATTCCTCACTGTTTCTACAACGTAATGAATCCTGAAAGACCAAAGAGGGGAATTAACTTTAGAAATTGAGGTTATCCAATATGTTAAAGAATCAGGATACCACTCAGGATATAGAATGATCAGTTCAAAATGGTTTGGTTCTTCTGAATTTCTTCATCTTAGGAGAATTATAAATCAAAGGCATGCAGCTATAAATGTACCATATGGAAGGATATAGACTCCACAACAGTGTGCTTCATCAGCTTATTTGGCACTGTGGCTTAGGTGGAGTGACATTACACAATTTGTGATGACTTTGTTCTGACATCTTCCCATCATAAAGGATTGATGGACCAAAGTCACAGAAATGTCATCGGTGATAAATTCAAGCTAGACTTTAATCTTCCTCACTTGAAGTAACATCAAAGAGGAATAACACAGCCTGCAAGATACTTTAGACAACTTATTAAAAAAAAAAGATCCACAACTGACAGACTGAGTGAAAATTGCATTGATAATTTAAGGTGCATTTTCCTTCTGAGCTCGTAAGGACTTCACATATAAATGCTCAAGTTAAACAGAATTTCAGAAAACATTCAAAACTATGTAATTCTGACTGGTGTTTACCTAGTAGAATTAATGTTAAATGTTAAAAGGTCTTTGAAAAAGTGATCTATTCAGTACCTAATTTGAATAATAAAAATATAGTTATTATTGAGAACAATGCTGCTGACTGCTCGTTCTTGAGATCTGGACTCTAAAATTATACATAAAACCTATTCACATCGTCCAGGAATCCTAATAAGAACTTAAAACAGAAGCAATGTTGTCCTTGGGCCATATCGTAACGAATGGATGAAGACAGGTGACTCCAAAAAATGAATCACTTCATAGGTAGATTTCAGTTAATTTTTTATGCAGTTTAATACTTTGAGTTTACTGCTTTATTTCGGTATTAAAAATCATCTTACTTTTCAAAAATAAGAATCGTAGTCTGTGTATTCAATCAAATGCTCTTTTGATCAGTACCTGGATACAGTTTGGAGGGCTTTTTTAAACCCCTTGCAGTCATCTGGAGTACTTCTGTTTTAATTGCTTGATTACCTCATTTCAACAACTATGATCTTAAATCCAACAGTGACTAATGTATTGAATTTAATGTCAGTAGAAAAGCTGGTGATCAGATGGTGAAAATTGGGACTAAATATTGTCTCTAAAATGATAACCTCTTTACAACTTTTTTTTTCAAAAGCTGATCTTTTTGAAACAAAAATAGGATTACAGTATAGCTAGACCATGGAGTGCTCAAGAAGACTATATTTTCTTTTTATATTGCCTAAGGTTTTGATTTTATTTTGTTGAGGAAAGTGACACGTCTACAATATATCAGGTTTGGGGTTTGTGGTTCTGGTTGTTTTGGGATTTTTGTGTGTGGGTTTTTTTAGATTATAAGTAATCATCCAGTAGAAAGTTATATGACATTGTTATATCATTTTACACACAAGATAAAAAAGGCCTTTACTTGGCTAATTCTAAATTGGACTTAATTTGAATCCCTGACTTCATAACCCATGGCCTCCAGATCCCATTACTAAACTTTAAATCCATGTGCTTCTCTTCAGTGTAAGCGTTTTTTTTTTTCTTCCCACTGTAGAAGTTCTTTTGCTAAATGACCTATATTTTATTGCAAATAAATGGTTAGACCAAAGTTTTAATATTAATATCCAATTTTTATTTCACTAGCACTGTTGCAATTACTTCCTTTTTCAAAAGTCAGTCTCTGCCATATTGTTCTTAATTTTTTTTTTTTCTTTTGCTAGAAATGTCACTATTTTTTAGACTTAGAAGAGTTATTTGAAGAGATATCTTGGAATATACAGCAAAAGTTTATGGAAATGTTCAATTTTTCTCTGATTTTTTCTTCAATTCGATAACAAGTTTGACTGGATTAAATGCAAAACCACAACTACTTATTAATTTTTGGAATTTTTTTATAAAAGACACAACAATAGAGGATAGTTTGATTGACATATCAAGCATCAGTTCCTTCAGAAGTTATGCCATTTCTTTTCTGTAAAAATAATTCAAGTCATGAAAGGTTATTGACATTTCAGCAGAAGAAATAGATTTTGAGTTGCTGGCTAGCAACATGTCCTTTAGAATTTATTTTTTTTTTACATTTCATCAGACAATGTAATTAACCTTAGAGCAATGGATAAAACCCATCATCATCAATTGACAGAATAACTTTGTCTTGTAGTGGCTACTGGTTATATAATGTTCTTTCAATAACACTTTCTTTCATGTCAAAGCTGTATCAGAACTCTTGACTACCACTTCAGACAGAATTACTCCCCTTTCCTCTCTGTTTAAGAAAAGTGAGAAGCACATTGAAATTAAAGAAGTAACATAGTAAAAAGGAAAAAAAAAAAACAAAAATAATTCTATCATGTGAGGAAAACAGCACCAGTGTCAGATACCTGTGAGCTTCATGTAGTAAAGGAATAATAGCAAGTTTTTGTTTTTCTAATCTACTTAAAAACTTGGGAGAGAAGAAGAAAAGGAAAAATCTTTCCTGGTTTAAATATTTGGTGATGTAGTGAATCATCCTTAAATATTAAAAAATATGTTTTCCTATGCTGCATGACTTATGTCTCCAAAGATGTAGTGATGTTAAAAGGAAAAATATCAATGCATTTTAATGAGGGAAGTCTAATGAAAGAATAAACATGTTCAAGCAGAAATCATAGCATACTTCTTCACACAGATTAGTATAGAATCATATTATAGATTAGTTTGGGTTAGAAGGAACCTTAAAGATCATCTAGTTCCAAACCCTCTGTGTGGACAGGAACACCTTTCACTATTCCAGGATGCTCAGGGCTACATCCACCCTAGCCTGGAACACTTCCAGCGGTAGGGCATCCACATCTTCTCTGGGCACCCTTTACCAGTTTCTCACCACCTTCACAGCAAAGAATTATCTAGTTAGATTAAAGAAAAAAAAATAGATAGAAATATCTAATCTAAACCTACCCTCTTTCAGTATGAAACCATTCCCCTTATTCTGCCGCTACTTGCCCTTGTAAAAATCCCTCATCATCTTCCTTGTAGGCTTCCTTCAGGTAATGGAAGGCTGCAATTAGGTCACCCTGAAGACTTCTCTTTTTCCAGCTGAACAAACCCAATTCTCTCAGCCTTTCCCTCTCCAGCTTTCTTGTAGGTAAATAAATTTTACAGTTTCTCTAAAGAAGGTGCTTAACATAATTAGTTTGATTGCATTATGATCTTTTGAATTTGGAGTACACTTTTTGCAAGTGTGATGTGAGGCAATTCTTTTAAAATCTTGTGGTGACTTTTGCTGATGGTTTTTTTTTACTGTTAACAGGTGTTGCTGGAGGACAAATTCCATTTCTTGTTTTGATATAAAGCCCAATTTCATTGGGCCGATATGTTGTATTGTAGAAAATTTATTCGGTTTATTTCTGTTGGTTAACAAAAGCTGAGGCTGAGAACAGCAAAGGGAATTACTCTAGGAGATCAATTTTTAATTAGAAAAATGCGAGATCATATTTGAAAATGCTTATATTTAGAAGGAGTTAATAATTTTGCTGGACCAATGAAATACAAAAAATAAAGATTTTGTTGACTTTTTCTATAACAGGAAAAAAAGGAAAAAGAGTTTTCTCTAAATGCTTTTTCACTACTTTGAAATACTGGTAGGTAACTTTTATTAGTCCTTAGATATTTTTTCTTCAACAGTCCAGTCTACAACTGCCAACTAGACATTCTTAATAAAAATAATATATACAATAGTCAATGACATAGTCTTGTCCTTCTTTGCAATTCATGTCTTTTAAGCAATTCATGCTTCATATTGTACTTGGTACATCTTGCTGTTAGTTCACTACGCAATCCTTCTGAATTGGTTGTATTTACTCTATTTTAATTCTGCTTCCCCCCTTATCCTAACCATTATCATCTTCCCTAACCTGAACTGTACACAGTGCATTCTAACTTGTAATTAATCTCTTCTTTAAGCAAATAGCTTTTCTGTTCAGCCCCTGCTTTTCACAGTTTCAGTAATTGTAGTAATTTCTTTTCATGCCCTAGCATATTTTATGACTTCTTGGCAATGATTATTTGAACATGGATGTCTCCTAAGAATTTCTTTCCTCCCTGTTCCTTCTTGGACTATCTGTCCCTGGGCTAAATCTCTGCATGGTCACAGCAGTTTCCTCATTAGCTCATCTCACTCTGACAGATGCTGTTTTCTTAAGTTTTTTTTGTCTACCGTGGTTCTTCAGTTCCCATAGAAACCTGTTCAGATGCACAGTCAATTCAACTTGGTATTTTAGTTCTCCATTCTCTGGGGACAGAAGTGGTACCCCCAGGTGGGAAGACTTCCTGTGCCTGGCTCCCTCAGCCTCATCATGAGGAAGAAGCCTGCCTACCTCTGTGAACTCAGAAGGGGGTTGAGTTCAAGATAACTAAGGCATCCTTAGGTTCTGTGATGTTCATTACATACCTTAGATGTAAGGCAAATCACAATTCCTATAAACACTAAAATTATGTAGTGATTCCAGGGCTTTCAAGTTTTGCAGCAAAACAGCTCATTTCATGCCTTTATAGGGTTTCTTTACAACCACTAGGAATAGAAACTCAACTTTTCTGAAAAAAAGAGAGAGAACTTTCATAGAAATCAATGATTTCAGGTTTTTCTTGATTGTGAGAAGCTCCTACTTGTCTCAGGTGAGAAGGAATGTGTGGATACTTTTTTAATGTGCCAAGTACAGAGGCAAGAAGTGCAGTGGAAAATCAGGTTTGCTAGGCAAAAAGATGTAAGATGATATATGTGTCTCTGCCAAATTTATTGTTTGTCAGAATCACAGCCAATTTTATGAAATTAAAATAAAACATCTAAGAATGTGAAAGTGTAAATTAGAGCATGAAACTTTTAATGGTTAGTAATCTCTCTGCCTCAACTGATGCACTTGCACATTGAACCTCAGCAACTACATCTTAACTTGGCACCAAATCCCACATACCTTTTTTCACATGACTACTGTGTTGTGTGTCAGCAGACTCACATCTATGAATGACATTATAACACTTGATTAGCTGTTTTTTAGTTTCTTGAGATTTTAATGCTGTATAAGTACTATGCATATGCATGGTGCTATAAAGTTGTAATAATTGTTATTGTTCAGAAATTTATTTTCAACTTGTTAAGATGTTATTGAAATACGATAATTACAGGAAGGAGGGGGGGTAAGAGTTGTACCTAGAATAGACTGAAAAGCATTTTTCATCTGCTTACTGCTCTATCTCTGGATAGATTTTTCTATTCCTCAACACTGTGAAATGTGGTCCTGAATACAGATAAGTAGTAATGCATTCGCAGTAAATATAAGACAAAATAAAATAAATTTTCAATGAGTGGTACTTGATAAGGCAAGATAGTTGTTCTTATTCAAGCACCTGCTCCTTTTTTTGGTCAAGGTCTTTCAAAGGAATTTTTGGATGTAGAATACACAATTTGGGTGTACACACAAAAGTCCCAATGAATATAATCATCCTGTAGTTTCTTTTGTTGCTCATTTTTCAAAGACTTTTATATGAAAAATGAACAAAAATAATTATATTAGTGTCTTGTTTCATTTGACCTAACTGTAGCTGTCAGGTGAAAAGTTCTTTCACCTGTGATCCATGCTTTGTAATTAAAGTTAAGGGTTTTTTATAAATCCATTGATCTACTGAAAAGAGAAAACAGGTGATGCAAATTCAATGATGCAAAATAGAAAACAGTAGATGCCTGAATGAACATCTGCAGATCCTGAAAACTTGCTTATAACAGCTGACTCATTTTCAGAAAATCTAAGAGATAAAATTATAATTTCTTGAGTTTGTCTCCTTTACAGCATGAGACAAAGCACTTCTGTTTGCTTTTTTTTTTTGTCTGTTGGATTCTTAATGGTGAAATTATTGAAGAAATATTTGCTACTTAGAATTTGTCAGTCTGTGTTTTCTTGGTGTAATTTTAAATATTACTTTTTCTAGTAAAAACTAAATAGGGGACACTATTGAATGGTGAGAACATTAGACTATAGATCCAATTATAGGGAAAAAAGTTGGAGATTTTTCCTCTTCTCAGGTGGTAAATATTTGTAGCCATGAAGGGAACTGGAAAAAGGAACAGAAAAATTCTAAGTTCTTGTGCTGGTTTTGTCTGGGATAGGCTTAATTTTCTTCATAGTAGCTATTATGGGGCTATGTTTTGAATTTGTTCTGAAAACTGCTAGTAACACAGGGATGCTTTAGTTACTGCTGGGCAGTAACTAAACTCTATGTAGAAGTTTAGGCCTTTTCTGCCTCTCATCCCACCCCACCAGTGAGGAGGCTGTGCATACCAAAAAATCTGGGGGGAGACACAACTGGGACAGCTGACCCAAACTCACCCAAAGGATATTTCAGATCATATGTCATCATTTTCAGCATATACAGTTGTGGGAATAAAAAGTAAAGGGTGGACATTCAGAGTGATGGCATTTGTTTTCCCAAATAACTGTTACCTGTGGTGGAGTCCTGCTTTCCTGGGGATGGCTGACCACCTGCCTGCCTGTGGGAAGTAGTGAATTAATTCCTTGTTCTGCTTTAGTTGCATGCACAACTTTTGCTTTACCTATTAAACTGTTTTTATCGCAACCCATGCGTTTTCTCACTTTTTACCTTATGATTCTCTACCTCATCCCACCAGATAGGAGCAAGTGAGCGGCTGTGTGGTGCTTAATTGCCAGGTGGGCCTACATCATGACAGTTCTTCATTAGTTAAATACCTTAAATATCTGGGAGATTTCCTTTGGTTTGCTTTTTGCCACTCATTTGTAAATAGGTTAATTTTCTTCTCTCTTTTGACAGGATCAAATGACCAGCCAACTCACTACCTTTCAAGTTTAGGTCTTTTGTTAAAATTATTTAAGGTCTGTGGAGCAATAGAAAAGAAGCAGAGGCCGGAATTCTAGAAGGAGGAATCCACAGGGAGGAGATGAGAGGGAGATATTTGAGGAAAAAAGGGAGAGTGAGTTGTTTTTTTTTTAGTGGAAAGAAAAGAGAAAAAAATAGGCTAGGTTTTAGGGAGAGGAGGGACAGAGTAAAAATAATTTAGAGATAGGAAATGGACATTTAATACAAGTGGATGAGCAGAAGTGTGTCAGAGCAGAAAGAAGCAATGGAAACATACGCATGGAAGTGGAGTAGCCTAGGAGAAATGTCTGGAGGTAAGAAGATATTAGTGATGTTGGGACACAGCATGAGTCTGTCAGATGTCACAGTAGGAGAGAAATGAAGGAAAGTGTATTTGTACATAAGGAGCTGGAAAATGAAACATATGAGCTTTTAGGGTTATAAAGAAATGTCTTATACAACATAAAATGCTAAATTGTTCTATCCTGCTGTATTTTATTAATAATTATATATATGCTTTCACCAGTATTGTGATCCTCCCACACTTATTAAAGAAACAAAGGGAAAATACCCTCCCTTGAACAAACAACATGCTGTAGGGATATAGAGAAGTTCACAACAAACAATAAAAAATCCTTCAGTTTTTTGTGATTATTAAAATAATTCTGAATTATAGTTTAGTCTGTTAAAATTCATTGAATCATCTGTCCATCACTTATTCACCAGTTTAAAATTAAAACTCAGGGTCAGCATTTAGTCCTTTTGCTGTTAGACATCAATGATATCAGAATGTAACAGGATAAAAGAGCATTTCAATCAAATATGCAAAGAGATTATATAGACAAAATAGCTACCTATGAATCCAGTAATCCAGTCCTCATGCTTTTCATGATGTATATTCTCTGAAGGAGTATGACAGCTTGGGCAGAATCTGCATTTGTTAGAATTTGGATCAGCATTTTAGATTCTGTGCTAGTCATTTTTGTTGCCATTTTTGTTGTAATTTTTGTTTGCTTTACTTAAAATTCATGAATGTTGCCTAAGAGATAAAATGTCTGAGAATTGTCAGTGATATGCTCTTTTTTATCTTCTAACTAGTAATAATCATAATGGAATACATTTCCCCGCTCTTGTTTAATAGAATGTCGATTATATTGGAATTGTTCTTGAATGATCAAACGAAAATAAAATTTCATTCTAATGGGCTAAGATGTTCAAATATATTTTGATGAATGAGGAGTATACTTATGGAAATTACACAGTCTAATTAGTTCATGGAGATTCTATATCCAGGCTGCATGATATGTATTGGTAAGTGACTACTACGTTGCTACTACTGCTTTAATTCATGGATAAGGGAAAAAACCTCCAACTTGTCAATTCAACATATAAAGGACCACCGCCTCCCTAAGATCTTTCTTTACGGTGAACTTGCCACCAGTTGCCACAAGAGAGGAGCCCCAAAGAGAAGATACAAGGACTTCCTCAAACAACGTCTCAGCCTTGGCCATATTGATCAACATAACTGGTCTACTCTGGCCTCAAATCGGGAGGCCTAGAGACACACCATCTATAACGCTGCTGATGCTTTTGAGAAAGCACGCAGGATCACCCTTGAGGAGAAAAGACAACGCAGAAAGAGTCGTGCCTTGCAGAATATACCATCTAAGGAGTCTTTCTGCTGTGCCTTTTGCAACTGGACATGTCTATCTCGTATTGACCTTTTTAGTCATCAGCATGCTTGTAACAAATTTGGGTAGAGCCCTTTCCAAATCTTTGTTTGCGAAGCCCAGCCATGATGATAAATATACCATGTACATTGTGCTTCCTTTTTCTGTCCAAAGATAATTTTTTTTTAGCATACACTTCAGCTAGTAATCCCTTAAGCAGCGAATGATGACAGTGTAAACATTGATTTTTTTAACTCTTCTAGACCAAGTGAAAATAAAAACTCAGACCTTTATATGAAAGTTAAATAAACTTATGTTGATTTAAAAATTGTGTGAATCTAGACCTTAAAAAACAACTTCAGTATTATATTACTGAAAGTAAGGTAGAACTGAAGCTCTCATTTAGGATAAGAGATAGCTTCCAATGAATAAAAATTTTTAATCTTTATGTTTTGCCATCTCAGACGGTAAAGATATTTTCCTGGTAGTAATTATATACATGCAATCCCACACCACAAAGACATTCACTCACTAAAAATGGACTCAGATTTTCACCTCCCAGGTTTGCTGGTTTGATGTGGTGTTTGTTGCTCCTTTAAATTTGAAGGTGGTAAAAGGACATGCAACTTCATTTTAAAGCTTTTCAGAGACCTAGGCCATGGTAGCTTAAATCTAAAAGCTCGTGTATGCCACAAATACTCTTCTAAAATGTCACTTCTGGTGTAGTGTAAAAAAGGGCTCAGAGCTTAATGTTCCTCCTCCGGCTTGAACATATAAAGATCTCACATTTTTCTTTAATATTTTATTATCTGCATTATCATATTGAAAAAAACACAAACCAGCAGCTAGGGATAGCTACAATGTATCCTACTGTGCTATAAGGTGCAAACAGACAAGCTTAGGGGTTCAATGAAGAACTTACAAATATCTTTGCAGTTGGAAATTTGAAGCAAAAATAAATGATTACTTGATACAACATTTAAACTTGTAGTTATGTTCCCTCTTTGCAGGTAGGAGAAAAGAAAAAGTAAAGATGCTGCCCTCATCTTTCAAATACATGGTAAAGATGCTGAAGACAGCCCTTTCAGGCATATTAATCATTTATTAAATTGCTACTTAGCTAAAGGCCTAAATGGTATTTTCCAAACCAACACTCAGGTATTTACTTTTTTTTGTTTTTATATAACTAGTGTAATGATTTAGAGGTCAGTGCACATGAAATGTGTAATTTACATTTGATTTAATGACTCTTGGTACTCAAAAATTTTACCTCTGGCATACTTAAGAGAAAATAATGCTTTCAGTATCCATTATTAGAGTTAATCTGTTTACTTGAACTGTGAAGACTTATTTTTCTCTGAATCTTCTCAGAAAGAATATGGTCATTACAACATTTACTGCAAACTGATAATATACTACACTATTTGTACTCCTTCAACTCAGATATAAGCAAAATGCATATCTCATACACCTGTGTTGTCTCTGAGTTGGCAGTTTTTTAGCTCTCAGCAGAATTTAATGATATCTACTTCAGTCTCATGGTTGATAATGAAATGGTATGAATTCTGCATTTCTCATGTCAAACCAACTTGATACAACCCTGATATCCTTCATTTGCTGTAACTTCCATATGCAGTGTATTTTTTACAAAAATATATCACAGAAGGCAGCCAGTTAGCTTCAGAAGGAAAAATTTGCCAGGAGGGCAAATATATACCTTATAATTAACTAATGATTTGATAAAGCCTAGCGCTTTCCAGTGAGAAGGAGGGAAGTGCAATCATTTATCTCAAAAAGTTATCTTCTAATAGTGTTGGCACTTAGAAAGTAAAACCTCTCTTTTTTTTAAAAAAAGGAAAGTTGGGAGTTTTTTTATGTCATAATTACATTCATTATTGCATTATTCATTAATAAATGATTCATGAACTTACCTCTTCCTAGATGAAAAAGAGGCTGATTCATTAGGTAATTTTAGTCAACAAAGATAATTTTAGGATACCTTGTTAGAACTCAATTTCAGATCTTTCAGATCAGAGTCAATAACTTCGTCTTCTTCTGGTAAAGTATGATATACATTTACAACCTCGCAATTTCAACGAAGGATAAAAATCCATTGCAAATATGGAAAAAAAGAAAAAAGTTAGAAACTCTTGAAAACTAAGGTAGGCATGAACTAATTGGAGGTTTTTATCCTAATGAGTAGAAGACTTGATCAGGTAGAGAATGACAACATTTTAAATCCACGAAGATCGCTGGTAGAAAGGTCTTCTTTTTCAGTTTCTGTTCACAAATCAAGTGGAATGCTGAAGAAATTGGTGGGATGGGGAAAAGAATCAGAAGAATTTTCTTGTTTCTTGTTAATTGCTAAGTTTAAATGCATGAAATCCTAATGGGAGAAAAAAGATAGTATGGTATAAATATAATAGGTATTAAAGGTAAAACTGAATCCTAAGACCTAATTATTTGTTGACCTTGAGGAAATCTTATCGAATTGGAATAAAATAAAGACAATAATATTTATTGAATTCTGACATACTAAGTTGATATTTTCAATTAAATCAAATATGAGGTGACTTAATCCTCTCTTCTAGATCATCAGTGTAGATATTAAACAGGACTGGCCCCAGTATGGAGCCCTGAGGAACCCCAGTAATAACTGTCTGCCAACTGGATGCAGCACCATTCACCACCACTCTTTGGTCCGGCCATCCAACCAGTTCTTAACTTAGCATAGAGTACCCCTGTACAAGCTGTGGGCTTCCAGCTTTTCCAGGAGAGTTCCATGGGAGGCAGTATCAAAGGCTTTGCTGAAGTCCAGGTAGACTACATCCACAACCTTCTCCTCATCCACTAGACATGTCCGCTGGTTATAAAAGGAGATCAGGTTGATCAAGCAGGACCTGCCTTTCCTAAATGCATGCTGGCTGGGCCTGATCCCCTGGTTGCTCTATACGTGCTGTGTGATCACACTCAAAGTGATGTGTTCCAGAATATTCTTGAGCATGAAGGTTAGGCTGACAGGATCCTCTCCAGATTCTTATTACTCTGTGTAACTGTTGATTGTTTGTCAGAAACACTTATTGACCAACACAGTTAAAATTACTTAATTATTATGGTACTGCTCTGCTTTAAATGTTCGTTGTGCTCTCAGGAGTTCTGGATGAAGCCTAACTTCACCTGAGGGGAGATAGTTTATTTTTTCTTTAACCTTAAATGCAGTACAAGAAAAGAGACTTCTGAATAGCATTAAGGCATAAAGTGTTAAGGTGTTTTCTCTTTGTTTGGATCACTCTTAGGAGGTGTTAAATATAACACATAAAATAAAGACATCATGCAATCAGCATCATAGATATTTCCATACAATAAATCACAACAGATTTATTTAGGCTAAAGCCTGAATGATTCTGCTTTTCAGAATTGAACTTGCACATGTCAAAATACTGTGTTGGTAGCTGATGGGGCTACAAACAAAATAGAAACAATAAAAAATTGTTAAATATTATGTTTAACATGCATTGTTGAAATGAGAGTAACTGACATTAACATGTTAAGATCTTGCAGGGAGTCTAGGTTTTAACCTCACAGTGGTACAGTAGGAAATAGAACTACTCACCATTATTTTATTTAGTGAGAGCTGTTTTATTTGAGTAGCACATTACTGAAAGCAAAACCAAACCCAAAACCAACCTGGGCAATGATATGGCAATCTAAGCAGGCAAATAAACAAAATGACCAGGAACCATAAGGTAAAATATTGTTCAGTATGACTGTAAATGAATAATTGAAGCCTCACTGTTTTCTAGTGTTTGGGGTGTTTTTTCTGCTCCTTAATAGGAGCAGAAATAACCAGCAGAATTAAAAGGGAGCTTTAAGAACAGATACACAGAGGAAGATTAGTTTGGTTTTGCCAAAGTAATTGTTGTTTAGAGAGTATATTTTATAAGCTATGAAGAAAAAAAGAGGAAGAGTACAGGATTGATTTTAGATAATGTCAAACCTAATGCCAATTGTTGAAATTCAGTATGGAAACTGACAGAAAAAAAAAAAGAGGAGGCTTAGTTAAAGACCTCTGCAACAGGAATATGAATAATTTACGATATTTTTCAGTAATAAAAGGAGAATATAATGGAATGGCAAAACCCTAAAAGCTGAAATTCAGCTGAAACTGAAATTCACACAGTAGCATTGGATGCTGCTCATAGCAGTTTAGAAAAACATTAGGGCAAGAAAAGAGATTATTTAAGTGTTTGAACTTGTAATATGACAAACACTCTAGGAATAAAAATTGTAGAGACATGGACTGATGGCAGAAGCTTTTCCTAGGGTCATTGTATGTAAAAATTTTAAAGCATGGTTTCAAAATGATCTGATAAAACTGAAAGTTTCTAGTGTTGAGGAACATTACTAACTAATGCTCTTATTTAATAGCAATTTAAAGTACATTTTAGCTTGTAGTCTGAACACTACCAATGTCTATTTCTATCTTAAGTGCTTAATGCAAACTTATCTAAAAAGTGAAAACTGTATCTCAGAAATAACTTGAAATTTAAATGAACTACGCACTTGAGATAAACTGATTGTAAATAAAAATAAATAAATCTCATTGCATTGTTCAGTGCAGTGATCAAAAGACATGATGATCTATGTATGCAGTTGTACAGCTTTTCATGCCCACCTCAGTCATTTAATTTTTTGGTCTATCAGATAGGTCACTGATAATTAAGGCATGACAGATTTTAAAACTGCATATAAAATACAATCTAGAAAATTATGCTTTTTGACATAATAATGTTACATGCTGTGCTGCTCTATAATTTTAAATGTGGGTTTTTTTCTAGCAAATAGACATAAATGAGCAATTTAACAATACATTGAAATATTTTGTGCATTATGGTTTATTTCATCTGTAAATTGAAATGTCAGAAATGTTTCTATTCCATATTTTCAAAAGTCACAAGTGATTTATTTTAGCTTATTTAAAATGCTGAAAGTCAACAATATGTTTTGTGAGATATATGATGACGCACTAAAATGCCTGGTTAAGCTATATCAGCAGTTTCATGGATTCAGCAGATATTTACAGTCTTCTGTATCCTTCCCACCTTGTTTTATATCTTTATTGATGCAAGCAGAATATACTGTGAAAAACTGCAGAGTTCTGTTTATGATTTCTGATTAGATGATTAATCTAATGGTTTAAATTGGAAGGAACCTTAAAGGTCATCTAGTTCCAGCTCCACTGTTGTGGGCAGGGACCCAGGTTGCTCAAAGGCCCATTTAGCCTGGAACACTTCCAGGGATAGAGCATCCACAACTTCTGTGAGCAACCTGTGCCAGTGCCTCACTACCCTTACAGTGAAAAATTTCTTAGAAATTTCCAATATAAAACTACTCTCAGTTTGAAGCAATTCCCCCTTGTTCTACCACTGCATGCCCTCATAAACAGTTCCTCTTCAGATTTCTTGTAGGCCTCTTGCTGGGGACCCCAGAGCTGAACACAGTACTACAGGTGGAGTCTCAGGAGAGTGGAGTAGAGGGGTAGGATCACCGATCACCTCCCTTGACTTGTTGGCCATGCTTCTATTGATGTAATCAGGATATAATTGGCTTTCTGGGCTGCAAGTACACACTGCTGGCCCATATCCATCCTCTCATCCACCAGCATTTCCAAGTACTTCTTGGCAGGGCTGCTCTTGATTCATTCATCCCCCAGCCTGCAGGTGTTGTTCTGACCCATGAGCAGCACCTGGCACTTGGCCTTGTTGAACCTCATGAGGTTCTCATGGGCCCACTTCTCGAGCTTGTCCAGTTCCCTCCGGATGGCATCCCATTCTTCAGGGCTGTCCCTCAGCTTGGTGTCATCTGCAAATTTCCTGAGGGTGCAATTGATCCCTTTTTCTATGTCACTAATGAAGATATTAAATAACACTCGTCCCAACACAAATTCCTGAGGGACACCAGTCATCACTGATGCCCATCTGGACTCTGAGCCATTGACATTAATGTTTTGTATGGATCTGTACCATGCTAGTATTTGCAGTTCATACTTGGAGCCTTTTCCTTCTTTGGTGCTTTTTTTTCATCCAAATCTTTAGAATCAGCTCAGAAAGGAGATAGTTCAAAGCTCACAGAAGAGGGCTATTGCTATGAGGGCTCCTTTCTAACCAATAAGCTGTCTCCATTTAAGGAAAAACTTGTTTGCCAATTTGACAACAAATTGATTAGTTAATAATAATTCAAATCAGGTTTCCCATCAAGTGGAGGAGGAGGAAAGGCAAAAAGGGTTGGAAGAGCATCTGTTTGATTATCTGTCAGTTAACTCTGAGGAATACCATCTGCATCCAGAACAGAGTTGGGGAGGGATCCCTACAGTAGTCACAACACTAGTGCATACACCGTTGAGTATGAGGCCCTTTGTCATGAAAGGGTCTTGGACTTTTACCATCAGGCAAAAGAGAATAAATGTTGCATTCTTTACTAGCAACCCTTCCAATGGCTACTGAAAGATACTAAACCATATTTACCCTGCTAGTCTTGTACTTTATTCATTAACTTTCCAGGTAATATTAGGTACTTGTTTGGTTTGGATCAGAGACAGTGGTGCTTTGTATGTTGGAAATATTTTATAATTACCTCTGTTTCAGGCTGTCTTAAGGTGCTACATTCTTTGTTTTAATTCTTATACATAACTTATGTTTTCCCACACACGTTTCTTATCCCAGCTTCCAACTCTTTTTGTTGTCAGATCTCCATGTCTATCTCCTTGAGCATACACAGAACATGTCATCAACTGCATGAGGGCAGTTGATTCAATCCTGGAATAATATTCTAATGGATCATAAATAGTGGTATAGCCAGAAAAAGTGTAATTTGCAATGATTTGTCATATAGTGAGTAGTTGAATTAATAATATAAAAAGTGAGCAAGAGATGTTTTAGCAGACAATGCAGCTGACAGGAGATGAAATAATCTTTGGAAGGAAGTGCTAATTTTTTACACACTTATCTCCATTTTCCATCATCTGCAACTGTAGTATCCAATTTATAGCTGACATCACTGCTTTCCATCCCAGTTTTGCTATAAAAATAAGTGATTCTTATTTTTAGCTGCTATATTAGATATCAATATTGAATGCAAATGTTTTGTGGACCCTTGGAAATGTGAAACACCCACAGCTTTTTCCTACATTGTTCCACAAACACTTTTTTTCATTGTAATGCACAGATGTAGCATATTGATTTTATGTACATTAATTGTTTAATTTAGTTTAGTCTCAGGGATAAACTGTTAAGTATAATAAGAAGAGACACTTGGATTTATAATTGTATATTTAATAGAAAAACACCACAAAATTTGCAGTTGAAGATACAGTAAATAAAAAACCTAGAGGGATAAAAACTATAAGTTCTAATGTTTCCTGATTCTTATCTGAGCAGTGAGTTGAACCTGGACAGTGGCCAGACGTCCACTCTGCCTCATGATCACTCCCCTCTCCCTTGGGTTGGGGAGAAAATCAAAGGAAGGTGATAGGTTTCATGGACTGAGATAATGACAGTTTAACAAAGAAAGACAAAGCTGTGTTTGCAAGCAAAACAAAACAAGGAATTTATTCACAACTTCCCACCAGCAGGCAGATGTCCAGCTACTTTCTGGGAAACAGGGACTTCTGTAATGTTTCTTGGGAAAACAGCAAACCTGTGAAAGTCCTTCCTTCCTCCCCCTTTCCATGAGCTTTTGTTGCTGAAAACAACAGCTTATGGTTTGGAATATCCCTTTAGCCAATTTGGATCAGCTGTCCTTGCTGTGTCCCCCCCTGACCTCTTGTGCCCCCTCCTGACCTCTTGTGCCCAAGTCTGCTTGCTGGGGGGGGGGAAAGTGGAAAGACAGCAAGCCTTGATGCTGTGCAAGGACTGTTGAGCCAAAGCACTGGTGTGTTATCGACAGTTTTAGGCACAAATGCAAAGCACAGCACCATATGGGATGCTATGAAGAAGCTTAACTCCATCCCAGCCAGACCCAGTACAGAGAGGCTTTTTTTTTGCTGAAATGCTGTACCTATATGCATACTCTGAAGTCAGTGTCCACAAAGACAAAACCAGGAAGACTGTGTTTAAAGGCAGTGTAAATTGTTTACTCCTTCCAAGTAAACTATCCAGTAATTTTATGTAAATTTGTTTTGAATGTACTAATCATACCTTTATATGATGTGTGTTTTGCAATGCAGGATTAGATTTTGCAAATAACAGTGTCATTTACTACATACCTTTACAATGCATTTTCCAATGTATGTTATGTTCTTCTTTGACCTTGCTAGGTTATGCTGTTATTTACCTACCAACTAACACACAAATTGCTCAGGAATCTATTTGTATTCTGAGATTAAAGCATTTGTCTTATGTTCTTGGTTTCCAGTTATTACTTATCACTTGTTCTCTATTTCAAATGTATGAGAAGCAACATTTTGATTTCTTTTCTTAAAGACTACTTAGCTAATACTGTATGAGGGGAAGCAAAAACAGTAATCTCCTTAGTAAATCGACAGTTTTATTTTGCATTAACATTCCCTCATCTGAAACTGTCTATTTTACGTCAGTATTATTTCAAAGAAATGTTTCCATTACTCCTTTGTTTTCTTCATAAATTGTGAGTGCAAATTTTTTTATCTGAGAAAAATTAGACACTGAATATTGCTCTCATGCTCTGTGGAAGGAGGGGAGTTTCTTAAATTAAGAAAAAAACAACTTCAGTAAAGCAGGATGGCATACTAGATGGACACGTTCTAATTTTAATGTATTCTGTAGAATCTTCGAATCGTCTTACCTAATAAAAATCCTACTTTTTTTTAAGTCAGACATAACTAGCTTTTGTGATGCTTATTTACTGTTTTCATCTTTTACTTCCATTACAGATCCTCTCACTGAAAATATTCAGGTTTGACACATAATAACTTTCAATAACATACTATTCTCCCTCCTTCTCCTTCATGTTTAACAAGTTGCCAGCACTTTACGGAACAGGTTTCCTAAATTGTTTATAACTGGACCAGATTGAGCAGGACCAGATAGCTGGTGACAGGAATTTTCAGTATCAACTCTGTTGCCAAAGAAAACACATAGTCTAATGATTTCCATAGAGTTATTACCTAGACATAATATTTCCAAAATTCTTAATTTCAATTCTTTCTTTCATGAATACTTAGCATTTTTATCACATGACATTTTAGTTTGCTATATAAATAAAAAAATAACTGATTATATATCAGAGTGCTATGTATCTGTTACATGGCAGTAAGCAATATTAATCAGCTTAAAGAAACTTTAAGTAATTATTAGGTCTGCAATAAGGACAAAATAGATAGTATTCAAGAAGATGTTGATGACTGTTTTTTTTTCCACTCTCATGTATTTTCGCTATTCTCTCTATGACTCCAATATGGGTTTTTAAGCTGGATTCCTTCTTTTTCTGTGTATAGGTGTATGCACATACATATATATGCACGTATATGTTTACGTGTATGTGTATAGATACACACAAATATATTTATAAGTAAATATACATACAAAAACAGTGAGAGTTTGATTTTTTTTGACTAATAAATATATATGTATATCATAAAGAACAATTTTGGGAAAAGCACAAAGTTATTCTTCTGAAGAGAGGAAAATAAAATTTTTTTTTCCTATAATTTTTTTTAAAAATAGTTTAGAATTAGGTAGTCGTTAGGGACACTGTCTATGTACTTGCTATGCATTTATTAGTTTAAGCAGGATTTGGTTAAAAGATCAAAAGCTCATCTGCGCTTGAAATACGGCTTAGACACCTGAAAGTACTATAGTCACTACTGACCACTTTGATTTACCATCTTTGGATATTCATGCCAGTTTTCTGTAGTAGTAGGAAGATAGAATATTAATGGGTAATAATTTAGTAAGTAATTGTATGTCGGTTAAGTCATACTGTGAGAGAGTCTTTATTTTATAGGAAGGAGGATCAAAGTTGAAAAATTAGAGCAGGATGATCTCTTGTAGCCTTTGTAACCTACTGCTTCACAGAGGATGTATGCTCAGGGCAGATGGGAACATTTCTGGAAACATCTGTTGTCCATCATTCTTCTGCACAGCAACCCAGGTGCTGTTGACAACGTGTGCGTTAATCGTGTTGACAATTTGTTCAATGTCTTTCCCGCTGTGACTGACATTCTTCTTGTCATACCATCTATCTGATATAGCATATGCTGTGGTCCTGAGAGAGTGGTTACAATTGTTTTGTTGGCCAATGAACAATGGCAGTCATGAAATCAGTGAAGAAGTTCTCTGCCTAGACTTTATCTTTCAGGAGTAGTTACCTCTTTTCATGATTCCCTGTGAAAATGAACATTAGGTTCTGAATGTTATGCAGACAGGAAAAATGATAAGTTGCTTTCCATCATTGGTCTTAGCCTTTTTCCTTTATTTTTTTAGTGACATTTGCAGATATTTCTCTGACCTTGTGTTTTAAAATTACTTTCATCTCAAGAATGGGACAGGAAAGTGCAAAATTATGCATATATTATTGTAAAAATGTCAGGCTTTTTAGTTTGCAAATGCTGCCATAAAATCTTTACACTCATAGGAAGGTGATTTATACCCCATAACATGCTTGAATCTACATCTTCCTAATTTTGAACCTCAATGAATCAAAGAGATTTGGATATGTGTTAAGGGCAAGGGAGGAAGGAATGTCTAATGTTTCTTTAAATCATAGGTTCTCCAAATAATGAGCTAAACCACTGGATTTTAATAGGTCAATATAGAACTGTTATATACTATTTAAAAGTTTCCTCTATTGCAATTTTAAAAAAAAAGTGTAGAATGATATCCTTCTTAAAGACACGAGAATATATGCACAGATATATTATGAGATGGGTAACGTTTAGTTCTAATGTGGCAATTAAGAAAGCCTTGCAGACTAGTTATGATTGGTTTTAGTATACCAGGCATTAACGGATTGATGGTGAGACTCCGTGGTCAAACGTTTATGAATACAAGTTTCATTGGATGGTCAAAGGAATCAAAGAAAAACATTATATAATGACCTCTGAGTGCTTCCTGAGAAGTGCTGAATATTCTCCTAAATTTGTGTAACCCTTAATGCATAAATATTCTGAATAACTTGCAAGAATGCATAGAATAAGAAAACCATAAAATATTATATAACTGCAGACAGTGTCTGTACATTGTTAACATAACTAATAATCTGAGTTCTTCTATTCATGTGAATACATTTCTTGTAATTCTGTGACACTAGTTAGGTGAGTAATGCAATGAATGAAATCTAATCTCTATAATTGAGTTCAATTTATGTTAATTAGACTATACTTTGACTAATGTAAATTTACAATGCTTCCCACTTAATGATACATAAAAAAAAAAATGTTTTTTGTATCATTAGGAAAGATATTCAGAAGGTCAGACAAAATAATCTCAATGGTAACATAGTAACATCATAGTAACATAAACTTCACCCCAACATCCTTAAAAAATGCACATGTATGGGACTAACATATGTTTTAGAAATATGCCCTGTGCTTATTAAGAAACATTATTTTAATTTGTTAAAATTTTTAAAAAGGTTAAAAAATTACTGATTTTAGTTCAAATTTCTCTAGTTTTATGTCCTCATATTTTTACTGTCACTCTACTCTTTCTAAACGAATTATAATCTGTTCTTAAAGAATTTCAATAAGAAATATAGAAAATAATGGTACTTATTCTGAAAGGCCACTATATAATTGCCTTCTATTGTGATTCTAGTGGTTTTAAAATATTACTAAAATTATTTATTTTACAAATCAGCAATCAGTAATGATTTGGAGTCCAGCTTGCAAGTTAGAGATTAAAAATCAAGCACTTTATACTTTGTGACAGAAGTTTTTAACAAATTTATCCCTCTAATAGGCTATTTCATACCATTGAATAATAATATATACGTGTAACATGACACTATATACATGTAACACGACACATAACATGAATAGTGCTTGCGATGGAGGATTAATGCAGCATTATGGTTCTACATCTGACTGATCTACAATATATGCATTATCAGGAAATAGGTACAACGTCTGTACCCTGCAAGTATTTCTGAAATTAAGAAACCATGATGCCACGGTCCGAGGGGGGATGGGGCCATGACACGGCACAGACAGGGCCGGAGACAAGGTAGAGGTGCAAATGGAATGCTTTATTGAGGTGTCCAGAGGTTTTATGGGTTTCAGGCGGGGGAAGAACTAGAACATGGGGTGGAGCATGAGACAGACAAATGGGGGAACAAATCGGGGTAGAGACATAGGCAAAGGGGGAGGAACGTGGGGGGAACTGGGGAAGGCAAGGGCGAATGGTAACTGTCTCCTCTCTGCAGCTTCTGTAGCCTACCAGAGAGGGGAGCGGGAAAGCAGGGAGCAGGCAAAACTTGTGGCAAGCCCAGGCTGTGCACTGCGTAGTGTGGATACAATGAAACTACGTAATAACAGTAAAGTCCATATAATAACTGTAAGGTCCATGTAATAAATTCCTGTCAATTGCTCTATGTTTTTCTCCATGCCTGGAACCTCTCCCATCCTGAATCTTGTTCCTTCACACCATGACTTCCTAAATTTCCAGCTGCAATCAGACATAACATTTAAACAATAATAACAATAATAACAGTAATAATAATACAATAATAATATCTTTTAAACTACAAAGGACATTGAAAATGAACTGCATGGAGCAGTGAAGCCCTGGTTTATTAGAGCTATTTATATCATATAATGTCTTAATTTCTGTTAAGTGGTGCAGAATCCCATGCAATAAAAACATTCATCCATTGAAGAAGGTAGAAAGTGCAACAAGCATATAACACTTCAGTCATTTTCATGATTTTGTAAACCTATGCCCAGCAACTATACCTAAAAATAGTATGTTAGCTATGTCTGGGAAGAGAAAAAGAAAACGAAACAACCAAACAAAAAAACCCAAACCAGAAATAGAACCAAAAACATGAGTTTACTTGTGTGTGCTTCTATTTCATGTAAAGTGACTTTGAAAGACTTCATGATTTATTTCTGTTTGTTTTTTTTTCTTTTTTTCTGTTCCAAAAGCTTTAGTTGGTATCATTTTATTTCTGTATTGCCACTAATCTGACCTCTTCAGGGCTAAAGAATTCTTACAATCCTTTTAAGAAACCAGCAAGCACCTTATGTGCATATATTGGATTTGCATGGCATGGTTCTGGCAGTGGAGGGGCTACAGGGATGGCTTCTCTGAAAAGCTGTGAGAAGCTTCTCCCATGACCAATGGAGACAATGCCAGACAGCTCCAAGACAGACCTGCTGCTGACTAAGGCAGACCCCATAACCAACAGTGGTAGCGCCTCTCACTTAAGAAGGGAAAAAAGTTGCTACACGGGAGCAATTGGAACCTGAGAAGAGTGAGAATATGTGAGAGAAACAACTCTGCAGACATGAATATGTTGAAAGAGTAAAGCATGAAACAAAGAGTTCTACCAAAGGTGCTTCTGTCACTTCTGTATTCTGGTGTAAGGGTGCTCAACCAATACTGTCAACTGCATACACAGCAGCTATAGACTCAGGTGTAAAGGTGGACTAAGTAAAACATTGTGATAGTTACTTATTTTCAAACTTTTGTTAACATTTAAATATGGGCATGAACCATCACTTGCAGGGGTGAACAGCTCCTGTGCAGGCATATCCTGCAGGGGTGAATTTCTAGACCCGGGGAAACCACTGGAGTGCACTGAGACCCATGTGGAACCAGCAGTTTGCCCTAGAGTGCTGACTTAACGTGGGTGAATCCAACAGTGATGGCTCCTGCTCCCACACTCTCATAAGTGACCTATAAGGAGTGTGAGCGACCAGGAGCGCAGTGAGCACAGCAGAGAAACAGGACATATACCCGTGCCTTTGCTTTTATCTTCCCCAGTCTCCTGCGGCCCTCCCCCCAGGGGAGGTGTGCCAATGACTCAGTAGCCATTCTGGGGCTGGACCAGAGGCTCCAGGCACTGGAGACTCCAGGGGAACAGCGTGGAGCAGTGCACTGTCCCACCTTTGCAGAACTTGCCCTGCCCCCCCAACCCCATACTCACACTTCAGTTGTTTTGAGCCATTAGTCATTTTCTCCAGTCTCTCACATACTTGAAGGACAGTCATTGGTCGCAGTCAGCATAGTTTAATGACGGGAAAGTCCTGTTTGCCAAAATTCATTTCCTTTTATGACAAGGTAACCCACCTAGTTGATCAAGGGAATCCAGTTGATGTAATCTTTTTGGATTTCAGCGAAGTTTTCAATACGGTCTCTTATAGGATCCTTCCGGATAAAATGTCCAGCACACAGCTTGATAAACACATCATGTAGTGAGTGAGTGTAGGTGTAGAAAACCTTTGGAAGAAATACTGAGGAGGGAGAGGATAGCACCTACTCAAGGAAACTTTTGCTGCCAGGCAAAAGCCTTAACCTGAGAAGCAATTTGTTCTCATGCAGGGTGCTGTGGATGTTCTCTTTGTCTGTCTGTTGGGAGCTAACTCATTTGCTATAAGTGATAAAATTCTTACAGATGTGCCCGGAGGCTCCTGCAGGGGGGCCAGACAGGCCATAAAGCACAGGGAAAAAACACAGCTTGGGGTTTTATTGTGCATGTGAAAGGTGGTGTTATAAAAGCACCAAAACAGGTTTCTGCTTTTGCCTTTTTGGCCAATTGTATTGACCACTTAAATATATTGCAGTGTTCTTCACTGTTAAATTTCCTTTAAAACTTTAGCCACAGCCAGATGCCTGGGGTTACCTGCATGCATATCAAGCTATACAGTAAGCAACAAGCTCATGGATCAAGTACAAAGGGTTGTAGTAAATGAGATTACATCAGGCTGCTGACCAGTCACTAGTGGAATTTCGCAGGGCTCCATCTTAGGCCCAGTTCTCCTCAATATCTCAGATGCAGGACTTGACAGTATATGTGATGGGTTGACCTTGGCTGGATGCCAGGTGCCCACCAAAGCCATACTATTTCTCCCCTCCACAAGTGAACAGGAGAGAGAAAATATAACAATGGTTCATGAGCTAAGGACAGGGAGAGATCACTCATTGGTTACTGTCATGGGTAAAACATGAGGTTATTAATTGAATTTATTCTCAAAAAAATCATAGCAGGATAATAAGAAGTAAAATAAATCTTAAAAACACCTTCCCCCTGCTCCTTCCTCCTCCCCAGGCTCTACCTCCTCTCCCCACAGTGGCACAGGGAGATAGGGAGTGAGGGTTATGGTCAGTTCATCACAGGTGTTTCTGCCACTGCTCAAGGAGAGGAATCTTTACCCTGCTCCAGAGTGAGGTCCCTACCCCAGAGATAATCTATTACAAACTTCTACAGCATGAGTCCGTCCCATGGGCAACAGTTCTTCACAAACTACTCCAGCGTCGGTTCCTTTCCATGGGGTGCAGTCTTTTAAGAATAGATTGCTCCAGTATGGGCTTCCCACTGGGTCATGGCCTTTTTTTGGGCATTCACCTACTCCAGTGTGTGTCTCCTCCATGGGCTGCAGGTGGATCTCTGCACTCCTGTGGTCCTCCATGGGCTGCAGGGACACATCCTGCCTCGCCATGGTCTTCACCACAGGCTGCAGGAGAACCTCAGCTCCTGTACCCGAAGTACCTCCTTCTCCTCCTTCTCCACTGACCTTGGTGTCTGCAGACTTGTTCCTTACACTTGTTCCTTGTTCTCACTCTGCTCTTCTCTGAGCGCAATTACTTCTGTGCAATAACTTTTTTTTTCCTTCTTAAAAATATTATTGTAGAGGCACTACTAAAATCACTGATTAGTTCGACCTTTGCCAGCAGTGGATCTGTCCTGGAGCTAGCTGGCACTGACTCTGTTGGACACAGGGGAAGCTTCTAGCATCTTCTCACAGAAGTAACCCCTGTAGCCTCCCTACTACCAAAACCCAGCCACACAAACTCAATACATATACTGAATAAGTTTGTGATGACACTAAATTGAAAGAAACTGTTGACTCCCTTGAAGACAGGGAGAGACCTGAACAATTTAGAGGGCTGACTAATCACCATCCACAGGAAGTTTAACAAGGGCAAGTGCTAGATTCTGCACCTGAGATGGGCCAACCCTAGATGTATGTTCAGACTGGGGAAAGCAGTGCTGCGCAAAGGGGCCTGGGGGTCCTGGTTGATGGCAAGTTGAATATAAGTCAGCAGTGCCCTGGCAGCCAGGAGGGCCAACCGTGTCCTGGGGGGCATCAGGCAAAGCATCCCCAGCTGGTCAAGGGAGGGGATTGTCCCTCTCTGCTCTGCACTGGTGCGGCCTCATCTCAAGACCTGTGTGTAACTTTGGCTGCGACAATATAAGAAGGATATAAAGGTCCTAGAAAGTGTCCAAAAAAGGACTGTGAAGATGATTTTTAGGCTCATAGTCTTTTGCTAAACTCCTAAAATCCTAAAGTTTACTTTTAAAAATTATTTTGAATAGCGTTCATATAGAAGTCAGAGCAATTTTATAATCTCAAGTGTTAATTTGGTGCACTTTGAGGATACTGATGTTAGCTCATGATTCATTTCTTCAATATAGCCACCGTCAAAGATCTTTGTAGGAGTGCGAAACATTGCTTCCTTTTTTAAAATTCTTATTTCTTTTGCCTCATCCCTTTATAGTTCTCATTATAATCTGTGAATACCCTTAGTTACTTGATTCTATGTATGGTACATACATAGAATAATAAAACTAGGCTGTAAAGGAAAAAAACAAAGGAAAGCATGTGTACTTATGGAAGACTGATGAAATATAGTTACTTTTATTTTTTAAACTTATATTTCACAGCTGATCTGCACTAAAGCTTTAGAGTGTATTCCAGACTTGATTTTGGTATGTTAATTCATTTTGCTTAGTTTTTTTCTCCATAGACCTTTACATTTTAAAATATCATTACCATAATACCATTTAGTATTTAAAGAATCTATCTCGCAGCTGAATTTGAACGTAGAGTGCTTCTTATTCTGCTATGCATTTATGCTTGGATTTGAATATGATGGGTTTGAATCTGTTTTCTAGTTTAGACCAGATCCATTACATTCAGATTACTTCATATTTCTGCCATGACATTAAATTCTTTGCTGTAATAGTGCTCATTACTTGAAACAATTTATACAAGTATCTTTTTCTGTAACACTGTTTTTAATTTCAGTAATGCATTTTTCCCCAGATATGAATGTCAAAATCTTTATTTCAGTTTGCTTTATTGTCCCTATGAAGGAAATGAAAGCATTTAGGAAATCATTACAAGGAGCCAGACATTTGTCATAGCTGGGTGAACAACAGTAGGGTTTCCATCACTTGTTCTCTTCCCAGAATATTTAGAAGAGTTTTGGAGGAACAGGGATACTTTTAGCCTAATGTAGGACATAAATGATATAGGGCTAGTTAGGAAACACAAAACTGAGGTTATATTTCAGTACTGATGACAGTAATAAGATCCACAAAAGTTTTTAGGAGCAACTCTGAAAGTGAAAAGCAGAAATCAAAATAGATGGAAATCCAGGGACTGATTTAGTTCTATGAGTTTTCCTTCTAGATACTCTGAGTATGATAAATATTGTCAAAGTTCCCTAGAAACTTGGGATATTTCTTGTTGCCCTCTTGAATGGAAGGTGAATTCCTGTCATCATGGGTCATTCAAATTGAGTGAACCGCCGCACCAACTAAGCCACAAAGTCAACAGCTCTCTTGATAAAGACAACTTTTTGTTTTTCACATAATTTACCTAGGGAAGCATAATTGTTATTCAAAAAAAAGGAATAAGGTAGAAGCACACTGTGAAATACTCTCTGAAAGATAAGCAAAGAAACTTGGACCCAGAAATTGGATATTTTAAAATTAGAACTAATTAAACTTATACTATTTGTACTATGTTCTGTTTAGAATGGTTTCAAATTAACTTTTGGTGGGAGAGCTCTATTGTCAGAAATCTTTGATGGTTTTCTAAAGCAAAAAGAATTAAGAAGTGAGTGTCTGCCTTTTACTTTTCAGTTCCCGTTATACCTTTTGAAACATAAACATTACAAATTTCTCAAAGATGTAAAGGTCTTAGAATTAACTTCATATAAGTTGGACAATGGGAAGACAAATAAAAAAGAGAGAGACGTATATGACTTGAATAACAATGCCCAGTCTGTTACGTGTTATCTCTTGATCAGGAAAGAAAAAGTGGGTACTTTGACAGAAATGAGTGAAAATGTTGTAAGAAATGCGGGAAAAATGAGTGGGAGGAACAAGGTCTTTGCAAAATGAGGAAGAGAATGATAAGCGATTTTGTCATATCTAGGAAACTAAGTTTAATTGTTTCATATGCCCTTGGAACAGCTTCTTCATTGTTGGGAAAAAAATGTACTGAAGCTGTGAAGTCAATCACAGTAAGCTTTAATAAGATAGGTACCTTCCATTTCATAGGAATCATTTTATGATCCTGGACCTTCAACCAAGATTTTCAGCAGTTATTACTCATGTTATGATTTTTATTATTTTAGTAGCCAGTAGTAAATGTTGTAAAGGTCCTGGTTTTCAGCCATTCCAGCCTTTGAAATGCAGGACCCTTCTTTTTTTTTTTTTTTTTTAAGTGAAGTAAGGTAAAGTAAGAGGAAATAGAAGAGAGGAAACTCAGAGATTACAGGTAGAATGTTTCCTACTTTCAACTACTGTCATGAGAAAATTTATAGGATTAGTAACTGTCAGATGAACCATGTTCTGCTGTTGTGTTCATTGCATGATTGTCTTGTATAATAATTCGGATTCTTTAAGTGGTGAAATTATCCCAGGAGACATGGTTATACAATATACTACCTGCAACTACACTTAGCATTATATTCAAATATTTTCTTCCTTATTATTTATTTTCAATTAAAAGAATAAATAATTAAGTAGTTCTCAGATTATCGGTGTAAGTTCTTAAAAGTATAAGCTAAAAGATATAATCTTGAAGTGCTGTTTGCAACATAAATGAGAAGATAAAATAAATTACGTGGTATTTTGATAAGTAAAAAAAAAAGAACAAAGGACTGAAAACATTGCTAAGGTCATCATATCTAGTTACTTAATTGTCAATCAGTCCCTAAAGCTGCATAATACCTTTCATAAATCTCATCAAGGAAAAAAAACAACAAAGCAATATCAAAAGTAATACATTATTAAATGAAGTGCAGTACAAACACCAGAAGTCTCTTCTTACAAGTACGGGATGCCTAGGGTTCATGTCTACTCTTTTCTAGTGCAGTCCTTTTGTGTCTGTAGCAATAAATAATGAGTTAGATTGCTAAAACATGCTACTGCTGTCCGGTCTCACCCACTTGGCTTCTTTGAGTGTCAGGAAAAGTTCTCATACAACTTCAATATTTCTGTAGCCTGTGTTTTGTATATTATTCTGTATTAGATTTCTGTGTGTACTTACAGGTTACTACAGAGAGAAGCAATATACTGTATGATTAGGTATGAAGTGAAAGAAAAAATAATTTAAAAATTAAGAATCTTAGATTGATGGTACTTTTATTAGTTGTATAGCCTTTGGTCATAACTATGATGAAATCAAACTATTCCAAGTATATGTTGGTGAAGAAGGCATACTCACGAATAAGATACTTAAAGAATTTCTGAATATCTCTGTTTTATTCTCACTCTGGTGACCGTGCTTTAGTTTTCAAGCAATTTCATTTCTATCTCTCTTTGTTGTACATTTGCTGAATGTGTGTAATGGGAATAAATGTATTTCCAACAAGCTGGTTTTGGAAACAATTACTGGAGAAAAGGGTTCCTTCGGAGGATAGCTTTTAATGGAAGATTATGCCCTGAATAACACATCAAGTTGTACACATCACACTTGGCTGATCCAAGTGAAGGATGTATGCTATTCTTAGAGGAAATATTAACTCTGTTCTTCCCTTTATAAAAGGAACCTTAGAAAGGAAGCCATGTAGGATATGTGACGCTGAAGTCTGTTTAACAAAAAACTTTGTAACTGTGTACTCACTATTTAATCACCCATTTTACCTTTAGAGGCACAGGAAATGGGTTCCTATGTATCTTTTCAGGGAAGGTAAGGTCATAAGGGAGACTCTGGCACTATATGACACTGCATTACCATTTTCTACAAAGTAATATTGGAAGAGTTTGACTTCATTCTTGGACACCTGAAGTATAAATGTTCCTGATCTCTAATAAAATATTAGACTTTATATAATTGGAAAATGTTTGTCAACATTTAATTTTTAGAATGGCCTCATGCAGTAACAAGAATTTGTTCAATTGCACTTTTTGTTGCTTTTATTTTCTTCTAATTCATTGTGCTCCATGAATCTTGTTTTTAAATGCCTGCTTCTTTTCTTTTTTTCTCTTAAAAACATATTCTATCATATTAATTCTTCTTAGAAAATAAGTTAGACCTGCACTTGAGACTGGACAAAATGTTAAAATATTTTCTTATATTATTATGAATAAAACATGAATAAAAGAAATTATTTTAAAATTAATAACCTAAGATATCTTGTAATACAAATATTTAGCGTCTATAAGAATGCTATATAGCTGTCCTTTACTACACATAATCACTGACATCTCTATGCTGTGCTGTACAGTATGCATTGTAATAGCTTATTTCATAGTTGGGAGAGTACTTATTACTCTTCCATCTTATAAAAATCTACTATATATCTTATATATGTCTTATGCAGTAACCATTACAGAATTGCTATACATATTAATATTACAATAACCATTTGAAAGATTATATATATCTTACTAATATGTCAATAATAATGAAAGTATTTTAATATTAAGAAAAGTGCACAAAGATGCCTTTACAATATACAATCCTAGCATTTGATATACATAGTATAACTATTATAATGTAAAAATAAAAAGAAAATATTGGTCCATAAATACAGCAGACACATTTTTATGTAATGTGAAGAATAGTTTGAAAGAATTTCTAATATCCAACAAAGGTTAAAAGCTGGATTAAGATGCATGCTATGCTTAGGTAAGTATACTTCACATCTTGATTGCTTAATCAGCAAGAAAATTTCCTAGAATCATAGAATCATTTACGTTGGGAAAGACCTTTAAGATCATCAGGTTCAGCACTGACAAGGTCACCACTAAAGCATGGTCCTGAGTACCATGTCTACATGGCTTTTAAATACTTACAAGCATGATGACTCCACTATTTCCCTGGGCCTGTTCCAGTGTTTGACAAACTTTTCAGTGAGGCAATTTTACCTAATACAAAATCTAAACCTCACCTGGTACAACCTGAGGAAGTTTTCTCTTGTCCTGTGTGCTGGTTTTGTCTGGGGTAGAATTAATTTTCTTCACAGTGGTTAGTATGGGGCTGTGTTTTGGGTTTGTGCTGAACACAAGTTTGATAATATAGAGATGTTCTTGTTATTGCTGAGCAGGGCTTACACAGAGCCAAGGTCTTTTCTGCTTTTTGTACTGCCACGCTGGCAAGGAAGTTGGAGGTACACGGGAGGCTGAGATGAGACAGAGCCAGGACAGGTGACCCAAACTGACCAAAAGGATAGTCCAGAAAGAGGAAAGGGGAGGGGTGAGGGGGTGCTTGAAGTGATGGCGTTTGTCTTCCAAAGTCACTGTTACAGGTGATAGGGCCCTGGTCTCCTGGAGATGGCTGAATACGTGCCTGCCCATGGAAAGCAGCAAATTAATTCCTTATTTTACTTTGTTTGCATGCACAGCTTTTGCTTTTCCTATTAAACTGTCTTTATATCAATCCATGAATTTTCCAGCTTTCACCCTTCCAGTTCTCTTTCCCATCTCTCTGGTGGGGGAGCAAGCGAGTGGCTGTGTGGGGCTTGGCTGCTGGCTGGGGTTAATCCATGAGATCCTGTCACTTGTTATATGTGAGAAGAGGCCAGTACTGTCCTCACTACAGTCTCCTTTCAGGTAGTTGTAAAGAGCAATAACTTGTCTCCTGCACCTCCCTGTCTCCAGGCTAAACTACTCCAGCTCCCTCAGCCAGTCCTCATGAGACTGGTGCTCCAGAGCCTTCACCAGATTCGTTGCCCTTCTCTGGACATGCTCCAGCACCTCAATGTCTTTCTTGTAGTGGGGAGCCCAAAGCTTGAACACAGGATTCAAGGTGTGACTTCATCAGTGCTGAGTACAGGGGGGTGATCACTGCCTGGATTCTATTCCAAAGAGAAAGCTCTGAGGGATACCACTCATCACTGACCTCCCTCTGGACCTATAGCCATTGATCACAACTCTCTGGCTGTGTCCATCCAGCCAATTCCTTATACATTGAATAGTCCATCCTTCAAATTCATGTCTCTCCAACTTAGAGATAAGGATGTTGTGTGAGACCTTGTCAAAGCCTTAAAGAAGTCTAGGTAGGTTACATCAGTGCATTTTCCCTTGTTGATTGTTGCAGTCACTCCATCATAGAGAATCACAAGATTGATCAGACACAATTTGCCCTTGGTGGAGTTGTGCTGGTTGTCTGGAATCACCTTCCTGTTCTCCATGGGCCTTAGCATAGCCTCCAGGAAGATCTGTTCCATGATCTTCCAGGTACAGAGGTGAGGCTAACAGGTCAGTAGCTTCCAGGGTTCTCCTTTCTGCTCTTTTAAAATATGGTTGCAATGTTTCCCTATCTCCAGTCACCTGAGAATTCACTTGACCATTGTGACTTTTCAAGTATTATGAAGAGTGGCTTAGAAACTACATCAGCTAATTCCCTGAGGTCTCTGGGGTGAATCTCATCAATTCCATAGATTTAGGCATGTTCAGGTTCCTCAGATGATTCAAGTCTGATCCATACATTGGGAGGGTCTTTCTTCCCCTAGTCCCTGTCTTGAGGTCCATCCACTCATGAGATGTGGGAAGACAGGTTACCAATGAAGCCTGAGGCAAAAAAGTTGTTGAGTACCTCAACCTTCTCCTTGTTTGTTGTCTTTGACCTTTATTTTCTGGCTGACATACCTGTAGAAGCCTTTATTGTTATTATTCTTTGTGTCTATTGCCAAGCTGAGCTCCAGCTGTGTCCTGATACCATCTTTACACAACTGGGCAGCATCCCTATAGTCTTCCCAGTATCTGTCCCTTTTTCGACTGCCTGTGGTTTTAGTTCTTGCACTTTAGTTTGTCCAACAGGTCTTGACTCAGCCATGCCACTCTTTCTTTCCTTTCCTGATTTCCTACACCTGGGGATCGAGAGCTCTTGTATTCTATGGAAAGCATCCTTAAATATCTGCCATCTCTGTTCTTCTCCCTTGTCCCTGAGGGCAGTTTCCCTGAGAGTTCCATTGACTAACTCCTTGTACAGCTGGAAGTTTGCTTTCCTAATATTCAGGGTCCTGACTTTACCCTTTGCCCTACCTATAACCTACAGGTCTGTGCACTCCATCAGTGCATGATCACTGCAGCTCAAGCTGCACTCTTGATGTCACTATTAGCTCACTTGCATTGGTGGCCATCAGGTCCAGTATTGTATCCACTCTTGTCGGGTTGTCTACTACTTGGCCTAAAAAGTTGTCTTCAATGCACTTCAGGAATCTACTGGATTGCCTACGGCTTATCGTGCTACTTTTCCATCAGTGTCAGGGTGGTTCAAGTCCCTCAGAAGGACAAGAGCCTGCAAGTGTGATGCCTCCTGAAACTGGAGCAAGAAGACCCTGCCAATAGGCTCCTCTTGATCAGGTAATCTGTAGTAGACACTGATGTCGAGGTTCCTTTTCTTTCCTCAGTCTATGGTTCTTACCCGTAAGTTTTCAACCTGCTCATGGTTGTTCTTCAGAGACAGCTCTTCACACTTTGTTCATTTCCTGATGTAGATGCAAACCTTCCACCTCTCCTGTCCCTTCTGAAAGGCCTGTAGCCTTTGAGAGTCACACTCTAGTCTTTTTATTCATCCCATCAAGTTTCAATTATGATAACTAGGTCATAGCTTTATAGCAGCATGGTAGCTTTCAACTCCTCCTGTTTGTTGCTGATACTGCATGCACAAGTGTAAAGGCACTTCAGCTGGGCTGTTGGCCATGTCACTGTCTTAGAGGACTGCACCTTAATTCCTTTGAGGTTTTTCACCAATGTTTCCCTGTTGGTTCCTATTGCCTCAGGAGCCCCTAGCAAATTTGTGTAAGATTATAGTTGTGTGCTCCAGTGTACCCAGCATGACTCAGAGCAACAGGCTGAGGGCCCTCACTAGCACCCTGACTCTCTAACTTTGGCTTGTCTCTTCCCCTTCTGAGGAAGGTGATTCCCATAACTGGACATCCAGTAATCAAAAATATTTCACAGACATGGAGGAACTGGTAGTAATCTGACTTCTTATAGTGTAAAGACCTGTTTTTAGAACCGTCCCAGATTTTAACAATAAAAGAAAGTATGAAAGGTGAAAACTGGAATAGTGGGATAGAATAGATTATTTCAATTGGAAGGAACCTACAATGATCATCTAATCCAACTGTCTGACCACTTCACGGCTAAAGCATGTTGTTAAGGGCTGTATTGCTTGCGGCATTGACCACTTCCCTAGGGTTTGACTACTCTCAAGGTAAATAAATGTTTTCTAATGTCCAGTCTAAACCTCCCCTGGTGCAGATTTGAACCATTCCTGCATGCCCTATCACTGGATCAGTGAGAAGAGATCAGCACCTTCCTCTCCCTCCTCAGGAAGCTGTAGAGAGCAATAAGGTCAGCCTTCATCCTCCTTTTCTGCAAACTAGTCAAGCCCAAAGTCTCTACAAAGTTTCAAGCATAGAGAGGCACTCTAAGTGGCCACAAATTTTGTTGAATGGTGGCGATTGTTATGGATAATGTGCCACATTTTACCAGTTTGGGTAGCCCTCCAGTGGTGCTTATACAGAAGCCAGGCTCCCAGGTAACCTTCCTGAAGCAGTATCTTTGGCCATGCACAGTCCTTCTTCTAGAAAAAGGTTGCTGAGACTTTGGCACCTGTTCAGATATCATGTAAGTAGCATAACTTTAGTAACTGCTGTACTACCAAGACCTGTTGTAAAGGCAATTTTCACATGGACTATCAATTCAAAGAACTTCTTCATGTAAAGTTCTGGAACATACATTGAAGAGATGATACGTGGAGAAGTATATCCCACACAGAGAAAGAGTAAGTAATATTTTGTCCTGACTTCACATTTCATACTTCTTCAGGTTTACAGAATATAAGGATATATTGAAAAGTGCTTACAGGTAATTGAGAACTACCCAATGGTACTGGGGACAGTAAGTCAGTTAATATTTGATTTTTAATCTAAAATATGAATTTAGTAATAATAGTAAGGAAATTATAATCTTCTCACTCATATATACTAATATTCTGACATTGGCAAACCATGTGAAATACATTTTTGGCAGACAAGGGATAGTAGAGATTCTATGAATGGATAGTTGCAGAAACTGCCTTAGAAGATAATAAATGAATCTAATTTTAAAGAGATGCTGAGGTGATCCTAAGTAAGGTACAAGCTTAGCCTGCTTTTTCTCTCACATTTTACTTAGAATGCTTTGTACTAGCTAATCAACTGATATTAATCATTCAGGTACCATGAAATACGTACAAGCCTTAGGGGCAGTACTGTTACATTTATCTTATTGTGACAGAACTGGTGCAGAACTGCCTTAAGATATCTGTATTCCTACAGTGTGTATAATGTCACCTGGAGCTACCCCACGAACATGTGGCAGACTAATCAATTCTGTGAGCTTGCTCCTTCTCTACTAGCTGATGCAGTGACTGTAGAATGGAGGCAGGAAGAGAGGAAAAATTATGACTTTAAAGTAAATGTCTGTGGAAGGGTGGAAAAACAGGGAGAACTCTCATTTGTGCTGGTACTGTCATATTTCTACTCTGTGTCATAAGTGAAAAGCTAGGACTTCTTTCTTTCTTTCTTTCTTTCTTTCTTTCTTTCTTTCTTTCTTTCTTTCTTTCTTTCTTTCTTTCTTTCTTTCTTTCTTTCTTTCTTTCTTTCTTTCTTTCTTTCTTTCTCTTTCTTTCTTTCTTTCTTTTTCTTTCTTTCTTTCTTTCTTTTTCTTTCTTTCTTTCTTTCTTTCTTTCTTTTTCTTTCTTTCTTTCTTTTTCTTTCTTCCTCCCTTCTGAAATTTCTATTGATCATCAAGGTACTCCTGTAATTAATTGTGATTTTTTCATTTTTCCACATGATGTTTTCATGAAGAACAGGTGTTTGAGAAGGATTATATTTGCTCGTTGAGATTGATAGCAAAAGGTTTTCACTTCTTGGGTAATCCATTTAGTATTTTAATACATTGCATTCTGACAATCTTTTCCTCCCTATACATTGAATGGGCCAAAGTCTATGGAAAACACTTGTGAATTACAGTACCTCAAAATGGACAACCTAACTTGAAATAATGCACATGAAAACTCAATTTTTAGTGTTGTTTTGGTATTTGGCTTGTTTGAATGTTTGCTCCATTTAATTATTATTCACAATAGCAATATGCAAGTACATGGTATTTCCCAGGCTTTTGCCAGATGAAAAGCTATGGCCTTGTTCATATCAATTCTAGGTCAATATTAGATCCTGTCAAAATATTATTTGATGTGTTGAGAACTTCATTGGGTAGAACAGTGTTCTGACCACTCATGAAGTTGTATGTATTTATTTTGTTCTTCCACTACAATTTGTTGTTTCTAAATTTGGTTGTTCATAGACACACAATTAGGTACTTTGCTGTCTTCTTTAATTCTCAATAACATTGGAAAACTGAAGATGGATTAATCTGGAGTTTGGTGACCACATTGTTTGTCCTTCAGGGCTGGAAAATCAGATGGCAAGTACTTACAGTACTTTATTTTGTTCTGTAACACTCTTTCTCTTCTTTATTTATCTGTTTGTTGGTCAGAATAATGTGCATTTATTGCAGCACATTATGATTCAACAGAGCTCTTCAGACTGCCACTGACTGCTAAATCAAATGTATGAATCTTCTATTTTTATTTCTGTAGTTCTAGAAATTGCTTAGTACAGTGATAGAAAAATCTTTGAGAAGAAGAACATTCAGGACCTAGTTCACAAGAATGAAACTCAAGTAGAAAAATTCGAAGAAACTGACTTCTTTTGCAACAGGTTTATACTATTCTTTTTTATTACTAGCTTTAGCAGAATTATTCTTTATGTACAGTAATTTAAGGCTAAGCAAAATCACATCCAAAGTCATAAGATATCATTTCAAAGAATTGCCTGATAAAGATATACTCTGGCACACTTAGCACAATGCAATTAAAGATTTGGAAACTAAAGTCTCAAGTTGCTACAAAGATTGTATATATTTAATAGGGAAATTAAAATTAATTCTTAAATAATATGTGTCAATCAGATAAAAATTCAAAACTCTTTTGACTGTTTTAATTACGCATATTGTTCATACTCAGATTAATGCTTCAAGGAAATATTTAGATGCTGCTAATTTTAAAGTACTGAATTTAAGTGGAACACTGAAGGTTCTTTGCCGTGTAATAATCTCATGACTGTTGTTGTATCTGCACTGCATAAGAAGGAATTCTGTGGTTTAGTGAAAACCTGCAGTCAGTGGAGTGGGAAAAAAGTTATTAGATCAGAAAAAGTAGCCTCTAAAGGAATTGTGCCATCAACACAGAAGATATAAATATTATATATAGAAGAGTATTTTAATTCCCTCATACATGTATATATGCTAACATATATTAAAAAATGTAGTGTGAATGAATACATATAAAAACAGAGTTTAAAAATAAAGTATAGGTGTTTATTAGGCAATGCTTAAAATCATGGCTAGGCTTCGCGAACGAAGATTTGGGAAGGCTCTATCCACATTTGCTGCAGGCACGCTGGTGGCTTATGAGGCCAATACGTGACAGACAAATCCGATTGCAAAAGGCACAGCAGAAAGACTCCTTAGATGGTGTATTCTGCAATACACGGTTCTTTCTGCGTTGCCTTTTTTCCTCGAGGGTGGTCCTGCGAGTGTTCTCAAAGGAGACAGCTGCGTTATAGATGGTGTGTCTCCAGGCCTCCCGATTTGAGGCCAGAGTAGACCAGTTATGGTGATCAATATGGCCAAGGCTGAGATGTTGTTTCAGGGAGTCCTTGTATCTTTTCTTCGGGGCTCCTCTCATGCGGCAGCCAGTGGCAAGTTCACCATAAAGCAAGATCTTAGGGAGGCGGTGGTCCTTCATCCTGGAGACATGACCTGCCCAACGCAGCTGTGTTCTCATCAGCATGGCCTCGATACTTGTGATAGCTGCTTGCTCTAGAACAGATGTGTTGGTCACATAGTCTGACCAGTGGATGTTAAGGATTGTACGGAGGCAGCGTTGATGGAAGCGTTCTAAGAGACGCAGGTGGTGGCGGTAGATGACCCATGATTCAGATCCATATAAGAGAGTAGACAACACAATGGCTCTGTAAACACTGATCTTGGTGCTTTTCTTCAAGTGTTTATTACGCCATACTCTTTTATGGAGTTTTCCAAAAGCACTATATGCCTTTGATAATCTGTTGTCTATCTCTCCGTCAATCTTACCATCTGAGGAGATGAGGCTACCGAGGTAATTAAACTGTTGGACTGATTTGAGCTCTGATTTACCAATGGTGATGTGGGGATGATGGGGGACATCCTGAGGTGCAGGCTGATGGAGGACCTCTGTCTTCTTTAAGCTGACCTCCAGTCCAAAGAGCTCAGCAGCGTCTGCAAAGCAGGATGTTAAACACTGCAGAGCTGCTTCTGTGTGGGCAACAAGGGCGGCGTCATCAGCATAAAGCAGCTCCCGGACAAGATGGTTTAAGGTCTTAGTGTGGGCCTTCAGTCGCCTTAGATTGAATAGACTTCCATCAGTACGGTATCGAATGTAGATACCGTCCTGATCATTGAGGTCTGCTGTGGCCCTTTGGAGCATCATGCTAAAGAAGACGGTGAATAGGGTAGGAGCGAGAACGCAGCCTTGTTTCACACCATTCTTAATTAAAAAGGGCTCAGAAAGTGCATTGCCATATCTGACTTGGCCATGCTGATCCTCATGGAGTGAGATAATCATTTTGAGGAATTTAGGGGGACAACCTAAACGTTCCAAAATCTGCCACAGACCTTTTCTGCTCACAGTGTCAAAAGCCTTGGTGAGGTCGACAAAGGTTACATAGAGACCTTTGTTCTGTTCCCTACACTTCTCTTGCAGTTGTCTGAGGACAAATACCATGTCTGTGGTGCTCCTGTTGGCTCTGAAACCACACTGACTTTCAGGAAGGATACCTTCTGCTATAGTGGGTATTAGTCTGTTCAAGAGTATTCTTGCCAGGATTTTGCCAGCAATGGAGAGCAGAGTAATACCACGATAGTTTGAGCAGTCAGATTTAATTCCTTTCTTCTTATACAAGGTGATGATGACTGCATCACGAAGGTCAGATGGTAGTTCGCCGAGTTCCCAACAGCGCACCACGAACTCATGGAATTTGGTGTGGAGTGCAGGGCCCCCATGTTTCCAGATTTCAGGTGGAATTCCATCAATCCCAGCTGCCTTGCCGATTTTCACCTGCTGTATGGCCTTGAGGGTTTCTCCTAAAGTGGGGGCAGTATCCAATTCATACTTTACTGGTTGTTGTGTGATGGACTGAATTGCTGAGTCTTGGACTGTGCGGTTGGTACTGAATAGAGTCTGAAAGTGTTCAGACCATCGATTCAGAATGGAGGTTTTATCTGTCAGAAGTGTTTGACCATCAGCGCTGAGTAGAGGGCTTTGTACCTGGTATGTAGGCCCATATGCTGTTTTCAAGGCCTCATAGAAACCTCTGTGATCACCTGTATCTGCGCATAATTGAGTTTTTTCAGCTAGATCAATCCACCATTTGTTCTGGATGTCACGGAGTTTCTGTTGGAGTTTGCTGCACGCAAGACGAAAGGCTGTTTTTCTTGCGTGACAGGATGGCAGTGCAAGGTGTGCTTGGTGGGCGGTTCTCTTCTTTCTCAACAAGTCTTGGATTTCTTGGTTGTTTTCGTCAAACCAATCCTTGTTCTTCTTGAGGGAGAACCCTAAGGATTCTTCGGAGGATTGCAGGATGCTGTTTTTAATATGATGCCAGATTGTTTCAGGAGAGGAATCTGCAGAAACTGTGGGAATGTTATCGAGCTTAGTTTGAAGGTTTGCCTGGAAACTGTCTCTTACTGTGGCTGATTGGAGATTGTTAACTTGGAGTTTTCTCCTTGGGATGCTGCCCCTTTTTGGTTTGATTTTGATCTTGAAATTGAGTTTACAGCGCACCAGCCGATGGTCTGTTTGGCATTCTGCGCTGGGCATCACGCGGGTATGGTGGACATCGCGGACATCTCTCCGTCGCACCAGGACATAATCGATGAGGTGCCAATGCTTAGAACGGGGGTGCATCCAGGTTGTCTTCAGACTATCTTTCTGCTGAAAGATAGTATTAGTGATGGTGAGTTGTTGCTCTGCACAGAATTCTAGCAGAAGTCGACCATTATCATTGCAGTTTCCAACACCATGCTTGCCTAATACACCTTTCCAAGCTTCAAAATTCTTGCCTACTCTGGCGTTGAAATCACCAAGGATAATGATCTTATCGTCTGCAGGGACCTTTTGGGTAAGGAGGCGCAGGTCAGTGTAAAATTTATCTTTTTCAGCAGGGTCAGCTTGGAGAGTTGGGGCATATATACTAAAGATGACAACATGTTGCTTGTTGTTTAGTGGAAGGCGTAGGGAGATAATGCGGTCAGAGTGACCTGTCGGCAGATTTTCGAGTTTAGGAACAATAGAGTTTTTGATCATGAAGCCGACTCCTGAGAGGTGTTTTTCGGTTCTGGGCTTGCCTGACCAAAAGAGTGTGTAACCGGCACCATGTTCTCTGAGGCTGCCTTCTTCATGAAGGCGAACTTCACTGAGAGCGGCAATGTCGATGTTGAGACGAGCCAGCTCATGGGCAATTAGGGCAGACCGACGCTCAGGACGTCCGCTATCTGCAGAATCGAGCATGGTTCTGATGTTCCAACATGCTAGAGTTAATTTAGGTACACCTTTGGAGGCAGGTGCGTGCCTTTGACTTTTCTTTGTGCGACCGCATTGGAGGAAGATGCCCGTTGGCCTGCGGTTAACCAACCGGGTGAAAGTGGAGATGAGCTTTGTTTAGGCCACCTTTTCTAGGCCCCTCTCCGAGTGGAGCAAGCAGTGCTGTCCTTGGAAAGGCTGCTTGGTCGTTCAGGGTGCTGCCTCAAGAGACTGTCATCTCCGGTCAGTCTCAAATGACCAATATCCTGAACCGCCTGCATGCAGGGTTGAGTCTGCGGCTCCCAGTGCACCTTTCACCTGCCGTTTCGACCCTCGCCCGTCGCTACAGGACTTTTTGCATGTGGGTAAAGCCTTCAAGCCTGCGCAATGGATTTTTTAGGTGAGATGCAGTATGCGCGGAACTGAACCCACCCTTTAATCCCGAGGTTCATCTGCCAGGGCCGAGCGAGCTTGGACGGTGGCAGTGAGGTCCTCAGGATGTAGGTTTGATTAGAGTGACCTTCTCTTAGATGGATGGCCTTACAGGGCTAAGCGAGCTCCATCTGCCCGGGTTTGGAATTAGAGTTGACCTTCTCCTAGGATGACTGCCAGAAGGCTAATGAGCTCATCCTGCCCACAGATTTATTGTATCCGACCCTGTAGTTTTGACCTGTCTGGCATGGGTGACCCTACTGAAGGCATGTACTATCGCCAGCGTAGCTCGCAACCACATAGGGGTATACAGGTTGCATTCTTACTATTAAAAATGATTAGGCCAAGTCTTACACTACCTAGGTTTCTGCCATCTGTCTATATTCAATCCCAGGGAAGCACCCAGGAACAGCCCTTTGTCCTGACCAACCTTACAGGATGTAACAGATAAATCCAGGACATACCAAACCTGGGCAGTAGCCACGGGTGAACCAAAAACAAACAAACGAGCGAAACTGTTCTGGCCACCGTACCCATCTAGGGCTCGAGGCCCTCTCTAGGCCCCAGTCCGACCAAGAACTCCAAGCCCCAGAGGAAACTATTAACCACTCTGATCTTGTCCTCCCCCCACCGTGTTTCCTCATATCTTCCCACGCACTACTTACCTGACCACCCTCCAGTCCGAGGACCCCCACAGCCTGCCTGGTACCCCACCCCCCTCCCCAAACCAGACCGGCAAACCTCTGTGTATTCCGAGGCTTCAATTCTCCTCTCTCTCCTTTCTCACGAGGGCACAAGGTCACGCCGGCGAGGCTCCCTCTATCCTTTCCCGCTGGGGGGGGAGGGGACCGGGGGCGGCCCCGCGCGGGACCCCGGGGCGGCCCCGCGCGGGACCCCGGGGCGGCCCCGAGGCCGCGCGAGAACCGCGGGAGCGACCCCCGAGGCCGCGCGAGAACCGCGGGAGCGACCCCCGAGGCCGCACGAGAACCGCGGGAGCGACCCCCGAGGCCGCGCGAGAACCGCGGGAGCGACCCCCGAGGCCGCGCGAGAACCGCGGGAGCGACCCCCCGCAATGCTTAAAATAAATTGCATCCAAATAGCTGAAACATGCTACTTTTCTACATATCAAAACAATAGTTGTCCCTACCAGACTTACAAAGAGTAATGACTGTTTTCTAATGTTTGATGCGGACACATTAACCATTCAAAAATTTCTCCAAATTCTTCTAGTGGACCTTGGAGTAAGTCAAAGCATCCTAATCCTGTCTGCCCCCTTCTATGCTGTAATTCCAATTCACCTAGTTTCCTAATGCTTAAATATTGTATACAAAATTTTACCCTATCTAGACTTTGAGAGAAAAATTAAATACTCAAAAAAATACATCAAACTCAAGACATTTTGAGATTCTTTTTCTTGAGAAACTAGCTTTCCCCATCCACGACGTGGGGGAGCCCAGCTCTAGTTCCTTCTCCGTCTGAAGAACCATTTCCGACGTCTTGTTGGACGGGGAAGGGGGACTCCAGAAACAGGGTTTTTCAGGCCCCGAGCCTGGAGGGGAGAGGTGCCCTCCCCTCCCCCCAGCACCCACGTGGCTCCATGGCAGGCACAGAGACAGCACACCGGCGTGGAGAGGAGGCAAGAGAGAGTTTATTGTTGGGGAGGGGTTTATAAGGCTTTTAGGAGGGTCAAAGGGGAACCAATCACAAGTTCAGGGTCACACAAAAGAAACCATCAGGTAAAGGGTCAACAGCCAATAGGAAGGGGTTAAACAAAGGACCAATGGGACGCCTCAGGACACCTTTCCCAGGACACTCCTGCATGGGAGATAACAGTTGCTGTGGGGGGGTGTTGGGAAGAAGAAACACGTGTTTGCAAAGGGACCACAAAGAGCCATTTTAAGACATGTTTAAACAAGTTTCTCATCAGATATAGTGCTACACTTCTCCAAGTGAGTCACATTCTGACTATTATACATATCTCAAACATTTACTAGATATTTGTGCATTGCATCACATTTTATGCTGAGCTACTTCCTATCCTGAGTTCATCTTAATCTTAATGACTGTTCTCAGATACAAGCTTTTTGCTATTAAAGATTTCCCTCCAACAAAAGCAAAGCATGTTTGCTTTTCTGCTTGCTTCCTTTCAATTACTCTCTTGATTCTATGATCTTTTTCTGATCCAAATAAAGGAAAAAAAGTGTTCTGTTGGTTTGCTGACATAAATTTACTCTCCTTTTGGTCAGTTCCTCAACAGTCAGTTTAAGAAGTGTCAGAGTTGGCATATAGGAGACGGAAGAATGTTGTAGAATTTCAGGAAATGCACAAGAGAACCTTGTGAAGACTAAAACCTCTGGTTTTGGCACTGGGAAGCTACTAAATGGACTTATCTCTATTGTTTGGCCATGACCCTTTTTGCTAGGCAATGATTTCAATACTCTAACATAAATAAACATTCATGGTGTGGTTCAGGCTTCTTATTTGGTCTATCCGTGAGTTTAAAAGGCTCTCATAAATACACCTTTGATTTCATCAGACAGAAGAAAAACATCCACCAACAAATTCAGTATTTTGCCTTTCTGTCTGAAGATATTTATATTGTCATCTCTCCTACGTTCATTATCACTGTCATTCTCCTGAGAGGTTAGTGTCTTCACAAACTCCTTTGGACTCATTTAATGCAAAAAAAAGCATATTCACCTCCACCTGTGCAGTTATATTGGAGCATACTATACTTCAAATTATAAGGTCTATGTTAAAAAACAAAAAAAAAACCAAACCAAACCAAAAAAAACCAAAACCAAACCAAAACAAAACAAACCTAAAAACAGGTAACAAAACAAAACTCATTTTCATTGTTTTTCAGAGTTCTGATTACCATTTGTGTCTGGCCATATTATTTAGAGTGAGACTAAAACCAGAACTGTTGAGTGAGTAGACTGCAGTGAAAGAGAAAGAGGAGTAGAAGCTATTCCTATTCAAAACCCAAATAGGGCAAACTCAGTGATCCAGATGTTGGATAGTAATAATGTTTAACTAAAAGTTGTGGCAGAGTTTAAGAGAATAGTCCAGTTGTATGTGGGATCTGGAGCTGTGTGCTTTAATATACCAACTTAAGGACTCTCCTGGTCCAGTTAGTAATTTGTACCTCCACCTCTCTGCATTCAGAGATACAAGAGAATGTATCAAAAAAACATGTTAATCGCCAAATCATTTACAACTTCCTGATGTAGTTGTCTAGTTCAAAAAACAAATCATGGTTTTTAGCTTCTATTTATCTAACTATGCTGTTAAAAATAGCTAAATCCAAACTGTGTTTTTTTAGACAGAGGTGCCTGTATATGAAAAGAAAGTGGAAAAGGTATCTAATACAATTTTAGACAGTCCCAGCAGTCAAAGTAAAAATGCTCACCATCCACATGGCTTTGGTACGGCACATTATTGCCAAGTTTAAAACAGCTATTAATGCTTATTTCATATTTTCCAGAGACATTTTTAAGGACATTGTTAAGAGGCATTGTTAAGTTGCCATTTGGGCAATTTTGAGGACACTGCTTGCATGCCTGATCAGTTAGGAGACAGTCACTTTCCAAAGGTAAACAGGAAAGCTCATAAAGTGAACAACTGAAGCCATGTATAATGACCTAAGACAATTCACAGGGCATGTCAGGATTGTCTCTAGGACCCTTGAGTAAGATGTTGCTGTCAGCTGAAAATGAGCTAAGGCAATTCTGAGACCTAATCATTGAAGAGATATTTTAGAAGGTTGCAAGTTATCAGCATATCAAGATATTTTAGAAGGTTGCAAGTTATTTTTTCCAGTCTATACAAAATGCATTCATAAACTGGCACGTGCACAGTAACTTGCAATCTGAAAGGAATACCATTACCATGGGCAGCTGACCATTACTTCTAGCCTTAAATAGGTAAGTACGGTTCTATCCCTCTCTGCTGAAAGATTGCTCACAATTGGAAAAGCAGAATGATGTGAAAAGAAGGGTTGGAGAGGCAGAACTCGCACCTGAAACCTGAGCAGCTGGAAAACAACCAAGCTGGACTTGATCAATTTAATTACTGAGTTATTTGTGTTTCATACTGGTATGAGGTGTGTTTGTATCAAGAGTGATCAATGAGTTCTTATTCAGTAAAAAAAACAAGAGCAATCATTAAAGATGGAGCATTTTTACTTATAAAAAAACCTGAATCATCAACCTTAAGGTTGGAAAAGACCTCCAAGATCATTGAGTCCAACCTTTGACTGAACACCATCATGTCAACTAAACTATAGCACTAAGTGCCATGTCCAGTCTTTTCTTGAACACCTCCATGGATGGTGACTCCACCACTTCCCTGGGAAGATCGTTCCAGTGCTTAACCACCCTTTCAGTGAAGAAATTCTTCCTGATGTCAAACCTGAATCTCCCTTGGAACAACTTGAGACCATTTCCTCTTGTCCTGTCACTAGCTGCCAGAGAGAAGAGGTCAACCCCCATCTCACTACAACCTCCTTTCAGGTAACTGTAGCAAGTGATAAGGTCTCCTCTGAGCCTCTTTTACTCCAGGCTAAACAATACAATTCCCTAAGCTGCTCCTCATAGGACTTACTCTTACCTCCACCAGCTTTGTTGCCCTTCTCTGGACACGCTGCAGCATCTCAGTGTCTTTCTTGAAGTGAGGGACACAGAACTGGACACAGCACTTGAAGTGGGGTCTCATCACTGCTGAATATAGAGGAACAATCACTTCCCTAGTCCTGCTCACCACAATATTTCTGATACAGATCAGGATACCATTGGCCTTCTTGGCCACTTGGGCGCATTGCTGGCTCATGTCCAGCCACTGTGGACCAGCACACCCAGGTCGTTTTCTGATTGCCAGCTTTCCAGTCACTCTTCCCCCATCCTGTAGTGATGCATGGGGCTGTTGTGAACAGTGTAGGACACTGCACTCAGCCTTGTTGAATCTCACACCACTGGTCTCAGTTTATCAATCCAGTCTGTCCAGATCCCTCTGCAGAGCCCTCTCACCTTCCAGCAGATAAACACTGCTGTCCAACTTAGTGACACATGACTTAGTGAGTACATGAATGCACTTGAGCCCCTCATCCAGATCATCAACAAAGATATTAAACAGAACTGGCCCCAGTACTGAGCCCTGGGGAACACCACTTGTGACCAACCACCAGCTGGATGTAACTACATTCACCAGTTAGGCTACATCCACAGCCTTTACTTTATCCACTGGGCAGGTCATAAAGTTTTGTTTACCTAGAGTACAGAGTCTTCAAATGTCTATTCCAAACATTGTCAACTGCAAACAATATGTTGCAAACAATGTTGCAACATATATTTGTTTGGGTTTGCTTTGCAATAAAAACACAAACCCTCTATGGTTTAGCATCTTGGAAAATATTTTATGCATAAATAATAATGTCCTAATTTTCACATTCCTGTCTGGAAATTTTGTTCCACCCCCATGTCCCACCCCTGCCCTGCAAAACAGGAACAAAGTTAACAGGAATCCCTCACAATGACAGATATGTGTATGAGGCCTCTGGTCACCAACGTTCCTTGTCCATCACTTTAGCTGACGTGTTTGTAATCACAAGTTAAAGAAAATCTCTCACAGGAGTATTATGGTTTGGCAAAAATAATTTTGGAGCAAACATTTCATATTAACATTTTATATTTTCCTTTATGCTAGCATTGTATGTTAGTATATTCCACATGCATTTGATCACAACTGTTCAATTCTTCTCCAAAATCTATGAAATCACCAAGAGAAAAGGAAAATGACATGTAGGCATTTAAGCCTTGCATGATAGCATGCATAGAAGTGGGTGTTTCAGAAAGTCAGAATTCAGGTTTTTACTTTCATAGAGAAGAATTCCTCCCTCACAAGATGATGCTATTCACTTTATAGTGCTCACACATTGCTGGGGAAAAGAAGAACTGTGAAAAATGTGTGAAGTAAATAATTAGCATGAAAGTAAGGAACAGTTCATAGGGTATAACATCTTCAGAAATAAGGTGCAAAACACTTTTTCAGAAGGGTTGAAGGAAATAATGATCAGTGCTTTTCAAAGAAAACTGCTGGCTATTTTTCCTCTACTACTTAGAATTTTACTAACAAAGGATAATTAAAGAAAAAAGAATCTCAGGTTTTTATTTGAAAAAAAAAAAAAAAAGCCAAAATTTGATTCTTTCCCATTAAAATCCTGAAGAACTTCATTGAAATGTACTTGCTCTCTTTCAGAATTTGCATGGAGGAAAATGAGTTCAGTTTCACTGCTATAAATGTTAGGAAGGCAGAAGCTGAATTGATTAAATCAGGTGGTTTATTGTCTTGTTTTAGAAAGCATTTTGGGAAAGATGAGAAGCGATATAAAATTACATTTCTATCTCAGCCTGAAAAATATGTGTTCCATAACCTGCAACAGCTGATCTAGCTTCCTTGGAGTAATTATATGGCCTTCCTTTATGACTGTGAATGCCATAATAAAGAATGTCTCACATTTAATGAGAAAAGGGATAAAGCTTCAGGAAAGCTTTGAACACCATTGCATCTTCATATCTTGTTATTAAAAAAAATAATATAGGTCCTTTATACATTAAGTAAACCTTACCAGAGGTTTTCCACGGAAAGAATGAATAGTCATACTCTCAAGAATCAGGTGTAGGATCTGGATGACCAAGAAAGTCTCCCAGTCTTGAGCAGGATAACATTAGCAGCTGGAAAAGAGCTAAAACAATTCTGAGACTTCAACCCAGAAGAGATGCTAAAGAACTATGATTTTTTGCTATACTTACAAGTTTTGTAAAATATATTGAGATGTTTTTAATAGAATTTCACTGAAAGATGCAGTGTGGGACATGAGATTATTTTTTTATGAAGATAATATTATTTTAATATAAACAACAACAGAAGGAATTTAAGGACATTCTTACAGATATTTCCTTCGTACATAAAACCATTTAATGATCATGTGAAATTTCTTAATTCTTCCTAGTACTTTATGTTTTGCATTAGCAGTACTACTGCAGGACATCTAGTCCTATTTTAAATAAAAGTCTTAAAATACTACATTTGAAACAACAATTATTACAGTAATATAATCTTTCATGCAGAATCAGTTAATGCCATCATTGTGTAATTGAGCCCAAAACATTAAGGTGAAAGCAGATTGGCAGCATTTTTGCATGATATGCTCCTGCTTAAAACATCACTCTGGATGGGGGGGAGGTGGGTGAGGAGTGGGTTAGGCAGATGAAAGACCTATAAATCAAACTAGGAGGATTTGAAGTCCATTAAAAAAAAAAAAAGTCTCCTTTGAGAACACACGCAGGATCACTCTCGAGGAAAAAAGGCAACACAGAAAGAACCGTGTCTTGCAGAATACACCATCTAAGGAGTCTTTCTGCTGTGCCTTTTGCAATCGGACATGTCTGTCACGTATTGGCCTCATTAGCCACCAGCGTGCCTGTAGCAAATGTGGATAGAGCCTTCCCAGATCTTCGTTCACGAAGCCTAGCCATGATGATGACATCAGTTTTACTGAAAAAGACTAGAAATATTTCACCATGTACTGATTTGTTATCCTAAAGCAAAACCTCACTAAATTAATTAAGAGTACAATACCAGTGCTTGGATATGGTAATATAAACATATTATTATTATTGAGTAACTAATTTTTTCTCACATGAAACAGTGTTGAAGTAAATGTTACAATTAGAAAGTTGCTCAACTGGTAATGATGATTAATTTTAATTTGTTGATTTTGTATTTGTCAAATTAGTTTGTCTACAGAAGAGATTTCAAATGTTCTAATTCATAGTTCCTGAGCCATTTCCTTTAGGTCTCTTAGTGAGATAATAGTGTGTATGCCTTGTGTAGTCACAAATTTACATGACATGTTTCTTGAGCTATTCCATCTTTATGAAATTGATACTTTTAATGATGTGCTGAAATGTGAACTAGATATGCTTCAATAGAGAGAGATTATCAGAGCTCTCTCTATCAGATAGGGATCATATATACCTATATTGTGGAAATGTTATGACATATAATACTAATTGTAAAAAATAATTTCTTATATTCCTGTACTCTTTTAAAATATGTCTTGCTAAAACATGATATGCAGTTAACATGGGATTCGGGAGTTCAGTTTTATACAAGTTCTTGGCAATATCATAATAATTGACACTTAAGCAGTTTTATTTTTTTTCATGTTGTAAAAATATCATTGCTACTTGCTGAATATTTGGCTTTCTATTTAAGTATACTCAAGAAGATTTAACAGAAATATGCTGATTTTGCATTTTCAGAAAAACAGATTATATCTTGCAGAGACAGTAGAAATATAGAACTTCTTACTGAAAGGCAGAAATATTTGGTCATATAGAATGTGTTATAAACAACTGTATCTTTAATCTCTCCTGTGTGGTTTAGGGGTGATAATTTTGAAATGTATAAGTTTCAGGAAGAGCAACCACAAAGATCAAAAAATGGACCAGGTTTATATTATTTTTGACATTCTTTGGAAGTCTTCTGATTAAGATAATAGTAGCCTGTAACAAAATATATTAGAATCAATATATAAAATTAGAATCAAAATATATAGAAGTGGTGTGGTATTAAGATCTAGGTCTGATTCTGAAAAACATTATGAAATATTAATAGTAACATTTTCCCTGAAATACAGTAATAATAGGCAGAGAAGAGATATGGGTCAACTTCTGCCATAGTAATGCCAGCCAGAGATACAGGTAGTCTTCAGTCTTAGTTTTCTGAGAGTAAAACAATTGCTATACTGCTTCTGATTGTATGAATCAGGAAAGGGTCACAGACTTCAGACTTCTATTGTCTTTTCCCTATTCTTGTTATTCTCCTTATCCACCTGTGATAGATGCCACTAAAGTGAATTAATGATGCTTCTCTTCAAAGGTACACCAGGACATAACGGTAGAATCTCTTACAGCTTTTCAAACTCAGTCCCCCTCATGCCTAGAACGCAGGTTAATTAGTTCCCATCTCTGCTGAAGAAGACAATTGAAAAATCCAGTACAATGTTTTTCTTTTTAAAACTCTGTGACTTCTTCTGTATTGAAAAACAAAAAAGGGAATGGTAGAATTTCAGAATGAATAAACAAGTTGATTTTTACCTTGTACACACTGGTTTCTCGGAAACTATTTTAGTAGAAGGTTTTATTTGTTCATATGTTTTTATATTTGCATGTTCTACTTCTTTGATTGTGCATGATAAAACCCACTATAGTTACAGAAGAGATGAAGCACTCAGAAGTCATAAAGTAAATGGTCCTGATTAACTCAAATTGGATGCTGCTGAAATTACATAAAAGTTGTCTTCTGACTTAGGGCTCTACTTTCTTCTACATCAGCAGTGGCACCAGAAGGGACAAGGGCTGAAAAACATTCAATTAGGCTTTGAATGACTCTTTCATGCTTGTCAGAACTGAACTGAATCTATTTGGGGTACATCCACTGCAAGAAATAAAGCTGAAACCAGTGAGAGAAGGAAACATCAGCCATTTTTGCGAGTGACAAAACAATATTTTATTGCTACGTTATTTTATTACTTTTTCCTGTAATAACACTGCACAAAAATCAATAAAAAACATTGTTCAGCTTTCACTACTTTTGAAATAAGAAGGAATTATATTCAACCATCAGTGGCTGCATGAATTGATATTAATTCATTTCACAGCATTTGGTTGTTAGGCAAAAACTAGACTGCTCCCCTCCCCTGTCTGACATTTTCCTTTTAAACATGGATTGCTTTTTCCTTAATATCTTATGTAAGATAATTGCGCATTAAATGGCTTAGAAATACATAAATAGCTGACAGTGACCAGGAGGAGTTATTTTCAGTGGGCTTAAACAGACTTTATCTGCACACATGATTGTTGATTACTATTGCTTTTACTTACATTAATTAAATTAATCAATGTAATCACAGAAATATTTTGTTTTCATTGGAATAGACAAAGTTGATAAATAACTACAAAGCTGAAACTTAACTGTTCAGATTCTTGTAAGCTCTGTGAGTTGTTTTGTTTATTTCTTACAAAAAGCTTTGAGAAAGTTTTCCTTTGTTCTTCCTGTTACAGTTCTTTAATGTTACTCTCAAATCTGATTTGAGGCACCTTCGGTAAAGCTTACTGGCATTCATTTTAATAGTGTTGAGGCATTATGGAAGAATAGATGGGCTTTGCTTATTTTGTAAAATGCTGTACTTGATGTTGAAAGAACTAACATCCTTCTGTAATGACATATCAAGTATGTTTGTCACTCTGGAACTACAAAAATATGAATTTAGAACGTTGATGCACCAAGGACTGTTTACTTCCTAGCTAAAAAACACCATTTCAGATTGGAAGCATGTTTTACATCTGCAAAAATGTTGTTTCCTGAACAAAATGTATAAGACTACAACACTTTATGTAAGCAATTTCATATTATATATTTGATATTGTTCTGACAGTTCTTAGGAGTAGAGGGAAGGCCTATACTACTGGTCAGATCTATGAATAGAATGACAACAACAAGACAGTTTTATTTGGGGGTTTCTTAATGTGCTGTCAGAAAGGAATAAATAGAGTAAAATTGCTAAATCTATTTTAAGAATACTTGCAATTTATTATTCAATCCTATTTTTACCTATGAACTGGAATTTTAGGAAACATAATTTACTTTTATGTCTCTGCTGATAGCAAGGCTTCCTTTTTTGTTTTATATTTGAAGGTTGTTTTTTTTTTATCCTGCTATATAGCAGCAAAGAACTCCAAAGTTTTATTAATATTAACAGAAGATTCTATTTTTCAGAAAAGAATAATCTGGTAGACCCTTATTTACATGAGACAAAGAAGCAAACAAGTTTTCCTTACATTTCAAATACACTCCAATTTTTAAAAATGTTAAAACTACAAGGGAGTCTTGGAACAGTCACATTTGCAAATTTTACTTATGAAATGGTTCCTTACACATTACAATACAGGAAAACTGGAACTTCAGACAAAAAATCTGATTAATTTCATCACATACTAATGGGCATCATACTCAAAAACAGTATTATAGTTAACATAATTAGAGGCAAATTAAAATTGTAAAGGTAACTCAGGATATGTTGTTATTGAGGTTGTACTTTTTTCTTTCTTTTAGGTGTGTGTTATGGGTGAGTTTTAATCATATGTTTTGATTTTGATTTTTGTTTGGGTTTTTTTGTGTTTTTTTTTTTTTTTTTTTTTTATTTGTTTTGGTTTTTTTGTTGGGTTTTTTTGTGGGTTTTTTTATTTTGATTTTGCTTTTTGTTGTTTTTTTTGCCTTTTTTTAATTTTTTTTTTGTTTTTTTTTTTGTTTTCTTTTTTTTGTTTTTGTTTGTTTTTGTGTTTTTTGTTTTGGGATTTTTTTATTTGTTTTGTTTTTGTGGGTTTTTGTTTTGTTTTTTTATTTGTTTTGTTTTGGTTTTTTGTTGGTTTTGGGTTTTTGTTTGTTTGTTTTTTGGGGTTTTTTGTTTGGGTTTTTGTGTGGGTTTTTTTGTTTGTTTTGTTTAGTTTGTGTTGGTTTGGGGTTTTTTTGTTGTTGTTTGTTTTTTGGGTTTTTTTGTTGGTTTTTCTTTTTTTTTTCCCCAGAATGCCTATTGTGCTCAGCACTATAGAAGATGAGTGTTTGGCAACTAATTTAGTCATAAAAATCTTTATGGCCTAAAAGGTGTATTTATATTTCTTTTAAAATAAGACCTGAAGAATAACTACTAAAGGATAAAAACACCTTCTAGCTGAGATATGTAGCTGTGATTTCACGGTCTTAAGGATTGATGGTTTTGCCACAAGCTTGGAGCTCAGAAATTCAAAACTATGTAGGTTATGATTACTAATATTTATTTTATTTAAAGACTCTCTGGTTGAAGTAGAAATAGAAAACTGCTACCTGGGTAGTGTAAGGGGTTTTTTTGGAGCATTTTCACTACCAGTGACAATCTCAGTATGAAATGAGGCAAATCTCTACACAAAATAGTCATTATACAGTAGCCTCAAACCATTTCCAAAACAAGTCCAGCTGGTGTGTAACTGAGAAAAATAGAACAAGATGAACTACGATAGGGGAGAGTAGGAGTTATCATAATATTTGGAATATAAGGAAATTTGCAATAAGGAAGAAGGTTTTTTTCTCTCTCAGCAGTGCACTAGTATGGAAGAAGGCCAGACTGAGCCCTTAGCTACAAAGGACCGTTTTTTTACAAGAACTGTTTTTCAAATGATATAATTAAAGGTCACAAGAAAACCTTCATGATTTTCTTTTTTTCTGTTTTCCAGTCTCATTTATACCAAGGCTCTTCAGGTCGCTGTTCTGAGATGTTGATGCAGGAAGGTTTATATATCTTTGGTGTAATTGTGCATAGGAGTTGTCTGAAGTTTCTCTGCTGGGAGTGTCATTTAAAAAGGTTACTGTGACATTTCTAAACGTGTGTCTTGTTAATAGGAATGAAATGTTTGTTTCCCTTTTCATGCATATATTTTTTGCACGTGTACATATGTTTATCTAGAACACACATACATACCTGTACATATATATAGAATATCAAAGTTAGAAATAATATTTTCTTTAGATTCTATTTTGCCTTGAATTAATTGATAAAGAGTAGCAAGGAAACAATGCTTCTCAAACATGAGTAATTTGGAGGACAGACAGACGGACAACAGTTTCCTTCCAGTAATAGTTTTCATCGGCCTCTGAGTTACCAACAAATTTTACCAACTTCTGTTACTAAATAAAGTGATGCTTATGGCAGCTAAATTAACTATATATCCTTGACTGTGTTTGATGGACTTTTATACAGAGTGAAATATTTTCAATGAAAATTTAAATTTAGTCACATTAAATCTAGTGTTTGTTAGCTGTTATGCCAGCAATGTCTTGAAAATGTACCCACTATATTTTCTTTGAATAAATTTGTATTTTGACCCCACTTATATTAAAACATACCTGTAATGAAGGTGAAATAGAGTTTTTCTATCAATGCCATCTAGCATGTTGTCGATCTACTTCTCTTCTGCTTCTGTTAGAACATTTTCTGGAAAATTATCCCCTGATGGTTCAGCAGTAGTCGCAGATATATAAAAAGAATGTCAAGGATTGTTGATCCGTTTGCATTGAGAATTATATGGTGGGATTTGTTTTTGATGGCAGGGGGAATGTTGTAAAAATGAGAACATCATTGCACTAGAAGGTTTATTGAGCCTGTCTTTGATGGTGGCCAGCTGTGAGTGGTTAGGGAGAGTAAAGTAACATGCATAAAGTAAGCATGTAGTGATACTTACATATAGAAGTTACTTCTATGATCACTGTCAATAAAAAAGTCCAGGGCTTCTTATGATTATAAGTTACATGGATGGGCTTTTGAAACATTTCTTTCGACAATTTTGTAATGTATTTAAGCAATTAGCATCTCTAAAATCTTGCAGAAAGTAACTCCACAACCTTAAGTGTCTTTTGTATCTGAAAAATAACTCTTTTTCTTCTTTTTGAACCTGCTATTTGTTGTTTTTACTAGAAGATTCCTGCTTCTATTATTAAAAGCACAGTGAATAGTAGATCCTCCATCTCATCCTTGTTTTCATAGATATCTATCTCTTGTCAGCTGGAGAATGCTAGTCTGCCTTATTGTTCCTTATAAAGAAACCATTTTTTCATTTTGATCATCCCTTTTCCTCTTTATCTTTGCTAGATGGAGAATATTTTGTCTGGGGGAGAATATGCTAATGACAGCAATAAAACCTTCCATATAAGGGCATAGTCAGTAGCAGAGGATTTTTTATTCTTTCTAATAATTCTTAATATATTATTTCCTTTATTTGCTTAATTCTGAGGCAAGGTTTTCACAGAATTAGCTATTATGAGTACAAGATCTCATTTGTGAATAACTCTGTCGCATCACACCATCTCTTCCCATTCTTTTGAATGGCCTTTTTATTAACTGGTCCTAATAACAATCTTAAATAAGCTGTCTTACCCCATTAGTCATCTCCTTTTCCAGATCAGAAGATCAGATCATGAAGAATTCCACTTCTGTCCTTCCTCTACTAGGACCACTGAATATCTATTTGATTTTCTGTATTTTGTTGAGGAGAAGACTTTTCAGCCTAATTTCTTTAGGAGTGTTGATGACAGACCTTGTCAAACATGTATGGGAAAGCTAAACAGACTATGAAACCTGAAATTCCCTCCTTTATATGTAAAAGTTATGACTGTCTTAATTCATGGCATGTAAATGTAAGTGGTCAGATCTTCTGACTTTCTATCCTTGTGAACAAGCAGATTACCACACTATCCAGAAACCAGCCAAAATTACAACAATTCAGTACTTCTGTAATTTTTTACCATTACAAAATTCATGTGGGGAGTTACATAATAGAGATGTGCGTTATGATGGAGATATTCTTTATGCACCTATATAAAATACAATGTTCCTCTGTAAATTAAAGTTTGTCAACAGTGTTATGGCTTCCAAAACTTTTCAGGCATTACTAATTAATTGATTTCTTGTATTTGCTGCACTGTCTGTGACTGTAGAGCTGGAAGTCAAGTTACTTTGTCATCCTATAACCTATCACCTCTTTGGAACATAAAAGCTACTTTCTAGATTTAACTGCTGACTTCCCTCTGTTCTTTTGGTGAATATAATAAATTAGAATTTGTTCTACTTCTCTCAAAAAGTTTTGCCCAAAGTTTCCACACACAGTACCTAAACATGGGTGCAAATGTATTTAGAAAATGCTTTCCTTGCAATTCTTAATCAATAATCAAAATATTGTTTTGCAAATGTTAATGGAAATGTACAGAATTATTTTTCTAGGTATAAGCTCAAAATATAAATGATCTCTGGTTTGTAGTCAAAAATCAAAGATGGACTATTTCATATTTCTTTTCAAATAGATTTTTAATTTTTATTGTTCACTAAGGTTGCCAAATTTTCTCAAAAGTTAAATGTTCTATTTTTTTTTAAAAAAAGAAACTTATTCAGAAAAAATGTTGACTTAAAAACTGTCATTTTGATCTCATGGTTGATTATATTCCTTTAAAATGAAAACAACAATGTGAAGAAGAAAAAAACAAAAGAATTTTAAAAAAGTCTGGCCAGCTTATTGTATTTATGAATTCTGATGTTGTTATTTCTGGATTTTACATCTTCTGTCATGTAGAAATGACTTTTCAGTCAGTTTAATTGTATTAGTATAGAATTTAAATAAGCCTCTGAAAAACTGGAGAGACAATAGAGAAGCCTAGGATATTTTGTTCCCCAAAAAAATTGTATTCACGTCTCCTTATATTTGCTATAACCTCTTTATGTTTGCTATTTACGTAATGGTTTTGGACATAATAGATAACACTGTTATGAGTAAATGAAATTGTTTTAGCATCTTGCGCATCTTGCTGTGAACAGATTGCTGCTGGATGATTTCTGTGCTGTTCAAGTAATAGTGTTTGAAGGCTTCAGGTAACTTTTATTGTCAGATTTCTAGTTCACTTATTTGACAAAAAGTAAGGAAACCTAAACTCTATTGTTGATATTCCTATATCAGATGTATTTTACTAAGTAGCTTCCTAAAAGGTTAGTTGATTTTTCTTTTCAGTATTTAATGATGTACCAAAAGAGAGTATTTACTTTTTCCCAAATGTTGGATAAACCTAGAGGAACACTATCAGAAATTTTATTTCTGATGAATAAGGGCTAAACAGTCTGAAGCAACTCAGAGCAATGACTGGATTTAATTTTCTCCATCATTCATGATGGTCTTTTTGGGACCCTTCCAACTCAGAATATTCTGTGATTCTGCGATTAGCATAACAAGCAGCTCTGTAGCCAGTAACAAGTGTTTTTGTAGTTAACCCAGTCGAATCAAATTATAAGAACAGGGTTGAAGGAGAATAATGTAGCAAATTTGGTTCTCTTTCTTTCAACTTTGTGTGACATGTAGAATAAGAAGAATTTTAAAAAATCATTATAAGAACCTCTGATTCAAAGGCAACAAAGTCACACTGGACAATGAGTGAGAGGAATGAGGCGTAAACTCTTTACAGACAGTAATGTAATTGATAAATAGTTTGGCCTGGGAATAGTATTACATATGATTGAAGGACAAATTGCGAAAATGAGATACCTTATAAGAGTGAAAGAGTGAAAAAGATCTGCATATACGGATCTGGCACCTGGTGAATATTGACCTGACCATGTGCAGTGTGAGGATTTTGTTGGTTTAGGGGCTTGTTTTATTCTCTTGGGTTTTTCACTCTGCTCAGACAGTTCCTACTATCAACCTTTTCCCTGAAGGCCCTCTGAAATACTACCTTTTTCATTGTTGTTTTTAACATAGGATCTTGTACACATCTGCCTCCATAAAATCCATTAAAAAAAAAAAATTTCTTGCAACAAACTGTAAGAATTCACTGTCTCCTGGGGGTCCAGTGACTGGAGTAGTTTTGATACAATTCTGAATTTTTAAACATTGAGAAGGTCTGCTTTGTAAGTTCCACCTGAAATGCAATATTAATGTCTTTTCTTTCTTTTCTGTGGTCCTGTGACATTTTTGTCTTAAGAACATATAGAAAATTCATTCAGAGTAAACAATATTGGGATCTTGTTTACTACATGTTGTTATGCTTTGTAAAGTTTCATACAATCTTATGTGGCTAGGCTGAGGACGTGCCACTTGGGAAGCAAGCATCCTGTTTTATATTTTCTCCATTTTAAACTGTCTAGGAGTTTCACTTTCCAATTCCTCACTATTCTGACACCATAAGAAGCCATTGTGATAGTGCCCTTGATTGCTTTCTTTTCCCTTTTCATGGCATATGATACTCATGGCATTTAACTTTTCCTATATGGCCTTACACTTGACTAAGATGTTGTGACTCATCCATGGTGTATTAGACCTTGGAGAACATTGTGGACTATTCTGTTACTGCATGGAATATTAAGGACCAGAATCAGTTGCTCAAGTGATACAGGTCCCAAAATATATCAGATATGACAATGAATTATGACTGTCTAATGATTTGTCTGCACAGATGACTTCATGTTCCTGTGCACACTTTCACTATGTTGAAGTATTGTGCAGTAAAATGGTATATCTATTTGTACGGTGAAATTCTACATGCAGAGTAACATCTATAGTGCTGAAATGAAATTTGGGTTTAGCTTTTCCTAAAATGTGCTGGGGAATAAATCTCCAAGGATATGGCAACAAGTAAAAGAAATTTTCATTTATACTAATTATATAATAATGTTATGGCTATGTTTATATATTGTTTATACTTTCACAATGCGACTCAGATTCTGCTGAACAGTTATAAAATAACTTCCCTAAACATAGTGGTCGACAAAAATTTCTATGTAGTTTTTATTTGGAAATTAGTACTGTAATGCAAATCAAAATAATAGAGTCTTATTTTGCTTGCTTATCTTGCTGATAAGTATGAAGAACGAGGGAGCTATGTGCATTTGTTTTTTCTTTCTGGAAACAAAACAGAGATTTTTACAGAGTTATATCTGAAAGTGTTGTCTGGACCTATTTAAGCAAAGTTTTGGTTTCAGTAAAGAGGTAAAAACCCAGCTGCTTTACAGTCTATTTTATTTTCTGTCCTACGACATACTCGGTTAAACACTTAGGGTGTCACTGATCTCAATGTTACTGTAGATAGAAAATAGTTTTGAAATAGTGTTTTTTGTCTATTTATGATTTTAATGGATGAATATTCTTTTTTTATTTCTTCCTATTACATGTTATTGAAGGAGTAATGGAGATTTGAAAGTAAAAAAAAATTAGGTCCCATTCACTACATAATTATTAAGAAGATCAACCGTTTGTATCACCTGTAAGACTTCTGCAAAACTTTGTCATGCCGATCATGTAAGATGTTTCTTAATATTTTCAGAATAATTTTCTAGTAAGAAATATAAAAAATCCTTAGTTAATGAAAATATTATTGAGTGAAATGAGGAAAAATCCATTATATTCACAATTTCTTAATAGATCAAATAGCTTAACTTGATATCAAGTCAATAAAAATTTGATCTCCATTGCACCAAAATAGCTTGCATAATGGTACTGCATTCGGCTTTCAACTTCATTGGGTTTAATCAGTCCATTAAGGAGACTGAAATATCCAACCAAATGAGAATGCAGCATTCCACTTTTCAAAGGACTAATATATTTACAATATATCTTGTTTTTTAAGCCAGTAAGTAAAGAGAAACAGAGGAGGGATTATCCTTCAAATGTGTTTCTCCCACAGTAACTAATACAAACCTTATGACATCCTGCTTTTGCTCTGAAATTATTTAATCTCAGCAATCTTTCAAAATTGCAGTGTTTGTTTAGTATAAAATTTATGTAACCAAAAAATTGAAAGAAAAAAGAGAAAAGAGACATTTTAAAATGTTTTTGGATACCTCCTTAGTTTTGTGATAACTGAAGTATAATTTTGGTTACAGTTGGCTCATTGGTCAGGTTTCTTTTTACTAGACTTTTCCAAAATATCCTAAATCTCAGTAAATTGAGTGGGGGCTGTGCTAGTTTTACTGACAGTTTCCCAGTCTTCAGACTGACAGCTTTAAAGGAGATTAGGTTATCTCAGGTGGTTATAATACAACACACAGTGGTTTGTCATCAAATGATTTGTCTTTGGAAAAATGGAGCTTAAAAATGATTATTTAAATATATTTTTACACTTTATCCATTGCAGTTACAGACCATCTCTAATCATGCAATTATGATTCAGAATGGTGAACTATAGAATAAATAAATTGAGATTTTGAAACTAATTTTATCTATCTGGATAGATTAGTTGTGTGCAAGCATGTTTTTAAAATAAGGCAATTCAAGTCGTGACAAAACAGTAATTCATCCTTCTAGTCTAGAATATGATTAGTTGAGTGCAAAAATAAAAAAAAAAATTCTCTTAAACATTAAACTGCAAGAAGTAGCGCTTTTGAGCAAACAAACAAGTCTATAACTTGATCCTCTCTCAGTGAATACAAGCACTTCAGACTGTGTGGTATGTATGGTGAATACTGCAGTACACAAGTACGAGCAGTTGGCTTTGGAGAAATTCCGTGTTCTCTTCAAGATTGAAATTCATGGCCAGAACAGGCAGGCAAGCAGCAACATAGTTGTAAAAACTGGTTTATTTTTTAAAAATAAATACAAAAATATAAATATAAAACATTGGCAGATAGAATTTGATGAAATGAAGTTGCACAAACTTTTTTTTTTAAACCAGCTGCATATTACACTTATTAACACCACGTGTACATTTTGTTTTATTTTAATGTACAGAACAGGACATATTGGATTTTTTCTTCTTTGCCATCTTAAAAGCTGCACTTGCAGGGATAGGACATGTACCTAACAGAAGCGGCTTGTACATGAGGTTGCTTAAGGGATTATCACCCTGTTCAAATTTCTGAAGGTAAGATATTGTTTATTTTACTTACTAAAATGGACAACACTGAATTTCCATAGCTTTGGCTCTTGGAAGTTGATTAAATAAAATGTTGTATATATTCCAAGTGGCATCCTACTAGAAAGAATGAATGACATTAATGTACAAGTTTAAAACAAATTTTAAAAGGAAACCATTGTGCTGAGTGGCAGGAAAAATTTCCTGAATGTTAAATACTGTTGAGTGCAGAAGGTGTCTGTAAAATTACTTCCACTCAAAGGAAAAAAAAATGAAGCTACTGTAGGTTAAGAAGTGTCTTTGTCACTTTCTCCTCCACCGTACATCTCAGCTAGCTTATTAAACCGAGGGCCCCATTCTCGGAGGTAATCATAGTTTTGGTCTCCTTCAGTAGTACCTGACTCCAAGGAGCTCAAAGATTCAGCTATTGAATCGTTTCCTTCATAGGCATAGGTTGCAAGCGAGTCATACGGCGGTGCGGAAGGATCAGTGTCATGCTCTTTTAGCCTTTGGTTAATGAAATCTCGGACATCTGTGTTGTCTGGTGCCGAAGGAGTCCTGCGTGGTACAAATAATGTTTCAGGGATAATGTCTCGTCGAAGCTTCTTATCTTCAATAGCTGCAGGATTCCTCAGTGTGCCAATATCAAAGGCTTGGGTGTCTTCCTCTCCACCGCCTTCATCATTATAACTCACAATGTTGTCTCTGATGTCCTCTTTAGAGAGGATCAAAGGCTCCTTCTTTCGTTGCCTCTTTAGAGCAGCAAATAGCACCACTATAACTTAAAGAGAGAAACAAAGAATGGGTAAAGATTTCTATTCAACAATTTCTTAGCAGTAAATTCACCAGGTACAAGAACTATGTTTCAGCTACATTTCAGCAACTCATTTCTGCCTGATAACTGGATAAACACCTCTATCCGTATTATGGTAACACAGTAAGGTCTATATCAAAAAGTGCTATTTTGCACACCAATTGTGTGCTCTGCTTTACAGGACCGCAAGCTTGTCTGCATGTTCCTTCTGTAACTGTAATATGCTTTAAGTAAGCCAGACCTATTCTGAAGATATTTTCCCTTTTTCAAGCACAAAGTACACTGTTAAAAACTGGGTTTGAGGTGAATTATAGGTCATTAAGTGATATTCCGAAAACCACAAAATGGAGGGTTTTTTTTTTTTAATTACAGCGCAGAAACCTATAGATAGACAGTGCTTTAATATAAAAGAATACAGTTTACTGTCTTATTATGTGTGAAATATATACCGTATGTTGACTTTAGATAGTTTATTAAATAGAGACATTTCCTCAAGAAAAATTTCAAATGAAAGACATGAAAGCAGTTTTTGATTATACTATTCCTCCCCTCTGATATTTCTTTTTTTGATCAACTTAACAAAAGAACATAAATGAGCTTCTGTTTGCACACTGATAGTTTTAACAGTCTGAGACTTGAATTCTTATTTACAGTGTCCAATTAACAGAAAAACAGAGTTTGCTTTTGGTTCTTTTTCTTTTCATTTCAAGCTATAGTTAAATTCTTCTTGCAAAATCATTGATTTTATCAACCTTTTTATTGATTTTATCAACCTTTTTATCTTGCAAAAGCATTGATTTTATCAACCTGCATAGCTTTGTAAAATGAATCAGGCCTGAAATATTTCTTCCTGGGTGGGGGAAGATGCATTTCTTTTCTTACCTAGCAGGATAATGATGCAGAGGAGAATGGCAACCAGTGCCCCTGTGCTGAGGCCGGCAGGGAGGAGCAAGGCCTCAGCACTGCAGGACTGCATGTTCCCCCGGCTGTCGCAGGCACACACTCGAATGGTCAGCGTGCCCGTGCTGCTCTGGATCGGGTAGTCGTTGTCCGATATCACCACTGGTAGAAGGTAAGTACTTATTTCATGTCGACTAAAGCCATTCCGTCTTGTCAAAATTCTGGCAGTGTTATCTAGATTGATTAAAATATATTGTTGTAGACTATGTGAACATAAAACATGTAATTTATAGTAGATGCAATCCACCATATTTTACCTCAGCAGTTACACTTTGAAATAGTTCCTGATATCATGGTGATAGCTCTCTTTTTCTGACAACATTCCCATTTGATCAGAAAGCTATTTATAATTTTCTAGGTACATCTGGCCTGCGTGTCTGTGCCTCTGCATCACTTTTGCATGTGATTTGAAAAGAGGATTTCTCAAAGCTTAAAATGTTTTATAGATTAATGCATGTGGTGCGTGACATAGTTATAGTCCAGGGCTGAAGCCCTGAAATGCAGCGGCCAACTGAGGAAAAGTAACCTTCCACTTCACACAGTTCAACAAGCACTCTGCTCTGAAAGATTCTTTCTATGGATCATCTGTGACAACATCCATGAGAATGCTATCTGTCAACTCAGAGTAAGATTTGCTACACCAAAACATTTTCAACACACTGTAGAACCATAAATTATGCACCTTAGCACATGGAGTAGATTTTTTTTTTAATAGAAATTGTCTTAGTAATTCAGAAAATGTGAAAGACAATAGATTTACCTGCATATTTTTGAGAAGTGAACTTACTAAACTGTATCTGTAGCAGACAAATCTTAGTTGTGTGCAGTATGCTTCAGCATCAAAAGCTGTTCACTGAGCATCCAGAGGGAAGGAAAGGAAGAGAAGGAATGAATAACAGGGAGACTACTTCTTCTATTGTTAGAGCCACAACACAAGAGTGTCAGCCAACACCAGAGTTGTTAAATTTTTAGTCCAAAAGAGAGAAAATAAATGTTTAGTCTCCACTAAAAGGAAAATTTAATTTTCATTGTATTTTTGCATTGCTTCAGCTCAGTGGTTAGCTATCTTGACAGCCAACTTCAGGCTGAATGAAAAGAACCCATGTGCAAAAAGAAAGAAAATCATTGCAAATAGCAAATAAAGAGCAAGATCTATACCTATCTGCACACAGGACCTAGTCATCAGGATATAATATTTGTTTAAAATATTAAATTTTTCATAGACTTCAAGATGTGAAAGACAAAGTTTTCCTTATTGCTTCCCTCTATTGGTTTTATGTCTTTTTATGCTATTTTTTTCACTCAACATAAAAATTATGCATCTGATGGATCTTTAAATACCTCTCCTGCTGGGGATTTTATAAGATACCCAAAGTATTTGATTTCAAGTCTTCACTTCCCTAGTGTTAGAATTATTTTTTTCTGCTGTTGTTTGCAGCCTATTACTTCCTGAAATCATCAGGATTATTCCCATTGCCCTTATGCATGCAACACATTTGAAGACTGATACTATGTTCCCCTTGATTTATTTCTTCTGTAATCTAGAGTCCTCTCAATTAGTCATACTTATAAAGAAGGCCAAAATACACAGTCCTCCTTTCCCAACAGAAGCTTCTGAAAATTTTCTCTGATAAAGACAGATTGACAAAGGATCAAAAGAAAAGTCAAAGTGGCTATGTTCTCAAAACCATTATTTATATTAATGGTCAGAAAGAAGTAAAAGAGAAGGCCAAGGGAATCAGAACTATGTGACAGAAGGCTAAAGTGAAAAATCTCAACTTGCCAGCATTTTTGAAAGCTTTTTTTTTTTCTCCTTTAGTCATGCATTTCATGTCTCTTTCACCCCAAGACAACACTTATACTGATTTTCTTTATAATTTTTTTTATCACGCTTTTGCCTCCCTTAAACAGATAAAAATGTAGAAGTCCTAAACCTCAAACATTCAGGTAAAGTATTTTTCTTGCTAGCAGCAATCTTCACAGCTTCTCTACCAACTGATAGACATCAAAAGCAAATACATTTCAGGAATGTAGTGAGACAGCAAAAATAAAACTCCTTCCTTGAAACAGGCGTGAATATTACCTTCATTATCCTGAACAGTGAAGTTAGGGTTAACGGCAGCTAAACTGAAGAAAAATTTTTGTCCACCGAGAGGGTCATCTTTGTCTACTGCACTTATGGTTTGAATAAGCTGTAGGAAAAAAAGCAAGCAAACAAACAACAAAAAAACCCCACATACATCTAGATTTTTGATAAAGTTGTCTCATCAAAGAAGATTAAAAATATTAAAATAACAATATTCAGACACATTGATTTAACAATATAGTAACTGAACAAATATCAAAAAAGTGTACTATATAAGATTTTCCCACAAGGACATCTTTATCTTTCATGTGGCAGTACATGTACACCTATATTTTTGTAGCTATATGTGGAAAAACTTGCTAAAAATAGTTTCAGCTGTAGCCTGTTTTTATTCTTCATCTCTGATTCATCATTTTAAGTTCAAATCATAATCTAGGACAGTAATTCGCAGGAAGTTTTTTGTTTTTGTGATAAAAAAGGTATTTTATCAAACACATATTTCTGATAGGGAAGTTAAAGTTTCAAATTAAATTTCAAAATTAAAACATTTGTTTCTAAACATGATTTTTCTATTTATTATTATAACAAAATACACCAATATGATTCCTGAGATGAAAAATGCCAGTTAGATTATATTTCAACCTCAGAGTGGGATGAGAATCAGGTGTCACAATTCTCAAAGTAAGCTACATCAGGTCAGTTCAATACTTCTGCTGAGTGTTTTCTCCAATGCCTACAAAAAATTGTGGGTATTTTTGGGAAAGTAATGGCAAGCCCTTTATCAGCATTTGTTTATCTGTCAAGTGAGTGAATGTGTGGCATTTTTCACTGAAGTTTCTATATCTAAGAGAGGAAAAATATTATTTCCCAAACAAATTACATTTTGGCATATTTATTGCTTAATTTCAGACTGGGACTTTTTTTTATATCACAGCAATAAAAAATGAACTTATGGATGGATTTTTGTGCATGCATGCTTGAATGTTCAGTTATGTTCTTAAGTTTAACTTCCAAAAATAGATTAATCTTTAGTCTAGGTCATTTTTCTTCTTCACTTCTTATCCATCATTTTAAATTGCACTGATTTTTCAACCATGGAATTACATCTAATTTTTAACACTACTCATTCCCTGTGGCATACTCATTAAACTCTGTTTGTTTTTCCTCTTCCAATTCTTTCAAATACAATCATTTCTCTTCATATCACAGCTTTTGTCAGGTCTGATCATCTTTAATATCAACAACTGCAATGTACTCCTGTTTGCCTTAACAAATGCATGACTAACTCCCAACTTCTCTATTGTCCATCCAGAAAACAGCAATAAATTTCTTCATGAGGCAAGGATCGTATTTCTTTTAATGTAGCAGCTTCCTTGCTTTCTCAACTGGCATTTTGCCTTTCTCTAAATCTATTTTCATACATGACATACAATACCTTATAAAATGAACAAAACTGATAATCCAAGCATAGAATATTGTTTATTTTTCAAGAATGAATATTTTAATTATTTGAGTAGTTATTTAATTATTTGAATATTTTAATTGTGTGAGTAATTAGCGTATAAATCTTGAGAGATATCAACAAAACACTAGTCCATTTTACTTCTTGACTAGAGACCATGAATATAGTCAGTTTTTGGTGTTAGGCTGATGAAAATAAACTGATTTGCTAAGTGTCCATACTTGTCGTTTAAAAAGAGTATGTAGAATTGAAAGCATTATGTTGCACAGTTTGCAAATTATTTCCTGATAATATTGGCTGCTTTTTTAATGTGATATATCCTGTTTTACATGTGGTTTCAAACACCGTTTTTTTCTCTTAGACCCGTCAACCATGGGAAACCCCTGTTACACCCACGGTAAGTAGCTTCTTCTTGCTATCAATGCTGCAAAGCAGTAACTGCAGGAAAGCCAAGGACTGTTTGATAACAGTCAGGAAACTAAGTAGTCACAAGGGTTGTTAGCCGCTAAAAAAATGATTACAAAGTGGAAACAAGTTTTGTGTATAGTCTGCTTATTCCAACAAAATTCATCTTTCTGCTTGTTAGGTCATCTTTGAACATCAGTTCTATCAACTGTTTAAGTAAACTTTTTTTTTTTTAAATACATTATATATTTGCTTTTAAATGCAGCACAAAGAACAGAACAGACAATGTGCTATTAAGGGAAAAAAAAAAGCAGAACTCTTTAGAAACTGTATATCAATTTGCAGTTCAAAAACTTTCTCTTGCCAGAGTAAAAAAAGTAAAACTTTGAGAGTTTTTGAAAAAAGTAAGGCAAAAGGAAAATTCTGATACTAGTAAAACCACTGGAAGATATCAGATCTATGGAAATATACTGAAAAAACTATGGTAAGAATGAATCAGGGGACCTGGAAAAGAAAGAGGAAAAAGAATTTCAAGTAAATTGACCACAAATTGTAGTATGTCAAAAGAAAAGAGGGAGATGCAGTAAACACAGATAAAAAAGGCTTCAAGATTGAAGGATATAAGAAAGTTCTATAAAAACATCTAAAAATAAGAAGGGAAAATTGAATGATAGAAAATGAAACCACAAGGAATTTAGTTTTGCAACCATTTTTAGAAAGACACCTAGTGAATATAACAAGGAAATTTCTGAAAATATAAAGATACCAAAAGCCATGTTTAAGCAAGGTTTTAGTGAAAAAAACATCCCTGATGAAGATTGTTATATGGGTCAGATGAGTTGATATGAAGAGGAGCAACATAAAAAGAATTAATTCAAGAAACCTAGTGTGTTTATATAATCTTTGTTGAATTAAGTTATAGGAAAAAAGAATAAATCATTCATATTTTAAAAGGTCTCTGAAAGAGAACTCATTATGAGCTAGACCTCTTTATATAACAAAGGGACATGTGAAGAGTGGGCGCGTATAGATTTAGCAAAATGAAGGCTAATAATAGCAAGATTGCAACAACTGTGCTTGGAGACCCAAACAGATGGAAATACATCTTTCTTCACTACTGTTGAGGGGTTTGAAAGCTGCAGAGAGCCATGTTGTTTACCTACTCCTACCTCTGGTTCATGGAGGTAGTCCTTCAGAAAAGAACGCAAAGGACCAGAACGCCACTAGGCACCCTTGTTGGTATGGGTCTACTAACACAATACTGTATGTGGTTTGGTATATTTTAGGTATATAACCCTCCCATACACACACGGGGAGTTACAATGACCCAGAGTAGAAGACGGTGAATGGCCAAAGGGAAATGGAAGAAAAGTAAGCAATTTCCCATTTAAACATCACAATATAGTTGTGTCAGGTGCAGGTGCCCCCAGTGCTGGCAGTCTGCTGGTGCGGCCCCCATGGGTGGGAGGGAGAGAGCCCAGGGGAAAGCCTGGGCAAGGGAGGGCAAAATGCTGCCCGGCAGCCAGGGCTGAGGGAGGGGAACCGAGTGAGAAACAGCCCTGCGAGCCCCGAGGGCAGAGCGGGAGGAGGAGAGGAGGGGAGGGGAGACCCTGGCAGGGATGGGCCTGCAGCCCTGGGAGAGATCCCGGTGGGACAGGTGTTTCCCTGCAGACCTGGAGGTGACCCCATGCTACAGGAGATTTATCCTGAAAGACTGCCATCCACGAGAAATACTCACACTGGAACAGGAAAAAGAATGAGGAGGAAGGAGTGTCAGAGAAGAGAAGGTAGATGAGTCAGTAGTGAAGGGGTGAAAGTGAACCTGGGAAGAAAGTGGGATGAAGGGAAAGTGTTTCTTTTCTTTTGTATTTGTTTCTCACCACCCTACCCTATTTTTAACTGACAGTATATTAATTTTCCCCAAGTCGAATCTGTTTTACCAGTGATGGAAATTGCTAAGTCTGTCTCTGTCTCAAACCATTTCCTTTTTCATATTTTCTCCCCCTGTACTGTTGAGGAGGGAGGAAGTGCCTGGGTGGGCACCTGGAAGCTGTCCAAGGTCAGCTCCTGCCTTCTTTTCTTTTGGCAGATCATTTGCAAAGAGAGAAGAAGGGTATCTCTTCTGATCATTGCCATAGGGAAAAAAAATATATAGAAAAATCATACTCAGCTTCCATGCAAAATCTCTCTAAAGCAGGACTGACTTCTGCTTTCTACACTGCTTCTTATCTTTTACACTAGAGGATCTTTGGAGGCTGGCTGCTGAGCTGCCAGACGTGTGACAGCTGGGAGCTGACAAAAACCAGTGGGATTCCATCTGTCCAGATGCCCAGCTCCTGGCTCTTCTCACCTGGGGCCAGAGGACAGCTGAACTTCTTTGGTTACGGAGTTGCAGCAGTCTGAGCACGTCGCTGCTTTCTTTCCCTGAACTCCTACTGAGTCAGCTTTGTACAGCTCACATGAATGCCTGTGTCCTCTTTGTGCCATCACACTAAGACTGTCCTCATTTTCAGAGGGTCGAAAGAACAGCAACCACCAAAATAGCATTCTGCCAGAGGTGCTGCTTGAGTTTTTTGAGATAGGATATTCACATTGTTTGTAAGGTCACGGTACAATCTGACATCAGCAGTAGTAGCAAGCAGGAAAACATCACAGGCCCTTTGAGTCATTCAGTCTACAAAGTCACATTTCTCTCTTGCTATATATTTGTATGTACGTATATATACATGTATATACATGCACATCTAGAGGTATTATATATATTGCGTGGGTCTATATGTGTAAGTATGTATATATATATTATTTAGGCTTCTTTATAAATTAAGTAAATGGGAAACTATAATATTGATTAAAATGTCTTTCTTTCGTAGATAGGAAATATTTAAATGAATACCACAAAATTTGTGACTGATGAAGCATCATTATTTTCGGTGATCTAATGGAAGATACAAATTTGATCATGGATCAAAAGTAATTACAGAAACCTGAAAGGGAAGAAAGATAATATAAATGTGGGAGGAATCAAGCTTAGAGAACCATGTTCAGTTGGGATTGATTAGATTCAGTCTCTCAGGACAGACTGAATTTGAAAATAACAAGTCTTATTTATGATCTACCAGTAAACAAGAAGAATATAATTACATTCAAATAGATTATTCATGTTATCCAGCATTGCATTTTTTCTCTTCCTGTGAATTGCTTTCTTTAAGCCATCATTCGCAATTCAGATTTCATAAGAAATGTTTATATTAATGATCATTTTAGTAAATTTGGCAGGGTTTTTTTTCTGATAAAAAGACACTATTGAGCTCTATAACAATTTAAATAAACATTTGCGGGTGCATACACTTATTTAGCTTCTCATTTATCAGTCATAAATGATTAGTGTTATTTTATTCAACTTTTTAACTGACAGCCTGTTCTGAATGTAAACAGAAAAACAATGGAATGTAGAAATACCTTTTCTATTTACTTTTAAATTATACTGACTTCAGTAATCTAGATAGTGGAGAACAAACAGAGTTCCTCAACATACATTTATGTGGAACATAACTGTTCTACTAACATTTTCTGTACCCTCCATTATTAGTATCCTGTATATTACAAATTCTGGAACCTCAGGTGAGTAAAATTTATGGATTAATGCATTTAGACTTTTTTTTTTTAACCTAGGATTTTTTTGGGTGAAACTGGAACAGGAAAATTCAATGTTCTTGTTTTCCAATTCTTAACGCTTATGTCATATTGAAAATTATTAAAACATTATTTTAGTATTTATAGAAGAAACTACAGCTGTCAAAAAGTCTACATTTTTAGCCACTGATTTCCCTTTATCTAACAGCTTGAATTCTCTTACAACTGTCAAACTAGACAACTGCCCTTGCTCAGTACCTTTAGACATTTTATGCATTATAGATTTGGACCTTAAATCTTTTGTTCTTATTTCCAACTGGTGTCACTTTGGAATGAAGAAAGGCAACCTGAATGTGAAATTTGTAATACAACCTGTAATGCCATACCTGTGAGACTCAAACAGTTAAGACAAGCTGGCATTTCTCCCACATTCTATGCAAAGGTACTGAAGGGGTTGTACTGAGCTATTACTGCTACAATTTTAAAGGCTTTATTATTGGATGATTGTGTTCTAATGTAATAGGAAAACATTTTTTAACAGTTCTAATAAACAGCTGTCTATTAGGAATTAGATATTAAGTAGCACAGTCATTTCACTTAAATCGAAGTACACATTGTGCAGTCTCTAAGAGGCAAACCAAAATATTATGTTACCAGTTTAAAAATGTATGGTTGTTTTTTCTTTTCTTTTTCAGAAGTTTTTGGTATGATAATGAAAGATAAATCTAACAATTAAAAAAAGAAAAAAAGTGTAGCAGATGTAATTGTTTATAATCACCATCAGTGTGGATTGAAATATATCTGAATTTTGCTATTTGAGAGTTATTGAAAATATAGATCAAACTTTTTAGTAGTTACATAAAGCACTTTACTTTATGAAATTTATGCCAAAGCAAATTATGACCATGTCTCTTGGACACATCTAGTCAGGATTTAACAGTAGTACAAGGTTAGGTAAAGAAAAGCGGTAATTCGCAAACTGATGCTGTTGTAATATATTGAGATTTCACTCTAAGCCTCACCTACAGAACTACTTTGCTTTCATTTTCAACATTTCAAAAACTATTTCAGATATGTTTTTTCCCGAGCAACAGGCAAGAATGATCTACAGTTGCATGCTGTAGCAAAACTGGATAGTAGGTAGTGTTTATCAGAGGCATACCTGTCCAGCTCTTGCATTTTCACATACAAAAGTATCGTAGAATACAGCAAACTGTGGAGCATTGTCATTAACATCCAAAATTCTTACATAGACAGGAACACGAGTAGTATCTTTGGGGTTGTCTGACAGCAGAAGAGAGAAAAAAAATGAGATTATTTTCTTCCTAGGAATTTTCTGTTTTCTTCTAAATTTCTTGAACATTATTCTTGCAAGATTGGGTTTGAATCTGGTCAATATTTAGCATACAAACTGGTAACATGTAAGAATCAGGCCTTCTGAAAAATAAGGAAATTTTTTGTTTAGAGTAAATAAAGTATTAGTATCTAGTAAGCAATTAAGATTTTACATGAAGATAGGGGCTGCAAATATTAATCTATTTAAATTCAGTATATTAAAGTATGCCACTACTATCATAACAAATTTGATTATTTGGTGGGCTTAAGGTTTTGTAAGGTTTTTATCTTTAATTTTAAAATTATTTGTGTTCTGGTTTATTTTACGGAGAGAAGATATTATTGACTTTATGCATTATGTTGGGTTTCGCTGGGATATAGTTAATTTAGTTGATGACATGCATATATATTTTGAACATCTTTCAAGCCTTACTTTCCTCTCTTGTGCCTAAAGAAATTCCAACAAAACAGATGAAATTAACCCCCCAAGAGAATCTGCTACAGAATTTGTTTAAATAAGAGTTTATATGTTTAAATGTCCTTAAAAAATATGAAGGTAGATTTTCAGACATCAGCTTAAGAATAGTAACCTCCCCCTTGCCAAATGCCAAAACTCTATTATTATTTAGAGTGCTCTTTTATTACTATGGGTTAGGTCAGGAATACAAGTGTCCCTGTTCTCACTTGCCATACGAAGAATAAGAAATAATGCCTGGATGTAAAATAGTGCAGCCATTTCTAGGAATTCTGCTGGATGGTAGCTAAATACTATATGATTTTGCAACATTAATGGAATGGCATAACTAACAACAGTGAGAGATAATCCCAAATTACTGATTTACCCCCTTCCCTCTTTTATTCAAATAAAACAGTAAACATTTAGGAGCACCTGGAATTTTATTCCCTTGTTATCAATAAGACCTTTGCTAAAGGGTATGATGAGGATCTTTTTGACATCCTGAATTGTTTAAAATGCCAAGTTTATGACAGAGTTTTTCATAGCCTTTTGCATGTTTGTATTAACTTTTCAAATAATTTTTAATCTTAACACTGTTTTCCCATTTTGTAATGGGTAAAATTTTTAAAGATTTAAAGACCTAAATCTCTTCCTTAACTTCTTTCTCCAAAACTAACACACCTCTTTGGAGAATGCTAGCTACTCCTAGAATGTAATATGTCCAGAATGTAAATTTGCTGTAAGTTTCATGACAAAGAAATGAGTTGAGCACTGAGATATAATTATATAAGGAGGCAAAGTTTTTGCAATATATAAATCTGAAAAGTATTTGCACAACATTTGACAGCACTCTGAAGGATTGCAAGCTCAGGCCAATGCATAGCAAGAAAAAGATAGACTTTAAAAAAAAATTACGCTTGTTTGTTTTTTTGTTTTGTTTTTTTGTTTTTTTTTTACAGAGTGTTTAATCGACAGGGCACAATGTTCCATTTAGTTCTCTACAGTGTAGCTCTTGCCAGTCATGTTTCACTGCTGATCAGTGTTTACTTTTTTTTTTTTTTTGACTGATTTAGAGCTAATCTTAAAAAATAAGTGACTTTGAAAACAAGTGATTCTTAGTAGTAGCTGATTTCAAAGATCAGAACTTTGTCCCTTAGAAAATATTCTGTCCATTGAATAGACCTAATCTCAATAACGTAGCAGGCTTAGGAGGACCTCTGCTTTTCTCTTTGTGCTGTTGACATGAAAATATCTACAGAGAGATGATTTAAATAGTCCAAGAAATGCTACAGTTTAGGATCCAATTGAACAGAACTTGTAAGATATATTGATTCCAAGAGCTGTAGGTGTAGATACCATAGGAAGAAATAATGAAAGTATTTTTAAGGAAATGAAGAAAACAATAGAGACAAAAACATAGACTACCATTCTAAACTCTGGTATTTTAAAAGCAAAATCATGTTACAGTCCTCCAAGAAAAGGAAAAAACCAGAATTAGTCCAGTGACATTATTTAATTTGGTACATTTGAGAAATAACTTGGACATTAGAGGTGAGTGATGGAAGCAGGTGAAGAAAAAAGCAGTGAGGAAACAGCCATTGTTAACTTCCCACAGCTTGATTTCCAGAATATCTAGTAGAAAGGGGCGGGGAGTAAGGAAGGGAGGTTTTTTTACTCACAAAGTCACAGGTGTAACTCTACAAGCTAAGGAAAACTGAAAGGAAAAAGAAAAACCAAATTGGCTTACTGATCTCAGATGCTATAACACTAAGATTGTGCCATTGTGATATTTCACGATCAAGTGGCTTAGAAGTATAGATGGACCCGTTTCCAGAATGAATGTTAAATATCCTGTCAAGGTCAGTGTGACGATCCAGGGAAAACCTATATATGATAAAGAAATAAAAAGTATTGTCAAAATTATAGAAAATGGAAGAAAGCATATATTTCACAAGTCAAAATAGATTTTACATTCTATATGTCCCATTACAAAGGTTAGTTTTGAAATGGCATATATTTAGTTTCTATAAACACTTCTGAAAATTCTGAATGTTAGCTTCACAGAATAAGGAATGAAAATTGGAAGAATTTCAAAAATATGATTCAGTAGTGTAATATTTGATAATAAGAGCTTTTACAGACCTATATGAAAATCATAAAAAATCCGAATTTCAAAATAATAATTAAAGAATTTTTTTATCTTGAAAGGAAAGTTGTCTTTGATATACTGTTTTTTTCAGACCAAGACTGACAGTAATTCATGAGCTTTTCAGAAGTATTGCGATGAGCTTAGCTTCTACACTTCAGGATAAAATAATTCACTAAAGATCAAGTTAAAAAAATCTGTTTGCAGAACTTTCATGAAGAGACGTTAAAGGGCCTTTTATATTGCTGAAGTTATACTTCTGCAGGCAAAACAACTCCTAACATAATATGATGGTGTCAAACTAGTATCAGAAAATTGCTCTTTTCCCCATTTTTTTTTCCTAATATTTAACACTGTTTTCAATTAGGATTGAACCTTTGATGTGGAATTTAATGTAGGATTTTGCCAAATACAGAGCATTTATCAGTGTATGTGGCAGAATAGGGCCAAATTTTTAAAAAAGTTAGCTAGCACATTTGTACGGTGCGATAGAAACAGTTGTTCATGTTTCTATAAAATTTTATGAGTGATCTAAACAGTTCATCAAGTGTATCTGGTTTCACTTACAGTACTTAAATAAATTGAGTCAAATAAAAAAAATGTTGTGATATGAAAATAATATTTATACAGTTTTGGTGGCTATTGTTTGCTCAATCTACCAGACACAATAGAAGTAAATATGTAAAACAAACAAATGAAACTTCAACAAACAAGTCAACACCAAAATGAATACAGAAACAAAACAAAAGAAAATTAGAACAGTCAAAGAAGACTTCTGAAAGTGCAATAAAGACTTGCTCAAACTATTTTTTTTTACTGTTAGCTCACTATAATAACTCTCAGTTAGAATGAAATAGAAATCTGCTATTTTGTAGAGAAATTATACTTAAGACTATTTGGTTTATATGATAAGCATTTCATTTTACTTCATCCATGGTATTAGTTTTATTGAAGACAAGAAATTATATCATCAGCACTCTACCTAACAGTTTTTCAACAGGCAATAATCACTTCTCTAGCTAAGAAGATCTTTTCTACATTGCTTCATTAAAACATGAGATAAGCACATATTTTTACCCCATCATATTACTTCTAATGGCTTCCAAATGGTACCAAAATTATTATTTCCAGAAAATACCTTCATATTCATTGAACAGAAATAGAAATTAGTGCAACAGAAAGCTATTTGCACTCAATTTACAGGAAGTCTAAATTACATGTAGTTTTAATAAAGAGAAATTAGTATTTTTAAAAACAGTTAAACAGAAAAAAACTCCAAAACCTGAATCAATGCCTCATCCTGAATCTATGTTTTTTTTTTTTAAATAACAGTGTTAAAGCATTACAGAAACTGCTCTAATTTCAACATATGCCAGCCTTCAGACTACATTAGTGTAAATGTTAGCTGTTAACTTCTGTAATAAACATATTGTACTTTGTATTTGGTATTGATCTGGTAAGAAATAAAAGCTTGTAAAAACTTATCCTAGGTAGTTATTGTTTGAATGAAAATACAAGGTTGCTTTGAAAATTGAGGAACAAAACAAATGCCATTCGAATTGTTTTAAGTTCTTGTTTTCAAATAGATAACATTAAATGAAATCTGAAATTACTGTACTATGAATAACAATATTGCACATATCTTTAATTTTTTTCTTCAAGAGAACTAAATCTAGGTTCAGTGGTCCCTTTCAACTTTTTACAAATTTCTTTGCTCTTGTAACTATTGGTTTTCTCCACCTTATTCTTCTAAATTAAAAATCAAAAGGACATAAAAAAATATATAAAATAATCTTTAGCTTACTAGTCTCTGTAAATAATAGTGGTGAGGGAAATGCCTACAACAGTTCTTCAAGTTGCGTCAGATACAAAATGAGCAAAAGCTCCAAGTTTGTTCTTTTTCAGTCGCAATTAAGATAGTATAATTACTGAAACTGGCAGTTGTCTCATGTAATTAGAGTAGATAAAGTTGCAGCGTTAAGTTATTTATATATTCTCAAATTTTAGAGGTGTACTGTTATGTCTTATCTTTTCCATACACATGAATTGCCATAGGAGAAAATAAGATTCATTTTCACTTTCTAATCCTCCTGGGCCTTATGAAGAAATATGTGGCAATTGACTATAAAGTCAGTAAATAAGATTTTTTTATCACAATGTAAATTTGGTACTTTTTTTGGTATTTCAGACAGCATATATCCTTGGAAAGCATTGTCTTACATTTTTCTTAAAGCTTAAGCATTATAGAAAAATAAACTAATATTCTCTCCTCCCCCCAAATATAGTTTATTACATACTTTGTGTGTAAGTGAATGGCTGTTCCCCAATGTGTTTGGAGGTTAACAGATTAACATAGTTCTCAGTTCTGTCTATCTACGGGACACTAATAAATAACAAAAAACACTACCGCCTTATTCTTGTGAATAATGTGTACATGAAAATTCAAGCTGTATTACTATTTATCTTAATTTCTTTATCACATAATGGATTTACAGAATCTGAAGTATTACCTTATCGGACTTGAGGCTGAATCAGGATCCCTTGCCATTACCGTTCCTATTATTGTCCCTAGCTCAATATCTTCATGCACCTCAAAAAGGTAAGAAGATCTGCTGAAAATGGGAGGTTCATCTACATCTTCTACAGAGATTTTCACAATAGCTGTATCTTTGAAAGGCCCAAGATAATAGAAGCGTGGATCCACATGGGTATTCTCAGCTTCTACTTTCAAAGTATAAAGTCGTCTTGTCTCATAATCCAGTGGCTAAAATAAAAATTGTGACAAAGCTTATTAAATTACATTTATATATTGACAGATAATGGAAACTGAAGAGGACTCAAGCCTAATCAGATACTGCCCTGCATTGTGGGAACACCAACACAATTCAAATTTTCCCCACCACAGGAATTACTTTGTGTAGTAAGAAATTTCCATGGTTTTTATAGGAAGTGTCTCTTCCTAAACATTAGTTAAATTATCTCAGCATCAATGACAAAAAGATTTTCAGTGCAAATAAACCAATTATTTAGGGAGCTTTGCAGCTGTTTCACAAGAACATGGGTTTGAAAAAATCACAGCATTTAAAATACTTGAAATACAGAGTGGAAATAGTAACAGTTCAGAACAAGGTACTTAACATTAATATTTCTCAAGAAATACTGTAAATTCTTGGATAATTAAAATGGCCAGAGTATTCTTATTGTCAAACCTACGTAGCTGGTCTTAAATATCAGGAATGTTTCAGATGTCTTTTAAGGAAGGTGTGTGTGTCAAAGCTCTCTATATCTAGAGAAACAGTAAGAGCTTAATCTTGTTCCTTTTCATTTAATTTAATGAATCCAACATCAGAGTTTTTTGCAAAATAGAGTTGACATTTTTGTCAGCAGTTCCTTTTTAAAATGGAAGGAGGAAAGGCTCAGGGTTATAATTAGAAATCACTTTGGATAGAAAAGAATTCTATTCCTTTAAATTTTTCTAGCTGTCATAGATGAAAAATGTTAGCTCATTAATGATTCTGAGGAAATGAGCAAGATGAGAATTTACCTTTCTGACACAAAGAAGACTTCATTAACTCTCACAAAATCTCAGAGAAATATAGAACTAGTGGTTTTCATTCATCAAAATGGGTGGTTGAAGACTTATTTTTCTTCTTCCTAACTGCTTTTAAATACTAATTAATGTTCACAAAAGATGCAAAGTGACAGATTATACATTTAAATACACTATTCAAGAGCAGAAAGATGCAGTCCAGTGAAAGAATGAGTTTCTTCACTGCCCCAGATTTATTTTTAAAAAGTGGTTAGAGCAGATGGTAGAATATCTGAATACAGTTGAAAAATGCAACACAATGTTACTATTTAACCTAGATCTGAGACTATTGGTGTGTTTATAAAGTGCAGCATGCTGCTGTTAAGGGATGATGGCTTCAAGCCTAGAAGCAAAGAAAAAATGCTAGTCCTGCCTTATTCTAGTTAGCTGGCTTAATTTGCCAGAATGTGCACAATGAATACGTAAACTTGCTACTACAACATCCAATTTGGACATCTCTTCCACCTACACTGCAAAACATGAATATGAAACCTGTGGATTAAACAGGTATTCCAACCTGTTAACAGTAATGAACCAAACTGTTGCCCAAATATATGAAATTGTGGCAAATCAATTATTTTGTCCGTGAGAACTTGTGTAGAAAAAATTGTATAGAAAAAGTTCTTTTACAGCAGATGTTAAAATCAGACTTAATAACTTAAGGGCTCAGTAAAGGAACACCAGCTATTTGTAGTTATTCACCACTAAAAAGAGAAATTACAATCAATGGGGATAAATAATAATAATAAAATCCCAGAATATTTTACTAAATCAATGAACTCAGCATTCTCATCTTCTCCCTTGCTAGTTAATGTTGTTGTCTATGGTATTCAATAAACTACTTATTCATCAATAGGAGAAAGCATCCTGAAAAATCCATATTCTGTCAGACTGTTAATGACAAAATCAGATCTTGTTTATCAGTATTTCATAGTGACATTTTTGGAACTGCTGTATTATACCACAATTTTTTTTATGCTTGATTCAGCTACTGGACTGTTTTTTCAAGATTCTATTAGTTCAGTATAATAGTAGACCCCAAACTTTGTTTGGTCATTCTTTCCCAGGTAAACTACTACAGTGACTATGAACACAGAAGAATATAGAGATTGAAGAGTAACACTCTCTTATCTTTGCAGAACTTATCTTTTCCTTGGTTGCCATCATCAAGAGATGTGGAGATATATTTTATATCACTGTTTAATTCATTATTTTATGCTTAAGGAGATTTGTTTGAAAAGCTAATATAAACAGTGCTTTATGATAGAAATGATGCCTGAACTCTTTAGAAACACATCTCAAAAGCCCAAAGACAAGGACCAAGAGACTTCTGGAAAAGAATTTGTTGAGGAGCAGGAGAGCGGCATTTCTAACTGTGAGATAAGCACTTAGAAGATAAGCATCTGAAAGTGTCCTGACAATGCAAGACAGAGGGCACAACTAAAGCTAGCTCTGAAGCAAGAACACCGTCATTATGTACACACTGCTCCTGTGGTAACCATCTGATATGCTGGAAACAGGAACTTGAACTTGCAACTCAACTTTCATGAGTGTGTTCTGGCGTACACTGGTCACACAAGGAGATGAGAATCTCACAGATAAGGAAAACCTATGTCTCCAAGTAGTGAGTGAACTGCTGATCGCTTGCTGAACAAAATAGGTTACATGAATATGAAAGAAGTCTGCGTTTAAAAACACAGAGATAATTAGTGAGTCTGGTCCCTTTTTTCATACTTTGCTGGCAACAATGCTTTACACCTATGCTGCATCTCAGCTATAGTTACCGACTTTTATTTCCAGTTCACCTTAAAAGGAAATAGTGCCTTTCAGTCAGTGATTGAGGATGCTTGCAAATGTTAAGCAGTTAGCACTTCATCTCATGATCTAAGCAATGAGTATTTGTGATATAATATTAACACAAAAATCATTTAGTGAATGCTGTTAATAGACACCTTTCGCACAGTTATGATGCCTTCCTGTGTGTCCTTCTGTGTCACAATATCAAACATGTCAGTCCCATCGCCATCTATAATTCTGTACTCTACTTCTGCATTTTTTCCAGTGTCTGCATCTGTGGCTTTAACACTGCCAATGGCTGTCCCAACTGGGGAAGACTCAGGAACACGGAGGTGGATGGTACCTGTCAAAGAGACAAAGAGCCACTCAGGACACCCACAAGCCAGTAGACATGCATTAAGTAGCATCGTGCCACACAGTAGCTGATAACATATTTTTGTGTATCTTTTATTCTAGAGACCTTACCATTTAATACCGAGCAGAGGAGCAAAATTTGAGGCAGAGAACTATGCAAAGGAAAGCTTTAGATAGAAGACTGCAAACAAAATTGTAGAAAAAAAAAAATTCGTAGAAAAAAAAAAATCATAGAAAAATAGGCTTGAGAAGGACCTCTATTCTATCTCAAAGAATCAACTGTCTGTACTTCTCTTGCCCTTCTTTTTCTTTCATTCCTGAAACATCATGTGGAAAGACTGCTTTGTGTTCTTGCCAGCTTTCACTCTACTTTTTACCCTTTAATATCTAATCTTTGGGATACATTTTACATCTATTTTATTTTGGAAGCAATACAAAGAACAAAATTCCTTGACTTCGCTGGTCAATTCTAAGCAACAGACTGACATTTCAGCTTTCAAAATTAGATAGATATCATACTAAATAAATTTGAGTAATATATTAATGCGGGGGTAGACTTTTGAAAATCCACAAGCAGGTGTGCCTATACTTGTTAAAGCAGTTAATTCATATTTAAATGGGCTTATGAACATTGCAATTTTAGGGTTTTGCTACTTTTCTTAGCTCAGTTGTATCCCTTTATTTTGGTACCATACAGCTGATAAAACACATAGGAATAAAACTGTCATCATTCAGATGTGCTGCAGTAAATTGAAATAAACATCTTACCATATATTTTAGTATTCTATGTCCTAGGCTTAGTGTGAAAACTGTAAATAAGATTTGAGATATTTGGTCCCATCTGTCAGAACACATGTTATAAAAACACGTGGGGGACATAATGCACTATGATGAATCCTCAGAAAAAGATTTTAAAATTAATGCAGATACGGTTGTCATTTCAAAGATGAAAGTGAAGTCATCAAATCTCTATTGAAAAACATTTTCTTCTATGGCCTTAGTTAAGTTTTCCAAGATTTGTTGTTCTACTTAGGAACTAAATTGAGTGAGTTAGAAATATAGTTTAGTTGACAATAACAATAAAAGTGGAAGTGGCAAAGGCCAGCAACTGCAACAGGAAAAAACTGAACAGCCTACCCAAAAAGCAGGACACATATACATTGTCATAAATAAACAGTACAGAAAAGTCCATAAGGGTTGTTATTAGTTTTGTGCAGTCAAGAAGAATCATGGGGAGAGAGCAGTGGCAAGGTTGTATGAGAAAGCCACTGGCAACATGATTTTAACATATCTTCAGGAAAGCACAGGTGAAGAGTATTGGTGTATTACAAGTCAACTACAGAGTGACACTCAGTGAAAAAAACCCTATTATTCATCAGGTCATTTGAGACTTTTTATGCTTCTACAGAGCTAACTTACAGAGCTAATTTTCTGTTCTATTATTATGTTACCCCTTGACAAGCCTAAAAAAACCTCCTAAAATTAAAATATAAATATGTTCACACAGATTGCAATTAAATTTTGAATGAAAAATATTGAATTTTAACCCCTTCATATAATTTTATTTAGGCAGCTTTTAATACGAAACTGACATATAGCAGCAGAATGAATACTTTATGGTCATGTACACTCCGTGTTCTATTTACATGTATTTATTTTTGCTCAGTTACACTTTGGTGTTTAATCGAGTGATTTATCCTGCATTTGCTCTAACATTTTTATTACCTTTATCTAATAATTACATCTGTATACTCTGCTACATTAGTAGACAATCTCTCTAACCATTTATATAATGGTTAAAAAAAAAAAAGATTAAAAAAAATGGCCTCAGCACCCATTAATATTTAATCAGTTCTACGTGAGACTGTAGTGAAAGACTGTGGTTTGGTTTTTTTCCACTTAATATTCATACACCATAATTATTTTTATGGAGTGTGAACTATTCTCCACATTTTTTTTCTGGAGTGCTTAAAACTACACCCCTAAGCTATGCCTTGTGGACATTACTTTGACTCCCAGTGCAATACCCAAGTCATTAATTTAGTCTACAAAGTGGTATGAGCTCATATCTTGAATTGCTAATAAGGTAGTGGAAACAGAGAGTGAAAATAACCAGAAATTTATAATATGAAAGATAATTTTTAATTTAACCTATCAATTTATAGAAATCTCCACCATAGTATGAGACGCTGCATTTTATTATTTATGTCACTGGAGACATTTATGCATTGGCTAAGTATGGGGTGCAGTACAGCTTTATACACTTTCTCAGAACACAAATTACACTGAACTAGAATTACGCTTGCAAAACTCTGCTGTCAATCTTATTTCTCTCTTCTATGGAAAAGTAGTTTACTGTTTGCATTTACTTCAGTGGGTGATGTTTTTTCATTTGTCTGTCAGGAAAAGAAATGGGAGGATCAAGGAAAGGAAAACTTTTCCATATACTAAGGAGAGTGGAAATCAGCTGAAAGATTAAAGTCTACACACTTTGGACTGCAAATACTTCAGTCAGTCATAAAGAATGAAAAATCAGCCTTATTTTTTTGTTTACCCTTCTTCTGATTCACTCTCGAATAAGCATATAAAATAAATATTTTCACAGAGTACTACAGGCTATAGTATCACAGGAGACATGGGCTACCATAATTTAGTAGCACTGAGTTTCAGTCAGACTCAGGTTTCTAAGACCATAAATCGCTTATCCCTTTATTGTTGGTCAATACTATCTCCTTACTTCTGAGAACACTTGGGAAATATTACAGTTGAAACAGAGATCCAATGTGTGAGGTCTTTGATGACCTTTCTGCAACACAGTCAATTTTATCATGTTTCCTCAAAAGAAGAGCCACTGCTATCTGTATGGTTTTCAACATATCTTTAGGAGGAGAAAAATATTCTGAAGAACCCTTACTCCATCTTTTTTTTTTTTTTTTTGAAACTATGATAAAATGAATTATGTGAATTTTCCACAATTGTAATATGAGTTTCTTCTGGGAGACATTTAAGCTGGTTTGAAACATTTTATTGAAACATATAGCTATAATATGCTGAGTCCTGTGAAAACATAATGGGTATTTTAATACTTTTCTTAGTATTTCATAAATCTGATATGAATATTATTGTCTCATGAACCTATTACATCTGGATTTTTATGAATAGAACAGAATAAAAATAATTTAACTTAATCAGTTTCAATTCCAGTAGTCTCATGAAACTGTTAAAATCATGAATCATTGTAATGTCTATTTGCATTTTGAGATTAAATATAATGATTTTTTAAAAAGTCAATACCTATTTTTGCTTTTATATATATCTAGTAAAGTGAGTCATCTTTCTAAATGTTTTAGTTTTCACTACCAGTGAAATATACATTTATATCTAGCAAAGAAATTAGCAGACAGAAAGTAGAAAGAAAAATAAAACAACTACAAAAAACACTCATAAGGAGTAAGACTAAAAGTTTCTTTAAAACAAAGGACACATCTGATTTAACCTGACATTAAAGAAAAACGCAGAGATTCTACATCAAGTCCTCGTCTGACTCAAATATGATCTTGGACTTCCAGATAAATCAAGTAAAAATGGTCTAGAAAGTTGATTCCATCATTTTAACTTCTAATTCTATCCACCATTTAAGAAACAAGAAAAAGAAAACAATATGTATACATATTTGAGTCTTATACGCTATCTTAAATTTAACTGTTAAAATTTTCTTTTCTGTAAGGCTTTGAACATGACACCTCTTTGAATAATCTCCCTCAACATGTCCAGAGAGGAGCAATACAGCATGCCTCACCTATGCAGTGATGGAAATACCATAATCTTCTACATACCGATGAAAATTGTGAAAATAATAAATATAAAAGTTATATATAGAATACATAAAATGATAAATTAACAACAAATTCTGTCCAGAATAGGACCTTTGTGGAAATGCACAAATTCTAATTACTTGATTGTTCTGGATTTTTTTATTTTGAGTGTGTATATAAAATCACATGCTGATAAACGTCTTAGCTAAAACCATATATATTAACTACAATATTAAATTGAACAAAGTTATGTCCTCTATTTCTGCCATGAAGAGCATCATTTGAAGTTGATTCTGTTATTTTGATCCTAAAGAGTGAATCTGTAACTACTGGATTAAGCAGAGTTACATAGAAGAAAAAATGGTTGGTGAGAATACTCTAAATCCTAAATCCAAATAATCTTGTAAATATTACAACTTTAATTAATGCAAAAGGCTTTAAATATATTTAAAATACTTAACCTTTACAAGTTTGATGTCACATGGTTTAATATTTCTACGTTAGATAGAGACCGAGAACATTTTTATATTTTAGTTTGAGTATACAAAGTCTAGATAACTGTATTATCAGAAGGTAAAAAGCGTTATAAAAAGTTTCACTAAACTTAAGCTTCAAAAATTACCAAAAAAATTTAAATGTATTTTACTTTACTTTTGGAAATTTTCTATTAGGTTTTGTAGCTCTGCAGCTGAAAAAGTACAAATCTGTTTGATTCCCCTTAAGTATTTTTTTTCCCACAGTCTTCATGATTAAATATTTAAGCAGATACTACAATTCAAACATTTCTGCATATCCAGAATTACTACATGTTTTATTCTCCAGTGGGGGAGTGTGTGGGATTTAAGCAATAGGTAAGAAAAGAGAAAAACATTGTTCTATTGCTTTTATGAGTCCACCTACCACCCCTTCCCATACTACTGGGAAGTATTCCAGGTTTACTGCAGTTATATTTGACCATGTAACTGTTTTTTAACAAACAAGTGCTGTGACATTTAATATACTGCTTTAATAATCATAATCAGTACATAAGCCTTTTGTTTATGTGTGTCCCATAATCTAGGTTTACTCTAAATTAAACCAGATGGTGACTGCTTAACTCTTACAGTACAAGGCAACTGTTAAATGCAGCTTACTCTGGGGGAATCGAGGTGGATTGTCGTTGACATCGGTCAAAGTGATGTTCACGGTGGTGGTCCCTGATAATCCACCCATCTGGCCTCCCATGTCCTTTGCCTGAATAACTACTTGGTACTGCTCCCTGTTCTCTCTGTTCATGTTGGGCAAAGCAGTCCTGATGATACCTGAAATAAATAAAGAATTAAAAAATAAAATTGTTAATAATATCTTTATGTTTTATGTACAGCAATCTGCTGCATCTTTTTTTTTTTTTAACTAGTCTTGAAATCTGCCTCTAAAATGTTCATTTAATGTTTCAAAGTACAAATTTCCATCCATAAGTTTTATAATAGTCTTTTTGTACAAGCTGTCTCTTGGTTGAAGTCTTAGTTCTACATCACAGCTCCCTTTCCAGTTTCATGCTAAAAATTATTCAAGATATTTATGCACAAGGTTTATGAGTAGAAAGAAGATCTTTTATTAATCCAAGTAGAACCATTAAGAAAAAAAATAACATTTTCTGCCTATATCAGAAATGCTGTTACTTAGTTCTTACACTATCAACATTACCGCCGTAAAAATTACTTATACTTCGTAGTGTCAGCTGTAATAACTCAGAGTTTTTATACGTGTTACAAAAATTATATCTCATGAAAAAAAACCCCCAAGAAATAATAATGAGTTATTTTTTATATGATCTGAGATCTTTTGAATGAAAGAAAAAGTTTAAAGTTTGTGGTAAATAAAAATAATGAAAATTTTCCTGACCTGTTTCTGGTTCCACAGAGAAATATGGCTGTCCTTGAAGTATGCTGTAAATTATTCTGGCACTGTTTCCGTATGAAGGGTCATCGGCATCAGTTGCTGTAACTTGGACCACAGAAGTACCTTAAACATTCAAAGTCAAATTAGTTTCAGATGGCACTAGGTGGAGGTCTAAGAGCATCAATTTCCATTCCAACAGACACCAAAGAGAATTTCAGCTATGTCAACTGGATTTTCCAAATATATTTGTGATCTTATAGCCAACTCCAGGTACATTCTTCCCTATTTCAGGGTCTCCTACACAAATTTAATCTATACTTCCCTAATCCCATAAGTGCAATTAGTATTTAATTAGCAAATGTAAACAGTAGCTATGATTGGGCTGAATTCTTACCAAGTTACAATAATTCAATGTAATCACATTCTTCAGAAGACATTTGGTTTTATTACACTAATTTTTCCAGGTTTGGGGTGGTTGGTGGGTTTTTTGGATTTTTTTTGTTTTGTTGTGTTATGTTTAATGATGCCAAGATGATATGAAATTACATATGCAGGAACATGACAGAAAAAGATGATTAAATAGGTCATTGGAACTTGAGAAAAACAAGTCATCGATTCTCCCTGCTTTCCAAGTGTTACTACAGATAGATACTACCAGAAGAAATGTTACCATATGAACTTTGAAATCTGCTGAATATTTAGACTACAGAAAATTAAAAATATAGGAAACAACAAAAAAAAAAAGGAAAAAATCATCACACACATGTGACTGGTTATCCATGGGCTAATCTGATGATTAGAAGACTTCAAAACTTATTTCCCTTTTTATTGCAATTCTTTCAAAATTCTTTTCCCCACCAAATACTGCCAAATGTTACAAAATAAAACATCGGTAAATCTAAGGCCCTTGTCACAGCTACTTATTCTCTTTCATAGCTTGACTATGCTACATATTTATTCTAATACATATAGAATGGCAAGTAGAAGCAAATGCCAAACTACCTCCGTTTATTGTAATTTCATGACATGATCTACTTTTTATGTGTAAATTGTTCAGTTATGGCAAGGGAACGAGCATGTACCTAACTGCTGAAACACTGATAAGTTATCAGAAATGTTCGGTTTTCAACTGCTAGAGAACAGAAATACTTGTTTGAGTGAGTCCCAAAAACTACTTGCATTTTATAAACAAGGCAAAATAGGCAGATTCCTGGTTATATTATTCCATATTAAAATGGAATGAATCACAGATTTAAGAAAGCAAAGTCCCAAACGCAAAATAAAACAAAAAAAAAGATAAAAATTGCTACAGAGTTATAATGAAAATAAGATAAAAGTTATGACTAGTTTTTACTGTATTAATGAATGTCTAGTGAATGTCTAGACTATGGCTGAACATGAAAATCTGAATAACTTTTAAGGACAAGAATGCAGGGGTGATAGATCTGTCCTAAAAGCTTTATCTCTTTATGATTCACGCCTGTGAATATATATACCTTCAGCTACAGTGGACTCCATTTGTAGATATATGTCTATATAACTGTTCCATTAAAAGATGCAGAGGCATTTTTGTTGAATATATTTAAGTTCTGAGGATTGTTGCCTTGATTATGGGCAATGTTACCTCAGTTCTTTGGCTTTTACAGGCCATGAGTTAGGTACCTGGCAGGGCAAGTGCAAGAGCACCACTACATTGCCATGTGCCATTCAGGGTGCAGAACTCACCATTTTGATCTTGCTCTTGCTCAAAAGTAGAAAAGAGACATGCTTTCTAGGCTTTCACAGAGGGATCAGTGATTCCTATGAAAAACCTGACAGAAACCATCCCAAGAAGCAAACAGGAGTAGTATTACCCATATATCAGTTACATTGTGCACATCAGCTGTCAAACCACTAGCTGGTTTTGCTTTGATTCAGTACATTGAAGATTACTGATGCTCAAGAATATAAATACATTGTACTGTCCTGAAACCTGGACCAATAATGCAAAGGCATTGAAGATGATCAATTGTGCCAAGCTTTAAAAACTACATTACGGGTGTCAGTGAGCACTGTTTGGTGTGGGCCTTGGTCTATCTTTTATGTAGACACAAGTTGCTTCTGATGAAGTCAGTCTTTGGCCCTCAGATCCTAATCTGAACTCTATAGGAGGGCATGAATGACACAGTGATAATATACTGGAGAGCTGGAGATGGACTTTTTACAAGGGCATATAGTGATAGGACTAGGGGGAATGGCTTCAAACTGACAGAGAGTAGGTTTAGTTTGGATATTAAGAAGAAATTCATTAGTGCCAGGGGGGTGAGACACTGTAACTAGTTGCCCAGAGAAGTTGTGGTGACCCATCCATGGAAGTGTTCAAGGCCAGATTGTGTGGGGCTCTGTGCAACCCTGCATCCCTGCCCACGGCAGGGGCAGTTGTAACTAGACGATCTTTAAGGTCCATTCCAACTCAAGCCATTCTATAGACCTATGAGTATGGCACCATCTATGTTATTAATAACACCAATGAATTCTGTTCTTTTCTCCTTGCATAATTGCAAATTTTACTATACCATAAATGAGAATTATACAGTGGTAAACTTGGCCCAGAAAGAAACAGTCTTCTGTCAGACTATTGTAGTTCTCAGAAGGCATATTTTACCATGAGTTTAATTATAATGTTTGAATCTCCCTAGGGTCTAGGACTATAATAGTAATTAATATATTTGGCCCTTTTTAATATGTTCGGTGCAAGTATCTTCAAACACCACACAAGTATTAATGACTTCGACCTCAGAGTGCATTTATGATGCATATATGTTAATAAAAATCACTGAAGATAATTACTTAGGAAAAGGAATGCACAAAATAACCATTGTAGAGCTGAATTCTAAACTTAGATTTTATCTTTTCTTTGCTCCCAACTGAGTTACGTGATATTTACCTAGAGCAAGTACCCTCCATAGTAAATTATCCATACAAATAACAAGACAAATTAATAGAAATTTTCTGCTCTTTCTAATGAAAATGAGAGGAAATAATGACATGTTCTCCCCTGAAACAAACTATTTAATGCTGCAGAATACAAAAAAGAACTTGAATGGGCTGCATATTCAGAGAAGTTGATGTCAGAAACGTCTTTGACTACATGGTACTCTTGTAACTTAGAAAACAGTAAGTTTGTGCACAAATCACTTTCTTTTAAGATGTCCCTTTCAAGGAAAAATAATGTTTAATCTTGATGGGGGGTTTCTTCTTTTTTCTATTTTTTTAACTTTTTGTCCTATGTCCTTGCAGCAGGATTTGTGTGCAAAGTGAAATTGAACTTTGTAAAAATCTAAAATTATAAGAATCTGGGGTTTCAAAATCTATCATTATTGATATAGAATTATAAGTCAAAAGTTGCAAAAGGGTTTGGTGAGAGAACTCTATATAAAAAAAAAAAAAATCTATGTTAACAGGAAACCAGAAGGAAATTATATAAGATAAATGCCATGGCAGAGAGGACTAAGAATTGGGAATTGGTGAACAGCACTAATGAGGGAGTATATAGGAAGCCTAGGTAAAAAGTTAAGCAATAGTATCTCTAACTGCTTTCTGAGGAGAAAGAAAAAAGTATAATGAGAGGTAGAGATGACAGGCTAATTGTAGGACACACAACCTGTACTTCACTCGGAGGGAGGTTACATCTTCTGAAGCATATATTGATATCCCTAAATTAGAAGCAAAGATATAAGATGGAATAAGGATAAGGAATGATTAGGGAATATATAGGGAATAAAAAAAGTCTAAATCAAAAGTTCTGAAAGTTTTTATAAATATACTAGTAGGCAAAATCGATGGAAAAATCCATATAGAGGAAAATAAACTCATGTGCAGTTCTGAAAAGAAACCATCTAATGAGTAGATAGAGATATGGGACAAATATGATGGACAGAGCAGAAGATTGTCATCAAAACCATAAGAATATTCTGAGTCATAAACTTTGAAAGTAAGAAAAGTAAAAAATGAAAAGATTAAATATCCAGTAATCAGTAAAAAGTCTTCAGGAGAACAAGTCGTCTTCTAGGATATTCACTGAGCTGCAAGATCCTGAAGTTGGCCCATTTATGTCTACCTTTCCTATGTTTAATGAGCAGCAGAAGAAAGATGAGCAGGACAACAAAGAATTTATGAGCCTTTGTCAATACACTCTATTTTATAATAGAAATAGCTACATGCTCAGGTATCCCTCTGGCTAATACTACATCTGAGGAAAAAATCAAAACTACTGTTTTTGTCTGAAAAAGGCTGGTGTCTGGCTACATCATGATTTGATACCCTATGGATGGGGGCAGATGTAGCAGATAAAGATTTAATAGTCTGTTTCTTACTTTCTAGCCATCTTTGTAGTACCTCATAGTACAGGGTGTTTTAGGATGGAGAAAACCCTGTATTCCAAGGGTGCACAGATCTCAATTATTTCAAGTTTTTGCTACTTGTGCACTTCTTTCTTTTCTTAGTGTGATATGATACCATTTTTATCTTCTTTTATTCGGATGAGTGCATACAGAGTTCATATGAACATCTCATCGCCATGGCTGCAGTACAGATGTATATAAATTGACAAAACAGTGGCAAAACTGCAGAATTGTTGACTTTTTGACACTTCTTAAAGTACAGATAAGATTAAGCCCATTTACAACAGTGATATTCAGTACTGGGATTGAGAAGGCAGGCACCAGATAGCAGAGGTTTTGAGAATGCAGTCTCAGAATAACATAAATACAAGGAACAAATACAAGTCGTAAGTTACTAATCATATTACAGACTGACCTGGACTTAAAGTACAACAAAGAAAAAAAGCACCCATATTTATCATCTATAAAACATCATTTATGTGGTGAAAATATATATAAGAGATGATGACAACATCTACAGGAATTGGAACCAATGGACAAAAAGCACTGTTCCAGCGTTGCCTCCCCCAGTAAAAGGCAAGACATCTGATCAATGTTACCTGTAGCAGGCCCTGTATCATCTTTGGTAGTGAAAGAGCCATACCTTTTCATTTGCTATCTACCCCATTTTATTATTACCACTCACCAAGACTCTTATATATAAAATGACCTTTCTCTATAAAGTTGATTTAAATAAATAAAAAATTTAAAAAAACACTGTTTGGGTATGTTTATGTGCCTGTCTAGTGGTCCAACCTTCACACCTGATAAAGTGGCTGACAGTAAACTATTGAACTTGGAGGTACAGACAGTAGCAGTAGTGCAAGGTATTCTATAAACATTTAGATGTATTTTTAGTGAATAATTCTGCCGTAGAATCATAGTATACTGAATTGGAAAGGACCCATAAGGATCATCAAGTCCAACTTCCTGCTTTTTGCAGGACTAACTAAAACTAAATCACGGACTAAGAGAAGCATTCAAGATACTCTTTGAACTCTGACACTTTCCTGGGGAGCCTGTTCCAGTGACTGACCAATCTCTCAGTGAAGAACCTTTTCCTAATGTCCAATCTGAGCTTCCCTTGAAGCTCAAATTTCATTCCATTTCCTTGTGTCCTATTGCAAATCAGCAGAGTGGGAAGATCAGCATCTGCCCCTGCCTATTATGCAAGGGCACCTATGAATGTGGGGTAGTCACAGAAGAGAAATGCGTGCGGGACTGGGCAGGAACTGGTCACCGTTCCCCCCTATCCCTTAAGTCACAACATTCAGAGAATTGGAACAGTCTGAGGGTAGGGAATCCTTCCCATCGTGTTCTGTCTACCTCACAGACAGAGATGTCTCTGTCCCAGGCAAGGTAGGGTGTGTTTCCAGTAATGTAACTCTTGCTCAGACTCCCACCATAGTAATGCCATATTATGTTGACTATGCTGGATGAGATAATCGCATATGGAAAAGTTAAATGTTTCTATATTCTCACAGAGGTGATTACTACAGGAGACATTCAATGCAACAGTACAATTACATCCAAGACTTCAATTTATCTCTGCATTCCTTACATCAACAAGTCTGACACTTTCTTAACCCATGACAAACAGTAATGGACTAGTAATTGGCTACTTGCAATATTATAACTAAAAAATAAAAATAATGAGAGAGCGAATAGAGCAACGCAGGAATTTCTTATTTTTCTTCTGACAGGGAGGTCCAGTTGTCATAACAAATATAATAATTTCTTTTTTCATAAATTTTTCATGTAAATTTTCTTTACTAAAAGTGCTTGAATTGTGTGATGTCAGAAAAAATACTGATTTAAAAAGATTTTGTAATTCGTGTGATAATATACTATTATTATACAAATACATGAAGATTTTTTATATATTGACTTTGCAATTTTTAATTAATTATATTTGTCTCAGAAGTTTTATGCATCTTATTCTTGCAGAACATTTCTCCCTTCTCCATTCAGTCTTTAGTTTTGAGATTATGGAGTAGGGTTTTTTAAGTTGGAAAATTAAACTAGTGTTATGAGGAAATGAATCAAATTTGATTAATACTTTATAGAAACATGTCATCCCCTCACGGACCACAGATGGATATACACCTCTAGGGAAAGACCATAAAGCTAAAAGTAAATTGTACCTATGAGGTAGGTAGTCAGTCAGTCTAGCAGCTGAATGAGCACATTTTTAAAATCTGGAAACATGATAATATTTTAACTGAGTTACAATTCTCTAAATTATGGTAATTCTATTGACAGAAAAAGTCTATTTATTTCAGCACAACTATTTGTGAAAGGTACAGGGTTGACACTAAATATACCAAATCTTTTCTTGTAGGGTTTTTTTTTTCAGCCATTGGTGTTTTTTGGATATTTCTCGTATCATCTCTTTTGTTGTTGTTGTTGTGATGCAGTAAAATTTGTAGTTTCAAAATCTGTATGATCTATGTAGATGTAAAGCTACAGTGGAACCTTACAGCCTGAATATTTTATAATCATTGAAATAATGCCTTGAATATTTGAAAACATTTAAAGAAAAAGGTTATATTTATGGAATTCAGACTGAAAAAATTAGGAATCAAAAGAATATTATATAACAGCAAAATTTTTAATAAAAACAATAAATCAAGTTCACAGATCTTTCCAATCACATTTTAAACAATGCCTCCTGGAATTTATACAAAGAACATGAGGAACAATATGGATATCCTGAGACATATTTTTTCAACCCTACTGTAATCTTGCCATATGCTTCTCTAGAAAGTACAGTACTGTTCTTTCAAGATACTTTGCCTAAAGATATATATTTTATGGAAATTTAGAGAATTGACTAGTAAATTAGTAAATTAGTATTACATTTTGTTAGATCTTGAAACAATGAAGACAGAAGACTTATCAACTATCTTTTTTATGAGGACAAGTTTGATGAGATTTCAGTACAACCTTATGCAATCACCTGTCAGATTACTTTCTCTCTCTTTTTTTAATTTATTTTCCTTTATAATAAAAACTGCTTGCTAAATGTTGGAACTATTAGAAATTATTCAATCAAAAACTAAAAACAGATTGAAATATCTTATTAGGCATAGAAAACTATTAGTATTATGCTTCCACATATTGCTGTACAACTTTGTTGAAACCATTATCTTTCAATAATTATGTATTTTCTTCCTCTTTTAAGATTTTCCAAAGCCCAGAAAGTAAGTACTAAATCTTCAATACCTATATATGTAAAACATCTCAAAACACTCTTTGATCTAGTTCAGGCAGTGGTAGTAATTAAAATGGGAATAATAGCCAAAAAATAAATTTATTTTTTGTTTTCTGAATATTCAGAATTCAATATTATTACAGCTACAGTGCAATACGATCAAAAAATAATATTAATTTTTAAAAGAGACTTAATTTATTTTTAAGTTTTTCAAAATTACTCCTAAAGAATTTTATGCATTAATTAATAACACTCATATTCCAAAGTGTTATTGTTTATAAATTTTACAAGCTGGAATGATCCTGGCCACAATTTAAGATAGGAATTGTATATACATTGCAAACAGAAGAAAAATTAAACAACTGTTTAAGATTCTTGAAGCTGCCATTCACGAATGGAGTTAAGGAGGAATGGAAAGCGCGAGATGGTTTGTCTATAGGGTAAAAAAAGTGAAAGAAAAGAGAATAAAGAGGGTGTCTACGTTCAGACGGTGCATCAACAACATGAGTCAACATATAATTTTCCTCAGCCTCAGGGAGAGTGAAAGTGAAGACAGCTCTCCATTCAGTGCTTATTACCACTGGCAACCTCCAGTGAAAATTAAAGAAAAAAATTTATTGAGTTTTCAAAAGGCTAATTTAGTCATCTTATTCTAACAGGTCTTAAGGAGGAGGATGATTCACCATTACCTACTTTCTATTTATATTTATATTCCAAAGCACTGTAAGCTAATAATTTGAATATTCCAAGTAGAAATAGATCTCAGATCATAAAAATCTGTTTCCAGATGCAATTCCAGTAATTGAATAAACAAATCAAAATGGAAAATACTTAACTCATCAGGCAGAATTCCACAAATGACTGACTTTTCAGAGGATGGGGAAACAGTTTGTCGAGTAACATAGGACAGGTATTTGTGTCTCAGTATAAAGCACTTACCTACTACTGACATTTCAGGAACACTTGCAGTGTAAATTTCTTCCGGAAATGTTGGTTCATTGTCATTGATGTCATGGATCTTGATGACAAACTCAGATTCAGGTTCCACTGGCCTCAGAGTTCTTCTATTGATAGCTTGGGCACGCAGGGTGTAAAAGGCTTTCTCTTCCCTGTCAATTCTCCGAGTAGCATGAATGTCACCTGTTTTCTCATCAATTATAAAAAGAGTACCAGCCCCATCTCCTGACAAAATGTATTTGAGGGATCCATCTCCCTTATCCTGGTCAGAATGAAGCTGAAATGGAAGAAGAAAGCATTTTCTTTCAGAACAAATAAAAAGGATGGGATGTTTTCAAAAATATTAATTATATATGAAATTATTCTCTGTGCAACAAACATGTTTACCACCAACAAAAGAAATTAATTTTCAGTCATCACTGTCTGACTGCCAGTGCTTCCTAACTTAGCTCGAAGAATCTTTTAACTTGACTGTTTTGGCAGATTTTAGTTTTGCAGCAACACCTGTTCTCTACTAAGAAACCTTTGCACCACAGTTCTTAAAGAAGATTTTATGTTAATACTGACCTTTTCCTTCCTAGAAGAGATTCTATTAAAAATTCACAACTGCTGTGCTAGTTGTAAACTCAGTAGGTGTATAAAGAACATGGCTGAATACAAGACAATTAAGGAAATTAGAACTGGTTTCATGTCATAATAATTTTTAAAATTTCATTACATATAATTTATATTTCTCCTAAATTGAAGAACACTTCATTTTAAGTCATTATCATTTTCTCTCCACCAACTAATGTAAATAGCCTAAAGGAAAAAAAATCCACAAATTTATTTAGCATTCAGTATTGATTTAATACCCATTATGTAAGTAATATAAAGCTTAACTTCACATATAAGACTCACAGTCCTGACTGTTTTAGACAAAAATTATTCAATTGTGTTGTTCAATACAACAATGGGGATGGTTCATTTGATCTTTTGGATACACTTAGCATGATTTCTTTCATCATCTTGTTGGAAAGTTCCTTCCAATCTCATTGGTTTCATAATTAACTGAGAGAATCTGGCATTCTGGTTTATTTTCACCACAAAATGTATTCTTGTTTGTAAATTTATTTTTGGGTTCAGCAGAAGGATCAAATCAAGTAGAAGCTCTAATTACAAAACTGAAGTGCAAATGTAAACTTTTTAAAAATCACATTCAAGGAATATCAGAATATTGCAAAAAGTTTAAGACAGAACTAGCACATTTTTTTCCTTTCTAAAAATAGTTATTTGAACATATATTAACAATATCAACTAGATCTGCAGTAAGATTATATTCAGTCATGTAAAAAGGGTTTTTGTTAATATAAGCTCACATTTCAGATAATAAAAAATGTTACACATGTAACTTAGTATAAATATCCCCCTTGGCATGCAACTATGAAAATATTTCTCTTTTTTGTCTATGGTGCCCTCATATTGCCTTCCCTACCACCCATTTTAAGTATTAGAAGTAAAGTATTCAATTATTAGGTTTTTCAGTGTGGCTTTCCTTGCCTTTTGTGCTGGAATCAGACATAGAGAGTGGACTGGTGGGATAAGCCAGAGTCAAACAGTAAAGCCTCTGTCCCACAACATTTTCAAACAGTGAATGTTTCCCATACACTTGCAATATGTGGAACAGAAGGAACTCATGTGGAATCTTGGATGAAAACCTTTATGGCAGAAATTTGAAAACTATCATTGTTCTGAAATTTGATTTTCTACATAAAAGTTTTCTGTTTTCTCCCAGTTCAGAAATAAACCTCGAGAAACACTTTAAATATTTAGACCTATTAAACTTTGCTTACATTACATACATGTATGTTTACTTTACAAAATACACATTTTCTTACTACTTCTTTTCATTCCACAATAAATGAAGAAATAGGAAACTCCACCAAACATGAAGATTACAAAGGTAGACGTTAAAAAAAATTTTGCAAATAAATCCTTTTCTTTCTTTTTCTTCTGTTTCTCTTGCTGACTTCAAACTAAAGGTTTCAAGCCATTCTCACTACTCTTTTGGGGAATGAATTTTTACTGTGAACTTTAATCCCTCATACTCCTCTCTTGACAGCCCACTAAATTTGTGACCTTTCACACTTCTAATTAACATTCTTTTTAAGGGACTGGACAGTATCTTGAAGGCTGTGGCCCATTTTATGTCATTTAGTGTGACTAGTCCTTAAGTGTTTTCTTCTCCATTTCTTCCTAGGATATCATTTTATCTTCAAAAACATTTTGGTCCTAGGAACTCACTGCTGGTCCATGACCATTTGCTAAAATACTTTCACAGCAGAATGATGAAGAGGCTGTTCTTCCTTAGGCATGTGTGACAGAAATACAAAATAAATTTCTGTTTGAGCAGAAGAATGGAGGATGGGGAGGGGAAAAGAGGAATCTTTAAATGGGCATATTGCAGTTTTCCTATACGCTTTCCAAAGTCAGGCCTAGTATTGTAAATACTTTAAAAAGTTGACAATAGTATATCAATGCTGTAGTGCCTGTCCTTTGACTCAAAATTGGTTAGCGGTCTTGCAAAATCCATTCTAATAAGCTATCTCCAGAATAACATAACTCCATGCAAACAGTTCCCAGCAATAGCATCTGGCTAAATTTAATTTACAAATGATGTATGGAAATTGTTTGGAAGAGTGATATTTAGCAAAACCATGTCACGAACTTGTAAAATAATTAAAAATCCCAATAACCACATTTTAGTGCCTTAAAATGCTGCCTAGCACTAGAAGCCTGAACAATGCAGTGAACAGAACTAAACCAGAAAACTAAGAAAATCTCTACACTAAAAAATATGAAGCTTTTGAACAACTATATTTAGATCCAATTCCACATGTAAATATCCTTTAGCATAATTTTTATTTTTATATGTAAGGTGCTATCAATGTTGATGGCCTTCCATTGCCTCTCCTGTAGACATGTGTGAGTCTTAGTAAGCAGATATGGAAATGATTTTTATGCCACACCTAAAATCATTAACCTCTTTACCTCTGCTTTATAGTTGGGGGGGGACATTTCTTTTTTCTGTTTGGGAGTTTTTTGTTTGGTTTTGTTTGGGGTTTTTTTGGGGGGTTGTTTGTTTGTTTGTTTTTGTGGCGTGGTCTTTCTCTATTTTTTTTCTTCCCACCTCCCTCTACCCCCCTCCACACATATTAGACAAAATTCTGGAAAGGGACTTGAATGTAAGACTTTGAGATAGCCACATAAAAACTTCTAGGGAGCTGAGAGTTGTACATCAGAGTAACATATTTTATAGGAATACCAACCTGCATAGTTTAAAAGAACACTTCAAGATGTAACACTTTGTACTCTCTAAAAAATGTTAATAATTTACCTTGGATTGGTAATCCAATTTAAATTATATATATATATACATATAACTGTCCACAGTCATTGTATAAAAACTTCAGAATGACATTTCAGAAGGTCTTCTTGGGTGATCAGGAAACAGAAAACTACGGATACAAGGAGCAAGGCTTCCAGACATAATTCAAGGAGTGAAAACATGTACTATATATAAGCAAGGGAAGAGAATACCTCTCATTTCATCTTCTTTAGCTCTTAATTCAATCCAGATGCCATTTGAAATGTTACGATCTGCTTAAATTGCAGAAAGAACTTTTAGATTCGAATATTCCCTTGAGCAAAATTAAAACTCATACAAGTTATCCGTTGATACCAAAAGTGTTTTTATTAATTGCTAAGAGATGCAAAGAGAAAGAGATAAAAATAAGAAAAGGTTAGAAAATGCTAAGATTACTTTTAGAAGCAGAGAAAAGATTACCACCAAAAACTACCTTTGTATCCAAGCTGGTCTGTAGGGTGGGGGGGGAGAGAGAGACAAGCAGTTTTTTGCCTTTTTTTTTCCTCTGGTCTTTGCCGCCTTCGATGTGATGTTATCTCTTTAGCTGCACGGGATCTTAGTTCTCTGGAATGCAACCAGGATGTGGGCCTCGCCTGCTGCTCACGCTGCTCACACTGGGCGGCCCCAGACCGTGCAGAGGTCTAGGTCTGCACCTCTTGGCCCTCAGAAATATGGTCAGGGTGGAAAAACTCACGCGGGTAGCACGGTGGGTCTCAGTCCACTTCAAGACGGCAGAAGTCCAGTCTCTGGTGACAGCAGGCAGCTTACAGCAGCAGAAGAAAAGGTGAGGGCGAGGCAGAGAAGAGATTTTTAGCTGTTATAGCCAACTCTCTCACTCCTCTTTCCCTGCTCTTCCCAAATTTCTCTTCATCTTTTATAGTATTCAAAGGAGGTTGTGTGTGGTTTCTTGGCACGTAGCCCTATTCAGATGTTTGCAGAGATATGATAACCACGAACAACACCAGGACCTTTTGGCAGGAAAACTCCAGTGGGAAAATCCTGGTGAGAACTTCTGGTGGAAAACTGACACAGAATTTTTGGTAGGAAGTTTTTGACAGGCAGAAACAATGGCGAAACATAATTTTTGGCATTTGTATGTTATCTGTCTGTTACACCATTAGAGGAACTGAGATGGCTAAAGACTGCCCTATGTGCTTGACAGCCTTGTACAGCGAATCATTACCCAGCTCTGAAATACATGAGCAGTGTGTCAATCAGCACTGCAAAGGTTTTTCATTTTACTCAAGTACTAAAAAAACATTCTGGAAAATATTTCCCTGCTACTTTTAGTGTAAAGTGTTTCCTATAGTTATTTTGGCTGATGGGCATCTGTGATTCATGTCAGCCAAGCTGAGAAATGAAGAGACATCTGTTTCATTTAGCAGTTTTATTGCACAAAATGATCAGCTGTGAAGATGTGGTTTTGTTTTCATATCTGTCACTGATATTTTGCAAACTCCTGTTTTAGTGAATTTCTTGCAGTTCTTCTACAGAAATACTTCCCTTCTCAGCTCTTACGGGTATATATATTTTGTGTATATTTTTTCTCACTTTATAGAAAATCAAAATGTCTGTTGGTACTATTTTATATAGCCCTGTGTATCATACAGTAATTGCAATTACTGTGAAAGACATTTTTGCTTATTTGGTCTCCTACCTGAAGTGGTTGAGCAAACTTTAAATTCAGAAGGGTTTCATGTAAATGAAAAAGAAAGGTTATCTTAAAAAGAAAATAATATTTAGAGAGGGAAACAAAATGGAGTGTTATGTGAATACTTAAAAAAGAAATTGAATTACCAATCCAAAACAGAGGCAAAACCAGGTTTTAAAAGTTGCATTTTCTTGTCTTAAATTTCAGGAAAAAAACTCAAAGTTATTTAATATGTTACCTTCTTCAAGATTAATGCAATTGTAAATAAACAAATAATTGTAAATATTGAAATGAAGCCACAAATTGAGTAAAATGTCTTTTTAGATCTTTAAAAGACTTTTGTAAAAATACTTTCAGAAGACTTTAAATGAACAACATAATAATTCTGCTTCAAAAATTACTAGAAAATTACAACACAGGAATTTTATGTTATTTGACTTTCAGTGATTTAAATCAAACCTGTCAATTACAGGATCTGGGGTTTTCCCTCCCTCCTCCTCCATGAATTCTACATGATTCTGAAATCCCCTAAATGAATATAAAATCTGTGGACTTTTTCCTAATATCATACAAAGTGCTAATCCTATTTTCATCAAAAAGCAACAAGATGCTACTGTGAAAAACAGAGAGAGGATTAGATTAGTTAGAGCTATTTTGTCATACAAACTAGTTCTGAAATTTGAATTGATTTATGACAATGCCAGATAAAATCTTTAAAATTTGTCACACCTATTTCTATTTGAATTTCAGATTCAGAAGTTCCTCTGTGATTTTTCAGTGACTGGTATTCAAATAACCAGAGAACTGATAGGACTGTATTAAGAAACTGACCTTTAGTTTGGAAACTTACTGTAGGCATTAATACAGTTCATTTTTTTAATCTTAATTTTAAGTTCTATAATGTACACTTTCAATTACAGGTTATAGTTTTGGAAGTCTTTACCAAATGATAGACTATTTCAATATTAACTTATTAAATGCATTCTTACTCTCTTACTTTATAGTAGTCATTTTTAACTGTATAATTTAGAAAAAAATTTGCTACTTTCTTCTGCAATGTGTCCATTTTTTGATTTAATCCAAGTATCAAAGTAACAATGAGACCTCAGTACATTCCTGAATTACTGTATCTTTTAGATTTTATTCAAATAAGTCTTGAATGTCTCCTAATTCTGAGGGGAAATTTCTGGGCAAAATATAATCTATTCTCTCTTTTCTAAGTGATTATATTAGCAACGTGAAGCTGAAATACATTGTGGAAGCATTTGCCTTTTCACTCAGTTTTCTAGTGCATATATAATATTAGCACGTTCATTGGACACTTAGTTGAATAATGATTGTCTCTCTAAGCCTAATCACAAAAATGGGCAGATTTGACTTGAAATCAGCTAAAAATAATTGATATAGAATTCCCACAATAGAGATATTTATTTTAAGCATCATGAACTGAACTAATAAATGATGGAGTTGTTCAACATTAACTGCACTTACTTGAAAAGGTTTTCAGACCAGCTCATATCCTGTGTGGTATTCTCTCAGTTGGCAGATTTAACTGTCATGGCTTTAAGCCACATTTTACTCACCAAAGAGGTTCCCTTATTTAAATTTATCCTGAAGGTAACACTTTAAGTAACTCCTTTCAGTGATTCTGTAATTTGCACTAAGTTTTATTGAGACGTCACACAGTTTTCTCATTCAGTTATGTGGTCAGTTTGCCAATCCTGTGCTATCGTATGTTATTTAAGAGGAGACAGGCAGAAAGGAAGAAGGCATATTTCTCAAAGAATGTTTCGTGAGTCTGAGAAAGATAAACAGTGGACAAACTAAAATGGAAGCATAACAAGTAACGCAAGATGAGTACTCTGAAATTCTTTTGCAACAAACAGAAATTAAAAACTCCAGTCTACGCTGCATTTTCAAATTATATTTATTTAACTTGATTCATTAGCCAAAGGAAAGATAAAAATATTTTCCACAATTTTTATTGATAAGGATTACAGTAGTTCTTCCTGTTCAAAATTTTTGTTTGTTCTTACCAAATGTTCTAAAATAATAATTATAATTAATAATAGCTTTATATTTAATATTATTAAATAAAATATTAATAAAAATATTTTAATACTTTTATAATTAATAAAATTATAATTAATAATTTTTAAAGCATTTTTCCCCATATCCTTGGTGAAGTATTATCTATCACAGAAATAGAAATGATATTTTTCATAGCTTCCTACAAACTTTGATAGTGATATCATCTGCACTAATTTCAATTTCCAGAAACTAACTGTAACACAAAGGTATTTTTTCATCATTAAATTTGCATCTTTTCCCCGTTATTGTAGCTTATTCTAAAGGGACGATTCATGGTATGGAGAAGGCATATGATCTCGTCACAGCCAAACTATTTTAGGACTTCAGCTGAGAGAGGTAAGATTTTTTTTTAAAGACAAATCATATGAGAAGTGGCAAAGAGTCCTACATAGAAGCACTAAGTCAACACACCAATACCCAATGTCCTTTCTCAAGCTGATGTTCAGAGGGTTAGAACATGGAAGTTTCAGCTTCACTAGGCTCTTGCAGCTTCTACTTCAGAAGACACACAAACATTGAGCTAAGATGAACTAGAGACTAATTTAATTTCATACATCAAAAAGTTCTTGCATGAGCCAATATGCATCTTCTCGTCCAATTTTAATGTAATAAATACAGTCTGCACATCAGGTGATAACAGAAAGTAGAGAACTGTCAGTGGACCTGAAGTGCCCTTACTTTCTGGCAGCTTGACTTAAGAATAGAATTCTTATGTTAAAAAAAAAAAAAAAAATCCTGACATATGGCAGTCTTTCTCAGACTTGGTTGAAGTTCTTTTAACATCCAGATTTTTTATGCTTTAGGTTGTTTTGCTGGTTCTTTTCATGAAGTTTTAGGCCTTGTCTTGTACACTATTAGCTCCTACTTTTTTCTTTTGGCAGTAGAAAGAATTCTACACTATCCCTAGAAAACTTCCTAATTCTCTTTTATGATACACAGTCTTACACAGAACTTGAAATAGTGTTTCTTACTCCTTTAATGACTTTGTTTTCTATGGCATGTCATTATCTCTTCCTAGGAAATACATCAGTGTTATTGAAATCTCTTCCATTATTCTTAAATGGTAAGTCTTGATTAATCCTATGCAACTCTTTTCAGTGTCACAGCCCTCAGCAGTCCTCTAGCTATTTAATTTATTTTACTTGGCTTTTACTAGACAAAATACCACTCTTGACACATAGAGAACGGTCTGTCAAATAACCTGACCTAACTAAAGAGATAATTAAGCAATCAGTTTCCTTATCTTTCAACTGTATTATTTATATAGCAGTCTCATTATCTTTCTGAATGACCTAAGACACCCTACTGATTGCTAGAGGTATTTCCAAGTCCTCTGTGGCATCCTCAGTAGTAACAGTGTGTAAAAATGTGGCCATATTTCTGCACAGTAGTTCTTCCAAAGGACAGGTATTTTTCAAAGTACAACATGAATGAAGAGTTCTGTGAAATTTACCAAGTAGAAAGATTTATATCAATTTACAAAAGTCCTGTAGCTTTTCTGGCTCTGTCACCTCACAAATATATTTATTGCCATATGGCTATGCCCATTTGACCTCTCTTGAAGCTCATATATTCTATTTGTCACATTAATTTCACACTTTACAACTACTTCCACTTCACTAAAATTTTCTTAAATTTTACTAACATGGCCTGGAACACTGTTTTATTCTATCTATCTTTTTGGTTTCCTTCCTCAAAATGGATTGTTTCATGACATTTCTTTAAATTCCTACTTGTTAAAACAGAAAATTAAAAAAATAAAAGTCTTTTTTTTCTCCCTGTTTACTTCATCTCTTACACAGTTGCATTAGTCAGTTTTCTCACTTTCAAAATTAAAAATATCAGTATCATTTTAATAATCTATTACTAAGATATATATTTTCTAACCAAAATTACCTAGGTAGTAATAGTTATTAATTACTGTATTCACTCCAAAGTAATATTTCTTAAATATTCCTAATTCCTAAATATCCCATTTATAGTGGAATTAACAATCCTAAACATGGAGACTCAGAAATTTGAATTCATGCATATTCTACAGCAAATGTCATACTCAAAAAAGGATATGGAAAATTTGTCATTAGAAGATGAGGTTCTTAATATAGAAGGAAGAAATCTGTATTACTATTTCATGTTTCTGCATATCAAGCATAAATTCTTATGTTGTAAGATATGTACTTCTAAATTATATATAATTACAAAAAAAATTAAAAATTTTAGGAATAAAACCAAGAAAAGCATTTCATAGCATAAGGCAGTTTATAAACTAAATGGTAGGGAAAAGAAGTTGCATCTTTACTCAAGTGTTTTTGGGCAAGGAAGGGACAAAGTATTGTGTATACTCATCTCTAATGTATCCTACAGGCTTCCAGTGTTTTCTACAGAGTAGATTTTTTGGTGGGTTTTGATTTGTATTTGTTTGTTTGTTTGTTCTTCTTTTTCTCACCACAGTTTCACCCTGAAATATTTCAAATCATCAAGTCCAACCTCTATTTCCTGTTTTGTTAATAAATATCATTTGCTTGAGAATTATTACAAAGAGACAAATATTCTCTGGAAAAAAAATAGAAAAAAAATCAGAGGTCACCAAAATATTGGCAGTGAAGGATGGTATGATTACTCCTAATTTTACACCAAGAGGAAACTTAATATGCTCATGTCTTCCCCCCTCTGCTTTGAGATATATACTTAGGCAAGTTGAAAGGAAAGGCAAGATTGAGGGAATAAAAGTTCAGAAGCAGAGAGAGGACATACGCTACTGCTTAAATAAAAATGACCCCCGGAAAAGATAATTTGGTATGCGTCTGTGTTGCATGATAAATAATGCTAAACCCAGATAGCATAACTGGACTGAAGACTACAGACCTAGGAAACAGAAAAAGGCACAGAATATCTGTGCAAGGCAATACAAAGAAGCAAGGCTTTTCTACAACTTGGACAAGGGGTAAAAAAGTGATGAACATAATTGCAGTTGAGCACCAAGGTTTTCTTCAGTTGTTACATATTCTTGCAAGTATCCAGAATTTTTTTCGCATAGAATTTTTGCATGCCCAATCATCTAAGTCTTACAGTGCAGGTAGAAATCTTTGTAACTTCATAGTTTTAAAAAGTACAATAACATGAATATTCCAGAACACAATCTTCCTTCATTCAGCTCATATTTTCCATCCAGCTGCCTGCGTCCAGTCTGTTTGGACATTGCCTTTTTAGTATGCCAAGCCATCTAATCATTCATTAACAATTTTCTAAGCTCTTAGTGCATTTAGATGTGTAAAGTACCTTTGCACCTGCATTTCAGACAAGTGGATGGTCTGTGAATTGAATCTTTGAAACAAAAATAAGACAGCTTCTGTTCTCAGACTTGAGTGTAGGAACTCATCTAGGGTTGTAGACTTAAAATAGCTACAGATCAAAATATTGTCATAAGTTAGAGGGCATTTTTTCCCCTCAATGGTCCAGGACTCCTTTAATGCTCTGAGATACATAGCTATTAAAAGACTCAGGAAGCAGAAATAATTGTTTGAGGAAGTAACACTGATGAGTTGGACAATGATGTTTGTTTACTCCTGAAAAGAAATCCCACTCTATCTGCCAGGGACTTCAGATACATTTTATAGCTACTTACTACCTCAAAAGAGAAGGTATTAGAGAGTTTGAAAGAACTTGCCATTAAAAAGTCCTTTTTCTTCACCTTACTTTTAATTATCTTCAAAGGCAAAAACACTCATAAATATAAGGAAAACCTTCCAGTAGGAAGACATTTTAAAAGAGTAAATATCAACTTTAACTTCTTAAAACTCTCTCCCTCATGGATATTTTGTTGCAAGTCACCAATTTTTTTCAGTGTTACTCCCGGCTCTTCCTTGTTATCTGGGTATACAGGATATTTAAAAGGTCATCTGCACCTGATTTAAAAAAAAAAATAAATCAAGATGGTTAAAAAAAAAGCCCCAAAGGGGCATCACCCTTTGACTTGCTGCTGAAACTATTGGCTATTTATACATTTATAATTTCAAACAAGGTGTAGGTCACACATTTCTAAAGATCTCTTTTCTATTATGTTTTTCATTCCCTTGAGTGAATGAATGTACTGTGATGAAGTAGGCTCTACTTTTCCTGACTTGTGGCTTTGAATATAAATCATTTCAGTTTTATCAGTTCTTTCCTCTTTGGACTATATTTTTGTGACAAGCAGATACAATTTTAAAATTGAAAGATAAATTGAACTGAAAGGAACTGGAGAGTTCAGACCAAACTATTTCCCAGTTTCTTAAACTATTTTGAAGCATTATGGCCTTTTAAGTAAAATGCAAAATCTCATACAAACTCTGAATGAAAACTACCCAAGAGAGCTACAGCTCTTCTTCATAAAGGAAGCAAAATGCATCTTATTAATGAAATTAAACATACCAGTTGTAGTATGCAAAAGCTGTGCTTGAAATAGAAAACTTTTAAATGCCTACAAAGAGTCATTTTGGTCAGGAAGAACTATTAAGTTCATTTAATTTCAAATGTTTAACAACATTGTTTGGCAGAATTTAAAATTTCAATGAGTATTTTACTCTACTTTGCACCTCCTACAAGCAGTTTTAGTTTGTTTAAGGTTTAAGGATTTCCTTAAGGGGACAAAAATATTAAACCCACCTTGTGTTTGTCTATTGCAGCGTCTAATTAAAGACCATTAAAAGTGTTAAACTTATTAAGTATAATACTTATGGTCAAGAAGAAATAAGAACAGATTATAAAATTAGTATTTGCTTGAAAGCTGAGCAAATATTACTTTTAGAAATGATATCTCACTTCTTTCACTGTAAATCCTTCAGTTATTTGACCTTTAAAATTATGCAAAGTATGTCTAAAACTACCCGTGGAAGTGAAAAAGATCCAGTACTAGGTTTAGTGTTTAACTTCAAGTTGTTGTCTATGAGCACATCTGTATGTGTCTACCTAAGATATAGATATGTATACTTAAGCAATTTAGTGTCTCGCTGTTCTTTTTTTTTAAATATGTTTTACCTTGATACTCTTTTTGGAGTCTTGCAATCTCAGAGTGTGGTTTACATCTTTCTAGGACCGTGCTTCACTTTATTCACCAGTGCATCACTTGCCACAAGGGTGACAAAAGGTCCTCTGGCAATTGGCTATGTATGGATATGTGATGTGAGCCTGAAACTGGTACAAACTTCATTACCAGTGAAGATTTGATGCAGCTACAAACCTGGACCCACAGTGCTCCCATCTTTTTGTGATACCAGTTGGTAAAGAAGTCATATCCATTTGATTAGAACTAGATTAACACTGTTAGCCAGACAGTTTTTTCCTTATCAGTACACATACCAGCACCGGCATGCTCTGAACTCCTTCCCTTGTGTCTACGTAATACATTAATAAAAATATAGGACATACTACCTCTCAGTTCTGTCAAACCAGATCTTCTTTTCTAAGCTAGAGATTAAATGACACCACTGTTAGCAAGCCTATTGTTTCATCTTTTTATTTTTTTTAATTTTAATTTTGCCTTCCTTCCTTCTCTCCCTCCCTCCTTCCCTATCTCTTCAAGTCATTTGTCGAGTACCTCTCTTGGCAGTTTGAACTTCCAGTATCTTATGAGGCCCCACTGTTTTTATGAAACATGTCTCTTGCAATGCTAGGTGGTTCTGGTTTCCCCAGTCCTGTTGACTGTAATAAGTAAGTTCCAAGTGATCTTCCTGTCAGATTTTTTAAAGGACAAACTAGAAGCAGAGAGACACTCAACACATCCAGTATTTCTCCTTAAAGGAACAAATACTGACACTGGACTACCTGAGAATGGCAAAATTGCTTTGGAACATCTACCTTCAGCTCTGTTGGATGTGGTCTGCACATATAAAATGAAGTCTAAAAGGACGGTAATCCATTCCAGTACTATTTCACTGTGAAACACTGGAGTTTCATTGTAGGTCTCTGTGTTTCCTCACGCTTTCTAAGATTTTACCATTCTTAAGAGGCAACTAGGAGTGCTCACTTAGGTCTTTCATCGGCAGTGTGTTGCACATCTGAGCAAAATTTTCATCAGATAATTTGGATACTGGGGATCATCCCCTTAAACAGTTGGGTTAAGTATGCTCTCAATATGCCTTACTCAAATGGCTTAACCTCTCTTTCTTTCTGACCAGAGAACACTTGAAAGAGACTTATATGCACAGACATCTGTCCAGGGCTGGGAATCTACAGTCTCTGAACAAATATATCTAGCTTTGAACTCAGGCACACATCACCTGTGGCTCCTTTGGTCTTCACTAAAAGACTGGTGAATACTACAAACCCTTTTCATTCCTCAACAACTGTCTGTAAATTCCATCCTCTGCAATTCAGACAAACCCAATGTCTTGTAGGGATACATCTGGTACAGTAGGTAACAAATAATTAATTATTTATGAAAATAAAACATTACTATTAAGCCCAGTCAGCTCTTGGTCTCCAGTACCTTATGCCACTGTTTCATGAAGCAGGTCAGAGCCTCCAACATACACTGAGGCTTCCAAAAGAATAGTCCTTTTACAAACAGAAAATATGAACCCTCTGGACACTTCAATTTAGAGTAAATGATGAATCTAAGCAGTTATAGAGTAAACTTCCTACTAAACTGAGTCCCAACAGACCTTGAGAATGAATTTTTTCTCAGCACTCACTGAGAATCAATCAGCCTTCAGGACAATCCTACAGGAAGCTTTAGATACCTCTGATGTTATGGAAAAAACAATATTTCACTCTGACACTTTTGACCTGTGCTGAAATATCTATGAGGCCGCACATGTACGCCCAAAAGCAAACATTCATATGCTTGAAATGAATTGGTGCCTTAAATAACCCTCTTCACAGCCTACGTTTTAAGTCTTACTGAGAAAGAAATAAATTTCTAAATTTTATTGTCTTTCAAGTGTCAATTCCACCCCACTGCAGTATCTGCAATGATGGAGGGCTTTTGAAGATACACAGCTGTACCTTCATTTTTCCTTCCAGTAGACCAAAAACACCTCACATGAAAACTGTTAAATGACTAGCTGCCCTCTTTCACCTTGACAGATTCATTCATTTATTCAGTTTGCAGAATATTCTGATCCCTGTCACACAAATCTGCTCTTGCTGAAAATTCAGCCTCTGCAAACTTCAGTGCCACATAGCTGATTTTCTTCACCTGAAAGGCATTTATGCCTCTCAATCAGATCTTCACACCAAATCTCAAGCCTGCATATGAGCACTTGCAAATCAGAATCCTACTCTTTAATCTCTTGTAGCACCAAAGGTCTTTACAAAAGAAAGAACTATGGTAGAAATACTCTTCAGGAATCAAAATACAGAAATTTTTAAAAGGGTTTGGTAAGTCTTCATCTTATTACTACAACAATAAGAACACTTCATTGGGATCTTTTTTTGTCTATGTTGCACTTGATGGTGAATCCTTTAAAATCAAAACAACATGCTCTTTTCTATTACCTTCTCCAAAACCAGTCCTTTGGGTAGCTGCTTCTTCAGAAAGAAAAGACCATTCAGAATTCCTGCGCAGGATGGTTTCTGTCTCTCATTTCTCTTAGGAAATAATTTTGCTTAATCTTTCCTTAAAACTGACTGTTTCTCCAACAGCAACAACCCTGTACATATCTGATTTTAGCTAATCTTTATCCTTTTATGTTGACAGAACAAGAATCTTCAGGAAAATGTGTCTTTTAACCTCTGTGTCTTTTAACCTTCTGCTCTTTAAACCGTCAAAGATAATAACTACACTTACAAGCATGCAATAGGGAATACTGCCAAGATAAACCTTTCTGGTAACAGTTTTAATATGACACATACAAAATTTTATATAAATTTAAGTGCAAAAATATTATAAATTATATTTTGAGATAATAAAAAACACTACAGTGTAACTGAGAACTTCAGTCTGTCAAAGTACTGAAAAATTTGTGAACAATTGATCCTTTATGCAATAAACCCACCATACTGAAAATTGCTAGAAAAAATTACTACCTATTTCAGAAAACAAAGTGGGGAAAATATCTGCAAAACTCAATGAATTACAAGATCTGGTGAAATAATAAGGAAGTAAAATGAACTTTAATGTGGATAAAGAAATTATTAATAAGTTTATTTTTAATGACTGTGGACTACCATATGATTGGTACACAGTAGTGCTTCTTTTAGGTAACAACTTCTTTAAAATAAGGTTTAGATTTAAAAGAAAAGTTTTATTTCTGGAGATGTTCAAAGTAAATTGAAGTTTTTCATAATAAGTTTTAAAATGTATAATACTTTGTAATTGCACCGCTTTATTTGAAAAATAATAAATGGGCCTTGAAACTGGATATTAAGAAAAAGAAATAAAAATTATAAATCAGTTTTCCATAGAGTATACATAGAATTTCTGCAGAAAAAAAGACATAAAGGAGGTATTGACCGTAACTCTAACCTCAAATATTAATAAAGTGGGTTTTCTGATATGAGGTTTAAACTTCCTTTCAAATATTACTGCATTGTTTATCTGCAATTGGGCAAAGCATTTTTTTCTCACAGTTACTGTCTTCTAGTATATTTTTGCAAAGATACCTCAAGGATAAATTGTGTAATATGTAGACAGGTTTGTTTTTTCACGTGGCTCTTTTTTATAACTTCAACCTGTACTAGAAATAAAATCTGGGGTTCTGCATATTCAAAATTCACTTAGATAATTTTGATTTCTACTCTCAGAATGCTGTGTATTACGTGAAGGATAACCATCTTCTTTCTTTACTTTGCCACATTTCATAAGGATCGTTGACTTGAAGGAATACTTCAGTTGTTATGGGATTACATGTCCCATTCATTCAGTGAACCTCATTTCCATGGTATTTTTCTAGTTGAACATTCTCAAGGTGATCTAAACAGTGAACAAATGAATGCACGAATTGCATTGTAAATTGTAGACACTAGTTTCAAGAGTAGTGTGATAGTCAACATTTTTCAAGCTTCTCTGACAGATATATTAGATACAGGTTAAGAAACAAGAAAAAACACATCGGTCGTGAGCTCAGAGAGCAAGCAGACATAAACCATAAATCCAGATGAATCTGGTAGTCTCAGCTTTGGAAGTTCTGCTGAAGGAATGCTTGTCCTCTAACTATTATTGTCAAATTTCAAATTCACGCTTAGTACTTGTTTTTGACTGAAACCTCTCCATCACAAAAATTCTCTCCTAGTCCTCCACCAAAATCATTGAGTTTTAACTTGACCTCTTACTATCTCACATAATTTTCAAACACCATCTCCAAACATGTTGCAGAGAAATAAACAGGAAGGTAGCATTTTATGTCACACACCTATCCAAGTGATTTTATCTCTGGTTAAGATCAGATAAAAGGAAACATCCAGAAACATTTTGACTATGCAGCTGAGATGGCCCTTGGAAAGGTGACTGCAATATCAGGGAAAAGAGATAGATATTATAAATTTTATGTAGAACAATATTAATCTGCAATTATTTTTTTTACCTAATAATTTGAGAATTTGGAGTATCATGCCAAAACATTAATTAGTGTAACAATCAATTTTTAATTCTACATCTCTCTTTTCATTTGCTTTCTTTGAGTAAAACTCTCCCTCAGTAAATACAATGCTATGGTACTTTTTATTTTGTATGTGTTTTCTACTCTTTTCTCCAACTTGTCAGAAAATTACTATAGGGCAACTTTATATACTTAGGTTAATTTTAAATTTGCTTGCTCAAATTAAAAACTCTTTTATTCTAAGCAGAGCAAAATAGATGAAAGTGCAGTCTTAACTGCTCCTCGAGTTTCTTTTCAGTATGTACTCTTAATCTGTCATTTTACTTATCTTTACTTATCACTTCACATTTGCAAACACTTATTTTCCCTCAGACAAAGTAGTTCATTTTTATAAACATCTTTCTCTTTTTCTAATGCAGATGAGCTAACCTACATAAATGTTAACCCTTTCCCATGTAAAGAGTCTTCCTTCACTTATTTATGACTGGAAGAAAATTATGAAGTAACACTACTCACACTGTGATTTGGAACCATAAATATTCAAAAATAATGCAATAGAAAAAAAGTAATCATCAGGTTTCTGAAGGAACTTAAATAATTTGAAACTCCAAGTGCTCTGGAAAGCTATTTATTTCCTAAGACTTCTCCGAGCAATACACTTTTAATACAGTAACATAGTGTTTTGATGCAGTGCCCCTTCTTATTTTGTGGGTAAGGTCAATTTTCATCAACTATAAGCCTGATTTGGACTAAGGAGCAAATACAAAAGGGAAACAAAAAGGCAACATCCTCATTCATAAACCTGGACTCTTAAATTTTTACCTAGTATTTAAATTTCATAAATTTTAATAAATGTTTCTTTTCACAAATCCTCCAATGTTCTTGACTCTTTCAAGAAACATTTTATAATAACCTCATACGCCAGTACATGTTGGAGCCCAACTGGCTGGATAGCAGTTTTTCAGAGTGACCTTGGAACCTTTGTGGACAGCAAGCTGATCAGGAGCCAGAAACGTGCCCTCGCAGCAAAGGCCATGAGCACCCTGGGCTCCATTAGATAGAGCATCATCTGGAGATCAAGAGAGATGATCCTTCTTCTCTCCTCTGCCTTGGTGAGACAAGTCTGTAGTTCTGTGTCAAGGTCTGGGCTCCCCAGGTAAAGAGAGATATGGAACTACTGAAGGGAGTCCAGCAAATAGCCAGTAAATCGACTAAGGGACTAGGTTATTTTTCATATGAGGAGATGCTGAGAAAGCTGAGACTGTTCAGCCTGGAGAAGAGAAGGCTCAGCAGGAACCTTATAAATGTGTATAAACGCATGTTGGGAAGGAGTGAGGGAGACAGGCTCAATTTATTTTCAATGGTGCTCAGTGACATGACAAGAGGCAAGAGGCAATAGGCAGAAACTGAAATACAAGAAATTCCCTAAAATAAGAACAAAATTTTACTGAGTAGGTGGTCAAACACTTGAACAGTTTGTCCAGTGAAATGATGGAATTTCTGCCTGTGGAGCTATTTAAAATCTGACTGGACAAAGTCCTGACAAAGCTCTAGCTTACCCTACTTTGAGCATGGGTGTTGGGCTATATGATCTCCAGGGATGCTTACAATCTCAGCTGCTCTGATTCTGTGATTTTCAAAAAGTCAGTATTTCACTGCAGTATATTTCAAGTTCTAAACAATGTAAGAAATGAAAAACCAGTTTATAGAAAATTGAATTTCTCTGTTTAGCACCAACCATTGGTGTTAACTGGTATCCAATACTGCTTGCACCAATTTTCATTTCAAGAAAATTATAATTTTTAATTAATTTCTTGTACCTATTTGCATATTATTATGGCATTGCACATTATAAGTTTTTCAAAGAATCACATGGCAAAACATAAACATGAACAGAAAATAATTTAAAAGACACTTTCAATGTCCTTTATGTGTACCTCTAGTATACTATGCAGTCATATGGGCCATTCTGCTGACTTCTACTGTAGTTCACTTCCTAACCACCTCATTTCTATCACGTTTGTTAAAAAACTTTACTCATTGGAGTTTATTGAAATTCAGAGAAAGAGGAAGAATATTTTTTCTTCAAAAGCAGTTGCATTTTTCAAACATGAGCATGGAAAAAGAATGCAATATTTTGTAAGAAACATGAAATATTCGGAGATAGAGTTGAAAAATTATTTTATAATGATTTGTAAAATAATATGTTTTGATAAAGACAACATACTGAGGGGGCTGCTGGTAGTAAAAATGTGCTGAAGCAAACATATCTGTCAAAGTTATCTGCATTTGTTTCATTCAAATATTTCTGAATAGCTCTAACTAACAACAATAATTTAATGATTATAGCAGGAGAAACAATATACATATTGCCTGGAAATCTGCTTTTTACACATTAGAATACAACATAAAATCTAAGGCTCTGTAGAAAGAGAAGTAAACTTTAAAATTATACAGAAAACATAATGAGAAACCTACCTTGCCTACATACTGATAATCAGATCCTGTGTATTCCTCTAAAAGAAAAAACTGATTCCACATCCAGCCTCGCTTCTGGCGGTGAATTGCTTTCCCATCACTCCCTGATGCACGTCCTCCAAAGCTTTTGGTTCTGACATCAGGAGTCCTTCTAAACAGCATTTCTGTATGGCAGGGATGTGGCAGCCACATCCAGAGCAGCAGAAGTAGTAGGACTTGCTGTATTGTCATAATTCTCCACTGCTGATCCTCTTCAATCAGGTCGGCAATGGAGCCTTACGGTTTTGTTTTTCTTGACTTGTTTTTTGTGTCTCTAGTTGCTGATGCAGACAAGCAGTTTCCAGCAACTCATCTCTGAACTGTACATATTAACCAAATCCTGAAAGTAAACAGAGAAGAGACAATGTAAGTTGAAATGCATTCACTCCGTAATGTCCAATGTCTTTGCTACTGTACTCCGCAGATATAGAACATTATGACATAGAAAGCAACCTGGTTAGGAATATAAACATTGTTCATATAGGGAGAACTCTGTGAATATGTTGGGTAGCTGCTGTCAAAACACTTGATAAGAAAAAGTAAGGGTGTCATTTAAAACCTTTCAATTTAGAAACTTCTAAGTGTTCTTTATTTAGACTGGTTGATATTGCTGAAACTTACACATTAAATAATGCCTCCTTTGCTTCAAATGTTTTCCACCCAATTTGATTTACAAGAGTTCCAGTGTTTTATTAATCTTACTATCAAGAGACCTGAAACTCTAACACAAAGTAGTTTTAGAAATTATGAAATGGTAAAACATCAGTTCTCCAGGGTATTTTAAATGGTAAAAGGGAACATCATATGCATCAGAAGAACTACAACATGACAAGAAGCAAACTTTTAAACAGAAAAAGTTCTTGAGCTGGTCTTGCAACATGAGGGGATGGAATCTTAGACTTAAAATGCAGGAAGTATTTTTTAAAAAATAAGGGTCTCTTTTCCAGGTATTCTGGATAACTAAACTTAATCTCATTGTGGGAAGTGATATTGTAGAATAAAGGCAAGCCTCTCCCAACTCATCTTTGTTTTGTCTCCACATTTTTTTGCTTTGCTTTGCTTTATTTGATTTTTTCCCTTCTTCTAACAGAACCATGAGATGTTATTTCAGCAAGACAAATTTAGCCAGGTTCTTTTCACTTTATTTCCATTCCAACATTTAAAGAACAACACTTTTTGTTAGTGAGATCATTTGGTAATTGTTTCCTTCAGTAAAGCACAAAAACCTATGATTTGTCATCTTAATAAAGTATAGTTCCTGCAAATTATAATCAAGGTGGATTGCATGCCCATAGAAAACAAAATGCATGGAAGGTGGTTTTATATTCTTCCACATGTGGCCCAAAACTTAAGTAGTAAAAAGCTTGGGTTGTTTTTTCTCCTCTTTGCTGATTTTGATAAGTAAATAACATTGTACACAGCAATACCGTATGCCCTCTGCTTTCAATAACATTATACTGTAGTTCATCATATTCTTAAATATCTTTATTTTCCAAAGAAGATGTATGTGAAAATTTCAGAAATTTTTTGTGTGTTTGATATTGATGTGTTACTTTATTTCCAGTAAGCCTGCATTCATTAAAAGAGCTTGTGACAAAATGTCAGGATTTTCAAGTGGACAGACTATGAAATATAGTGATATAGTTAAAAGACTGTGTGTCTGTGTGAAGGTGTGTGTTTGTGTGTGTTAATAACCTAACAGATTCTTTTCAGCAACCAGCTGTTGTCTTCAGAGTTATATTCTCCCAGGAGAAAATTTTCCCCTCTCTCCCAATATTTGGAAGACTAAATAACTTCACAAAGCCACTGCTGTTAAAGACTTTAGCCCCAAGCCTGTTCATAGTAACTCACAGATGTCCATTTCCATTTATCTAAACCGACACCAAGTTACATATCATTTAATTTACTCTTTCTTCCTCTCTCCTAGATTTTTGACATTTACTTGATTTGTGAACTTTGATTACTACATAGAACAATCTGTTCTAATATAAGCTACTAATAACGTGCTGAATTATATCAACATGTAAAACCTGGAGATGTGGTCCTCTACCTAGGAAACTATTTATCACAACTTGTATTTGTGTTCTTTTGAAACAAAGGTATACTGAGTGAGAGAGGAGGGCTATGATTTATTCTCAGTTAGAAATGTTTCTTCTCAAAGACTATAAGAAATTCAAAGTTGAAATTAGCTCTTCAAGGTATTATCAGTTTCCCTAAAATTTGGAAAACTATTGGGTATTTTATTTGAAAGGGGCATATAGTATTTTCTTCTTTCTTTTTATGTGGGTTTGGTTTTTTGTTGTTTTTTTTTTTTTGTCTTTTTTCACTTTCTTGTTGCAGTTAGTATATATATTTCATTATACACACATTATTATTTGATGTAGAAGAGTTGTTAAATGCCTCTTGGGAAATAATGCTTCAATATTAGGGGTTGTTATTGAATTTCCTTCTTGTTAAATTAGGTCAGCAGAATAAAAGCTCAGATGAAATTTGTTAAACTTACAAAAGTAGCTAATGCACGCGGACTTGGCAAGCACAGCTGCTTAATGGATGTACGTACCAGCAAGGCCTTTTTCCTCCTTTGAGACTGCTGTTGGAGTTCAGTTTTCTACTTTAAATGTAATGAGTTTGATAGTCGTGTATATTAAATCAGTAACATTTACCTTTAAAAATAAGCTAGCAAACAAGAGAAAATGGACTAAACTAATAAAAAGCACTGAATAAAGTTTGAAGGGAATTAGATGAAGGAAACCTTTTAATATAAAACTACAGAAACTAGACAGAAGTCTGAGTTCTGTATTACACTGCATAGCTGGATTGTGTGCTGGTCTACCAGGCCTGGAAAAGCCAATGGAGGCAGATACATTTTTCAACTTGAGTTTCTTGGGGGGGTTGTTTTTCTGCTTGTTTGTTTTGTTTGGGTTTTTGTTGTTGTGTTTTGGGACTTTGCTTCATAGGGTCATAGGATCAGCCAGGTTAGAAAAGAACTCCAAGATCATCAAGTCCAACCGTTGATTCACTACTGCCACGGTCACTAGACCATGGCACTAAGTGCCACATCCAGTCTCATCTTAAAAACCTCCAGGGACAGAGAATCCACCACTTCTCTGGGCAGCCCATTTCAATGCCTGATTACCCTCTCTGTAAAGAGTTTCTTCCTAATATCTAACCTAAACCTCCCCTGGCACAGCTTAAGACCATGCCCTCTTGTCTTACTGATAGTTGCCTGGGACAAGAGACCAACCCCCTCCCGGCTACAGCCTCCTTTAAGTGAGTTATAGAGAGTGATGAGGTCTCCCTTGAGCCTCCTCTTTTCCAGGCTAAACAACCTCAGCTCCCTCAGTCTCTCCTCATAGGACCTGTGTTCGAGTCTCTTCACCAGCCTTGTTGCTCTTCTCTGGACCTGCTCCAGCACCTCAATATCCTTCCTGAACTGAGGGGCCCAGAACTGGACACAGCACTCCAGGTGTGGCCTCACCAGTGCTGAGTCCAGGGGAAGAATCACTTCCCTGGACCTGTTGGCCACACTGTTCCTGATCCAGGCCAGGATGCCATGGACCTTCTTGGCCACCTGGGCACACTGCTGGCTCTTCCTGTCAATCCAAACTCCCAGGTCCCTTTCTGCCTGGCTACTCTCCAGCCACTCTGTGCCCAGCCTGTAGCGCTGCATGGGTGACCAAAGTGGAAGACCTGGCACTTGGCCTTGTTGAACCTCACCCTATTGGTATCAGCCCAACTCTCCAGCCTGTCCAGGTCCCTCTGCAGAGCCCTCCTGCCTTCCAGCTGACCAACACTCCCTCCCCCCACTTAGTGTCATCTGCAAATTTGCTAATGGTGGACTCAATCCCCTCATCTAAATCATCAATAAAGATATTAAACAGGACTGGGTCCAACACTGATCCCTGGGGGACACCACTAGTGACTGGCTGCCAACTGGATGCAGCATCGTTCACCACCACTCTCTGGGCCCGACCCTCCAGCCAGTTCCTAACCCAAGCCAGGGGATGCCAGCTTTTTAAGGAGAATGCTATGGGAGATGGTGTCAAGGGCTTTGCTGAAGTCCGAGTAGACCACATCCACAGCCTGCCTCTCATCCAGCAGGTGGGTCACCTGATCATGAAAGGAGATCAGGTTGATCAGGCAGGATTTACCCCTCTTAAACCTGTGCTGTCTGGGTCTGATCCCTTATCCATCCTGTAGGTGCTGTGTGATTGCTTGTTGTTTTCTTTTTCCTTTAATTCCTTGGAGAACTATTTGGAAAACTGTCTAAATTTTTTCAGAAAAACTGTCTTAGAAGAGGATATGAGAATTCAGAAGAATTTTAATAGTTTTGCTGGCTTCAAGTATTTTTTTAAAAATACTTGAAACTGTTTAAAATATCTTTAAATAGTTTAAAATGAAAATACTTTATCAGTCTTTCTCCTCAAATCTCCCTCTAGTTTTTCTTCCAGAAGTCCGCTTCTTGAATTTTTCCCAAAATAGAAAAGAAATAAGGGGAAAAAAAAATTAAAGCTTTCTAAAATCTATCAGATATATCCAAGGTTCCATATTTCTGTGTAATATCCTTCTAAATTATATTAAACTTACTGCGGAGGAACAATGTGCCTAACTGTGCTTCTTTATACAGGTTTTTGGTTTTGTATTATTTTTAATGAAATTTCTTGGAACAATCTCTAGGAGATATACCAATCATCATTGAAACTATTAATAATTTCACCATGAGCTTTCAGGTAACAATTTTCAAACCATTAAGCAGTACTTACTTTCCACAAGTTGATCACTTCTATATCTCTCAGAACTTAAAAAAAATGTTTTAATGCTGCTCCGACTCTATCCACAGAATCACAGAATCTCAGAATATGCTGACTTGGAAGGGAACCATAATGATCATCGAGTCCTGACCCTGTAGAGGACGACCCCCAAGAGTCACACCATGTGCCCCAGAGTATCATCCAAACACTTCTTGAACTCTGTCAGGTTTGGTGCTGTGACCACTTCCCTGGGAAGCCTGTTCCAGACTCAACCACCCTCTGGGTGAAGAAGCTTTTTCTAATATCTAACTTAAACCTCCCCTGATTTCAAAGGTAATTTTAGCAAAATTTGCAAAATACCATATTTTGCTTCTCAGTCATGCAAACTTCCCCCTCCCAATAATATTAAAACATACTTCATACAGTTTGAAACTCATAAGATTTAACAGCTGTATAAAGGGCCATGAAGGCCTTAAATAATGCACATCTCAGAATTCCATTTACTGGTAACACCAGGAGACTGATCTTTTACACTAGGGATGCTATTTCTATATTAAATTATATTCTCTTTTTGTCTCGTTTTTGGCATTAATGTATAGTTGTTTTTGGAATTCATCAGAACTAAATTTAAAGTAGTAACTTTAATATAGACCAAAAGCTTGTGTTTGTTTGCTTTCTGGTTTTTGTTTGTTTGTTTTTTTTTTTGATAAAGAAATTTTAGTGAGGCTCTTTTTCTTGTGAAGAGAAAATTTGAACAAAAAAAAAATTACTTGGGATAGCTGCCATTTAAGAATTTTTTTTCTGTATTTAACCTTGGTCAAATTGAACTGAATTTTAATTTTTGACATTTCAAAAAGCTTGTTTAAGGAAAGATACTTATGCAATGCTATTCCTGTTTTCTCCATTTCTGTTTCAGTTGGGAGACATTATCTATTCACAGCTCTAATCTTGTCTTTTGGCCCTTTTTGCCATTTGTACAAAAGACATATATTTTTGGAACTGAAGATGCTTCCTGAAAAATTAGGTTAAACTACATTGGAATTTTATGAGGAGAATGACATTTAATTTTATTACAATGGAAGGCACCAGAGTGTGTTTTGTTCTTGTTTTATTCTTGCTCTGCAGAGTTGATACCAGTAGGGCTATTCTTATATACAGCCACTGTGAGAGATTTTTCTTATTTTCTGCCCCATTTCCCCAAATTTTTGGTCCCTCTCCAACCACCAGTATAGAGTCACCACCACAGGCTACAGACCTTCTGTCATAGTAAGCCATCAGCTTACAGCCAAACTTCCTACTGCTATCAGCCATGAAACGCAATTCCTACCATTTTGGTTCTTCCTTGAAGTAGGCAACTTAGTAAGGTACCTCTCTATTTCAGTAGAACTCGGATTCCTGGCTTATGATCTCAGAAATGAAATTCAAAACTCTGACTAGGTTTTGAAATAATAGGAACTATTTAACAAACCAGTAAAAATGGAAGTAGGATGTCAGTTAAGTGCAGAAAAAGCTGCATTTTCAATAAGCCCCAGAAGAACCTTCAACTCAGCTAATTTAGTTGTTTTAATTTATTTGCCATCTCTTTATCAAAACCAGAAGTAAAGTTCTAATGCTTTAGAGAATAGTGTGATGAAGCAAGTACTTTAAAAAGACATCTTTACAGAAGACTCTAATTCAAAACACAACAAATATTTCCATCTGTAAGTGTAACCTATTAGTGTAAGTTATCCTTAAGGGAAAAAGAAGACAATACATTTTATGAATATTTTTAGAAGTACTTGAAACAGACAAATTAACTCTGTCAAATGATCAATTCTTAATGGATACTAATCTCGTTACTCTTTGTATTACAGATTTATGTTCACTGCTTTTTGTATTATATCCCAATGAAGTAATCTGAAGTCATTCATAATTTAATTGCTTAGTTCTGAAATAAGGAGATAATTGGTAAATTGTCAATAAGCTGCTTATTTCATAGCCTGAAGTAGAACCCTTATACACCACAGTGACCGCACTTCAAGTTATTAAATTATAACATGATTTGCAAAGTAGTCAGCTATATCTTTGAACTTCAGAATTCAGTCCTCTTTATGAAATCCTGCAAGCCTTGATCTGTTAGGAATTTAAATTAAATATGCATAGTCCAATGCTAAACTAAAAAAAACTCAGCAACTAACATTTCAGGAATTAGGTATTATAATTAGTGATACTAATCATATTTCCCAATCATCAAAAATAATTCTCTCAAAGGAGTGTTTTCTATGTTGTTTTCATAATTCATGGGGAAAAAGACTGAAAATCAAGCCGAGAAAACAAAGACAAAGGAAATGCTTCTTGTCACAATTTTTTTAGATTTCCTTTGCCTTTGTTTTCTCAGCTTGATTTTCAGTCTTTTTCGCATTGGCCTCTTTAGCCACCAGTGTGTTTGTAGTAAATGTGGATAGAGCCCTTCCCAGATCTTCATTTGCAAAGCCTAGTCATAACTGTCTGACTACATTATGCCTTATTTTTAAGAATATTTATATACTACAAATCCTATTTGTTATTAAACATCCCTCCACCCCCAAGTTATCATGCAGTACATTGACTTCAAAGTAGAAGGCTAAGGATTCTATCTTTTTTCCAATGGTAGTTCAGTAACTGGATATCCAAAACTGTACTTAGGCAAACAGAAATGCAAAAAAAATTGGGAAAAGTAACTCCAAGCAGATAATAAACTGAAGAGGAAGAAAGTATCAAACCTCACCTCCTCCCAGTTCCCTTGCTGCGGAGAATACAATACTCCACCCTGTAAAGATTTCTGGATGCTTCACCACAATCCTTCCTTGGTCTTCTTAAGGAAGAATGAAACCCTCAGGCTTAAGATATAGTGCAACATTGAAATGGTGAGCAGAAGAGCACAGAAAAGGCAGAAGATATTACTAGGTTATCTTGCATAAAAATTTTGACTGTTTATTAATGAGGCTTTTCTTTATTAATTAGATTACTTGGATACCTAACAATAATTCTTAACTCTCTGCATATGATGAACTCTCTTTTTCTCACAGTAAGACATTGAGAGTAGGACACTATTATGGTGGTTCTCTACATATACACTTAAATTTATCTTTGTCACTAAAATTCTGGAGGAGAGGTTATGAGAGCAGGACTGACAAATGGTAGGTGACTTGTGGACACATGAAATTTATATGAAACTTTATAATTTCTGTACCCTGTGAGGTCCCTATATCATTTCATCATGTGTGGCACCTTGTCCTCCCTTCTAGATGATTCTTTCCTATCTGATTGCATATACTGAGTTAAGTTTCACAGGTCCTGGTAGCTACCCAGTATTTCTCTGCATAATTTGGATGAACAAATATAGAGTCTGCATAAACCCTCTAAGCTGAATTAAAGAAAAAAACTCAAATTAAAAAAAAAAAAAAAGAAAGAAAATATCTGAAATTTGCAGGGTATGATTTAAAAAGAGTGGAAAGATCATTATAGGTTGCATAGCATAACAATATACTGCTGTCTGAGTTGACACAGGCAGGCAGCCAGAACAACCACAAAACCATGGGTGACATACAAAGAGTAATTTTATTTCATTACCTCAGTAACCAGAGGATCCCAAAGCAGCACCCAGATTGAGACCCACAAGTGGGAATGTTAGGCTTAGTCCATGCTAGAGGGCCTGCTATTTGCACCAGTTTATCAAGGGCCCTTGCATGGGTAGTATACCATCATGCTGTGATCTCCTCTGCTTTTTTATCATCTCTGACCCTTGATCTTCTCTCTCCCAAAACAGGAAGCTCAGGAATGTCCATGAGAGCGCCTCTATGTCTCTCAAAACACCTACATTATCTCTACACAGAAATTCTACTTCTCAAAACAGACAGAGGATAAACAGCAGTAGATGTAACACATGGGGTTTCCCACACTGTTATTGTCCAGGCCTTGGCAATTCCAGCTGCAAGGTCACTTGAGTGAATCTACCATCCTCCTTGCCATTCTTCCAGTTTTAACTCTCTTCTCCCAACAACTACCTAGGCACAGTTCTGAAGAAAATAATGGAGAAAAAGAGTATAATAGTTCTGAACAATCTCAATATGGTGGGATTTTTATCACTTATCAGAAAAAAGAAAAAAGAAAAAGAAAAAGAAAAAGAAAAAGAAAAAGAAAAAGAAAAAGAAAAAGAAAAAGAAAAAGAAAAAGAAAAAGAAAAAAAAAGAAAAAGAAAAAGAAAAAGAAAAAAAAAAAAAAAAGAGAAAAAGAGAAAGAGAAAGAAAAAAGAAAAAAGAAAAAGAAAAAGAAAAAGAAAAAGAAAAAGAAAAAGAAAAAGAAAAAGAAAAAGAAAAAGAAAAAGAAAAAGAAAAAAAAAGAAAAAGAAAAAGAAAAAGAAAGAAAAAGAAAGAAAGAGAAAGAGAAAGAGAAAAAGAAAAAGAAAAAAAAAGGGGAAAGAAGAAATGTGGATAGGAATACGATTCTTAAGAAGTTTAAGGAGCATGAAACAATCTTTCCTCTCAACTCAGCCTCATTTCAAATTCTGTGTCCACGATTGAACTCACATCTAATTATTTATAACATGTAAATTATTAGAAATCAACCTAGCAATAAAATGTTTAGGAACAAAAATGTTATTTTTGAGGTAATTTATTTACTCAGTCTACAGAAAGAATAATAGACAAAGGTGGTAGGATTGTAGTTTTCAGAAACACTATTGAAAATAAGAAATTATTCTCAATGCACACTACAGATAGTATAAGCAATTGACTTCACTCACAACCATGGTGATTTAGGCCAAGCAAGAAAATCTTCCTATATATTCGCAGGATTATTTGGCAGCTGAAATGAGGTGTGGCTGAAGGATTGGAAGAACAGTCTGAGAAAACTGCTTTCAGGAATGGGCTGCCTGCAGCCAGTATGACCAGAGTATTCCTCAAGTTGTTTTCAAGCTCCATCCCGTAGAAATCTATCCCTTCTTTTTCCATGTCATTATTTCTTTTCATTATGTCTTTCTACATCTGGTGCCCCTGCTACCAGTGGCCACCCTATTCTCCTGTATATGAGTATCATCCTTTCCAGATCAACTGCACCTTTTCCATTTATCTGACTTCATCTCAAAAGCAGCTGTAGATTTACTTTTGTGGCTTGAAAGCGACTTAAATTCTCTTGCTTGCCAGCCAGTAGAACATGCTTTTCCACATCAAATGATACAGTCCTAGACACATGGTTCCCCCCCATTTAGATAAGGTGTCACCAGTCCTCTGAGTTTCCTTCCATAAGATTTTGTAGTTGTATTTATCCTTTAAATTGTCTGCTATGCTCTCCCAGATAGTAAATTTAGCTCTTACCTCCTCCACCGTGAATTCATCCCATGTATTTCTACCTAAATGATTATTCCCTTTGTGTTTAGCCCATGACCATGCTGCCTTCTAAAACATCCAAATTCCATTAGCAGACTTTTTTCTTTTACAAAAAATAGTCCTCTACTTCATATATTTTAGTATTTGATTATGCTTGCTAGCTTCTCACTTTCGATTCCTTCTTTCCTTTTCAAAAACAAACAAAAAAGCAAACCAAAACAAAACCAACCAACCAAAACAAACATAAAATACCTCTCACAATTAAAAAAACCTGTTGCGATATTTAGCATGCGTGCTAGGTGAAGGGTAGAAGAGAGTGATGGTGGAGAGAAGGACAATGACCTGTTCTGAAGTGAAGCAGTGAACAAGCTCCAGAATGTTGTTTTCTTCCTCTGAAGAAGAAAACGGTAACTTATCAGTGAAATTAAATCTATTTCCATCACTATCTTGTTGTAATTTAGACAAAAGAATACACTGAAAAGATTTTGTTAACACCCCATTTTCTTTCGCTTGTTCGTTACATTCCATCTTTGACAGACCACAATTTTTCCGGAAATAAAAATAGCAGAAAATTCTGTCTGAATTTTGCCAAGAACAAAACCAGAGAGATCACTGAGTATCTAGAACTGGTGACTTAATAGTCCTTCTTCTTGTGCTGAACTGTTTTCCTGACCGGGATGAATTATGAAGAATAATGCTGAACAGTTACCAAAAAGACATTCTTTTCCTTCAGGGCAGGTGGATTTTTAAATCTCCTAGCCTTTGCTATCCAATGCTTTCACCTGCCAGCAAACTCTAAGCCTTATTAGAGAAAAGAATAAGCACAGAAGCGTACCAAATATCTAAAAACTCACTCTAATCTCATCAGGAGTTTATATCTTCAGCTCAGGCTGAAACCTTACAGCTTCAGAGAGCAGAGCCAGTTCACTAAAGCATAAAGAATTGGGGCATTGAGAGACTGTGCCTGCTTAGAAAACTGTGTAATTTAATAAAGTGTTCATTGATGTCTACACAGTGGCTCCTCAAACTTGTGTTAGTGCCTGTGCCTGCAGCATGGATAGTCACATTCCTGCTAATTAGATGATAGCAGAAGGATTACACTCTTTCTTAGCAATCAGGAGGAAATGGAAGCAACCATTTCTCATGAAAACTCACAGTTGAAACTAATGGGAGGATCATATTTTAAGAAATTTTGTTGAAGCATACGATTTTAACTTCCACATTTATTAGAATAAAGCTATAAATACTAAAAAATGCACTATATTATTCACAAATTTCATGAATGTTATATTTGATATTTAAGAAAAATATTGAAGGACATAAAGATACATTTGCAATGCATTTGATTTTTTTCCTGCAAATATTTCTTAAAGTGCATAAAATTTCACCTTGTGTTCAATTACTCTATAATAATTTTATAACACTAAGTCCTGGTATGGCTTTTTGTATTGTTCTCAGTTTATACAGCAAAGAAGTCCTTTTATGAGGTGACTGCAGTTTCTTGGACCAGGATGACCTGACGTTACAAAAAAAAAAAAAGTAGGGAATGTTAACATCATTTATTATACTTGTCCACTGTGGCTGGATCAAATGATCATAATTTCTTCACCCTTAGTGAGTCAGAATTATAGATTCTGCTTTATAACTTGGCTGTAAGCTGTTATAAATGTCAAACCATGACAACAAACCTCCTAAGAATATACCATATATATTTATAGTGTATAATAATCTGTAGCCTTTTGTGCCCTACATTATACCAACTACAGTGCATTGGAACAAGATGAAGTACTGTACATCGTGTTTTCAATTTAGGTAATATAATATTTGCTATTACCTCTTCCATGTGAAACTATCTGTTGTATGAGGTATACATGAAGAGCTAATTAGAAGATCACATCCTGCATTTTCCCAAGTGATTCTTGCTTTAAAATCGCACACATCAGGCTGCAACCAACATCTTTTCAAAATTAGGTTTACAGCAGAATTAACTGTAAAGACCTGTGATTCATATAATAAAAATTCATCTTTTTGCATATTTAAGTAATGAAAATGATGTGTATTGCCTAGTATTGCAAAAGGATATCTGCTCTTAAGTAGCATATGGACATTATAAACTGCTGATGGGCACGAGACAATTAGAAACTTTGGAGGTGAGGAAATTTTCACTTGAGAATGTTTCTGTGTACTATAAAACTCCACCTGTACTATAATTACACTTACACTCAGGAGTGCTTTTTATGCTCAGAAAACATTATTTATACATATACCTACATTGCTGTATAAAAAAATAGAGGTAGACATTGATCAGATAAATTAAATTATGCATGGTCTGACCCTGCAGTCCACACTTGGATCAAAAGTGTTTTGGATGCCTTCTGCAATATCTGTAGAGTTCTATGCTTTATATAATCTCTGTTAGCATCTCAGCTTTCAAGGCAAGAGAGGTTAGGCCAACGTAATAGCAAGCTTAGCTGGAAAAGTCTGTTAAATTTGTGGATTTCAGAAATATTCACTGGGCAAACCTGCTGACATTTAAGAACATGTTTGTATAGTACAACTTCTTTTGATATATCTTTCATGGTTGACAGCTATACAGATATATATATATATGTTGGTTTGCTGATTTTCTATATGTTATAATTTTTTGATGTTGACCATAGCATCTGAGAAAGCAGTAATAATATAGATCTATTGCAGAGACAGCCTGAAGAACATCACTGAATTTGTGATGAAAGTCAAATAAAGACATGCTTACTTTTCTTTTCCAAATGTGATCTATGTAGAACACTTCTTGACAAAATACATACTTAAAAGTTATTTCAGGAAAAAAAAATCAATGTGCAGAAAAGCATTTGTAATACCCACCTCAATAATGGGAAGAGGGACTCTTCTCAACCACTCCTCTGGAGAACTAGATAACTGAATTCTCCTTTTTTTAGTTTGGTTGGTTTGGTTTGGGGTTTTTTCCTTCCCGTAATGTAACACATTTCACACACTGTGATGTATGCTTTTCTGTGAAATACATGGGTGGAAATCAGCAACCACTTTGCACTGGAAACAAACTTGCATGGCTAATTGGTCGAGGTGCCACAATTTGCGTCCAGGTGCCACAAGTGACATTTTTTTCAGAACGATAATTTCATCTTTCTCTCCTGATTTTCAAGGGAAACCAACAAAACACCTTCAAAGATAAACCTGTAACAGAACTTCAAAACTCATCTGGAAGCCAAAACCAATTAACTCAACTGAGTTTTTGGTTTTATGGAGCATTATATTCTCTCTCCCTTCCTTTTTAACCTCCATGTCTGCAGATTACAAACTAACTAAACCTCTCATTTCTTTGAGAGCTAAATGTCTCTTGTTATTCTGTAAAATATTCTTTTCATAACAATCTGTTTCATTGGTGACAACTATATATGCATATATGCATTCTTTGTTTACAGAGTTAATGTAATGTAGCTTTCTAATTAAAATTAAAAAACTTCTTCAACTTCTGTATAAAATCCACTTTTTCTATTTCAGAACCAAAAAACATCTTGTATGCCTGAAAGAATGTTTTGGTTTGTGGTTTCCTTTTTTTCCAAATACAGCAAGACAGGCTAGTAAAATATTTTGACTTTATTAAAAATTCTATACGTCAACTATAACTTCTTGAATAATTACAGTTACAGCAACACTAGCAATCTTTATGACATTCATTAGTACTTCATCTATGATGCAGAAAAGGAATATAAGCTTTTCTATTACTCTACAGAACACATAATAAAATATTATGCTATTATTCTAGATCATCTGAGAGTGTATAGCAAGTATGTGACAGGCAAGAAGTCAAATTGCATCTTTTGAAGTCTCAGGATACAATATTGAGTGGTCCTTCATTTGTCCTCTTCTGAGAGGCTTCTATTTTGTATCCTGTAGTTACATACCCCGCTTCAAACCTGTTTCATGAGGTCATTAATATATGAATAGTAATAGATTTACTATTAGTCAAGTTAAATCATTTGGCTGCTCAGTAAGAAGAGAGTGTGGTAGACAAGTAAACAATAGTAAACTCCTCCCTAGCTTTATCCTACATAGGATAAAGCTATACTCTGAAGAGCTATAAATACACTGAAGTTGTTATAGCTGCATAACTCAAGTAATAGAGTAGTGATATAATTGAGTGTGGACTGATGAGCAGCTACAAAATGTAACAACAAACAGAATCTTCCTAATCCATAGGAACACTGTCTACTTTGCTGTCCTAAGTGAAGAAACCTGTGTCTCAGATGAAATGTTGAGTCAAGCTATGTGGATAAGCATGAGCAGCCTTTGTCTTCAAGAGATGTGAGATATAAGGCAAATTCAGGACATTTGTAATTAGTGCATGAGCAGTTGCATCCTGAAGGTCTAAGCATGATCCAGGTGTCTGGAGAATCAATAGTTAAACAAGGCATATGTTGATAAATAGGACAAAGTGGAGAGTGAGAAGCAAGAAAAAAGACTGTAGAAAATCAGCAACCTGCATCTCCTTTCCCAGGTCCAAACCTTGCTTAGCAGCAAGTAGCAACATCTATGGTGTAAGGCATGAAGATATTCAAGAGTAATAACATTTTCAAAGAGAGGGACCAAGTAGCAAAGAATAAAGTCTGACTCATGGTAAAAATTAAAAGGAATTATTGTCCCATAGTGGTATATGTGCATATTTACTTGTTTCACCTTGGAAAGTAAAGATCTTCCAGCATAACTCTCAAAATCAGTACAGATGACAACTAATCAGTCAGAGATGTTAACTGAGGCCATTCCTCTCCAGAAGACTGTTCTGATCACCAAGTCTTAGGGTCTCTCATCACCCTCTCACTGAAATTGTTCCACACTGTAGACTTTTTTCATAGCTGATGAAACACAGAAAAAGAGGTAAGATGGCATGACAGCTGCCCAGTAAACATGTAGTTCAAAAAGACCTCAGAAGAAGAAAAATCAAAGCCAGGTAGAATATTATATTACAGACGTTACTATATTCTGGCAATGTTACATTCTGGCAATCCCTCCCTGCTCTTGCTTTCTGCTTGCAACACCAATTAGTATCTCTAGGAACCAAACCAAAAAATGGAATAGAACAAGTTTTCCTCAATAATTTCCAAGGCGCTAACACATTTTGAAGACATATTTTGAGACTTGCGAGACCTAGTTTTTTATGTAACACAAAAAGGTCTGGTTACCCGTGAATTTCCGGCTAACCACTTTGTTTTATTCAGGGACTTGAAAACTGAAATGTTCTAAACTTCTGGACACCTGAACAGGTTTCCTTCTGACAGAAACCATTGTGCTTCTTCATTTCCCCATCCCCAGTGACCACTAGTATTGCTCTAAAACAGTCTGAAGCAATCATCCAACAAACTGTATTAAACTGAAAATATAAGATGCATTAGGTATCATAGTACCATAGTATTCTATTTTTTGTTTTGTGGTTTGTTTGGGTTTTTTTGGTGAAAGAATGCCATAGAGTAACACATGCAGAGTAAATTAGCTTTATTTTGTAATACTCTGTAATAAAAAGAATGAGGTTTCAGCATCATTTGCAGATAACTCAAGAAATTTTGTACACGATTTCTTTACTACAGACAATTAATTCAGACAATAAAAGGAATTCTTAAACTTTTTTTGGCTTTTGGTATTTATAAAATGATTTGGAGGTGAGAACGTAGGTAAGGTTCACTTTGGTGACATGTTACCTTTTTGAAACACAACAGTTTTTGGCCAACCTGACTTCTAAGTTGGAACACTGTAATATAGTGAATTGGCAATTGGCAGGAAACATAGAGCCCCTACAGCACCTATAGGTGTATTATCTAAAACAAGCACCTGTTGGAAAGTTTTCATCCATTTCAGTCAAGAGAAAGAAGAAATTCTCTTCCTGGATAAAAATGAATATTGGAGGAAATGAAGAAAATAGTCATACAAATAAAATAAGAGCCTATAATTATTTGCTAAAATTATCAGGAACTAAGAATAACATAACAAGGTAAAGGAGAAAAAAAAATTTTAAAGAGTATGGATAGAATTGGAACTTTTGATAGATTTTTTGTGTTAGCTGGTTTCTTCTTCATCTGAATTCTCTGAGACAATTTCATGAAAGGCTTCGGAATTGAGATTATAAAACTGGAGCTCTTCAGACAGTTAAGGCTTTATTGTAAGTGCTATCTGAGAGGTGGTTGAATGGCTGATAAAATTTAAAGTTATCCGGTTCTGGGTACAGTTGCTTGTTTGTTTTGTTTCTGTGCATATAAGTATGTCTGCATATATAAACTTTGCAGCTATAGGGATACTTATTCAGCAAAGTATATAGTAGTTGGAATAAAATATTATATGAAGATAGAAAAAAATCTCTTCTGAACGGAAACCAAGAGAAAACTAGAAAAAATAATCAAGACTTTGTTTTACTTTCTGATTTATATTTTATTGTTCATATTGTTCAATATTGTATTTCAAGGAAACCCACTTGTATTCTGTTTCTCTGATAAGTCCCCTCCAATCAAGTGTGCTTAATTTGTTCTGCCTTCCTTTCTTCCTCTCCCTCTCCTTCCCTCCCTCCCTTCCTCTCTTCCTCCCTTCCTCCCTTCCATTGTTTTTGCTCTATGACTACAGTCCCAGATTCCTTTTACATGTCTGTTGGACCTTCATAAAGTAGCAACCAATATTAGCTATTCAACCAATATTAACCAGCCCTGCATGTCCCTTGTCCCATCAAGCAAGACAATCTTTTACCTAACAGCTCTTTAGTCCAAACTGAAAATGCAAAGCTGCAAGGGGCTCTACTAAGCAGGGTCTTTGCCTCTATGCAAAGTGACAATGAGTCTTGCTATTTTGCTCCAATGATTCTCCAACTACACCCACAGCAGTCAGAAAACAAAATGCAAACAGTGTATATGTTGTCACATTTAGCTGGTAAGCAAACAACTAAAACAGGCTGCCTGACAGCTTAAGAATACTGTATTACTGCAAGGTAACTGTCATGGTCAAAGTGAAAATGGATTCATATTTCATAGATTTATCCAATTCCTTCCCTTGTTAAGCAACAAATAGTTTTAATTAAAATTATGTATTTCCACAAATACTGTCAGCTATAAAATCAATACTGGTGTAGGATTACATTTATCCCAGTAAAACTCAATGATTTATAGCAATATACCTGTTGTAGAGTGAATTCTATGGTTTTATATAAGTAATTATTTTATGATGCATGCAATATTTACAACATTTTTTAATTGTCTCTTTTTTTTTCTATTTTGAATCTAAGATGAATAAATTGCTATTGTAATTGGAAACTGAATGCTTATAGTTCAGTTGTGATCAAAAGTCAATTAGGAGTCAAAACATATTTCTGTGTGAAAAAAACCCTGTTTATTTGTAATTAATGTGACTGAATAAGAATTGTACAAGAGAAATACAAGCCATTTAGAATACTAGAATAATTTATGCCTGTCTATTACCATCTAGTCTCTGTTTTTTGGGGTTATTTGTGGGGTTTTTTTAGAACAAGGGACTGTTTCATTACAATACAAACAGCTTATAATTTAACTTAAGAGATTTTTTAAACAACAGTAGTTTTTTCAAACTGAAAGGAATTACCAGTAGTTAATAATGTGTTGATCTTTGAAGTTTAAAAACTACTAGAAGTGTTATAGAGTGCTTTTACAGGGTCTTAATCCTTCCTTGTGCTATATTATATGCAATATTTTTATGTAATTTCTGAAGGAGAAATGCTGTCCTAGGCAATATATACACATTTTTCTCTACAGAATATTCTTCTGTAAACTTATCAGATGTCTAGAACAGCAACTGAAATATCCCTTGTAAAGATCACAAATGGGTAACCACGAGGAGACTGTAAAAAATAATTCTCTAATTCCAATTTTTTGAGTCAATAATGTCCACAAACTGTCAGCTCAGTTATAAACAGACTTCCATCCTCATAAATGAAAAGATAATGATCTATATACCACCCAGATCCCTGTGAAAGCTGCCCTGAAAAAAGGTCTTCTTAGGACAATGGGAGTTTGATATTCTGCGTATTTAAAGGCAAAGCCTTTCAAATCTCCATATGTGAAATATATAGAGATGCATGCAGCAAATAACTGAGTTTTTTGACACTAGCAATTGAGAGCTTGGACAAACACAAAATATTCTGTAAAACAATTAATACTTTAAAATTTTTGATCAGCTACAGAAAAAGCAAAGAAATCTCACACTTAATCCCACTAGAGGCATAACATACTAGAATCCCTCAATTCATTTTTTGCTTTCCCTATTAAACCTTCTTTATGTCACTTTTATATCACTTTTACCCTTCTCTTTCTTTTCCCCATCCCACAGCAGGGGGAGTGAGTGAGCAGCTGTGTGGTGCTTTGCTTCTTACAGGGTTAGGTCATCCATTTTTTTTTTTTTCTTACAGAAAGTTATCTTAAATAAAGGTACTTCTTGGGGATAGCAGGAACCAGATGATCTGTACGTTTTTACCAGCAGATTTCTTCAAATCTCTTGCATGGAGGGAAACAATATAGATCACAAAAGTATATGTGATGGACACTTCTCAGGTTACAAAGTCATCAGGAAAACCTAAATCTTACATCTTTTAGTAACACCATTGTCCAAAAGCTGGTTACAAAATAAGTCCATAAAGATACAGCTAGAAGAGTACACATACTACAATATATTCTGACACTTTCTGTAAAAAATATTATAGGAAGTGTCAATACAGGAAATGTTGACCATCTGTTATCAAAATCACTCCAGGGGAAGTAAATCTATTTCCATCCAGAGCATACCATGACTTAACTAGGAGCTAAAGAATTACTGTTTTACCTAATCTGCTTTGATATTTTTACAGGATGGCATCCAGCTTCTCACTTCTGGAAGGCTTATCAGACAGGATCTCTGTCATACTGCTACGAACATTATTTGTTGCACCTGCCAAGAAACATGCATCAAACCAATGCTAATGTCAGCATGGGAAGAAGCAATGCTGAGCATTTAAAACTTCCTGTTCTCATTTACAGTAAAGCAAGCAATTATAAGAAGGTTAGGACTTTAGACGAACATAGGAGGAAGGTTACTTGAGGTCCTACATCAATTTATTAAGGTCCAATGGATCAATGGTTCTAAACAGAAAGTAAGAGTGATTCTTAACAGGCTGTAAAGGTCACATAAATTAAATGGTAATACATCCCACTGAGTGTTTTTATTCTTATGACTCATTGTGTTCACTTTTCCAATTTCCATCCAGTGTCACTCTTGAGTTACTTGTTCTAGCCTATATTTTGAACATAAATTTTCATTGGCATGTTGACAGTTATCCTTTCTTTTCTCAATGTTTTCTTTTTATCCCTGGTGTTTCTTTTACTCCTCTTCCAAACACTTGTCTGAGAAAGGTAGACTGGCATAAGAATCTAATGACAGTGTTATCTTTATGTTACTACAAGAATGTCAAGGATTTGTTCTCAGTTTCATCGACAAAAAGCCAACTACTTAAGTGACTGAAGTATACTTGCTGAAGATATTCACTGATGCCACTCAGAGAAAAATGTGATATATATTTAAAATGTATATTATGGTATCGAAAGAAGCTATCAGATTTTTTCCTCAGTGATGAGAAGCACAGAACTACAATGTTATGAAATATATATATAAACATCAGCAAAACTTAGAGGAAAAGTCAAGAAATTATTTCCTCCCTCTTCTGTAAATATTATTTTAAAGTAAAAGAGATATTTCATTTGTAATTACTATTATATGAGTGAAGATTTAAGAACTCAAGTGTAATTTCTTCCTGTGCTTATGAACAAACCTTCCAACTACAATCTCTTCTTATTATTACTCAGTACAACTCTAAGACAGACAGCTTTATGAAAGTGAAGAAAATAAATATCAAAACCACAAAAATCATAAATACCAAAATCAGGTTTGAAAGTTTTGCACTTTTCTGGCAACTTGTGAGGTAAGACATCAAACGCTACCTGACAGACAATGAGGTCAGCAAGAAGTCATGTCACAGAGCAACCAGATCAGAGCAGCAGTACTGCTGCTGTCATTTCTATCCTCCGCCCTGACAGGTGCTTTATGTGTCCCTTCTTCTCTTCAATAGGACACCAGCCTCTTCAATACCTCTGTGACTCAGTATTTTTCCAAATCCTGTTTGATAACCTTCTCCAATTTAATTTCCCCTCCAGGAGCTTTATTTATGCAAATTGCTGAGGTCTGCTACAAATGCTCATCTAGACCAAAGTATGCAAGCTTTTTCCACAGTATCAAGATCTGTAACATCATTGTACTCTTTTCATTAGAAGCTCCTTTTATTCCTTATCTTATAGAGAACCTTCTCATAAGGAACAAAACATCACTTCTATAGAACAATATTCTGGAAATAAATTCATGACCTCGACCGCTTAGCCTTCCTCACTTAGGGGCCATTTTTCACTGAGGTATTAAATAAAGATGAATTCTTTCTTACGGGACCTGGAGGGGAATAAGGAAGGAAGAATTAGGTGCTAAGTAAAAAGGATTATATAGTAAGATGAAACATGGGTATGCTAAAACAGACATGTAACTTAGGTATAAACAGGAAATAGGAAACCAGTCTAAGGGAGAGGAGGATAAAAAGAACAAGTGACAGCTAGTCAGAAAGGATGAAGAAGATACTGAATTAGTCATCTATCAAATATCTTTGACATCTGTGTATTAATACAAAAAACACACTGAGTGAACAGAGAAAATTGTACAGTGTTTTGTTGTAAAAGTTGAAAATCATATGATAAGCATAACAGACAGCTGGTGCAGTATCCCATAGGACTGGAAGAATATGATAATATTATGTGCAGGAAAGCCAAGAAGACCAAAGGAGGAAGTAGTTTTTGAAAGAAACTGTATGGCACAAACAAAAGCTTTTGTAGTGCAAAAATGGCATAGGAAATGCAGGAAATAATTAGACTTTGGCTAAGCCACTATCATTTCATTCAAAACATAGGGAAGCAAGCACCTCAAAAATATAAAATACACTGTATTGCTAAATATCAGTGTAAAGGAATAACAGAAAAAGAAAGAGGTAAAATGGACAAAGTCAAGGCACAGAAAGAAAATTCAGAGACATCTAGGATGAAATAATTCTGTAAGAGAATTAGAAAGAGAATCAAGATTGAAAATTTTGATTCAATACTCGGTGGAGGAATAATATTTTCCAGATAGAATGAATGAAGTCAGAGAATACAGTGTGTCCTCACAGCAGCATTGCTTCTGAAAGTAGATATAGGACAGGTAGCTAATACAACTCTTATTGGCAGCAACATGTTATGATCTCTGTATTGAATGGGAAGGATTAATTGAAGAACCTAGGTATGAATGACCATGCTTTGCAATCCTGTGAGCTGTGTAGCAATATGAGCTTACAATCAATAGCCATGAGACACTGGAGAAATCCATAAACAATTCCTAGGTGGAAAGTGATGTGAACTCCCCCTGAAGTGGATAGAACAACGCTGGACAATGTGTGCAGCTGTAAGCAAGGCAACTATTAAGTTATGGAGTGACTCGTTCAGTGAGAAGACATTCAGAAAATCCAGCAACCCAGTAGCAGTGCATTCTTATGTTGATAAAATAAAACCACCTCAGCATAGGAATCAACAATGTTTAAAGACCACACACTGTTCACTGCAATTTACAGGTTTTTAAAACCCTGGGCCTAATGAATTTGTCATTACTAGAGAACATGGATTGACTGAAACAGTTTCAGAATAGTCATTCTCTGATTAAAAATATATATTTTCCACTCCAATTCCTCTCTAAATTCTTCCTATGATTGAATAATTATCATGCCTTGTGGACAGAGAAAAACTACTAAATGTCAACCATCTAAATGTTCATGAGGCAAACAGATCACTGAATATTATTTAAGAGCATTGTCTGGATTTAAAAAAAAAGAAACCAATATATAAGGAGGATTACTACCTATGAGGAAAATAAAGTGTATCTTCATATATATATGTCTCAGACAAGCATGGGAAGGGCTCAGCTAAAATAATAGATCCATTTGAATACCACACCTTAAGAGAGGTGTGGAGAAATCAGAGTAAAAGAGAAACTGTCATGACTATACTGGCACAAGTGAACAAACTGGTGTCCTTAGGTTATTAAAAAACAAAGGCATATGAGACAGGAGAATAAATTATAACTTAGAAATATGAAAGACTTCAGTAAACAGGACAAGGGATTATCTGTTATCCATGTCTACTGAACAGGCAAGAAGTAATGGCTGAGATAATTTGTAGCTGAGAAAAAAAAAAAAAAGCAAAACACAAAACCAGCCCAGTGAATTAATTTTTTTTGGTAATTTTTATGATAATTACTTCTACAGACAGAACTAGCACACATTAATATAGTACAATTCATCTCTTAAGACTGTCTTGGAGATTACCTTCCTTTTCCACCTCTATCCATCCTTAATCTTGTAAGTGCTATACCCAGAAGACCAACTCTGAACTTCATTTTATTTAGACTGAAAAAAAAGGAATAAAAGGCTATTATGTAATGTATACTTTCAGATATCTTTCGTTTCTGCACAATAACTGAACAAAGTAGGAGAACCAGGTTTTTTGAGCCAATCTTAATCATACAGTTTTGTGAAATTGAAAATAATAAAATGTTCCGTTAACCTAGATTCAACTTAAGTAGTATTTGCAGGCTGGCTTCCACAGCCCTCTAGGGATATAAACATAATTTGAAAAACTAAATGCCTACTCATATTTTGTTTAGTAGTAGCTCACCGTCCATTTGCTTTTTTAGAGTTGTCACTTTAGACTACTGGATTTTCAGAAGTACCTTATAACATCACTGGAAACAGAAAACAGCCTGAGGGCCTGAACACAAAATGGTTAATGCTTATATACCCGCTGTGTCTTCAAGGAAAGGAAGATGGAATGATTCCAAGCATGCAGAAGAAATGCTGTCTGAAAGAGGAAAGATAGTATGAAAACTGTAATCACACTGCTATTAAGGATGACCTGTCTCCAATATAATATTTGATTCTTTTAGATATTTCAACCATTTCAAATCACACTTAGCTCTAATGTGATATGTCCTTTATCATCAAACTTAAAATATTATGTTTCCAAAGAGATTGTGGTGGAAAGAAGCAGAGGAAACAAATCAATATAGCTTAATTTACAGAAAAATTCTTAAAAAAAAAAAAAAAAAGAAAAGAATCAACATTTTATTAAATTGGTAAACTACTTCCTAATCAGACTTGAAAGTTTCAAGATTTATTTTATTATATATTGAATGTTTTTACTTACACATAAAAATATGATACCTAGCCAGTGGACATGGATGAACCTGAGTTAGGGCAGGTTATTTCAAAACTCTGTGAGCAGTTCCCCAGTCTTTTCTACTTAGTTTATAAATGCCTTATATCTTTGACTGTCTCTAACAGGCCACAACACTGCTAGTCAAAGAATTCAGTGCAAAGACTTACCAGAAGTATAAGAAAATTCAAGCACCTAGACTAGACAGTTTACACAGGTCTTAATGCTGGAAGCTCCAACACACTATAGAAAGATGTAATTTTTTGCTTTTCACTCCTGTGTAGTGTTAAATGGATAAAGTTGCATATCTTCAGATGTTATGTGTACCCTGGGTTATGTGTTTCATCTCCCATTAAACAACTAAGACATCCTGGTTCTCCTCTCCCCCATAAACCAATTTTTCTCAATTATGGCCCAGACCTCAAGGGAGATGGAAGGTTTTTGAAGAGGATAATCAAATTCCACCACGGTGTTTACAAGGAAAGAGCCACAGAGATTATATGTAAACCAGCTCAACTAGTAGGACAAGTTCCCAGGATGAAACTGAGATAGAGTGCTGTTCTCAAAACCTATAAACTCATAACTGTATAATCTCAAATAAAAAGAAGACTTGATTGTAAGTTTTATTTGGTATTTAGTGGTAATAGCAGTGCTCCCTTTCTAGGCTGAATACTGATTGTTAGTTCAGTTTAAGTTCAAAACAAAAAAACCCCATCAGTTATGATATTATGATTTATTTTATATTTCACTCAATAACCTTCATGTGCTGCCCAACCACCTGTATAACTCAAATTTCTGGTAGGTAATAAGACCACAGACTAAGTAAAGTGGATATAGTTTGGGGGGGGGGGGTTAGTGGTGGTTGTGTTCCTTAATTATTATATAATAAATGGACAAAAAGCAGCTTTCAGCAATTCTGAAATCTTTGCTGTTCTGCAAACAACAAGGCAATGCACATATAGATAAGAGATCAGTGCTTATGCACAAACACTGCTGCAACTCAATAACCCCCATTGCTTCACATACCTATCAGTACCTAATAAGTGATATATGATAAAAACTTACTTATCTTTAATTAAATCTTCATAAACAATAGCCTATATATACTGAAAATTATCCAGAAACTGTAGTTGTACATCATGAACACTGTTGAGCATTGAATATTCTTAAAAGCACTGGAGTACACTATAAAATCAATGTTTAAAAATGAGTAAAAGAGTGAACACTAGAAAAAATATATTTGTAAGCATATGCAAAGTATCATAGCATCTCCAGAATTATCTGGATGTGTGTACTGATCCCTAGAGATAGTTTATTCTTCCAGGTAGATGTAAAAGGGCTTATCCCATGATTATTGATGTCTGAAAAATTTTTTACTGTTTCTCCTTGCTACTGTGCCACATCGTCTTTTATGTGGTTTCGGGGCATTGTTACCAAAATTAGGTCTATTCAAATTTAACCAATTTTTGTGGATCCTGGTTATATAGTCCATGAAGATTATACCTGGAAGAGATATGACAGTACTTAGTGACACACTAAACCAGAAATTTTGTGTGCCGAGCCAGAATTCATATATCTTGATATAAAAAATAATTCTATGTTTCAGTTACATAATAAAATTTCTCACAAAGAACTTCAGGCTCTTTTTAGCCTGTCACAGTAAACCAGTCCTTCACAAGAACCAGGATTTCAAAGCATTCAATTTTTAATTTGTTATATTACATCATACAGATGAAAGTCAAGCATCTGTGGTTGGCAGAAAATATAAAGTAAGAAGTAATGAACATAAATATGTCCTAAGCAAAGAGCATAACACATAAAAGGAACATCATAATACGAGCACCCACACATCACAGAAAGAAAGGAGGTGATCAAGTTCTGGATAATAGTTGGGCAATATAAAAACATCACAAAAATTTTGGTTATAACTTTGTGAACAGAAATATATAAAGGATGACACAACAAACATTGAAATTTTAGGAGTAAAATATGTGCATAAAAAAGCACATAAAGGAAAGTTTGTAATTTGATTTCCCTTATCATTTTATATTATAGTCTTATGTGGAAGATTTAATAATTCTAAAATATTTGGCAGTGTGAGACTTACAACACTGTAGTATTTAAGTGAGACAACTTGTTACTGTTTTATTAAATATATAATTTTATATATTGCTTTAGATGTGAAAATTTCTACTCAATGCACCCTGAAGCAATTAAGTGCTTCCTAGGTAATAAGAATGATCAGCTACGTTCTCCTTTTGCATTTCTCTGCCAGGACAAGCTCTGATCACGTGTATTCTATGTAAGATTCATTCATTCCAATGTCCTCTTTGTTTCATTACTTAAGCAGAATGTGCACTGTGGTTCTTGAATCAATTAAATCAACTACCTGACAAATACTTACTGGACATCATTGAAAGGCTGCGCAAAAAGACACTGCCTTCTAAAAATTTCTTGAGAAATTAAAATTACCCTTTTATTAAAATCAAGGTGGAAACCAGTGAATTGTCTGAAAAAATGATACATCCTAAACACAGTACTACTAGGCATCAACTGAGACAAATATGTGAGACTGATGGTTAACTGGAAGTTAAAAATAGTTAACCTCAGAAATACAGAGTTGTTTTATTCTTATTTTCTGCTAGAAAATTAGTCTCAAAACAAGGCACAGCTTTGATTAAGGACTAAGTTGCCCAAAGCACGAGTGTGTACATATCTGCACAGCATTAAAAGAAAAAAATAAAATGTGCTAAAATTTATAAATCTGATCAAATCCTGTCAACACTTACGGAAATTAAATACAAGCTTAAATAATTTTTGAAATGCTTGAGTCTCCCCTGCACAGAAGCATTTGAGTTTATCAACATGCCCTGGCCCTCAAACTTCTGCAGTTTTCTTCATACAAGCTCCAAGTTTGCGACGCAGAGTAGGAGGTGGTTTTTAATCCTTCCTGGAGGCAAACTCTTTCCCTCTAATTATGAAGAGGACATCAGAAATCCACTGACATTGAGGAGCTTCCCCAGTGCTGTCCAGCTCTGAATTTCCTGTTCTTCACATGCATGACTCTTCCACCTGAACAAGCACACAGTACTTCAAGCATGGCCTAATTGACAAGAGCACCTGACTGCTGCTGTTAACCAAAATGCCTTTCAGAGAAAGTACCAAAACACACAGAAAGAGGCAGTGCAGATTAGCTCTTATTTACTCTCCTTTGGGATTATTTTTTTAAATTAGTAGGAAGAAAGACTCTAATATGGTCTTTTCAAAAACCGTGGAGTCCTTGTGGATAGCAATGTAGACTAAAAAAGAGAAAGCAGGAGAGCTGATCACTGTCACTATTTCTTTCTCATGTAAATCAGTTGTCAGAAACTCAGAGGAGCTAGAAAAGGGCTATAGCCTGGTCTAAGACTAGCATAAGGTCAGTGGAATATCTGGAGATATATTTTTTTCTTTGACTGAGAACTTGATTGATTGCTCTCGGAGAGGCAGTTCTAGAGACATAAGGGTTTATTTTCTCTGAAAATGTTTCTGTCCTGCATAAGACATCTTGAGGCTATTAAAAAAATTGTTAAATTCTTTTTAAATGTGTTAAGGCAGGGAATTTTGCTCCCATTTTTAAGAAACTGCAATTTCTTTTGTTTTTTGTTGCCTCAGTTGGTTAGTTGCCAAGGTCGTGGGTTCAATCCCCGTATGGGCCGTTCACTTAAAACTAGACTCTATGATCTTTGCGGGTCCCTTCCAGCTCAGACTATTCTGTGAATTCCACTGACTATTTGCTTACTAAAAAGGGACAGTTATCTCCATGACAGTGTTTCATAGTGCTTTACATTAGAGAAGATGGATATAAATCCATTGCAGGAAAACATAGTTTTATTTCTGAAGCACATTGACTTCATTACATCAGTCCAATAAGAAATAATTTTAGTGTTTGTCTTATTTCTGTATTCAACCTTCAAAGAGTGTTTAAATTATTGCTACACTGTAAAACTTAGGGAAGGAAAAAATTGCTTCATTTGCAGCTAATGTATACCTAGTCTTCTCTGTTCATCTTCACGAGAAAACAACCAAGTTCACTTTGGTAAAGGAATGATTTTTTAACCTAATGTCAAAAAGTACATATCAGTGTCACAACTCCTATTTTAGCACTTCTCTTTTCAACTTAAACAGCCCTTCTCAGTTTGCCCTGAGTATTGTAATCTCCAAAGGGTAAAGTCATAGCAGCAAACTCATTCAGGCTGCTTCTGCAGGTGTCTGAAAAGACAGTATACCTACTTTTAGGATGCAAGAACAGCAGTTGTGATTGTTGGGAAACTGTGCTTTTGTGACTTTATGTCTTGTTTAGAATTTCTCTAGGCATGCAGGCCCTGAAACATGTCAGTTATGTACTACTGCAGTTGTACAGCAAGATGGCTTTTTTTCTTTCACTGCCACAGCCAAGGTACATGTTGCTTAGACTAGATGGTTGTCACACTAGATATAAGTAATTTTGACAGTCAGGAGTACACACTAAATACACAAGTTCCACAGATCAGAGATCAACCTTATTTGACAATCTAACCCCAGAATAAGTTTTAAAAAGCATTTTTTTCCTTTTGATCATCTAGACAAGGTAGGTGACAGACACTTTTCGGTCTCTCCTTTATATACAGGATCTAACGGTTTCCAGCATAAATAATGTATTTACTTACCTGCCTAAAATTCTAACTAAATTATGCACTCTGGGATTGAAAGAGAAAAATCTACTATTCAACAGGTGTAATTTGCAGAGAGGCCATACAAGGGATTTTACAATAGAGATGAGGAGATTCTAGCAATTCTACTTCTTTCAAAAACATATTCTGAAATGGCCCTCTACATATTTCCAGACTTTCCTGAATATAATCACAAAATAATTAATTTCTGTTTTCTTTTCACCTCTAGATGCTCCACAAGTAGGAACAATCACTTTAATTGACCGTGTCTCCTCTTCCCTCTCTAACTTCAATGAAGACTTTGATTGGTTGAATTATTTCATCTTTTCAAAACAGTTTCCTAACTATCTACATACTCTTTTTATCCCTTCATCTTCTTTTATGGCCATCTTTTCCACATAGCACTGTCTGCAAATTCGCTTAATCTCACATCAAATTTATTTCTACTCAAATCCATCCTTGGCCAAACTATTATTTCTTCTATCTGAATATCATGCTTCTTTTACATATGGCTTTATCCTTCATTTATTGAAGGATGGTGCAGTGCATTTTCATGTGAATTAAGAGATGCAACCTTTACAACACTTTCTAAATTTCAAAACTCTTCTGTTCAGGAAACTAAGTGAATGCTTATTTGAAGTGCTTCAGGGATGCATATCAATCAATCCATTGTTCCTCCGCAATGTCAACTGACTTATCACAGTTATATTTCTGCTTTTTTGCACTGCATGAACACAATCACATCTCACTGGAGACTTTCTTTTTGGTAATTTATGACATTCTGCATCATCTTTCTGTATCTGTGCTTGATTTTTTGCCTGTCTACTTCCGTGTTTTTCATGTGAAGCATGCTGCCTGCCTACCTGAAGCTTTTATAAGTGAATACGTTTTGAGAAACCCTTAAACCAACATTCTACACCAAAACATTCTACACCAAAACATTTTACACCAAAACATTCTACATTTCCCCTCTTGAATATTCTTTAAAATATTCTGTGCTCAATTTGCATTAAATGTAACCGCATGAAAATTATACTGACATGCTTACAAACGTGTATTAATCCAGAGCAAGATGTTAAGTTGCAATTTGGGGAAATAACTTTCTAGAAAACTTTTTAAGATTTCATTTTCGAAGCCTTAAGCTTCACACCTTTCTGTCCATGTTTCTATTGAAACTGTGACATGCATTTAGATTTGTCTTCCTTGTAAGGAACTTCACACCATGTCAATTCACTTGAATGAGCAATTGCAACTCTTTCTTTTGTTAATTCACTTACTTTAATATTGTAGGCAAAGTGTACTATAAGAGGCAGATATAGAAGGAGAGAAAACCATTTGAGTGTGTTACTTGTTAGTAGAATTTTACTGAGATGAGGAGGAAATCATGGCATTATCACATACATGTACAAAACTGTTGAAATTCTGTATCTTCTTACAATAATGTTATGATTCTTCTCTCCATTCTTGCTGATGGACAATAGAGTTTTATCTCTATCTAACCCAGCTAACCTTAAGCAAAGAAATTACACTATCTCCAACCAAAAGGAATGCTTCAGCTGTTGACTGATTCATCACAGTGATGAGCTGGCACAGCATACAACTGTACCTCAGTTAGTGATTGTTTATTAAAAATCACATTCTAGTGACTAAGATTTTAATATATACCATATAATTGAGAGAAAACATATCTTGTATTGCTATTCCTATAATATTTTTATTTTCTGAACAAATTTAGAAAGCGTGTAATACAGAACAAGGCAGTATTGGTCATGTGTACAGAAAGTAGTGAAAGCATCTGACATTACAAAAATATCCAATTGGAACACTACTTCTATTTCAAAGGTGAGATCTTAAACAGTGTTTTACTAATTTTGATTGATAGTATTTCCTCCCTCAGCTGGGAGGAATAATAACTCACAAAGTAATAATTTGCAATAGATTTTCAATGATGAGCATATTTTTCATGTTATTTGAAGCAGACTATAATATATGTCTTTTAAAAAGAAAAAAAAAATCAACCTTTCTTTTGAAGAAATGAGAACCCCTGACTTAAAAATTTAAGTATAAGCAGGAGTGACATCTTTATTTTTTTTCCAGCTTATTACAGGGAGTATTTTTGCATCTAGGAACTTTAATCAGAATGGAAGTTAGGGCTAAGGAATCAAATATGGACTATGACATAGAAAACTCCTTCAGAAATTGAGCAAGAATGTGATCTGCACTGATTACAGACACCAACAGGCATTATCTTAAAAAAAACAAAGGTATTAAATTAGTATTCACTTAGCACAAAACCAAAATCACTCATTTTGCTGAATCTCAGTGAAAATATCAGGAAAATATACAGCATTCTTGTGCTGTTACTGCTTTTTTGAATGCAGGCTGGTATGAATTTTCCTGAGCTAAAACCAGAAAGTAAAATGAAAAACAAGAATGCTACCACAGATCTTAGCTTTCTGTTAAACATTACAGGATGCTGAAGTGGATATTGCCTTGAGCTAGCTAAGTATTAAAGTATTCTACAGAGATATAATGCACTAATACAATAAAAATCTATTGACAATTGCCTTGAATCAGTTAAGGATTTAAGAGTTCTACAGGGATCTAATGCGACAGACTAAAAATCTATTTCTATGTGGTAATGACAGTCAATTTTTGTGAGATTTCTCAAATTGATATTTATAGGTCCTTGCAAAGAAAAAAAAAAAACAAAGAGAGTTTTGTCCTGTGAGTGATTTGGTTTGCCATTTTACATTCACTATTATAATTCATACGTACATATCTATCGCCAAAGCAAGGCATTTTGCTGGTAGGCGTAGAAACTGTGTGTTAGAAAAGACTATCTCCTTGTTTCATATAATTATCCTCTTGCCACGAGATGGCACTAAAAGATTAAAAATATCTGCATTCCTAGGGCTCCCATCTGAAAAAATGAACAAACTTTTCAGGGAATTGCACAAGAAATGTCTTCAGTATTTGACTTTTCCATTTGGTTAGCAAGTTATGAATACCATTCTACTTACTTTGACCAAGCACTGACATGCAGAGACTTACCACAGAGTTGATGAATATGGAGAGAAAAATTGTTTTACTAAAGCTTAAGTGTCCTGCAAATTGCAAAGAACAAGCAGTGGACATTCAGAATGACATATTTCCTTTTTAGGATAGGGAAGTAAGAACATAATCAGTAGATATATTAATAAAAAACTAAACAGACATAAGAAAAAAACATCAAAAAGTTATAGTCTTCCCTAAGGAAAATTTATCAAAGTTCAACAATCTATGTATTAGGAATTACGTCTTTACTCCACTCAATCTTCAATCCCAATTGCAATTAAAAAAAAAAAAAAGAAGCTGATCTCAAATTTAGTGAACTCTTTAAAAAGCTGTATGGTATATAATGTGAAGAATACTGAAGAAACTATATTTTTAGTTTATAGGATATCAGCTGGTCAAGTGAATGCTTTTCTATTCCCACAGCAAAACCTCATCCTTCACAAAGAGTAGTACTACATGACACAAACAGCTCAGAGTGGACTAACTGCATAAAGCCAAACTGAAACAAAAACCGAAAGCTTCATGTGGGACAAAAAAAAATTCAAAACACAATCACTTCCCTGGAAATTACTTCATGTCACACATTTAATTTATCTATTAAATAATCCAGCAAAGCAACTATTAAAAACAGTGTCAGAATTGTCCTGATCTTCATTGCCAGTATTTTTGATTGTACAGAAAAATATTAAACTACACTCAAACATTTTTTTCTTCACATCACTTCATTTTAGCTCACATATTTTAAAGCACTAATAGATTACTTGGAAGTCAGGGCTTGATTAAACATTAGAATCATTTAGGTGAATTTTGTTTACTTAGAATTGACTTTAATTCTTTATTCTTTTTGTTCAATCATCATACCATTATTACACTACAATTTTTTAATGCTATTTTGCTGATAACTAGTAGCCCAGTTTCAAGAAGGATTTTAATATACTGGAGTTAGAAATGGACTCCAACCAGCATACCCAGAATAACAAGGAACCAGTCACATCACTAAAATCTAAAATGACCCAATAGTCACAGATACCTCTAAGACAAGACTGTCTGGGTGCTTTTCCAGAGATTGAGCTTGAACCATTTAACTGGCAGCTGTGGGTCTGATCCACCCAGGCTGCTTTTATGGCATTAGACCTGACTTTCACAGTCTGTTCAAGGGGCAAAACAACCTTAGGCCATACATACATAAGCATTTACTGGTTGGATCTCGATGGCTGCAGCCATGGAGAAAGGAACGAGCAGGTATTTTCTTTCCTGAATGTACATAACCCAAAATTTAACAAGAACTTACTACTGTGTTAACACAGGGCTTTTGATCCTGTAATTTAGAAGGCTGAACTACTTTGAGCTTTACCATTTGTGTTTAACTTCAGCTACGTGATTGTTGTTAGAAGTGAAAACTTAAAAGCTCACTTGTACATGGCTGTTTGTAAATTCAGTTCTAAAACACAATACAACAAACATCATTTAAACTTCTGAATGTGGTGAAATGCAATTATGCTGTTACTTTTTTTTTTTAAACCCAAACTTCTCATTTCAGAACTTAAATTATTTCTCCTTCTTTGTCACAAAATTTTAGGTATGTAGTTTGGAATATCTCAAGACTAGTGACCTTTCTTAGTCATACTGTAGATTCCTAAATTTTCTTGAAGATTTATGCCCATCAAAACTTTAAAGGGATTATTACTATAATGCACTATACCTTAGGTCTTCTTTTGTTTCTAATTCTCATTATTCTGACCTCAAAAGAAAGCTAGAGGAAACCAAGACACAATAAAGATATATTCACAAATAGCACAAGTATTTCAGAGTGGTTCAGATGCCTTACTAACCAAGGATAGAAATGTATGATTTTGTCTTATTTTTCCATCCTGTACGTATATTCCACATATATACATAAATTTTAGAGAAGATGTCAGTTTCTTCTGACCATCAGAATGATTAAAGACTGTCTAAATAATATAAACAAAGTAAAACATTTTCACCGGAAGAAAGATTTTCTCGAATTAATTAGTCAAATCAGGGTACTACTTCATTTGAAAACACTTAAGAAGGGAAACTTGAAGTAATTGTATAAGTTAGGAAAAAAGAATGTATTTTATAAAAGAGTACTATTACAGAGGAAAATCCATTTGAAAATCCATCTGTACATATGCCATTCAGTCACAACTAGAAGAAAAAAAGTAGATCAAGTCACACATAACACTTTTGCCTTAACTTCTGAATCAGAAGCTTAATAAAACGCCCCTAAGTATTAAGTCATGGAGAGAAGCAATTGTATCTAATATACCTGGGGTTCTGTTCACCCATTTTAATCAAGATGTCAGCTTCAGTAATATCTTCACCATGAGCACCATGTTCTTACTCAAGGGAAAGGGCACATCTCAGCACACTAATGACAGAAAAAACTTTGTCCAACAAAGGAGAAAAAAATCACACTTCCCAAAATGGTTCTCACAATAGTGTTCTGCATCCTGCTCTTTTATAGACACTACAGATTTCTGCCAAAAGCCTATGGAAACTATCCCAAAGGGAAATAGTATTAGAAGACAAAAATACTATTTAAAACTTGGCCATGGGAAGTGGGGAGCAGTAGCGTATTTAGGGAACTTGGATATAATATGCTTAAGCAGATCTTAAACTATATTTCATGTTATAATGACATGTTTTACTTCTCTAACCTTAGAAGGAAATTGTTTCTTTTGGGTGCAAAATAATTAGGTGTATGGCAGTAATTAATTAAAAAATTAAGGTCTACAGTATTATTTACCATTTAATACAATACTATTTTAATTAAACGTCGCTTTTGCTTTGTTTTTTTTAGCAGAAAGTTATGACAGCAGGCTAGTAGCTCTGGATAGCTTATGTCACAGGATCAAAATTATGATGCAAGAAAAAATAATAATAGCAGACAACAGTATTGACATGTAAACATCTTTTCTGTACTAAATGAAACAAAAAAATTAGAAGATACCTGTACTCATAATGAATATATGATCTATAACAAGATGTAAACTTTTGGTGAAGGGTTATTTGCATAACTTGCTATTAAAATTTATGTGCAGGTGGAGCGGAAATAAGAACTGAAGTACTGTCATTCTCTTGCTTCAGTTCATCATGTTTGGGGATTTTTTTTGTTTTAAACACATTTTGCCTATTTTTTTCTTTATATTCTTTCTATTTTTCTTGGATTTTCTTTTGCAATTATTTTAAAATCTGACAATCCAGATCATCTTCTAAATAACCCCTACATTAAAAAAACAACTAACAATAATTTAAGAATTAAATCTTATCAATCTGATTAGCATATGCAAACTTCTAGTAAATGTATTACTTATAATTTTCATAATGGAGAGAGTCAATGACATTTTTTTAGAGTCATAGGAAACATTGGATTGGAAAGGACCTGAAAGACCTCCAGTTCCAACCCTCACTTGCCATAAGCAGTGATGCCATCCACTAGGCAGGTGGCTCAGAGGCCCATCCAACCTGGCCTTGAGCACTTCAAGGAATAGGGCACCCATAACTTCTCCGGGCAACTTGTTCCAATGCCTCACAAGCTTTTGAATAAAGAATTTCTTCCTAACATCTAATCTAAATGTCTACTTTTAACTAATTTTCAAGTAACACACAAATAGAATCAATGTGCATTTATGTTTCCCAGTTCCACTCCCCATGAAAAAGACATCAGGAAAATGGCACATCACTATTTTTAAGAGAAAGGAGTTTTAAACATTTATGGGATAATTTTTCTTAGAATCCCTAGAAGCACAATAAACTTGATCATTCTCCCTCTACCCTGAATATTACTTCCAAACAGTTACACATACCTTGGGTTCTTACATCTTTTCTCACCCTCATTTAAAAACTCAAAAATTTTCTCCATGTATTTTGCCTTATGTGTAAGATATGAAACATGGTCAAAACTCTCTTTGACTCCAGCGGAAGTAAGACTTGGCTGTGATACTTAGAGGAACCAGTGACGGAATGCACAGCATCTAAGTTTCCTAGACACAGGTTTATCTGTTTTATTTGTGTTTGCTCTTGGGGTAGCATTCATTAAACAAGTGTAAATATCATTTGAACTACTGAAGTGTGGTAGACACACATACCCAATAAGACTTCAATTATATATATATTTTATGGTAATTTAGAGTAGAAAAAATAATAGTCCTCTTCAACATTGCATTTTGAGCCTTGCTCATAGTGCTTCAAATTACATTGGTATCCATTCTTTGTGTCCTAAAAATTTGGATATTATAGGATTGTAGACTTCACGAGGATTGCACTCATCTTTGAGGATTGTGATCTGATCTAGCTAAGTGACGGTATGTTCGTGTTCTTTATGTTGTAATGCAAAGCACTGCAGTAGGATGATACAATAAAACCAATCTCTAATGTGATAAATGATGGAATATCAACAATAAAGTCACAAAACATACATCTTTCATACAGGTATCTCATATCATACACAGTTCTTCATGAGAAAATACTTGGAGAGGTTTTTTTTTATTTTTGTAAAACACAGAAGAACACAGTCACAGCTTTTGAGCAACAGAACTCTGGAAACAGCTATTTACAAAAATGTTTTGAATCATTACCTTTTCATAAACACACACACATGCCCTCTTCCCTACATGATTCCTTACTCTTTGAATATGATTCAACAGTCACTTTGATTTACAATTGAGAGATGTTGTAATGAAGTTATAAATAAAAACATTATGTAAAGAATGATGTACACGTGGGAATAATATTAAAAAGGACACCTGCCATGTTGCTTTTCATTGTACCCAGTTAACTTCCTAAATCTCTGTATTCCCCTGCTGCAACCTGTTGGTACAGATATTAGCAGACTTGAGTTTGCATCCCAGAGCAGATGTCCTGTGACAGTACAAGCTGGGGAGAACCTCTGAGGTGTTGCTAAAACTTTATGTCTCCTGCTGGACACACTTCTCTAACAAACAAGTGATAAACATTATCTATTTCATATACGTTCATAAAAGCAAGAAACAGTAGTGGGAGCTTACAGAGAAAGTCAAGTAATAAAATGCTGAGATAAATTAAGAAAAAAACTTTTACAGTATTCTGATTGCTAGAATGCAATCCCTATACCAGCTAAAGGTTGTCCCTGTTTTACCTCTACTGTACACACACACACACACATATTTGAGGTAATTGTCTCTGACATTTAATAATCAGGAAGATTGCATGTAAAAAGAAATGTTTATAAAGCTTCACCTGGTAGATTTTTGGCAGATCCTCCACATATTAAAAAATAGACTGATAAACCAATAAAGAGAACATATAAGCTCAGTAGCCTTTGGTTGGGTGGTGTTCTGGCTTCCCACCAGATGAAAACAGAGCAAGGAAAAAAGCAGTGCTCAGGTCCAGTTGATTTTTTTCTTCTGTGTGCAGTAATGCAGCCTGATAACACATTTAGCTCCCTAGAGATGATGATTTTTCCTGTTGCTCTGCTGTAAAGTTGTTAACCCACAGAAACAGACATGTTAGAGAATTCACCACGCCAAGGATTCAAAGCTGAAGAGCTGTAAATCCAGGGAGCTAAAAACAAGCAACTTTTAACATAGGAGTACCTCTTGGCCTGAAGAGAGATTTGGGGAACATTTAGAGCTCACATTACCACTGTTTCTTCTTTTTTTTTTTTTTTTGGCTTTCAAGTTTTTCCAGAAATTGGACAGTAGATGAAGTATGGGGTTTTTTATCAAAAAACACGTGTTCATATTAGTAGACCTGAAGGTACAGGATGTGCAGTGTAAGTGTTGTTTAGTCAATCAATATTTCAGTGAACTGTGCCTCTAGTTTCTACGGTCTTTTATTGATAGTTCCAAACTATCTGGAGAAATTGAAAGCATATTATGATGGGGCATCCTTATGTGCAGTGAAGTCTCTCTTCATAATGTTCTACTCAGGCATATTTTAAACTTCTCATAAGAAAACAGCTTATATTCTTTTAATTTCAATTTTCCTCCTTTACAATAAATGATACATCGAATAGTATGTTATTAAAAAGCTCATAGCAGAATGTCTCTTAAACCCTTATTTTCTGCCCAAATAATCAGTGTTTTGCTTCCATTTCTGTCTGCCACATAATATTGAAGAATTAACTATATAGTAGATTTTTTTCAATTTATGATGGACATAATGTGTCGTTAAAGTACCTTGGTGTTTACAAACTTGATTTCAAGTGATAATAATTAATCAATTAAAATAATGTTATCATAACCCTACATTCATCCTATTACTACTATTCAACAGTACTTCAATCTTCATTTGACCCCCCTGTACTAGTGCTGCAACCCAGTGGTGTGATAAGGTACAACATTATTCTTCTTTGACCTGCAATCTGCCTGTAAATATGGTTAACAGACCTAGCAACTAAGTCACCTGCATAGAATTATCCAGATGAGACAGGCTCTATTTCATTCACATGTTTCCTTGGGAAATCACGTTGAGATCAGGAAATTATTCTCTCAGAATCAGAGGCAGATATTATTTTCAAATTACATTTTCTTACTTTTCCATTTAATTATTTAACAAGAAAAAACCTTATATTACTCAGCTGAAATTTGTATACTGCTTTGCATGTATAAATGTGTATTTTATGAATATGTCTCTACATTTAATTATGTGTTCATTTGCTGCCACATATAACATTATTTTTGTGTGTTTTTCAACTGCAACTAGGCACAGAAAAGAACAGTAACCACAGTGTCTACTGTGAGCACATTTCAGTATTTCATCAGTTTCTTCACAGATCCTTTGTCTACTGAGAACATGCAAGTATGAAGTTTTAGTCTATCTACACTCATTTACTCTAAAGCAAAACCAACAAAACTGTTTAAGAATATATAAGGTCCTACATATATACTCTTTAAGATGTATTTTGCTATTTTCTTCTCCGTGGAGTGTTACAAAGCATTATGAATATAAAAGGGTTGGCAAGGCAAGCAGCCAACACATATTTTCCAATGTTATCCAAAGTAACAAAAAATCAAATAATCAGAACCAGTTTCAAGCTTAAATATATGCCTTATACTCAGCACTCTTCAGACATTGCAAAGTTCCTACTTGAGTGTACAAAATTGTCTTGACACCACACATAAAAAACCAGAGAGAAATCTAACCTAAAATTAACAGAAGCTGCTAAAGAAATGACCTCACCTCTTCATTCAAACTTTTATGTAACAAAGTATATAAAAATATGAGAAGACTCTCTCAGGCACAAATTAGATTAACAGTTTATAATCCAAGAAGTATTCCTCTCTTGACATAAACCCATATTGACTCCACAAAGCTGTTTTTCAATTCCTGAGGAAGACAGCTTATGTTTCCTTCTTGCTTTTCTTAGTTCCCTAAGTTCCTTCTTTCTTTTCCTCCTCTGAAATAGCACAGATTACTATTAAATTCAAAAAGTAAACAATTAACATAAAAGTTTGAGTAACTGGAAAAATCTCAATAAATGCTTGTACCAGACTCATAATATCCCCAATAAACAGCATATTTAAAAAGGATTTAGAGATTCAGAAGTATGTTCCAGTCTCCCACTCTCTGCTTTTCCCCTCCAGTAATGTCACCATGTATATTTAAAGCCTACTAGCTTTAAAAAAAAAAAAAACAAAAAAAAAAAACCCACAATTTTCTACAAACCTGCTTCCTCACCCTGTGCACATACACACCCATATATGCATATACACAAACATGCACAACAAGTTGTATAACTCAAAAAATACCTTAAAAGCAATGGGGATGCAGTTGGGATAATACAGATGCTTTTACTGAAATGAAAGATGAAGATTATAGGCAACAGCGATGATAGGTCAGTTTTAAAATGCTGGTTGCTACTTGTCACTGACTGCACGTGCAGATGCATTCTCCTAAGCCGAAGGACTGCTAGAGTTCTACAGCTGCAAGTAGACTCATGTACAGTATTAGCCTATTGAAAATTCCTAACACAGCTGACAATACCATCAATAGTTAGTAGTTGGAAGCATGGATTTAGACTTGTATTGTGCTGCATTAATTTAACAGCACATCAAATATGGATTTTATTGCAGCAGTGACAATGAATGCTCACACAGGTGTAGACTAAATTTTTCCTCCCTCCACCTTTTCCTTTCTTCCCCCTCCTTTTCCCTTCTCCCTCCACTCCCTCTTTACTGAAATGTCAAACGAGGCGATATTTTCCCCATTTGTGTGCATATAGCTCTGTACAGATATTTGAAATATTGCCTGTATTCACTCTGCTATCCCTCTCCACAGGGATTTCCTTCATAAGAAACATTTGCTGCGAGTGTGAGTGTGGATAATTTTTCTGAAATTCAGTTCAGGGCAGAACGAATAACAGTGAAAGCTGCAACAGACTTGCACAGGTATACAGTAAGTGAGGGCACATATGTGTACGTTTCATGCTATGTTCATAACTGTTACACTACAAAAAAACTGTGCTTTTTTCAATTCAATCACTATTGTTCCCCCCACACTGAATTTGTAAGAACTGAATACAGATGGAAACTGCTACTTAAAAGAGAGCCTGCTTACTAGGAGAAAAAAAAACATAAAATGCTTAGTGTTTCAATCTTGAATACATATAATATTGGTTTAATTTGAGGAGTGAATGCACAGCAGTTATTTCCTATCCCTTGTATCATTACTTCTGACACATATTTATAAAATTTAAAAAGTTGTATATAGTAGAACAAATATATGAATTGCATTAAACACCATGCTGTAGCTCGTGCTATAATAATTATAATAATATCAGTAGAAAGAAAATAAGAAAGGTTCCTACCTTTTATTCTGCTTCTGAGAAAGTCCACCCCAACCAAATGAAAAACGAGCTATTAGAGTCCTTTTTTTGGGTCTGTTTTCTCCTGTTATTTTTTAAGACTGATCCTACTTGGATCTAACTCAGGCTTTTTCTCCCAGCATCACTTAACTCTGGACAGTCGGGAACCAAAGCTAAGGGGGAGCTCTCCCTCCGACTGGCTTTCATTCAGAGTTCCAGATTGGGGAGGGAGGTGGGGGGGGGAAAGGAACACCACCACACACACACACAGCGTGCCCAGATACACACACACACACACACACATACACGCACACACACACACGCTGTCACTCTCCCTCCGAGGAGGGGAGCGGGAGAGAGAGGCGCTGCTGACAGAGCCGCAGCACTTACCCTGGGAAGGTTGGAGATCGGGGAAGTGCAGGCTTTTCCGAGCACACAGTGATTTGCAAGTGAATGCGGTGGGAGGGTACAGCAAACGGAAAGCTTTTTTTGTTAAAGCCTGTCGCCCTCCCTTCACTGCCAGAATGGTTCTCTGGTTTTGAAGTCTAAGCCTCATCTGCTTAGCTTGTCGTACTAATGAATACTGAAAACACCTCCGCTTTTTGTGATGTGTATTTCTTGATTGAATATAACCACTTTACTGTATCACCAGTGATCTTACAGGAATGTTTATTAAATATATATATGTACATATTTTAAAAAATAGCATGCTGCTAAGTTAAATGAAATGCTTGGAGGGCTCAGAAGAAACCAGAGAGTAATTTTGTTTATTAAACTGCTTTTCCTATTAGATTAGAAACATTTTGTGATTCTGAGATTTTTCCTCATACTTCACTATTTTGCATTATGATTAATACAAAACAAGACAGGTTCATATAAAATTAGGTATTTTCACATTTCCAGAGGTTATAAAAAAAATTCAGCATCACTACTAATTCCCCATAATATTTGCCCCTTTTGATACTTGTGATACCTCTTTTTATTTCAGTCGCTGTATTTGGAATTCACATTTTGCAATGTGTTTCTTTTCATCAAGTTAATCTGAGTGGGTTTCATGTTTCTAATACAGCAAATTGGACTTAGCACAATCCTCCTTGGATCATATCAAGTTCAATCCTTTCATTGTGATACTGTAGAGGGTTATGTGTACGTTAGAAGAGATTTAACAAATAGTCACATAAGATTAAACCAATGGATGTCAGTATTGCTCTATCTAAGAAGTGTCATAAGGGACTTTCTCTGGTTGTAGAAAAGTCTTCCAAAAAAAGAAAAAAACATAACCAAATTATCTTAAAATAGAAGCTGAAAAATGTATTTGGGAGTGAGGAAGAAAATAACAGTGAAAACTATTTCATTGTTAGAAAATCTAATACAGAAATAGACTACTGGCTGTTGTTAGGCTGCTCAGTGTTACCTATTCTGCTTGTTCTCAGCTTCTGTCAGGAGAAAAGACAACAAAAAAAGAAAGGCAAGATCCTTATCATGACTGGTATCACTTCCTAATGTAACCACCTGCTGTTGGCTTTCTCTTATTTGTAATAATTAGGATGAACAGAAATGACCCATCACCTAAGCACAACCTTTTGGCAGATGAGCAAGTCAGCATTTAAGTAACATGCTATACTAGCATATGAAGACATCATCTGGAGATAGAAACACGTAAAACAGCAAAATCCCAAGAGGAAGGGTAGGGGGAGTATCGTTTTACTGCCATATATGAAAAGATTTGTTTCTGAAAAAATTATCTACTGTCACAGTTTTTTAACCTTTCAAGGAAAGCAATTAAATTCATTGGCTTTCACTGTACTTGGGCACATAAATACACAGTGCCATGTATAAAACTTCTGTAAAAAAAATTCTTTCCTTCTCCCTTTCTCATTGTTGTATCAATATAAAAATCAGAACTGCCATATGTCCGTCTGCTCCTGGTTTCCAAAGACTTTCATTCTCAGTCCTTTCAGAGGAAAGGAGAAGGCTGCAGAATCTAACTCTCAAGCTTCCTAGACTCTGGCAGAATTTGATATTGCGCTATGTAAAGATACATTCACAGTTTCCAGTAATCAATTTGGAACTGACAATATTGAGGCATCTATGCTCTCTTCCAAGTTTACCCATTTATTTGTGCAAAATTGGAAATGTAAGATTTTTTTATTTTGAACAAACCCTATCACATTGGTCTGAAGGTAAAGTTCATGGTACTTTCTTTTCTGAAAGTACCAACTGTGCTTTTGTCTCCTAAAATAATAGAACTAGACTTTGAATCCATAGTGGAAAGCTGACGATTGTCTTAGAATAAAATGTTCACTTTCATTTTGGTATTACCAACAAATTAAATTATGATGAAGGGAGACATAAATATGTGGAAATATATGGAAATGTGAAACATGGCTTGGAAATATCTTTTTAAAACTGGACTGCTTTTTGGACAATGAACAGAATATTAAGTGTTAAATATTTCCTTTTAACATTTTTTCTTCTGTCATTTAAGTTGCAACCAGGAAGTAGGTAATAAATGACAATTTTTGTATATACACAAAAGTCTATCCTACACAAGCACACACACACACACAGAGGGAGAGGGAGACAGAACTATGCCACATTCTGAAGTCAAAGAAAATAAATGGTCTAGTGGAATTATTCTGGAACAAGAAAGTCAGAGACCATGAATGTGTGCTTGCTCCCTTTTCTGCAAAGCATTTTGGTATATTTCTTTTAGGGTTTTATTCAGCTAGAGTGAACCTATCTTATCTTAGATGTATATTAATTTATTCTGGCATAGTTACTGCAAGTCACACTTGCACCCTTAAACTGGACTGACTTTGGGAGTTAAGGTTTAACTCTAGAAAAGCCATACTTTGTCATGAACTCTTGTTTCTGTTGATATGGTCAGTTGCTTAAAATCCAGTATCTATGTATACTGAATAGTATAGATGCACATGGGCATCTAAGGCAAAACAGTTATTCAACCATATACTTATTCATACACATGACAGTAACTTTAAAACAAGGTGGCATCATAACCTATTTTTTAACGCTGCTTAATAATTCCCATTAGAAGAATCCTTTTAGAGTTGCTTATAAATTTACCAAACAAATTATTTAGGATTAAATTTTCTACACTGATGGTCTGCCTTGGGCAGAAATAATTTAAAAACATTTCAGCCAAAATGATACTGAAATTTCAGAGAATCAGGAAAAATTATAAAGCTGAAATTTTCTCACAGCAATAAAACAACATTCATGCTTTGAAGGCAGAATGTGAAACTCCACGGGGTACAGCTGGCCTTTGAATCAGAGAAGCTTACCAATGGTGACAGATTAGGTCAAGGAACATTAAAATAAAGAAAGAGTGGTAGGAGCAGAAGGAGTGGAGGCTGGAGGATGCATTCTTCTTGACCAGCAAAGAGAAAAAAAAAGCAACAACATATTTCTGATAAAGAAGCAAGAAGGAAGAAACAGTGGTGGAATAGGGGGAAGGAGACTGAACAAGGAAACTTGCAGTGGGGAGGGAAGGAAGGGCAAAAAAAGAAGCACGCAAGATAAAATTTCAGAAAGAGAGATAAAGACCTTACCAGGGTCTGTAATGTTGCTTTTTGCCATCTCTGTCTTCAAGGTAGGCAGTTTTATCCTCTGAAGTGATATATCTAGTATAACGCCTACTCAGACTGCAGTGGAGATGCTTTTCTTGCTTTTCATTTCTGGTTGCAATACTGGCAGAGATCCAATAAGCCAACAGTTGCATTTTTAGGAAGATGAAATATGTGGAATTAGACCCAGTATTTTCCTAAGCATTGCTATTGGCAAATCTTTGTCAAACCTACTGAAATTCTCTCCACTCAATGTTAGCTCACATGGAATATGAGAGCACATTAGTAGCCTCATGAGCTCATGAAATAGTGATCAATGTGGTGCTTGCAAAGACTCCAACCCTAGTAATGAATTGTATGTAACCTGATGATGCTATTTCTCCATAGTTTTATTCCATGTTTGATATATTTTTAACCTCTGTAAAACTGTACATAGAAACCTAAGAATAAAACTCAAGTACTCCAAAATTAAAGGCCAGAATCGCTTGTTAATGGTAAATAAAGTTAAAAAAATTTAAAAATATTATAATGCATATATGAAAATAAGTCAATTTATTGCACACATCTCCTAATCACTTTCCATCTTCATTCATAAACTCCAAAAGCACACTTCCTTAATGTACTGGATGAACTGGCCTATGGATAAATCACAGCATGGAAACAGTTGTCTAGAAAATATTGTCTTTTGTAGTGTTGGAGCCAGAAAAATTGCCATAAACTACACCGAATAATGACATTGAAGCAGAATTTTTATTAAAGAAAATATGTGCCTTTAATACAATAATATACCAAAATATCATTGTTCTTGTGCACCTCATGTTAGCTGCAGGATAAGCAAATAATTTTAACATTTCCCTAAGTTCTGCATGTTTGAATCTGAAGTCTTAGTAGCTTTACAATGATTGCATGCACATCAGCATATGAAATGTTTACTATTTATTCTTGAAATGACCAAGAATGTACTAGGTACTTAGGCATGAAATATAGTTGGAGGCCACTAGTTGGTGGTATATGTCAGGGATCAATATTGGGTACAATGCTGTTGAACATTTTCATTAATGGTCTGAGTGTACCCTCAGCCAGTCTGCTGCTGACACCAAACTGGGAGGAGTGACTGATGTGCCAGAAGGTCATGTTGCCATCCAGAGAGACCTCAACAGGCTGGAGAAATGGCTGACAGGAACCTCATGAAGTTCAACAACGTGAAGTGCAAAGTCATGCATCTGGGGAGGAACAGCCCCAGGCACCAATCTATGCTGAGGGCTGACCAGCCGGAAAGCAGCTTGGCAGAAAAGGACCTGGTGGTTCTGCGGGACACCAGGCTGAACACGAGCCAGCAACGTGCCCTTTCTCCAAACAGGCTAATGGCTGTATTAGGCAAAATACTACCAGCAGGTCGAGGCAGGAGATTCTTCCTCTCTGCTCAACACTGATGAGGCCACACCTGGAGTCCTGTGTCCAGTTTTCCAGTACAAAAGAGACATGGACATACTGGAGAGAGTCCAGCAAAGAATGATTAAGGGACTGGAGCACCTCACATATGAGGAAAGGCTGAGAGAGCTGAAGTTCTTCACACTAGAGGAGAGAAGGTGCAGGCGGATCTTGTCAATGCACACAAATACCTGAAGGGAGGGTGCAAAGAGGACAGAGCCAGGCTCTTTTCTGAGTTGCCCAGTAACAGAACCAGAGACAATGGGTACAAAACAAAATGCAAGAGGTTCTCTGAACATCTAGAAACACTTTTGTAGTGTGAGGGTGATTGAGCACTGGCACAGGTTGTGCAGATGGTTGTGAGTCTCCATCCTTGAAGATATTCAAAACTCTAAACACAGTCCTGGGAAACTGAGTCTAGATGGTTTTTCCTGAGCTGGACTGAGTTGGACAAGACAACCTCCAGAGGTCTCTACAACCACAACCATTCAGTGATTCTGTGAGAACACACAGACAAAAATATGGGGAAAGAATGACATTAAATAGTAGAGAAGTGGTGGTAATAAAGGAGCAGAGGTTCCCGTGTCAAACAGTCTAAGTAAAGTGGAGGAATACATAGATAATACTAGGAATAAAAGGCTGCTCATAAAGGAAGAGGAGCAAAATATTTCACAGTACATGCATTAAGAAATAAAAAAAATCCAACAGAACAGTACCCAGTCCAAAATGTTACTCTTCTAAAAGTAAATCACCTCTCCATTCAGTTCAGTAGTGTTCGTACCAGCTACTGCTCTAAAAATACCACCATTCCCTTTAATTCTCCATGTAGTCTCAGCAATGTCTTGCAATGCCCCAACTTCTGTTATAAATCCGCTTTTATCTACTGTGATAGGTAAAAAAACCCAAGAAAGTTATTTGACTTCTTTGAGTTTCTGGCATCTCATTTTAACCAAAACACATACCCTTTATTGCAGTTATTTAAAGCCATAAGTAAGTAGCTGCCTCCAAAGAATCAAATAGCCATTCTTTCATTTGTTGCAGTTATTCCATAGTGTACACATCCTGGCATCTGCTAAAACTCTTCTATTTTTATAAATCACCTGCCCTCCTACTCTTCTATCTTAGAGTGTATATTTTCTGTTGATACAACTGAATTTTAGTACAATAAACTAAAAAAATTTATAGTTACCTAGAAAACATCCATAAACATGGGTTTATGTTCCATTTAAAAAGAGAATATAATTCATACAGAAGACTACATGCAGAAAAGATTAAATTACTAAGAAGAATGTCAATAAAACATCTATTTTGTATAAAAAGTTTGTCTATGGTTTACTTAATGATTGTGGAAAAAATTTATAACAACCATAGAGACAAATCTTTATGGATTATAGGTAGAAGTCTTCAAACCACCCATCACTTCTTTAGAATTTAGAACAGAAAGACTACTTTTATGAAATAATGCTGTATTAATGCAAGCAGATGTCTTTTGATAGAACAGATACCCTCTGATTTAGACAAAAATTATTTCTGTATAATTATATGAAAATAAATATGACAAAAGATATCTTTACTTGACTTCACTAAAATTGTTCTGTGGATTTCCCCTTTTCAAGTCAGCTGGTTGTTTGTTATTTTTCTGTTAGTACTGGTTTGTGCATTGTTGAGGTTAACTTGAAAATATGTTACATGGTGTAAACACAACACTGCAATGCAAGATGTCCTTAGTAATAGTTATGTGAAGGTTACCAGATCCTTCTTTTCCTTGATCTATTTCTTAGTTACCATTCAGTGGCAACCACACCAGAAATGTTAAAAACAATTCCAAAAGCTTGTTGTTTGATTCCCATCTAGCATTAATATGTCTCTCTGCATTCATAAGTAAATGATATTTTTATATTTGGGCTTATTCAGATATTTGCCTTAGTTGCATGGTTTTGATTTAGCTATCATATACCAATGTTTTATACATCTATCTGTCTCTTCAGGTTTATAAGAAGGTTTAGAGTCATTCCATTACACTTAAATAAGAATGTGATGTATACGCAATGGCAAATAAATGAACAAATACACAAGGAATCCTTCCTCCCTCGATAACATATCTGGAAGAACACAGATTAAATGTATCAATTTTGCATTTGGCAAGTGTGATGGTTGTATGTTAAGAACAGCTAAACCGCTAAACAGCTTTAGATCAATTGCTTACACTTGAAAGAAGCTATATTTCCACAGAGAACAAAATCAAGTTAAGCATACATTTTCAGTCCAAATAATACCAGGAATTACATTCATAGACAAAAACAAACAGTAAACCATAACCCTGTTCAGAAAAAAAGACAAAAATAAAAAGAAATGCTCCCTTTCAACATGTGTATAACATGTAGCTTCATAACATTTGAATTCAGAGACTTAGGGATATTTTAAGCTCCTTATTCATTGAATTGTTCATATACAATTAGCAGGATCCACTTTGACTTTTTTCAGCTTTAACAGATTATGAAAAGTGCTACTCTAGTGCTATCCTCTACTTGCCAAGAGATACACCTTAGAGTTAGGCTAGCATATAAGAAGCGAAATAAAGAAAGGATCTGTTCTTATGCTCTCCCTGATATAAGTCAAGCTTCCAATGTACAAAGTAGTACTCTTGAGAATTTTTCTTTTATTTCCAAAGAACCTATCTCAAAGAGAATGACAAATAGAGGCCACAAGTTAGACAAAGAAAAAATACAACAAAAACAATCCTCCCAGCTCCAAATCTTTCTTAACAGGTCTTAAATGATTTGCAGTTACCAAGTCCAGCTGCAACCAGCAGGTCTGGAAGTTCAATTTGTAGTCTTTTCTGATTCTTCTGTTTGCACCTACAGATTCTCCCAACAGGAATCAGCCATGTGCTTGTACTCCACCTTTACTTTGAAACACCTCCTTAGTAGAACTTATACTAGGGACTGGATGAGAATTCTGTTTGACAATACAAAACTATGTAACAGTAGAGGTAATTTTTTTTCCTTTTTTTGTTAGAACTGGTTCAGATATCTGTTCTTTTACATATTCTATTTACAAGAATATGTAGGGGGGAATGACTTCAAACTGAGAGTAGGTTTAGATTAGATATTATGAAAAAATTCTTAACTGTGAGGATGATGAGGTGCTGGAACAGGTTGTCCAGAGAGGTTGTGGATGCCCCGTCCCTTGAAGTGTACAGGACCAGGTTGGATGGAGCTCTTTGCAACCTGGTCACATGGAGTGACCTAGCCCATGGCACAGGATTTGGAACTAGATGATTTTTAAGGTCCCTTCCCAAGCTGAACCACTCTATGATTTTATGATTCTTGATTTGCAAACCTAAGCATATTTAGTCTCTTCTTTGATATATATAGTTGTACAAGGAAAAACTTCATAGTTAGAGAGAAGGAAGTTGTCTAACAACAGAAAAGTGAGTGACATTGAATGTTTTATATCCTACTAAAAATAACAGTAATGATAAGTCCCCTGTGGAAGATCAACCTGGACTTTTCCAAATAATTAAAAAAAATATTTCTATCCATTCTAGACAGTCTGGACAATAATCTAGTTTACTTTTGAGAATAGGCAGAGGGGGACTTCACTGTATAATTTCTTACTACCAAAACTCAAAGAGAAAACCAGATGTTTCAGTTCATACACTTAAAATACATGCATCTAAACACTACAGAAGTGATAAGACAGAACCTAGGGTCTTTTACAAAAAGTAAATGAGATTGACAAAATGCAAATCAAATACTTCCAGATTCTGCTTATAGCTATTACATACAAGTCCAATATCATACATAGTCCAATACTCAGATGTAAGAACTGAGACATTGGTAGTAAATTGACATAGGGTCACCTCCTGATGAAGTCTAGATAGCTAAAAGTAGAAATAGATAAAAACTTATCCTTAACTAGAATATGATATGAACAGTAAATGATTCTCTCTTAATTTTGGGAAGAAAAGGTTGAATCCTTTCAATTATTGCTGTCACTGTTGAAAGTTCAATTTTATATTTCAGACTCACATATTGTATGCGATCAGTGATATTAGCATGAATTCCAGAACTGTCATGATAAAGCCAAAAAAATTTGGCAAAAATTCATGCAACAGCAATTTGCACATGAATCAAGAATAAATAAAATTAAGACATTGTAGAACTTCAACTTTTTTTTTTTTTAAATCATTTTACTCTAGTACCTGAAAATGGCATACACATCTCTTAGGACAGAATATGACAGTAGTGATTGTCTTATTGACAGTGTCAGAATTCTCCTAGACCTCACAGGATCTGACCCAATGATTAACAAAAGGGTTAAAGAGGAGGACTGCTACATATTGAAACTAGTTATTAATTTCTTCAATGTGAAATCTTATTCTGAGAAACGTGATGTTCATAATGTGGAGGCAGTCAAGATGCTCAGTAAGTACTGTTTTCAATGGAATGTATAATTATTACTAGAAGTTTTTATCTATGTTTAAAGCATACATCTAGGAGGTAGAAAGTATCAGTAATAATTGATTTCTTATGTTTTAATTATAAGTATATCAGAACCAAATCAGCTAATATTTCATAGAAATGTGTTCTTCTTCTACTAGAAGTCAAATACAGGTTTTATACATTTGAATTCATTAAACTCCAATATTCTGTCATATTGAAAACTATTTCTTGGTCTGATATTTTAGCTGTCCCTCATTGGAATTCTTGGACCAGACCTTCCATCTACATCCCACCAAATGTTCCCACTGTGACCTATTCTGCATTTTCAACCCAGGATAATATCTTCAGTGTTTACTGACTTCATCATCAGAAGCTTTTGAGTTGCTTATGTTTTGACAGAGACCTCAAGAAGCTAGTACACAACAGTGTGAGACTCCAAATGCAATCAGATAGTCTGCAAAGAAACAAGGCAGACAATGGGTGAAAAAGAAATAATGTAAAATTGGTTCACAATTTCAACTGGGACTGAAATTAAAAATTTCTGTTACCTAGGCTGATCCAATTTGGCAATACAGTGGCTTCATCCTTACCTAAAAGTCTGTAGTGTTCTTCCTTTCTACTTGGACTGTCATGTGATCTGGCTTTTTCACATGTAATGACAAATTTCTCCTCAGAAGGATATCCTTAAGGCCATTACTGTCCCTGATAGCTTTCAAGAAACTGAAACATCAAGAGATGTTAAATGCTCTGCTCCCTGACACTTATGTTAGACCATGGTAGCATGAGGAAGAGTCTTATTGGTCCCATTAGACTGACGGAACTGTCCTCTACAAATGCCTCTCTTTGTTTTCTTGTGCACTAATAGGATAAATAATCCTAGAAAAGTTGTGCTGGCAATAGAGACTAATTAAAAGTGTTTCTAACTCAAGATTTGAAGATCATATGTCAGAATAAATAGAAATAAATAAAAGCATCAATAAAAAATAAGGGCAGAAAACTTGGGAAGGTAGTGAACACTGTAAAGAGAAGAGTAATATATAGCTTAACTAACACATTTTAGACTAGACGTAAAAGAAAATAAAAGGTGAGGAAAAATTAAAGTACCACTGTAAAACAAATAAAATTATAACTTGTATAGATGGATGTTAAAAGACATGTAACAAGCTGCAGAAGGAAGTTTTAGTATTTTTGTTGTAAAAGAACAAGGCACTGAAATAAATAACTTTAGAATCTGAGTTCCCAATCACAAAGTTGAATCTCTTCTCTGTATGATTTATGTTGAATTAAGGTGAAAATGCCCAACAACAGGCTCCCATAAAATAGAAGGATTATGCTTTTAAAAAAAAAAACAAAACACTGACAAAACAAAACAAACAAACAAAAAGAAACCTAGCAGATAATTCACTGAAACTCTGTATACGTGCTAAAACAATGCAGCTGGTGCACATAGCACTTTTTTTTCTTTTTTTCCCCCCATATATTAGCATGTCTTGAACTTCCTCAACTTTGCTACAGGAATAGTAATATCTTTCTCTGAGGAAAGGCTAAAAAGACAAGGTCAAATCACTCATAGTAGTTTGCAAAACCATCATCAATATCTGCGAGCAGATCTGTTTGTTTTCTAACCTCTGTATTCACATGTTTTAAATTTTGGGTGGTTTTAGTGAAATCATCATCTCCTCTATTCTAAATCCAATACCAGAGACAGATCAGTCAGGAGACTTGTAGGGATTTAGGTTTTAAATAGCACCCTAGATTAGAGTTCATGCTTTTATTATTTCAGTGGGATACAAAAGACACACAGAACTGCAGGCTGCAGAAGAACAACTCTCCTCACCTGGCAGGAAAGACTTCGGAGTGCAGGTATGTGCTCTACTCTAACCCCAAGGGCAAGTCACTTGAAGTCAACAAATGTTTCTATGTTTGGATGGCACAGTTGCTCCTCCTGGAACCTTGAAATCTGATCTTTCTGTATGGTGAAAAGAATAACACTTTCACCAAAAGAAACACTCATTTTCAAGTCCATCTGTCCTTTAGTGATTCCAGCTAAAAAATCAGCACTTATGTTGTGTGCAGAACTATTATCATTAAGCTCTGAAAAAGATGTGTTAATCATCAGACAAGTTTTAGCCAAATAACAACATACTTAATTGCAACTCCAAATCATGTGATAACTACAGGCAAGTCTCCTTTTAGAAATTAATGTTTCCGGAGTAGGGAAATATATACATAACTGAGGAAATGCCTATGCAGGTACCTTATACTAAAATTAAGTCTGTACTTAATATGAGAAGTCTTCACCATTTTATGTCCAGTTAGTGGTTTAAATAAAATCACTTTGTTACTTGGACAACTGCCCAACAAATAAGTACCCACATCATAAATATGCACACATAAAATCAGTACTCATAAGGGTAGCAACCTTGTCAACAGACTCAACAGAAAAGGAAAGGAGAATTGCTTAGGTGACAGCATAACCTCTGATGCCAAAATAAAAATGAAAAGAGAAACATTAGCACAGAAAAGCACCTAGGAAGTCACATGAGTTTAAAATCAATCAATCAGTTACATTTGATTGTCCCAAAATCAAATGAAAGCTAATGCGTGTAGTGTGTTGCTTCCTTGCTGGTTTTCATGGTTTAGTCAAAATAAGACAAACGAAATTTCTTGCTGATAGTGTAACAAACCACAGTTAAACCAATACTTTAAAGTCACCATATATTACTTTTGTATATGGCTTTATGCTTCTTTGTATGAAATTGCATATAATTGCATATTTCTGGCATTAACAAAAATGAAAGTGCTAGTTTTGTGTTTTGTTAGATATTTTGATAGCAACAGATGTAAATTATTTTCATCACTACTTGCAACTTAGAAATTGTTAAATTGATATTATCCCAAATCTAACTGTAAAACTTTTCTGAGGTTTATATACATATTGTTACCACAATGCTACTAGCAACATATATGTTGCAACACATATTTTGAAAAATATACTGATACATATAGTGAATAAAATTAAATAGATACCTTTCTAGGAACATATTCCTCTTTAACAAGATGTTTTTATGCAGGAGTCAGGAAGTGACCTAAAAGTCGTAGGAAAAGAATTTACCTTTAAACCCTGACCCTTCATCATTTCAGCACAATATGGCCTTTATTGACATAATAATATAATAGTATCATAAACTTCTAAACAATGATTCACAGTTCAATCATTTAATACTTTCTCTTTTTTTGTTCAAAAATGTCACAACATAGCATAAAATGAATTCTTCATACAGCTTGCTAAAAGATCATAATATTCTAGCCTCAGGAAAAAAAGATTACAAAAGGAAAAAAGAAAAACCACAAACCAAACCAAACCAAAACCCACCAAAAGAAAGAAACAAACAAAAAAATCAAGGAAGACTCAAAAGAGCCAAAACTCTTGTATAGATTATCTTTAAACTGCACAGGAGACAAGAAGCTTGAGTATATTGTCTTGTCAGATCATTTATTGTGCTACATTCTGATCCCAAAAAGCAAATATTCAAGAGTTCCAACTTCTGACATTTTTTAATTATGCTTCTGTGCAGTATAACATGAAGTTATACGGTATAATGAAGGCCTACGGGAGACTATTAGCATAGTTCTTTTTGGACCTAGTAAATAATTTTTAATATTCATTTTGTCATAAATACCATATGCAGAATTAGTAATTAAGAGACACAGAAGAAAGAATACAACCCTGAAAAACAGAGTATCATAATTTAACATTTTTAATATAATATTGTCCTTGATTAGTTTTTTATTTTAAGTACAAAAAAAAAAAAGGAAATTTCTTTAAAATGTCTCAGGTCTATTAGGTCTCAGGACACTTAAATTGTATGGAAAATAAAAATGCACGGTACACTCAGAGAGAATACCATGACAGCCTCCTAGGTTTCATTGTGAAGAAAAGAACACTCCTGAATTTTTTAAAAATTGGCATAACTTAAATGAGTCAAAAAATGTAATATTTAATGCTAAACTGTGAAGACCATAGGATTATGCATGGGACATAACTCACTATTAATAGGTACTCGGAAGAAGCTGATAACTGTAGAAAATCTCTTCTATAGGTATTACACAGTAGCTTAAAAGCTATAAAAGCTGTCTAGTCTAACAGCAATTACACATAGCAAGTTCTAGAGATAATAACCTCTATTCCATCTCCATCATAAATGCCTCTTTGGAGTTTTGGCCAATCACTTATCTGTGTTCATCACTACGATGGAGAGATTAATTACAGAATGAATATATTTCACCTTCAATTTATAAATTACTCATGCAAAGCTTACAGTTTCCTTGCATTTCTCCCGCATAATCAATCATTTAATTCTCAGTTAACAATTTTGTTTTCCACTGAAACTCAGGCAACACCAGCTAATTTTTCTTGAAAAATGTATGATAATATGTGGGGTTTTTTTTCTGATTGTGTAAGTCTAGCTTTTAAACAATTGAAATTCTGTTACCGGCCAAAAAATATTGGCAGAAATATAATGGGAAATATCTCAGTTGACATTAAAGAACATGAAATAATTTCAGTAAGAACTAACAAATAATAATTTTATTTATTTAATTTTTATTCATTGGCTTTCCCAAGACCTGTAAAAAGTATCATACTAATGTTCATACCATTCTATTAGAAAGTAACTGGATGTTAACCATAAGAGCTATAAAAAGAATTTATTTACAGTGACTATATGCTTTCTACAAAAGGTATAAAACCATTATATTTTTATAAGATTATTTTGCTATTTTTGCTTTATTTGGGTCTGGAAGAAAAATTCCAAGGTTTTCAGTAAATTTGACAAACTTGAAAGATGACCACTCCCATTGAAACGTCAAAAGATTTTCCCCAGAACAATCTTTTACTCCACAGTGAGAACCAAGACAGAGAGAGATGGAAATAGCGCTTGCAGAGAGTAGCGGTTACATTTTCACTGTGTCAAGTAATATTTAAATAGAAAATACTGGCCAAAAGGAAAAAAAAATCAACCCAAAACATTCTAGCCTACAGAGTTGAGGTCGCTGCAAATGGATTAGACAAACCTTCTATGGATCACCAGAAAAGCAAAAAAAACCCAGAGTAAGACAGCTGTGTTCATTAAAGACATACTACTTTTCTCAAAATGACATTCTTTCTGGGTCAAGCTTACAGAAAGTCAGGTTTTCTGGTGAACGTAATATGCTTTGTTGGTGTAACCTTCACATCATACAGGCAAGATACAATTTTGTTATTTTATAAAAGCATGCTATATTTAAAAGTTATTTTGGATTTAAATCCTTATTTCTCACTTCAAGTGTAGGAATAAGAGAGAGAAATTAATCTTATTAAGATAACCAGAATATTGAAAGCAGCACTCTTATATAACAGTCATATTCTGAAGTTTCAATCCTTTTAGAATAAGTATTTTTTTTTGTTTTCAAGGTATAAATTAGAAATGTCCCTTCAGATTCTGACAAAATAACAACTGAGAAGCAAGAACATTGTGCTTTATTACAAGATGACAGGTATTGCTACAGAGTCAGCCTCTGTCATATGACAGAGATACTACATTTATGTCATGTACCTACTGACTTTCCTTCAGATATGCTGCGAATATACAAGTAAGTGAATAGCCATATCAAGATGTGCTTTGTTTCATTGTTTAGCTTTCTGTGCATCTTTAATGTGGAATATTTTTAAAAATAAACTCCTTTACTTTGAATGGAAGCATTCAGAAGAAAACTTGAACATACTGTGATGGAAAGCCAATTTAAAAAGCACTTCATTTAAACAGTAATATATGTACCCTTAATTTCAAAATATATTCATCTCAGACTTATTTGTAAACTCTGAAAATTGCATTTAGCTTTATTTTCAAGTTAGAAATCATCCTTTACAATTCTTTGTTTTTGAAATAAGAGAAACTAATCCTTAAAAAAAGACTATTTCGTTATCTACTTACCTTGAGTATGAATTAGTTCATTTCTGAAGAACCAGCATCCAGTTTCTGCTTCACAACTGCTGTTGGATTTCTATTTTTCTGTGAAAAAGAATAGAAAAGAGGCATAAATAGGGAAACTGCATTACAATAGAAGTAGTTGTTAAAAGATGGGAGTGTCAAACAAATTTAGGGAAAACCTTCATCTAAGTCATACATTGAATTTAAAAAAAAAAATAAAGCACTTCTAATCTAACCAGCTTTACAGAAATCATTCAGTTTCTCTTGAGCAAAGCATAAGCAAATCAATTAGTAACCAGGGAATACAAGCTTAATTCTTGTATGTCATTCAGGAAAACAGCATGGTGTTTCTAATTTATTTGCTGTTACTTTTTCATGTGAATCAGAACTGAGAGAGTTTCTGCATGGCAAAAGAACTTTTAAACTTAAAAAATTATTTAGGTTAAACTGTTACTGTTGTGTCATTTTCTGTAACAATAATTCTCTAATTATTATTCCCAGAGCCCTAAGTTACAAGGTAGCCATATACAATACCTCCAGGTACGTACAATAGGTTAGGTCTAGGTTATGTATGCCCCAAAGCCCTTTCCTCCATTTCAGAAAAAAGTCTGTTCATATGGAAGGGTGTTCTGCAGAAAACCAAACAGACAACAAATCTTTATTTTTGAGTTAGGAGGATGTATAATGTGGGTTTCCTTCTGTCAAGAATGGAAAAGGAAGCAGTTGTATGTAAGAACGACCCTGAATTTTTTTAACACTTAATAAGTTTTTTCCGTATAATTCTCTTACCATTTAATTGATAAAGATGGGATTAAAGAAATATTAGCTCAAGATGATTATACAACAGTAACTAATTTCTAGTGTAAAAAACTGAGCCAAATCAGGATGCAGTATAGAACTGAAGTACACACTGTACTGCATTCTCAGATGTCCTATCATCTTGAGATGTAAAGACTCACAGCTTTTAAACAACAAAAAATACAGCTTTGAATAAAGTAAATCTTGTGAGGGAATCACAAGGTGGTCAAACAGTAAAATAGTATGTATAAGGTAAAATAGTTTCCAAACAAACTACACTTTTTAATCTAAGAAAAACACAGCTAGCTGCATATACAATTACCTTAAACTGCTCAGAGGTGATATTCCATCATTTTTGAAGGTATTTCTCTTCCCTTTTGGTGTCATTTAGATACATATGAACACACTAAATTTTGTGCTGTATATATTTTTGGCAGTTTACAGAAGAAATCACAGTAATGCACAAGCTCCTACACAGATTTTGTTTAATAAGATAATAAAAAAATTATGTGCGTACAGTAAGGCAGTTGTATATATGACATACATACACAATCTATGAAATTTCATATAAAAAATTACTGCATATATAATAAAACATCCCTCTGAATGTCAGCATATTTTGGGATGGAGGAGTGGGAAGCTGTATGATTTGAACGTTAGATTAAAATAAACAAATAAATTCCTAAAGGAATTAGAGATACCAAAAAAAAGTGATTAATGCAAAAAAACATTAGCCTATGCATCAAAAACAAAGGAAACAGTGAGAAACCTAGCAGCCATTGACAGTGGGAGTGTGTACCTCTGATTGTGTCACAAGATATGCTGACCAAGATATGACATTTGTATCATTTCTCCTGAATGAGCATTTTCTGGTATCTAAGGAAGGGTGAGTGCACACTAAATCTTTAGCACAATTTAGCTTAAAGAGTCAACCAACAAGAAGGAACAAATGGACTGGAAATTAGCCTCCTACAAACTCATAAGTCTTCCAGTAACTCAGAGAACTATTACAAAAAAACACACCTGTTTTTATTTATTTGATCCTCAAAAATATATTTTCTTATTTCTATTGTTTATGTCAGTGCAATATCTAGAAGGTCTCCAGTTCAGTGGCTTTCTGAAAACAAGTTCTACTACTAATATATTATTGTTGTCCCATAAACACCTTATTTTGTTTGAGTTCTGAGGTTAGGTACCAAAGGGAATTAATGACTAAAAGAATGAACTATTTTCTTTCCCTTGACAGATGCATAACTTTGCTTACAGAGTTAAGCAAAGTTAATTAACAAGTTAAGAGATCTGGAGTATTTATCTCAGTCTACTTTAGTAGACTGAGCCATTAGTTACAAAAACCTTTCCTGCTATTACAACTGAGATGAAGTAGGGAAGTAAATTTGTCAGTTTACTTCCATAATTTAAAGAAAACTTATTTCAGAAATAAATACATCACTTTGTCTCGGAAAAAAAAATCTACAAAACACAACTGGCAGGAGGCTTTATTATTATCCATTCAGTAATGACTGAAAAAAAAAAATCAGTTATTTGGCAACCCAGGAGACATCTGCAAACTGATAATACTAGCATAAAAAATGATCAATTTTTGGTAAATATATAATAGTAATATAATAGTTAAATAACAGCTAGAGAGGTTAGGACTGGTACACATCACAAGCCATTACTTGGCACTAACCATTGCCTGGATTTGTCTACATACTGTTAGGTTACCATCCAGAGTGGACAGGTTGATTTTAAAGTGGCATTAAGGATCATGTGTAATGAAACATAATATTTGAACCTTGGTTACATTATTAAAAATTATCAAAAGGATATTTCACCTCTCCCCCAGGCAAAACTCGGTTTAATAAAGTTGAAGGCAAAATCTTTGATTGCGACATAATTTATCAAAAATCGTCAAGTCCCTATCTGTGGAAGCAGAAACTTCTTCACTAGGACTGCAAGCACTTTTTCTTTCTGTTATGTTGAACTTCCACCTGAACATGAGGGCAAACTTCTTTACTGTGTAGGTGACAGAGCACTAAAACAGATTACCCAGAGAGGTTGTGGAAGATATTAAAAAATTGTCCAGATGCAAGTCTGTGCCATGTGCTCTAGGCTGACCCTGCTTGAGCAGGGAGGTTGAACTAGATGACCCACTGTGGTCCCTTCCAACCTTATGCATTCTATGAATCTGTGATTATGTTTGTTCGTTTGTTTTTTTGGGGTTTTTTTTGTTTCTGAGTGTTAAAATTATTCCATTTAAAATATCAATGTATGCAATTTCAGCATGATGTCTTCATTTATTTTTTTGTTACTTAGAGGTGTGCTCCCTAAAAGTCCAATACTGTACATATTAATAACCGTCTGATTACTTTTACTCTATAAGAATATTTACTACTTATATGGAATAAGAATACTCATAGCTATCTATTGTTTTGATAGTCAATATCTATTGACTATCAAAGCATATTGATGCTTATATATTGATATATATATATATCTATCAAATATATATATCTAATATCTATTGACTATCTTCTGCATCTGAGGTACACAGTTGCTTAACTCTACTTGGACAAGTCATTTGTTTCTGTATTTGAAGCTGCCTGGAAAGGCTGCTGTCAGTGTTCAGCTTCTTTTTCAAACCAGCAGGATATTTAAAGTCCCTTGAGACACATATTCTAGAATTTAGAGAAAAACAATAAAGGACGGAAATACAACTGATACCAAGAAGTTATTAATATATTTAATAATGCAGAATCTCTTGGTCTGTAACCAAAGGGGAAAATATTTACACTGTTACTGACACCTTTTCTTCTCTCATTCTTTTTAGAAATAAGTAATTTCTTCATTAACAAAAGTTACAATGGATTTCAGTATTAGGTATCATAAAAAAATGAATTAATTAACTTGCATCTGACTTAAGTTAGGAGGCTACACAGAGTAGTTAATTCCTTGCCTAATTTATCTTGGAAAGGTGTTGTAAAAGTGTTTAATTGTCTTGTTAACCTTGTGCATTTGGAAGACACATTAAATAATGCTGTTTAATGAGTACACTTTTATACACTTTTATATATAGTGCATTACATAAAAATTGTATGTATTACTTTGGAGAAAATTATTTCAGAAACATTGCAATTATATCATATTTTGTCCCTTTCAAAGTAACTGTTTGCAAGAAAATCATACCATCCATTTTATATCTTCATGATCTACACATGGCCAATTTTTTGAGTCATTAACCATTAACATTTCAGTCTCTCACACCTAGGAGAACTAAAAACTGCTGAAACTGAAAAGTAATTACTGGAAAGCAAAGGAAGGAACATTAATAAGTAGGAGAAATCCTGTGATTTTTTTTTTGTCCAATAACAAATCTCCAAAATTAAGTACCTATACTTATCTCAAGCCATTCAATAAAGATAATTTAAGGTTTGGTTTGTAACTGAAACTGTGATATTTTATTAGCCAACCAAATGCTAGCTTTGAATAAACCTAATCTAAAGTTATCTTAAAAAAAAAAAAAAAAAGCATTTCAGATATTTCAAAGTGTCTGAGGCAAGGGATAGAATTAAAAGCTTTTAAGTAACAAAATTAATGTGACATTTGTTCATTATTATGATGCAATAAACTGAAAACTAGAAATGTACAGCAAATAACCAGGGGAGAGAGAACAGAAAGAGGACAACCAGATGCAAAAGTCTTTCAAATAAATGTTGATGTCACCTTTAAACCATAGTAGAGAGATAACATTCACAGAAATGGATATCTCAGTTCAGTAACAGGCACTTACAAGATCACATGTGGAATCTGTGTCCAGGTTTGGACCCCTGTACAAGGAAGATAATGCACTGGAGTGATTCCAGCAAAGGGTCACAAGGGTGAGGAAAAGTTTGCCTTTAAGAAGAGAAAGTGTAAGGGTGATTTAATTGCTACAGACATCTACCTTGAAGGGAGACATTGTGGGTTTACCATAACTAATGGTCAGACGCCCACCCAGCCACTTTCTCACTCCCCCTTTACAACAGATCCGGGAGAAAAAAGGATGAAAAGGCTCATGAGTTGAAATAAAGACAGGGACATCTCCTACCAATTACCATCAAAGGGAAAAAAGAAAACTAAATAATTTCCAAATAAAAGAGATTTCAGTACTATGTGTCCATACTGGGCAGCTGCAGCCACTCCACACAGGGTTTACTGTCCACTGTAGCAACACCTTGTGGACAGTAAACCCATCTCCAAATTCTCCATCCCTTGAAGCCCTATCCCTTAGGTGCTGCACAACATGATGTTGTTGGACTTGCTGTGAGCACGGATTGGACTGATAGACCCCTAGATGACTTGCAAACAAGCAAGTTTCGGGTCAATATATTTATTTACAAGTTGCACAGACCAATTTTGAAATACCTGCTTGGGGCTCTTAATAATGCTAGAAATTATTATATGAAATGAATCACTGGATGGTCAGCACATTTCTGATCTCTGGTAAACTCAGAGTCTGGGAATAATGTAAAGTGTCACTAAGGTTTTTAGAGAGCCCAAAATTATTCTCATTTGTATATGTAAAAGTTAAGCTGAAGAATCAGTAGGAAACATATATGATAGATTTTACATCAATATCTATTTTTGTGTAAAAGGGAATATAATAAAATAATAATAAATGCATTACTTGTTTCAAGATCTGTGACATTTCCAGAAACTCGAAAGATCCAGGTCTGTAGGAGAGAGCTTTAGCTTCTTCCTAGTCCAGATATATTTGAGATTCCTTGTGAACTTTTGACTCAAACTGCTTCAGCACAACTTTTCCTTTTTTCTTTTTTCCCAGCAGCTTGAGGGTAATAGCCATTAATTTGTCCTATGGCCTCAAACATAGCCGCCCTGCTGATACACATTTTTCATATTAATGTTTCACTTAGACACTTCTATCTAAACTAAGAGCTATTGTGTTGTTTTCTGGAAAAACTATGCAGAGACTAAGTACAATACCTTTCTATGTTCATGGGAAAAAGAAAACCCTTTATAATTAAGAAGTTTTATATTTCATGGGGTTTTTTGTAGCTTGCAAAAAAAAAAAGAAGAAAAAATGAAAACAAACACACAAAACCCCAAAAAACCCCACAACACAAAAAACCCTTGCCAAAAGACCCAATGACAATCCACAAGCACTCCACATTAAAGGTTAAATTGAAATACCAAAAAGCACAGTTTAAGTGGTTAAATGGTTACAGAAGGTAGCTAGACATGATAACACGGCAATTGTGATTATGCCATGGAAAGGAAGCCTTACAGTTAAGCTAAGTTTCTCAAAGTTATAGTAGAAAAATAACAAACTAAAAGTGCAGTCACAATCTAATCTGTTCATCCTTAAAGCCCAAATAGAAATCAGATTTTACATGTGTTTCACACGTGAAAAGAAAAAAGTACCTAGTCCATAAAGACATTTTGGAAATAAGAAGACTAAACTAAACAAATCTCAATGATTCTGACAATCTAGGCAGTATTAAACTTCTGAACACTGCTCACAATTAATTCCCATCTTTCTAATTTGATTACCTTTGCAAATTCAACTTGCATCTTAATTAAGTTCTGGCAATGAGAATCCAGAATTTTCTCATGATAAGCCAGGCAAGAATTTACTTAATGAAATGTCACAGTGACATTGGTAGTATTGATCTTGTTGCCCAACTACCTTATGGAATGTTAGTTTTAAAGAAGAAAAGTTAAAGGATCAGATCAGTTGAAAATGTTAAGAGAGGAAATTGACTGAACTTGTGTATGTCAGGTTCCAATAATTATTAAGTATTCTAGTGATATTTCAGTTTTAGAGAATTGTAAAGTCTAATTTCTGTCTTCTTAAGTGTTATAAACCCTCATTCCCCTCACAAAGATATTAATTGTCTTTATTGGTAAGTTAGTTTTTCTACTGTAAGAATTAAGATATTAGCTGCTTCTCCCTTTTTAAATGCTTCTCTCCCTCTAAAACACTACATCTCAATATTTCCCTCAAGATTTCCTTCTTATTATGGTTTTTTCCTTCCCATTTCTTTTAGATCACAACCCTTCCTCATCTCATCCAGTGAAAACAGTAAAATCTTTTCACTCTTTTTGCATTCTTTTTGTACCTCACATTTAAGTTTCCACAGTTCTGAAAAAAACCTAACTTCCTTTTGGCTCACCTCATAGACGCTTTCAGTTCTCTGTTGTTCCATTTCTCTTCCATCTGATTAGGCTGCTCTTGGTTTCAGGCCATGTTTCCCCCGTAACAGCCCTGAAAGTTCAATTCTCAGTAGTCTGGCTCCTTTCCCCACACTTTGAGAGCTGAAGTTAAACAGAGTTTCAAACCACCATTGTCTTTCCTAGTTTTATAGTGATGATTTTCTAGTCAAAACATTTCAGATATTTTTCTCACTTTAAGGTCCTATAATTAAATTAATGACATTTTTATTATGAAATTTGTGAAACTGTTAGATCTTTCATGTAATAGGCAGTATGAAATTTGTGAAACTGTTAGATCTTTCATGTAATAGGCAGTATATATTCAGACAATTTGCATGCTTCTACCTATTTTGGTTAGGATTTTACATACTTATTCAGTGCTGACTGTCGATGCACAATGCACATACCTCAAATATTTTTCTCCAAAATTATCTATAGGCCTTCTTGCAGTTCTACCAACATTAAAGCTTAGACACCATCTTTGCTGAAATGCTCTTAATTGTTTTCTTCTTTTGAGACAGATAAGATGAATCTACATAATTAAATTTAAAAAAAAATTCATTTACTTTTTAGTCCCCTTGTATTCGGAGGATCTGGCTAGGAAAAAGAAAACTTTTCAGTTGAGTTTTAAAATTAATCTAAGGTGACAAAGAGAAGACTGTTAGGCAGCAGGAAATGTAAAACAGTGGGTTCTTTTACTAATGACACAGTGCAAGAGACCAGTACTGTGTGAATCTCTGTAAACTGGTGTGGAAGAGGTGGTTCACAATTGCAATTAATAATCAAGTGTTTTGTAATTAAGTTTACAGTACATATTTAACAGAAAACAGTATGGCAGCAACCCACTGAGTTAGTAATGGTTTCTAAATATATAAACAACTTCTCTTGACAATATATTTCAGAACTCTTAAAGAACCAAATAAATTAGTATGTTCATCTAATATTATGACAAAGTTTTTCAATGGTACTTAGAACTTTTTTGAAGAAATTAAAGAAAAAGATACTCCTCATGTACTTACTCAAACAAATTTACTTTTTTTTTTTTTTTTTTTTACAATAGACCTAACTCACAGACCAGAAAATTACAAGAAACAAAACAAACCAAGGCTATTTTGCTTGGTTTTACTGTGGCTGTCTTTAATCAGAAATTAGGCCTAATTCTTTTCCTTTCCATCATAAATCAATATAAAATGCAATTCAGTTAAAAGAAAAAGAAATAACTGTTTTATAAATTACCATAAATTAACAAAATATTTCCATAATCTAGTTTATGCTTCTGTATATTTTCTCAAAATAAATCCTGGTTATATGGCAACTCTGCACAAACTAAGAATACTTGGAATTGGTGCATGGTACTTTGAAAGCATGTTATGACTATAATTCCTTGATATGATGATCAAAATATTATTTCTGAATTGTGAGAAATTGCTGTAGTATTACGAATCACGTTTTTTAAACATGCTAGCTAAAAAGCCACAAGTTATCTGCTGGTGACCCATGAAGACATATCCACAGATTTAGGTAATGAGCTAATGTGGGTGTTTTTGAAGAATGGATACATTAAGACATGAGATGGACCTTAACGTAGTCACCTGGGGCAACAAAATAACTTTACACTGATGGTTACTTTGTCCAGGCTATATCCCTGGAAACCTATAATGCTTGCAACTCATCTCCACTAAAGTATAAGTTTTTTGGTCATGGTCAGTCATAAGCAGAGGTGATAATTTCTAACATTAGTACTTTGCTTGTCCATCCTACCAGCAGTATCAGAAACAGGGATTCTTATCCATCTCCATTATTCTCCATGATTTCTTGATAATAAGATAAAATAAGACTCTGGTATAGCATCCTTGAGCAATGATGTTCAATTTTGGCCACACTGTCAAACAGTTTTCACTCAGCCCATGTCTACATGCTGCTCCATCACACTGATCCATACCACATGCTCTTCCAGCATCACCAACTTTACGTTTTGCTTGCCCAGTTTTCTGCAAAAATTTCTAAATTCCTTATTCCATCTGTTAGGGCACATTTATTCCGTGTAAGACATACTGTAGAAAGTTCATATCTGTCTTACCTCAAAGTAGTTGTACCCAGTCAGCTGGGGATGGAACATGCTCAAGTACACTGGTTACCTGGCACTGTTTCCATAGGGAATTACAGCATAGGAAAACAATCTTTGAAGACTATGAGTAACAAGTCAAGAGTTTGTGTGCAAGATCAAGAACTCCTTACATCTATAAGTAAATGTCTAATGTCTTCTCCCAAGAATAGGAAAGAAGAGATGAAAAGTGTTCTGAAAAATGTTTTACCATTGCTTGCTCTTACAGATTATAAAATACCCCACAGGTCTCTCCCTGATATTTTCAAGGTATATCCCTTGATAATAAGGTAACTTCAGTGAATTCCAGTCCATCATAACTTTCTTATGCTGATGGTTTTTATAAAAAAAATGATGTAAAGCAGGAAGTACAGGAAGGGTTTAACCAGTGCTGACATAATTATTTGTAAATAAAATTTTAAATAATAGCTGTGATTAAAAATATGTCTTATTCATACACTTTATGAACAGAAGGATTTAGAATCAAGTCTCCACTTAGTGTTTTCTTACAGAAATACCACACTTGATGCTGTCAAGTTTTTTATTCTATGAAGTACCCTACACTGCTAAGAAAAAGAAAAATATAAAGCTAAGTCAGTCTTCTATATCAAGTCTTACAAAATTATTAAATCTCAAGTAAAAATTAATCTGTCCCTGACTACATACAGAAGTAAAACCTCAAAATTGTTGACTTATAAGATTTTTGATTATAATTTCCAGTACACGCATACATGTATATATAGAAGTATTTATCTAACATGCACATTAATGCCTGTATTTCATAGGACAGCATAGATTTCATATGACAGCAAAAATCATGCCTGATACATGATAACAAGAAACTAACAGTAATAATTTGAATTATGAATAAAAAATTTGCTCCAACTTTCTTTCCTCTATACTCTATGGACTTAAAATATTTACAAGAAAATTATCCCTATCCTCATAAAATCCTTTTGCGTTGCAGGGCAGTCACTTAAAAAATTTAAAGTGGAAAGATCAGTTAAAAATGAAATAGAAATTTTTAATTTGTTTTTCACACCGAGAGATTATTGTAGCTTGCAAAACAAAACCTTCAAAAGCTAGAAATATTCATGTCAACACTATCTATATTCAGTTAAGTTTCTTACAAACTGGCAAACTGTTTCTAAGTGACACAATCAAATTGTCTACATAAAATCTACTTCTTTCCCTTGATAGATAATATACTGCAAAGAAGCAAGAAGTTAAGTTTGAATAAAGTCCTTCTTCAACACTGGCCATTCATTGCCTTCATAAACGGAATTTTTTTTTTTTTTTGAGTGTCTGCAGTACTTCCTCTGCAGTAGAAACAAAAATGAGCCATTTCTTAAAGACAGCATTCATGTGTCATCTTCTTGTCTTAGTCCCTCAGCATTCTACAGCTTCTTTGATAAATAAAGGCACTTGTGCTTAACTGAATAGAGAGTGCAATTGAAGTTGCTTTGAATTCTAAGTTTTGAACAGTGCAGCTTAAACAGTCTCTTGCATTAACATGCCAAATAACACATTGCATTAACATGCCAAATAACACATGAATTAGGCTATCTAGTTGTTAAAGTGGTCTGCATTAGACAAATGTAGTTGGATAATGAGGAAGAATCAAACTGATTAATAAGACACAGTTTAGTCTTGCACCACTCAAATGACACCCTGGAGATCCATTACCATCTGGCCTGCCGTCTTTTTCCCAGAAAGATGAGGAATACCTGTTTACTTACTAGCTGTTCATAGCTTGGGAAAGACAATAGGTTGCTACTGCTGAGAGTAGCTACTACCGTCCTTCTGGACACCGGCCGTACAACTGAACTTCTATGGTGTCCTGACAGTTCCTCCCCTTGCACCTCTTTCCCTATTGCACACAGGAAAGACATGCAGGTTGCTCCTAATGCCAAGGAAAAGGAAAATGGTAAGGGCTTCCACTGTATGAGTGATGAAAAAATAAAGGAAAAAGAAATGGGAACAGAAATCTAACCCCTGCAATTGCCAGTTTTGCACTGCACCAGTGCATGGCTGTGGAGATCTTATATGCCTGAGAGATTTTAGCACACAGTAACAAAACACACAAACATTATCATAGTGTCTGAAGGAAGAGATGTGACCCTTATGTTTAAAGTAATGGAGTCTAAACTGACACAAATAAACAAACAAAAAGAAAAATTAGTACAGCAGTACAAAAAGTTTGTTGAAGTTGCTTAATTTTGCTTTTCGACTTAGAGTACAATTTATTATTAAATAAATACATCAAATTTGGAGATTTAAGCACCTCCTCCTGCCTCAGATATTGCAAAACTCTGCAAATTTAAAGGAAAGTATAACGAATCGTGTCATTCATACATTTCAAATCCTCTTTTTTTTTTATATGTAATTCCTTTATTTCTAGCTCATTTTCCAGTGTAAATAGCTTGTCTAATAATTCATTAATGTATTTTGTAGCATCCTCTGTTTCCTTTACTATGCATCACATCTTCAACTGTATATAACTTGAAAAGAAATTAATTACATTCCCAAGCAGACATTTATATTTTCATCATTTTATCTTATCTCTGTTTTAAGAATTCACAGAACATTTTTTTCTTAGAAAAGTTTTTTAAATATCAAGAATGACTATATATTAATATTGATCTGTTTTTATTTTCACTTTTTTAATGAAAACTATGAAAAATATTTATGAGGGTAAGCAAGTCATTAGGTCTGACATTCAACATATATTTCATACAGTCCCCTACAGAGGCAGGTAAGAGGTTCATATATTTGCAATAATAGGAAAGACAATTGTGATAGAATGGTGATATCTTGCTGTATTATGGTCTGTTCAGTGTAGACATAGTCACAGGATCAGTTTTCCTCAGTCAGAAAATGAAACAGACCTTTCATATTCAGAGAAAGGGAATAACCACTGAACTAGCTGATATGAATTTAACAACCAAACTGCCCTACCATATATTTTCAGCTTGAAGGATGCTAATAGTCCTAAATTTATAAAGATTTGGAGGTGGGAGGAAATGAAGGACACTGCAACATACAGTGAATCGACAAAAACCCTCCACTTCAAAAGTATATTATGATGTTCACATACCATCATTATTTGGTTAGTCATAGTGAAAATAACTTCTCAGTGAAATAGTTGAATACAGTTAGAAATCTTAGATTAAAAATTTAACTAGGAATTATGTGTCTGATTTTTCAGCTGAAATACCAATGCATAAATGTTACACTAAATATGGGGTTCTTGACACACCATAGTGCTAGTAGTTATACTAAATTAGATAATATCTATACAATTACGAACACCAACAGTTATGTGCCATGTAGCTCAACAAAAGTATACTCTATACTGTATAAATAAGGCATACCTCGATTATCCTAAAAGGAATATGTGTCAATTTAAATTATTCAATTTTTAGAGGGTTGGGGAGAAAAAATTATTTGCGAATAGTATAATCGGATTAGTAAAAAAACCCTTTTCTGACAATATATAATCACAGTTTACATAAAATATTGATTTTTCAAGAATTGGTAGATTATTTTTTTCACAGAAGTTGGAGATAATTTAAGTAAAAAGTATTAAAAATATTTTTACATTTAAAACATTCCTACATTTAAAGCTTCCTAATGTTAAGAATGAAGCTAAAATCCTTTTCCTTGCTGTGTTACAGTACATATGAATTAATTCTGTTGTAGATATTTCTGTATACGTTGTAGTTCAGTGCTGTGTATTATCTTACTTACCTGCTTACCGTATGAGAGCTCTAAGATATCAGTGTAATGTACAAAGAAAATACAGGTCACTCTGAATGAAAGTGCACAGACACTACTTTGGAACCATGACTGATTTGTGCAAACTATACTTCACTGCGTATTTTGGTTTTTTGTTTTGTTTTGTTTCTTTGTTTAAACACATGTAACTAATAGTCAGCAGTAAATGGCTCTGGCAAATAAAATGAGCTTCATTCTCCTATGCCTATGTTTTATTTCTGAAACTGACAATAGAAAATTAACTGCTTTCTAAACTTGTTTTTATGTGATATGAAGGTTTCTGTTACGCAAATTTACTGAGGACAATATCTAGAGCAAAAATATACAGGTGGGATAATCTAGGCCTGTGGAAGCAATTGATCTGGTATAAGGGAAACAGATGTAAAGAACTAGAGATCATCATGTTAATCTGTATTAGATTGAATATAATTCTGTGAAGGAATCTAAGGTATATTTCAGGGGAGGGGCAATCACTATTATTGTCCCCATCCATTTCTTTTAGATTGCATAATATCATTTGACTTTCTCTCTTTCAAATAAGTATGCAATATATGTACTGTATATGTAATATATGCACTGAAATACAAGAGCAGAAAGAGAGAAAATAATTCTAAACAAAAAATCAAAATATTTTTAACAAGTATATATTCTTCATTGTTAGTAATACAAAGTTTCTAAATTTGTCTAAATTTGACTTGAAATATATCATAGTAGCTCTAAAACACAGGAAAGAATGTTGCTACCATCTATGTCAGATGAGATGACTACAATTCACTTCAGTACTTTATGAATGTGTATAATACAACATGTGATAACAAACTCTTTCAATTTCTTTCTCCAAAGCCCATTCCTACCTAAAGTGTTGAAAAAAGATCAGTGAAAATACCAGTATGTTTTCTGGTTTTGATTGTTAATACTTAGATCTTTTATATTTCTCTTTTTTTTTTTGAAAATAGGTACTTAAGCAGACTAATTTATTGGAAGAATTAATGATTATACTGATATCTAAGGCTGTTTTGCTCTGAAGGAAAAAAAATATTTGTTATGTGAGAAAATGAATGGAAATAGAATTACAAAAAAAGAAAGTAAATTACCAAATACTATTAAAATATTGTCCATTATTTGATGCTCACATATAGAAATTAATTTATTTTAATAATATTTTCACATTCAAGATTTCCTTTGGTCCAAGTTAAAATTATCTAAACAGGACTAACCAAGTAAAATTTACACTTGGCTAGTGACATCTACAACAACTTAAGGCTTCTACATGAAACTTACTGGGCTCCTGGGATTTTACAAGCAGTAAGAGAGAGTAGCATTTCGTTTTCTTTGAAAAAAAAAAAAAAAAGAATTCAAATTATCATGTGTTTTGGGTTAACCTTGGCTGGATGCCTGGTGCCCACCCTGCCGCTCTATCACTCCACTTCCCAGCCAGACAGGGGAGGGAGTAAGATGGAAAACAACTTGCGGGTATGGATAAGGCAGTTTATTAAAGCAGAAGCCAGGAGAAAGCTTGTGTGTGCAAAAGTGAAACGAAAGATAGCAGGGTTTATTCTCTACTTCCCATGAGCAGTGATGGTTGGCTGCTCCTGCACATGTAATGGCTTCTCATCTGGTAGCCATTGCAGACAGTGAATACCTTCCTTCCTTCTCCTTGCCTTAGCTTTTATATCTGAACTGACGTCATATGGTACAGAATATCCCTTTAGTCAGTTTGGGTCAGCTGGCCTACTTGTTTCCCGTCCCAAGATCTTGCCCTTGATTGAGGAAGAAATGTTACAGTGCTGATGCTGTGTTCAGGAGTAGCCGAAACACTTGTGTGTTATCAACACCCTTCTAGCTGCCAGTGTAAAGCACCGCACTGTGCTTTCCCATAGGGAAATGAACACCATCTCACTCAGACCCAATACATCATATTTCTAAATTTTCTCCTTTGATATCTCAATAATTTGTCCAAAAGTTTCATTCCACTATATCTTATCATGAAAAAGAAAAAATTATGATGACAAATATGATCTAAATAATACATATGAACTCTTAAGTACGGTACAGTAGGTAAGAAAAACCTTGAGATTTCCATAGGAGCTGCTATTTAAAAAAGTAAATTTTCAATTTAATCAAAGCATTTAACAATATTCTACTCTATTCAGAACAATGAAAAGGGCTCTCATGGAGACAGCCATTTACTCAGCTCAATTTATCACTTAAGAAATCATTCCTAATCCAATCCACCCTCAAATTATTGCTTGATGAATCACATCATGCCTTAGCCGTGCTAGCAAAAAGCCCTTCCCAGAAGTAGAGTATATGTCGCCCACATTCTGTTCTCACATTTTATCCTTTACATTGTGAAGGATAAGAATGTCAGCCTGGATAAGGCAGAGGAGAGGGATATGGTTTCTCACAGAAAGCTAATATAGGCAGTTACCTATGCACTGCTACAAAGAGAAACAACATAGTGTGTTCAAGGGAGGTACCAGAATTGTAATGCACACACAGTCTTTCCAAGGACATACAGATCATTATCAAATATTCCAGATTTTCTTACATGTCCCCTGGGGTGCATGTACATAGAGGTGAGAGAAGTTCAATAACAGATTATGAAAACAAAACAAAGATTCAAAAAAATTACCTTCAGAGTCTTACTTTGCCTTTGATCCTAAAAGAAACACGTATCTTTTCTTCTCTATGCATAATAATTCTGCACTTAGTGCACAACACCACCATGTAATGCTACAGGCTTGGGAAAGAAAGGTTGGAAAACTGTCTGATGGAAAGGGACCTGGAGGTGCTTGTTGACAGCCAGATAAACATGAGCCAGCAGTGTGTCCATGTGGCCAAGAAGGCCAACAGCATGGCCTGTGTCAGCAACAGCATAGCCAGCAGGACCAGGGCAGTCATCGTCTCCCAATACTTGGCACTGGTGAGGCCTCACCTCGAATCCTGTGTTCAGTTCTGGGCCCCTCACTACAAGAAAGACATTGAGGTGTTAGAGCATGTCCAGAGAAGGGCAATGGAGTTGGTGAAGGCTCTGGAGCACAAGTCTGATGAGGAGCAGCTGGGGGAACTGGCTTTTTTTAGCCCGGAGAAAAGTAAACTCAGAGCGGACCTTATTGCTTTCAGATACTTTACAAGTATCTGAAAGAAGGTTGTAGCCAGCCATGTGGGAGTTGATTTTTTCTCCCGAGTAATAAGCAATAGGACAAGAGGAAATGACCTTAAGTTGTACCAGAGAAGGTTTAGATTGAATACTGGGAAAAATTTCTTCACTGCATGGGTAGTCAGGCATTGGAGCAGGTTGTCCAGGGAAGTGGTGGAGTCACCGTTCCTGGAGATATTTAACAGATGTGTAGACATGATACTTAGAAACAACATTTAGTAGTGGACTTGGCAGTGTTGGGTTAACAGCTGGATTCGATGATCTTAAAGTTTTTTTCCAACCTAAATGATTCCTCGATTCTGTGATTTAAGGACCTTCTTCATACAGACACTTTACAAGTTCAAAGAACATTGATGTAATCCTCATTTTCTAGATGAGGAATGGAGAAAGAGGCATTAAATGATTTATTGTTAAAAGAGTAATAGAGCAGAACATCCTAAACAATAGAACTCACGTTTTCTGATTTGTTTTTATGACAAAACATTATTATCAGCCACTCATTACTATTAGCAACAAGTCTTATTTCTTTCTGTAACCTAAGAGTTTTTTAATGCGATCAGACAAATGACAAGGTTTACCTATGGGCCACAGTGTTGCAGAGACTTTATTTCATATACTACAAGATTTGGTATTTGTTAAGCCTTTAGTTAGGTCAGACATCAGCAGGGGACAGTTTAGTGATATCTGCAGATATCTTGGTTTCCTTTTGTTGTTTTTCTGCACTGTACGCCACCAACATGACATGGAAACTAACATTCCTGCTACCCTGCTGACAAGGCAGTTCATCCAAGTGCTCAGAATATCTCTTTAAACTATTCAAACTGATCTGGTTGATTTTGGCTGGAATTAATTATGGAGCACCCACAGGAAATCTGCATCTGGAAAATGTGTTATCGCATGCCTACATGATGCTACTGGAAGTATTAGGGCAATCTAAAATACGTTCTTTTGTCTTGGGAGGCTGCATACAGTCTCAGTTTACATTATACACAGAAGATGTTGGAGATTTGATTATCTTTCGAAATATGTTGTTACCTAATTGCACAAATATACTCTTAATTAGGGGGGTTCATGATTGCCGTTCAAGATTTATATTTTTGATGGAAAGTATGTGCTTTCTTTGCTCATAGTTTTATATTCTGTCTTGTTAAAAGGATTTGGTCAGCAGAGAGTGTGACATCTGGCTTTCTTCTGTTAACTCTTGTAGGGTCAGCAATACTCTTCCACAAGAGGCCTGCTCACCTTGAAGATGTTTTTACAGTGTAAGGTAGCATTTTATCAAATCATAAGTGCAATCTAAGCATAGCCAACCTACTTTGTCTGAAAGGTTTTCTGAATCCAGAATATAAGAACAGTATTTGTGAAGCTGTGTGCATCTCACATGAGATAGATTATAATAGGAGCAGCAGTGGTAAGTATTGGCTTCTGGAGGAGCACAGAGACCTCTGGAGAACGAAGCATTGATATACATATTGAGGTAGTCTGTTTTTTATCAAACCTACTGTCTTTCTGAGGAAATTTATTGTCTCTGTTCTTTAGAAATAGATAACTATTAATAAATTATTTGTACTATGAAAGAGACTTGTTTTTCCTTCCCCCACCCCAATCCACATTTTAAAATTATCTTCCCATTATTCTGGCAAGAGGACATCCATATGCTACACTGTTTGCCATTAGAGCATCTTCCTTCAAATGCCTCTATTCTTGGGAATAAAACTCTCTAACCTGATAAAACATTATTACATGATAATCACCAAACATGATAATACAGTAAGGTGTTTGTGCTTTCAAGATTCATTAGGATTTTGACTTGTCTCAACAATTCTCATTTAAGGAAGAATTCAGATTTTGCTTTTGTGAAAAAGGATCACTTATAAACTAGAGAGAAAGTACTATCACTGTCTTAGAACATTACATATGTGATTGACATACAAGCTCAGTGAACTAAATAAGTTGTTGCAATATAAAGTCCATTCTAGTGCCTATTAAAAGAACGAATTTTTTTGTAACTCAGTTGCCTGATCGCTTACAAATCTTTATAGCTAATTTTGCTCTTCCCATTTAATCTTTTCTTATACTAGATGATATTACATTTCCAAGACTCTAAAGCCCATTGTAGACATAGTACCACTTAACATTACTTATCAAAAGTTTCTTCACAGATATTATTTAAAACAGTAGAGTATTGTCCAAATTAATACAGTGTTTGTCCACATTAATTCTATACTTTAACTAAATATTTTCAGTGCAGGTTTACATCAAAAGAGCCTTGTGTTTTCTCTCCAGTTTGGATCGCATGCCAAAAAATTAGCAATTTTCCTTCTATTAATGATAAACACTTTGGAAAGGCAGCAGTTGTGTGTGGTAGTGAAAATAAACATGAATTAACACAGTTTGCTACTTCCATCAAACGATGATGTAGATCTCACTACACCATCATTTCACTTTTTTCCTCTGCAAGAATTTATGTTTTGAATGGAGTTTTTGTTACAGAAGTCTATTAACAGATTTTGCACATGAAAAATGACAAAACAGGGGAAAAAGAATATCAAGTATGTAATACAGCTGAGCTAATATTTAAATATACAAACTTAGTTAAAGGGAAGAAATAGTTATTTTATATTTCAGGAAGTACATTCAATTGTCTCATATAATTGTCAAGATTTTTACTAAGAATTTCAGATCGCATTTGACCTGCTAAGACTGCCTGATTTATCTTCTTCCTCAATCAGGAAGAAACGTTATTTCCTTCTTATAAAGTAGTCTTTAGAATTTATAAATTCAAAAAGCAGCAGCCTAGCATAGTCTGTGATCTGGACCAAAACAGATATTGATATATTTCCAAGATTTTCCATGCCATTTATACACCGATTACTCAGGTTTATTAATAACTCACTTCCAGAGGCATTATACAGTTTTCTATTATGTCCTGCTTGGCCTTTTAAGTTGAATCACAGAGGAACTATATATACTTATCTGTGAACATAGGCATATATTGTAAAAGTCTGTACATGCAACTGTTTCTTAGCTACTGATTCTACACAGCATTGCTCAGCAGAAGAAGGTATGGCTTGTTGAGCTACAAAGTTGACAAAGAACTGAAAGCGCCACCAGAAAACAACCATACAACCATACATCATCATGACTATGCTTCGTGAACGAAGATTTGGGGAGGGCTCTAGCCATGTTTGTTACAAGTGCGCTGGTGGCTAAAAAGACCAATACGGAATAGGCACATCCAGTTGCAAAAGGCACAGCAGAAGGACTCCTTAGGTGGTATATTCTGCAAGACACGATTCTTTCTGCATTGTCTTTTCTCCTCAAGAGTGATCCTGCGTGCGTTCTCAAAAGAAGCAGCAGTGTTATAGATAGTGTGCCTCCAGACCTCCTGATTGGAGGCCAGAGTAGACCAGTTATGTTGATCAATATGGCCAAGGCTGACATGTTGTTTCAGGGAGTCCTTGTGTCTCCTCTTTGGGGCTCCTCTCTTGCGGCAGCCGGTGGTAAGTTCACCATAAAGCAGGATCTTAGGGAGGCGGTGGTCTTGCATCTTTGAGACGTGCCCTGCCCAGCGCAGCTGTGTTCTCAGCAACATGGCCTCAATACTTGTGACTGTTGCTTGTTCTAGAACAGATGTATTGGTCACATAATCTGACCAGTGGATGTTTAGGATTGTACAGAGGCAGCGTTGATGGAAGCGTTCTAAGAGACGCAGGTGGTGGTGGCAGATGACCCATGATTCGGAACCATATAAAAGAATAGACAGCACAATGGCTCTGTAAACAACCATACAAGTTAAATCTAAATGAACAAACTTAACTTTTGTATTTAATTGCATACTCAAACATATTTTCCTCTGTTTTACAATTATACTTATATATGACTAATCTATTTGCTTACTGTGTGTATTTCCAATTATCAGACTGAGATTTTTCCCTCAAAAGTGAGATCACAATCATAATAAGTATCTATCATAAATAACAGTTTTCTACTGATTGTCATCAAGTCAGCTGTAGTAGCTGTTGTGTGAGGAGATACGGTATCTGTGACATTTTAATGTTATGTCAAGGACACCTCAGCACAGATAGGCATTTCTTTATTGTAAGTGTAAATCCAGCACGTTTAACATTATTTAAAGCAACAAAATCAAATGCTTTCTTCTCCTTACCTACCAAGTTGTGTTGTGTTACTAATTTATGCTGTCATACGTATTAAATACTCATCTTTATTATGTTAGAAGGATGTTATGAAGCTTTAGCTATTATCCTTTTTTTTTTCTACTTGCAATCAGTTAAAATAAAAATTATTTTGTGGGATTTATTGTTGTTGCAATACACACAGGAACTTCTGGTCTTTAACCCACATGATTACTTAGAATGGAAAATCATTGGAAGAAGAGAAGTATCAGAAAACTTCAAGACATCACACAGAGAAATATAACATCCTATTTCCATTACACTTCTCTTATTTTTCATGACATCTGGATGATCTGTCTGTGAGGCAAGTCATTCTGTACTAGACATATAGGAAACACTTGGTATTTCTCCATTTTATATTCTTATTATGTGAAAAGTATATTGAGGATCTTTACACTCTTATTTCCCTCTCATTTTTCTTCTACAATCACCTTTCATGTAATTTATATGCTCTCTCTCTCTCTTTCCTGCTCATTTCCTGTTTGTTGGCCCCAGCTTACTCTGGGCAATAAGGTTGTTCTGAAACTTCAAAATATTTGTAAAGACCAGTTGAAAGGAAAACAGATGTTCAAAACCTCATCATAAACAAACAAATTAAGACAATGTTCAGGACTGTTTCTCTATAATATTTTCCTTTGAGGCACTCTCTATGGTTTGGAAACACCAGATCAATTATGAGGGTGAAGTATCACAAATTCTCATGCAAGCAACCACAAAAGACAGAGTATTTCACCCAGACAAAATTAATCAAAACATTTTCTTTGATGAAAACCCTGGAAAAGCATATTAAAGATAACAAATGTGCAAGAAAACAACACTGAACACCCAAACATATAAAGAGATTGTAGTGGAAATGCTAATTATGAGAAGTTATAGAATGCTTGTTTCAGTACCCTAGCCAAACTCCAATTTGAGGTTTATGCTAGTTAAATCCATTGGTTGCACAAATGAAAAACGAGACAAATAAAATTTGTTTAGAACTAGATCTTAAAACTTTAAAAGCAAGTGTAAACAGATTTGTTTTCCCCCTTCTTTCAAACTGAACACTGACTTCTCTGCATATTATTGATAATAAGCCTCAGACTCTGACACTGGCAAATGGCAGATGATTTAGAAGATGAAACACAGTCCTTCAGCTCAATGTACACAAACAACACAAAACAAACAAACACATAAACAATAACCAAACAATTTTTAAGAATTTTCTTCCTGGAGTTGTAATTACTAATATTTAGATTATGTAACATTATTTTTATTGAAATAATAATAATAATAATTTCAAAATCATAATCATACTGCCCATTCACATTAGGAGATAGAATTTTTAAAAATGTAATTCTTCATCAGAAAATGATGGTTAGCTGAACAGAGGCTTAAAAATTTGATTCCGCAAGACTATCTCTGTGACTTATTTGAAACTAAAGTTTTATATTCCTGGAATGCATTTTAAAAAAAGTCACACTTCTCTGCACTCAGACATTTCCTTTCTTTCCATACAGAGTTAACAGAATTCATAACTCAAAAATAAACCCCAAAATAGCTGAGAAGAAATCACACTGTAATTTTTAACTTTCCTTGACACCATATCCACTTTTTTTCTCAGTCCTCTTTAAAATCTGGTACTAATTCTGCTTCATCATATTTTTCTTGAATCTTCTGTTTGAAGGAGGGAGATAAAGATAGCTTCCAAATTCCTCAAAGTATTCCCTCAAGTGATTTCCTTAAAAAGAAATGAAACCGTTGGGAAGCTTTACAGGCACAGTTACAACTACTAGTCCTCATATAGCACAAAAAAAGTAAAGATAACACCACAAATGAACTGCAAGCTAACTAAGGGAAGGTACAATTAACAGAACTAGCCAAGAGTACAACTTAATTTTCACAGTCTTTACCCCCTCCCCAGTAAGACTGCAACAAATTGCTGTGGCATTATACTCAAAAAGAATGAGCAAATAACACTTAGCCTACCATAAAAGGTTAGGTGTTAGTTGCCTTATATGTCACAGCAATGTCCCCAAAAATTATTGCAACAAACTCACTCATTCTGTGACAGCCTTTTTAAATGTTACACACACACACAAATATATAAAACTTACAGAAAAATAGTTCAACATAACATATTTAGTGAGGACAACTCAGATACATGAATCAACAGAAATAAGAAGCAATTGGAGAAGAAGAGGAAAAAGGAAATTACATCTTAACTGCCCTCTATTTTTCACCTGTTAGACATATTTTTGCGCAGTTAAAAAGTTTCAGTAGGCTATTTCAGCAAAATCAGGTTCTCAGAAAAAATGTAAAAAAAACAGACAAGTAGGTAGGAACCAGCCTTTTATGAATTGTGACAGAGGAGCTTGCCTACCTACTTTCCTTTTGTTGTTTATTATCTAATATCTTGAGTAAGGCCCTAAGGGAACAATATAGTCTAGGATTTATTAATATACCGTCTTACGGTTTTAAGTAATGATTTAGATTACAAAAATGGTGGAAATAGACACAGTGGTCTTTTTTATTTTCTTTTCCCTTAAAACAACTTAATTCTTTATGTTTTAACTTCCACAGGAAACTGTTATGTCGACTTCAATGGGAATAGAAGTAAGCCACTAATCCTTGATGTTACTTTGATTTTAATCATTTGATACACCAAAACTGGTATTTGAGGACAAAAAAAATCTTCCTATATATATATATATATATATGAAGAATTATATCTACCTATCTACCTATATATATACATATATAAGAAAACATGCAGGAAATCATATATTCTTTCTTTATCTCAGTAGTAACCAAGTCAATCAAATGGTTTACTACTTCTGTAATTAACTTAAATGAAAAGAAAATGTTTAATATAGCAATAAAAATAGTGGTCCCAAATTAAATAGCACCATATTGCCTTTACCAAATGATGAGAAAAATTATTCAATCAAAATAAGAACTATTATCTTAAAACAAGAAATGGGGTCATGAGCAACTACCCAACAGTTGTATATACCTACACCTACCCCAGTATCACAGCTAACTGCAATAATTCAGTAATCACAGATATAATAATAAGTGCAGCTATATAACAGGAGAGTCATGCAGTGGAAGATAGGCATCTTCTATTTTAAATCCTATTAAGTTAAACAGTTTCCATGTATGCCTACATTTAAGATGAATAAACACAGAAAATGTTGATAAGTTAGTGTGTTATATTTAATAGTAAAAGTTTTATGTGGACGAACTTCCTTGAGTTCTGCACAGTCTCTGGAGCAAGTTAGGTGCTTTAAAATGGCAGCTCTAGAAATCCTTAAGTTGAACAGTGAGCCACTTCAAGTAGGTAAAAGGAAACTGTAGGTATAAAGCTGTATCAACTTGTCGGATGGAGATTTTCTCTGAGGCTCAAGAAACTCTATCAAGGATTTGGAAGCCTCTCCCATAACAGTTCCTTGAAAGAACTGCAGAAGGCTGTTTTCTAGCAAAACAAAATTGCAGGAAGAAGCAGCAGCTGATATTTCTGTGCTTAGTAGTTAAGATACTCAAGCAGACATCTTCTCATTTCTCTCTTAAAATAAAAAATTCCAATCTCTATTCCCCAAAATCATCTTTCTTAGTAGGTAATTTAGCTTGTCCAAAATGAAATTATTTTCCATCTTTGTTTATGAAGTGGTATAGGAAAAAATACCCTTGAGCAAGAGAAAGAATTAATTAATATAGGTGTATGTAGATACATAAGTGCATGTAGCCCCTTATCTCAGCGGTTAACATCCATTCAAAAAAGTGGATTTTTTTTCCAGACAAAAACAAATCTAAAATTTACTTTTTCAATTATTAAACTAATTGTGAGCTAAAACAAAACAAAACAAAAAAACCTAAACAAACAAACAAACAAAAACCAACAAACAAAAGTAATAAAAAAGAAGCATCCATTTTAGCTCCTCATTTAGTTCTACTAAAAAAAAAAAGTATATCTGCAACTCACTGCCAAACTAAGCCTTATTCTTGCCTGTTAGATCAAAAGTCTCTAAAGATTTATATGAAAAATGTCTAGTTCCTGAATTCTGGGTTAGTCACAAATCAGAAAAAAGAGACGTCCAGTCTTTGGCTGTACAAACTTGTTTCCTGAGAGCTTGAAAATAAATTATAACATTCCATAGTGAGATCAAAGACAATTCTGACAGGGATTGTGTAATTGTATTTATGGACTCCAGCACCTCCACTCTACCTTAGACTTTTATTCTGCTTAGTAAATATCAAGTGTTCAAAAGTCCAGTTTTTCTTCATCATCTTCTGAGTCTTCATTATACAGTAAAAGTGTCTTCCAGTCAGAGCATCTGAAATGAGTGCTGCCAGATAATTCTTGAATGGCAATTTCATTTTAAATACAAAAATTATTTACTTTTCAAGAGAGGTTTTATTCTTATTTCTTCTCTGTGTTAAGAATATTAAAAATATACTTGCTTTCAAAGCTTTTTTTCCATAAATACTCATGCAATCTGTTTTCCTCAAACAGTAGTCCTAAGTATTTAAAATCTAATATTGAAAAGGAAAAGAACATATATGTGTCTCCTTTCCTCTGTTGATACGTTCAGCAACTCCGTAATATCCCTCCTTTTTTTTTTTTTTTTTTTTTTTACTTTGACACAAACTAATATTTTACCTTACAGTACATTTAAAAAATCTTCTTAATGTGTAGGAGTGACCTGTGTTCCTTAGATAACTAGGGTTACCACCGTGGGCAAAATCATTAAAATTTACTAAAGTTTTTCTTATTCTACTTATTTCTGTATTATTTTTATGTGCATATGTTTAGCCCATATATGTCTTTCAAAAAAATTTGAAATTAAATGAAAAACCAGGGGATAATCTGCTCTTCAGAAGAACATACACCATGGTGCTGTCTGCTATCTAAGTAATCTTCCTTTATTCTTAAGAATGTTTGTTACTTTTTGAACAATTTATAGTTTAAATGGCTTGGAGCTGGCAAGATTTGTATTGCTAAAGTGTACAAGAGCGTAATCCTGATGAAAGAACACATCACTGTGAAACTTAGTAAACTAGCTTCCCTCTACAGATCACAGAATATTTTGAGTTGGAAGGGGTCCATAAGTATTATAAAGTCTAACTCTTAAGTGAATGGCCTGTATAGGGATAAAACCCATGAACCTTGGCATTATTAGCAATATGCTCTAACTAACCGAGCTAATCTCAAGTAATTCTAATTTTATGTGGTTTGCACAAAATAAACTGTGAATTGTAATTTAAACTTCTTCTAGCTATTGCTTGGGATAATCTTAATTCTGTGCAATAAGAAAGTGATACAACCATTTGAAATTCATGCACATTAAGCCTCTTGGCTACAGCACACAACAATTTAATCTTTAAGCTATTATGATTGGCAGATAGCTCCCAAAACAACATCAGTGAAAGGATTAGACTATAATACAATATCTACTATGTGAATAATACCCCAGAGTCTTTTCCATAGCACTGTACTTCAAGCATTCTTCACACAAGAGTTTTTTTTCCTTTTGCTGCTTGGAATCATTATTTTTTCTTTGCATCATTTTACAAGAACTGATAGTCATTAATCAGAAACAGTCTGGTAATGATGTATCAGTAGCAAGACTTGTTTCTTTGCCTCCAGCAATCCTTCAAGTATCATAATTTTAAAGGTTTATGATTCATTATACTTACATGTCACCTATAATAAGATATTTTACAACACAAATGAAGTAATAATATGCACATTTTCACATTTTAGACAGAGGTATTTGACAGAATTCTCAACTCTGCCACAAATATCCTGTGCTTTTCTGCTTTATGTGAAAGCAGTCTTATTATCTGTGCTACAAATGACTATGAAGTTTTTTTAGAATTGAGAATATTGTCTGTACTGGCCTTTAGATATGAAAACAAGAGGAAACCTGGTGCAGTATGTGATAATAACATTGCTTTTCTTGTTTTGGAATCAAAATTTTATCTATTGAGGATGATCATAAGTCAACATAGACTGTTTTTAACAGCAGTACTTTTACTACTGTTAACTGTAAGCAACTTTTTAGAAGTTCCCTGCCCCCCCCCCAAAAGTTACCAAAGTCCAAAATTTACCACAGAAAATGTGCAGTTGTTCAGATAAAATTTACAGCAACTGTAAAATTACAGTTTTTAAATATAAGACTATAGAAATGACTTGACAACATACATTCTGTGTCAAATTAAAATTCTTAATGTAATTTAATTAAATTGGTCTCAAATAATATTCGTAATATGAGAAAGAGCAATATTGAACTATTAGAGTTACTCAAAAAAGGAGAAAAAGAAAGAAACATTGTATAACACTGAGTCATCTGAGATATCCTCAGTATTCAATGAGACAGAGTGAACTTTTGCAGTTTTATATGATAGTATTTTTCAATAAAAGAAAAACTATTTTCTAAAATAAAACTTTAGTCTTAATCTGAATATTGTCTCTCCTTTTTCTTTCATATTATCTGACTTCAAAAGAAGAAAAAAAATATTTCCAGTAAACAATATATATACTCCAATTTCAAAATCAACTAAACCACATGACAGTATGTGAATTTTTCATTAGGATTCATATAGATAAATACAATATTCAGTGCACTGTAAAGTGGTATTTCCAAACAAATGCTCACAAAGTTCTCAGAGCATACTGTCTTCCTTCAGTCCACTTGATTAATTCTTCATCCTTACTTTGTTCATTTTAGAGAAACAAAATAAGCAAGCAAGCAAACAAAAAAACTTACAAAGTTCCCTAGTAATATTATCCCTGGATGATAAAATAAGAATTTCAAATAAAGCGTAGAGAGGTACCTATAAAAAAGCCCTACTCCCTATGTAATAGAAAAAAAGTATAGAAATATGTTAGTGTTTTGTTGTAATTTTAATTTTTTTGTTCACTAAATGACCCAGATGAGACAGATTGCTTACTGCTGTGAAGAGGCTTATATAGCACTAACGTCATGTATGAAACAGATGTCTAGCTTTGTTCTATATTGTGATTATAACTGAACAGGATTTAGAGAAAGATTTTATAATGACATGAGAACTATAAGAGCAAATGCTGCCTGTCCTGTTGGAAAGTGTTCTAGTGATAGAAAGATCCTGCTTCTGGTTTTACAAAGCTATGAAAAACACAAACATCCCAAATTTGATTCTAAATATCTGTTTTGCTTTCTACTGAATTTTGGATTAGTGACATAGTACGAGGATCAAGTAGAAGAGAGGTGGGGGGAAATTCTAATAGAAACACAAAAATTTGGCAGAAATTTTGACAGTGACTGATATGTTGGAGTAAATCACCAATCAGAGTACACAGGTGCAAAACACTTTATGTGCTACACAATGCATACTTATAATTGACATTTTATATCTACAATGCAGTTTATTGTTTAGGTCTGTTATTTTTCTTATGGATACCATTATGTAAGGGAAGTAGTGTGTATGAATGTAATGTAACACACAAACCTTTCTTTTTTTATATAAATTTAAAAGACATAGTTTCCACCAATTACTAATATGAAGTTATCAATAACTAGTGTATTAAAATAATCTGACTCACTCCTTTTGTGTTTGGAGAATTCATTTTATACTTAATGATCCTGACAATCTGCAGCTCTTGGCTTCCTCTGAAGAGAATGGCAAGAATTAAGTTCCTCTATTTGGTTTACATACTGATATAGAGTAAATGTATTTTTGATAAAGTAGCAATCATTACAAATGGAAGGAGTTTATAAAAGTCTCTTTCTTACAGTATTCCAATAATTTTAAAGATCCATTTCTATTTGGTTGGTTCTTTTTATTTTTAAAGGCACATTTTTAAAGAAAACAAAATTAGGGAATAAACTTAATCTAAATCCTGATTGAACTAAAGGAAGAAAAAATACAGTGCTTAAAATTTGTGGTCCTCAAGTAGGCTTGGAACACAAAACGTAACCTTACATAAATTAACCAGGCTTTCAGAATGTTCTGTTAGGTATTAGAAATATGTTCCTTTATTTTTTTATAGATCTGGGCTACTTTCAGCTGTTTTTTTGTATTGTTTTAATAAACCAGACCCACAGGCCATTTAATTTCAGCAGAATCAGGGAGATGAAGTTATAAATCTCTATTCATTAGTAGTGTTAGTGCAATGCATATCTAGAATGGCATGAATTCATAATGGATTTACAATCACAGCTAGTCGAGCACTGTTGGTATATAGCATTATAAACCAGGATCAGTTCAATACAAGCACTTCTGATATTCAAGGGAAAGGTAAAATTATTACAAATCCCCAAGGACCTATTTATGTACATGAACATAAAGTTGTCTGTTGTTTATGATCAGTGCTGCACAGGAACTTACATTGAACTCCTTGAGAAGCAGACACACTTCAGCAGATTGTTGAAGTCTCAGTGTGAGTAGTGAAGGGCACAACATGTAGATATTCAATTTGTTTCTGGTAGGCATTCAAATGTCTTCTTATACAAGTGAATTATGGAAGTATAATTAAATCAGTATATATGATACCTAGTCATCTGTGCAACTCAACCATATGATCATCTGTCTACTGTCATTACTCACTATCATAATACTGCTCCTGATATACTCGTTCCTTACTTCGAACCACAAATATATTGCAACTCTGTTTTCTTTTGCATTTCTTGTCTGTGTTGCTGTAATCTATTTTCTGAGCTTCTCCAATTAACCAATTAAGATACCAGTACATTAAATATATTTTTTTTCCTATTTTACAATGATCTCATCATTATCTTGCCTTCTGGATGAAAATATTTCTCTACTGAGGATGATTTAGTGTGGGTAAAAAACATTACCTCAGACCATTGAAAGATTTTGACTTTCAGAAAGTAAAATGCAGATAGGCACTTTATCCAGATTATGGTATTCTTGCATTTTTTTTTGTTTGGTCTGTGTTTTGGGTTTTTTTTCATGAAGTTGTGTTGGAGTTTTAGTAGTTCTTTCACCATATTTTGTGCCAGCCTGTCTTTTTCTAAGGATATATTTATGATTAAAACTTGATAAAGCAACAAAAAAAATTTTGTAATGCCTACCACTTGATATAGTCTTGTTGAAGTATACATATATATGGAATTTCTATGCAGTAGTATTTGGTCTCCTATTTTATTGAATTCTTAATCCACTGTCAATTCAAATGCTAGTATAATAATTGATTTAGTTACACTGTACTTTATTATTCATGAGACACATGTTTTGGTCCTGATTGTTTAAGCTTTACATTTACCTTCTGTAGAGCTTAAATATAGGATATTACTTCTTTGGAAAGTGTTTTATACATTAAATAATTTGATAACCAAAAAGTATATACCCACAATTGTGTTAAAAAAACAAACAAACAAAAAACTCGGGCAATAAATTGCACTGAAAAATGTTAACAATAAAACACAAAGGAATCACTGTAGCATGTAGTTGATCTCTTCGCAGCATAAATAACTTGCTACAAGGAGTAGTAAGGAATATTAATCAATATACCTCAATTTTCTGAATAAACTGTCCTATTTATTGCAATTAATTTTGGAATTATTATTTTTTTGTAGTAGTATTTCATTAAGATTTTCTGAAGCGAAAGGAACAAAGAAAACTATATGCAACATTGTGGCTGTATACTTACCCAAGAAGTTAATTTGGCATTTATTATCCAACTAAATATTTTAACAGGATATTTTAGTATAGTTAAAAAAAACAAACCAAAACCAACCAAACAACAAAACCCACAAAACCACTAACCAACCGAGCAAAAAAAAATCCCAATCAATAAAAACCACTTACTTAACATTGTAACTTAAACTATCTTACAATCCATACACTATTAATGAAAAGGAATAGTTTGGGGGGTTTTTTAGGTTTCACTTAAGGATAAGGATCTATAAGGATTTTGTAAGAGTTCATTATTTCTGTTTGCATAATTTAACTGTGGCATAACATATGTTAATGAACAATTAAAGCAAAAATTCTCTAATTGCAGATAATGGGATAACATTCAAGTTAATGAAAAAATAATCCAGGTACTGTGGACTTTTTCCATTAAAGCTATGTACTCTTAAATTATATTTTTTAGACTAACTACAGCACAGTAAATTCTTGCATATATTAGCCTATATATTTATATGTGTACATTAGAAGTCTAAACCTACTGAGATACGCTTGTCATTCTTTTATTTTCTTTCATTAGAATTGAAAACTGATGATTTCATTTTCTGCATCTGGTCATAACATATGCCTGACTCCTGACCAATCTGGCAGACTAGAAGAGTATATAAACTTTTCATCCTTGCATAGCCTGTTTAAAAGCCATGCATCGTCTATTTTAAAATGTTCTCTCTTGCTATAGAATTGACTCTAAAACATAAGGTACACATGATGAGTTGACATAAGTATTGCTATACACTCCCTATAAACCATTTAGAATATCTGAAATGTAAAGTTAACTGATAAATATGATATTAACACTTAGCAACAGCACACAGCCTTTGCACTGAGTTTGCAAAACTGAGGCTTGTCATAGTTATTTTGTCTCAACTTGTGTTTATCCTTCTTTACCCTTTATTTTTACTTTGCTTAGCTCTGAGGCTTTTTTCCCCTAATGACAAGGTAGCTACATCTGCTTTGTTTTATGATTTCTTTTATTTTTATTTATATTCAAGTGATAGAAACATACTTTTGTACAAATAGTAGTCCCAATTACTTATTCTGTGCAGAATGAAATATATACAACTCTAATACACTGGTATAGTATAGATGAATACAGCCCTGACATGATAGTGGGGGCCTCAAAAGTTGGAACAGAGGATACCATGTAAAAATGCAGGCATAGGGTTTAACTAGAAAGGGGTAAAGGCAGGTATCAGAGATCCCAGGCTATAAGAAACCAACAAATGTCAACTAAAGAAAAGAAGACCTAAAGCTGAGACTAACCAGTCTTAGGGTAAGAAAACAACAAGTATGTTTCTTTTTTGCCTAAAACAAGATTTTGCATGTAATAACCCTGCACCTTTGAAATAGTTATGGCACATTGCTGAAACTCTGGACTAAGTGAACCTCAGAAAACTGAACTGATCTTTCCAATGAGTATGTCTTCTAAGTTATATTTAACTGGTAGCTCCACCTCTCAACAATCATAAAAAAAATTCATTTCAGGTGTTCCCATCTTTGTCCTACTGGCTAAAAACAATTAACAAGAAAATGAGTTTACATAGTCAGTCATGTCACTATTCACAACAGGTTTTAGCAACAGATTACTCTAACCCAGGATGAAAAATTAACTACTGTGAATGAAGCAAAAGTGAGCATAGGGATAAGCAAAACCTGGTAATCTGCATACCTCAACATCTTAAGTTACATTTAAAAATGGAAAATAACTCTAATCCAGGAATTCACAAAACACATAAATACTCGTGAATCTGGCCAGATACACTCTCATTTTGCAAAAAAAAAAAGCTTTCTCCTATCCATATGTATCAGGATTTGTATGTGGTGTTGGTGGTTTGTTGGGGGGGGGGGGTTGAATAATTCATTGTATCTTATTCTTATTTTCCTGCTTTATTTTTATTTAATAATACTTTTTTCCTAATTATTCCTTGTTTCATTTGCGGATACCTTAGATTGTGACTCTTGATTTTACTCGCATCCAGAAATTAGAGCTGCTAGCCAAAGGAACCAATACATAAGATATCCTCCCACTCCACCACTTGTAAAATTTAGCTAAGATTTTTAGGAGCACTACTGATGCTTTTGCCTTTCCCTCTGGCTTATTTAATTGCTTTTACCTCTTGCACTACACAGTGAATAATAACGCATGACCTTTTACTTGGTTCTGCGTCTACATTGTGTTTAGTGAAGGTCCTCCCAATTATGCAGACTTCTGCAGACAGATTGCAGTACTGACATTTCTATGGAATACCACAACTTTTGCATCATTTTTATTTCTGAAGGGAAAAAAAATAATAGAGTGAACTTTTTTCTCCCCACTTTTTGTTTTATAGCACTTCGTATCATTTTATCCAGCAAAACCAGAGAGGCATTAGTCTGCTAACTTCGCAGTGCAGTATTGAGCATTTTATCAGAAAGATTTGAAGCATATCCAAATTTAAGCTCAAGGACAAGGATACTAATTCAGAACTGGCATTTGCTGCTGCAGGCTATGACTTTGTTTGTATGACACCTTCCTGTTATGTTTATTACCATACAGCTAAGTTGTGTTCCCAGCATGAGCTGACATCTTTCCAGTTCATTGATTTCAGAACTGTATCTGAACATGTTCATTCAACAAAAATAATCCCTGGACTCTACAGGTTTTCCTTACAATTTGATTAAATCATACTAGAAGAGCAATTGACCTGAGGGATAGTAGTGATGCTAAAATTAAGTACAGTAATATATTTGAGTGATTTTGCTGTTTTCCTACAACATCAGGTGGTGAAACAACTAACAAGCATATAACTCAAAATATTTTTACTTAGTATGTCAAGATAAAGAAAGTATTGTAATTAATGTGACAACAAAAATTACTGTAAGTAAAATGCCAAACAGGATATTTCTGATTACACGTGAGGTGTGGCACAGTAAAAGAAAAAAAATAAAATACATGAAGTAGATAGCTGTCAAGAAGAATGAATTTTTTTCCGTGAGTAAAATATATGTGTCATGTAACCTAAGCATGTCAAGGAATGCATGTTCGTCATGCCCATTTTTTTATGAAGTCAGATTGACTTTCTTTGTCACATTCACAGGTCATTCGTTCAATTTTGTCATAACTAGAGAGACAGCTACTTAGTGATATATTATTATTTTCTTCTGAATGTGAGTATAAATCATTTTTAGCACATATAGGTTGTTTAGTATTTCACTAGTTTACTTTCTGGATTAAGATTCTAATCATTTGTAGCATCTAAGAGACAATCAAATCAAGGTTTCTGAAAAGAATAACCCACAAAGAGTAGGTGTCAATAAGAAAACAATGGCAGGAATTCTATGCTCTACTACCATTGTAAGAGAAGATCAGGTTCATGACCACCTGAGAAACCTTAACAATGCATAAATGTATGGGACCTGATGAGATGTATCCCAGAGTCCTGAGAGAATTGGCTTATGTAATTGTCAAGCCGCTCTCAATGATAGTTGAAAAGTCATGGCAGCCAGGTGAACTCCCAGCTGACTGGAGAAAGGGAAACATTGCATCCATTTTTAAAAATATTAGAAAGGAGGACCTTGGGAGCAACTGAGCTGTCTGCCTGACCTCCGTGACTAGAAAGATCAAGGAACAGATCCTCCCAGAAGCTATGCTAAGGCACATGAAAGACAGGGAGGTGATTTAAGAGAGCCAGCATAGCTTCTCAAATGGCAAACCAGTGGACTTCTATGGTAGAGTGACTACATCAGTAGACAAGAGAAGAGCTACAGACATCATTTATCTGGATTTCTGCAAAGGCTTTGGCCTGGTCCCCCACAACATCTTTCTCTCTGAGTTGGAGACATTTGATGGGTGGACTGCTCAGTAGATAAGGAACTGGCTGGATGGTCATATCCAGAAGGTAGTAGTCAATAACACAATGTCCAAATGGAGATCAGGGACAAGTTGTGTCCCTCAGGGGTCATCACTGGGGTGAGTACTGTTTAATGTCTTCATTAGTGACTTAGACACTGGGATTGAGTGCACCTTCAGCAAATTTTCAGACATCAAGCTGAAGCAGTGCTGTTGACACAGGTGAGGGATCGAATACCATCTGGACAATATTGAGGATTGGGCCCACGGGAACCTCATGGGGTTCAGTAAGCCAAGTGCAAGGTGTCACACCTGAATCAGGGAAAGGCTCAGTATCAGTACAGGCTGGGAGATGAAGGGCTTGAAAGCAGGACTTGGGGGGTGCTGGTGGGTGAGAGGCTGGATGAGGTGGATGAACCGACAATGTGCACTTGCATCCCAGGAAGCCAATCATATCCCTGCATCAAAAGCAGCATGGCCAGCAGGACAAGGGCAATGATTCTGCCCCTCTACTCAGCTCTGGAGCACTCAGCACAGGGAAGTGGGTCCAGAAGGAAGGCCACAGATGATCAAAGGGACAGAATAGTTCTCCTATGAGGATAGGCAGAGATAGTTGGGGTTGTTCAGCCTGAAGAAAAGAAGGGTCCAGGGAGATACTATTGCAGCCTTTCAATAATTACAGGGGCTTATAAGAAAGATGGGGACAGATTTTTTAGTAGGGCCTGTTGAGATAGGAGAGAGAGTAATGGTTTCAAACAAAAAGAGGGTCAATTCAGACTAGACATAAGGAAGAAATTTTTTACAATAAGGATGGCAAATCATAGGTTGCCCAGAGAGGCTGTAGATGCCACATCCCTGGAAGTGTTCAAGGTCAGGTTGGATGTTGGAGCAACCTGGTCCAGTAGAAGATGTCTATGCTCATTGCAAGGGATTTGGGCTATGTCATCTTTAAAAGTCCCTTCCAGCCCAGACTGTTCTGTGATTCTGTGAGTCTATGATTCTTTTATTCTATCATCCTATGTTTCTATGATTCTATGATTCCTGGTTCTTCTACACATTTAAGTCAGGATATTGAATAAGGTAATTTCACTGCTCTGTTCTGCAGTTTAATCAAGTGCAAATGACAAAGATACTTGATTGTCATATTTACGAACTGTTTTAGGTAATCAAAACTTCTAAAATGTTTTTTGAATAAAAGTTTAAAATCATCACACATACATGCCATCTATGTGAGGGAAAGGTCTCAGAGGCAGTAAAAGAAGGAAAAAAGCATAAGAGAGGAAAGAAGAGTCTGTCTGTTTACAGACTTATGAGCATAAACATTATTTCTATAAAATTAAAGATTTTGACAGGTAGTATATGTGAAAAGTACAATAGCATTTACTCTAAAGTAACTGATTACTTACTGTAGATTGATTACAGATGGACTTTATCATTTAAGGATCAAAGTAAACATGGTCTTTTGTAAAATCAAAACCATGACACTATCTGAAGGAAATAGAACATATCCCATTCTGATACTTCATGTTAAATATTTAGCATAATTTCTCAATATTGTTTCACGGATCTTGTTTCCCAGCTATCTGATACTTATTCAGTGTCACCTCTGAACACAGTATTCTGTACTATTCTGAATGACAAAAAGATGAGGACAAAGTGCATATCATTAATAGACATCTGCAGCTGGATAAGTCACATTGTCAGAACATGCTTTTTTCTTAGAAAAACAGGCACAGATCCTAAAAAGGGCCCAGCAGTCCTCTTTGTTGGACGTTGAAGTACCTAAGTTTCAGACATCCTACTTTTGTAAGCAAATTCTTAGTATTACATCCTCAAGAATCTTTTGAGTCAGCACTACGGGCTCCTTAAAATTACCATACAAATTATTAAATCAGCTAAGGAGGCACTACCACTATCATTTACTGATTTTTGTGGGATTTTTATGCAGTGGTCATCATCACATGTACACACATTACAAAATCCAGAGAGCTTAACACGTTTTCCTTGCGAGATAAAAAGTATTATAACTTTTAGTATAAAGGTATATAACAGAAATAACAACTCTTAGAGAGAAACACGGAACATATTTTTATTTCAAATGTGTGTCTGCTTTATAGCTAGTGTTACCAAAACAAACAAACAAAAACAAACACACAAACAAAATCCAACAACTCCCCCTGCCCTACCACTGAAAAAGAAGTCTCAAATTAAATCAATTAGAATGCAATATAAACAAAAAAATTGATATAAATATATTGCTGCAGTTGAAACATATATATACACCATAAATTAGTGAAGCAGAGTGTATTTCGTTGATTTTTTTGATTTGTCAACAACACTTTAACAAATTTATCTTAACCTTTGAGTATGAAAGAATGACTCAAAGAATCATCATGGCAAGTATAAACAGCTTTACCAAATAAAATTTCATTCTGGTTCTTTTTCATTTTAATCAAAGTCCCACTGAGTTTTCAATTGAAAAAAAAAAAGGCAGCTGTGGGAGACTCTATAAGATAAAGACAGTTTATTTACAGTAATCCAAGATAAAGACAACTGTTAACAGAAATTACATCAGAAATTACATCCCCATTGTCTACTGTAAAAAAAAAAAAAACCAAACAAACAAACAAACAAAAAAAACCCCCAACAGCACAATAATAAACTCTGCAAAGACTGGAGGTCTTGTTTTATTAAAACAAACAGGGCATCCCAGGCTAAATCTTTAATTTCCAGTGCCCCATAATGCACTCAGCATGAACCTTTGGCTGTTAACTACCATTGTAATTTACTTTTTCTCCAGCCAGCATGTTTTTTATGCCCTTTAAATGTAAACCACAGTCAACTATATTATATATTGCATTATTATTACATCATTGAAACTTTTTTTTTTTAAGAAGTAAGAAACATGTCAGGTAAAAACTTTGCAGTTGCTTCACTGTCTGTTTAGCAGAGGTTTAAAGGCATCAGATACAATTGGAGTATTTGTTTGGAGATGACCCTGGAATTAACATAGTGAGATATTCCTCTACAGTGTGACAATATATGTCATTATTATAATTAATATATAAATAATTATTATATTATTTATTACTATAGTAAAAGTAATCAGAAGCAAAGTTTTTGGACATTGAGTCTTTATTTGTCAAATACCTCTGGGAGGAACCATTCTGCAACATTCCCCAAAATAATACAGATATATAACGTAATTGAGAAATATATCTTATTTTAGCTAGAAACATCAACTTAGAATTTGATTTCCACATTAGAACGCCTGTTACATTGTCAAATTGGATCAAATTAGTGTGCAATTAAGTGAATGTTAGAGGGAAAAATCCACAGGATCATTTATTTACCTCACCACATCTCTCTTTAACCTGGTGAGACTCCAGTTAAAGTAATAGGCAATTTTACATATATAAATACAATGCAAGTATATTGGTGTGAGGAAAGATAGTCTCCCTATAAAATGTATTTTGTAGTCTATTTGAGTCACATAATTTCAAAGGGCAGCGCTCAGATCTTTTTGGAAATATAGTCTACTGTGAGGTATTTGTAGATTGCTGAAAATCAAACCATGAAACCACCTAATTTCTTTTTAAAAGCCTCAGCTGGAGGATGTGTTAATATCAACTCTTTCTCATGGTAATTTTACAGGGGAACACAGTGCTTCCTCTAAGCTTTGAATTTTCAATCTGCTAGCATCTGTCATGATGTCAGGTAAGTCCTAGTACATGAGGCAGCTATTGCTTGTTTAGTATTGTATGCAAATATTCACTTTGTTTGCAATGTTTTTATCTCCTTATATTGTGTGCATAATGACAAAACAGGTTTGAAATGTTATATCCAGAAACCAGCTGACGGACTGCAGCAGAATCAGTCCTGCTGCAGTGTCCCTCACTGAGCTTTTCACACAGTGCCACAGGGGTGAGTTCTTGGGAAAGAGTTTATGAACCTCATTCAGGCATCACACCCTGATGCAGTTCAATAATGACAACACTCGCTGTACAGCCCTGTTAGGGGTGTGAGTGTTTTGGTGCCACTCTCCCTACACTCCTCTTTGATACAAATACATTTCCAACTCTGCCAGTATGTAATTTACTCACTTTTTATGTGCCTATTAAGATATGCTGTTTCTGTTCCACTTGCCATGTCAGATTCATGCTTGATTGCTGCTGGCCCTATGTCTTCCATAAGAAGCAGACAAGGCACAAGTGGAATCACCGTTTGGATCCGGGGGAAGTCGGGGGGAAGTGCTGACCTACATCCTGTTGGGTCCCTGCTCTGCTCCCTGCACAGTATTGCCGGGGTCTGGCAGAGAAGAGGTGCAGGGTCCCACTACACAACAAAAGAAGGCATCTGCCCCCATTTTTCTGGGGTCCAGTGTGGCAGGAAAAGGAGTATATTACTTCTTGTGATGTTACCTACCGCATGTAATTTCTAGGAATTTTCAGAGGCATGTGCTAAGTAGTGAAAATGCCTATATTTCTGTTTAGAACTTTCCAGTTCTGGCTCAGTTGAGGCTCAAGGTGTAATCCCAAATCCCGTATTGTGATTACTTAACAAATTATTTTCTCTTCACTTGTTCTACTTCTGATTTAAAGTTGTGGCTTCGATGTTAAAGATACAAATGCATTGTTAGTCAGAAAATCTTCTTATTTTCCTGTGTTATACATTGGGAATTCCTAGGCTGTCTCCGTTTGGACCACAAAAAATCTTATTCTAAAAGAAATGTTGTTAATGTTTTCTTATGTGTAACATACGGCCTCAGCTATTCCAAGGGCTTGATTTTGAAACTAGTGCAAACAATCTAATATGACATGTGTAACTGGTATAATGTTGTTTTCTCCGTGAGCAAATCTATTCATAACCTTTTGAGACAGTCTGGTAATAAGTATACTGCAAAATGTGAAGAAAAATGTAGATATATAGTAGCCAAAATACTTAATTGAGGGCAAAACACAGAAGACTGCTATTTGTGTGTTATTGTTAGCAGAACACACTGTCCACAAAACAGCTTATTTCATTGTTATTATTGCCTTTGATCCTACAGTGCATCAAAGTCCGTATCATCCTTCCAAACCAGTCACAATCTATCCTTAGATAAATCTTTAACAAATACTCTCAATCACAAGATTTTCCTAGAGAACAGGGATGTTTAGCTTCGATACTAAGTTTAAGACTATGTATGCACCATATATACACCTTCAAGTTCATCTAGAAATTACTAATTCAGCATTATCATTCTGATAACAGCAAACTGTTATTTTATACATCTTGTAATAGATAATTTGACAGCAATAAAACTTCCTTAATAGCCAAGGGAAAGCTTTCATTTGTGAAAAGCAACAGAAGTTTTTTGTATTGGGCTTACATGACAAGGTTTTTGTAGCAGGGGGCTACAGAGGTGACTTCTGTGAGAAGCTGGAAGCTTCCTAGTGGAGCCAATGACAGCCAGCTTCACAATGGATGCACCGCTGGATAAGGCTGAGCCCGTCAGCAACAGTGGTAGCACCACTGAGGTAACATATTAAAGAAGGCAAAAAGTTATTGCATAGGGGAAGCCAGAGAAGAGTGAGACTGAGAGAAAAAGCCCTCAGACACCAAGGTCAGTGAGGAAGGAGACAGAGGAGGTGCTCCAGGTGCTGACAAAGATGCCTGTGGTGAAAACCATGGGGAGGCAGCTGTCCCCCTCCAGCCCAGGAGCAGAGATCCATCTGCAGACCCTGGAGGGACCCCATGCTCTAGCAGGTGGGTGCCTGAAGGAGGCTGTGAAACTGTGGGAAGTCTTTGCTGGAGCAGCCTTCTGGCAGAACCTGTGGAGAGAGGAGCCCATGCTGGAGCAGGTTTGCTGGCAGGACTTACGACCCTGTGGTGGACCCATGCTGGAGCAGCCTGTTCCTGAAGGACTGCACTCCAAGGAAGACACCCACGCTGGAGCAGTTTGTGAAGAACTGCAACCTGTGGAAAGGACTCATGTTGCGGAAGTTCATGGAGAACCGCGTCCTGTGGGAGAGACCCCATGCTGAAGCAGGAGAAAAGTGTGAGGAGTCCTCCCTCTGAAGAGGAAGTAGAAGCAGAGATGGCATCTGATAAACTGACCACAAGCCCCTCCTCCCCCTGTGCTGATGGCAGGGGGAGGAGGTAGAGAATTTGAAATGAAGTTAGGGAAGAAAGGAGGGATGGAGAGAAGGAATTTTAAGATTTTATTTCTCATTATCCTACTTGGATTTGGTTGATAATAGATTAATTTGGTTGATAATAAATTAAACTAATTTCCCCAAGTCTATTCTGTATTGCCCATGATGGTAATTGGTGAGTGATCATTCCCTGTCCTTATCATTTGAGATGATGGAGTGATAGAGTGGCTTTGGTGGGCACCTGGTGTCCACTCAGGTTCAACTCACCACATTACTATAAGGCAGCCATGATATTACTTTAGTACCATTTCAGTTTTTTATATGATAGGGTTGGCTGGAAGCTTTCGAGTGTCACAGGTTGTATTTAGAAACCTATGATTTTGGAGATGTGAGAAAAGACTGAAAATGCATTATTCATGCTGAACTTCTGATAAGACAGAGGCAGTTTGGTTCCTGCCAGCCTACATTAGAGCCTTGGCTCCAAAGCATCAGATTTCTGGGCTTCCAGCTTGTTTCTCATTTGCCTCCATATTGCTGTGCCACAGGAGTAGAAACCCTGAGGCTTATGTCTGATCTGTGAATTCAGAGCGTGTATTTTCTACCTCCTTTTTATTTTTAAACCATCTCTTTTACTTTTGTTGATTTCTCTTTTGCAGGAAAAAAAAATTAAAACCCATTTTTCATTCCAGAATGTCTCTAAATTCTTTGATAATTCTAGATTGTGTCTTTACTGGAACAGATATTCTGGTTTCAAAAAGTTTGACATATGAGGTCATGAGTTTTAACATCTCAGGAATCTCTTCAAAAGACATTCAGGTAAAGATCTGAAAACCTTTATGTCCACTGTAATTTACACCATGACTTACTTATTCAACTGCTACATGATTGACCCAGCCAGTCATAACAATTTTGAAGTGGCATCAAATGTTGGTGACTTATACATTGATTATATATTTATATCAGGCCTTTTGCAACATTACAGATAGCATACACATAGTACCCTTCTTTAGAGTGCATACTTGAAAATGTTGCATTCAAAGAATTGCAAATACTGTTCACAGGCAAAAAGGAAGCAGATGTCATATACAAGTAAAAAAAAGAAATTATTGTTAACTTAAATATTGTTAGAAAAAAAAAAGAAAGAAAAGTAGTGCGGTTAAAATTATAACATGATTACACCTTAGTTTTTCTAGTTTTTTCCTGGAGTTATGCTCCAATTACCCTATTGTTCTGAATGTTTAGGGGTCTCACTCTAATAGTGGTGGTGATGGCCTGGAGCTGTTGAGTGAGTTGTCAGAATTTGGGAATACTTCTCTAGGAATATGATGTTCATATTGATGGTTTTTTTTTTCCTCTTTGCAGGATCTACTTGGGATAATTTTTATATTTTTCCTAACTTGCTTTTACACCTTCCTCTTTCTTCCTTGGTTTGCAGCTCCATCTTACTTCCAAATATCTTTTATGTATATGATATATGATTTCCTAATTATTTTTGTTACTCTTAACACCAGTTTTGTCTATATCCAGGTCTGAATTTCTTTAACTGACAATTGAAGAGTTTATTGCTTATTGAAGATGTTCATTGCTGTTTGTTGATCCTATGTCCTCTCTCATTCCTTAGATATTCTCCTCTGCACCTGATTCTGTGTCTATTCTCAAAGCCTTTTTTCTTATAACAGGCCTGTATTTCTCTACACTTCCTCATTATTCTCGAGTCACAAACATGGCATTCTTCATAGACTACCTGCTTATTACAGCTATCTGTATAAAACAGTGACTGTATCCCACAAAGATAAACAAAAGCAAAACAAATTGCCCTTAGATATCTGGTGAATTAGAAAAATTAGTCACAGCTGAGGCAAGTAAAACAAAGCTGCAGTAAGGTGAAGAAAGCACCTTGATCTTTAGGCCTTGCAAATTCCATACAAAGCCCAAGAACAGCTATTAGCGATTACAATACTGTCCTAGAGGGTTATATGGTTACAATGAGTAGGGAAAAACCTTGCATTCAGAGTTAAACTTCACCAGGCTTAATAATCCATAAATCTGATTATGACAAAAAGAAGAAAAATTGTGCTTCTAACTACAGCTTTGAAAAAAAAATAATGCTGTATAATATTTACACAGAAATTTAACAGTTTTCACTGAGTAAAATATCTTCTAAGACTTCAAAAGTTCTGAAAGGTGTCAGCAACTGCAGGAAATACAATCCCTTCCCATAAGCTATTAAGGTTGAGTCTTGTCTACACTTCTGTTTCTGTTTCTATTGAACCATCCTTTTTGCTTTTGTTGTTTGACTGTCAATTGCTTCCCTTCTTTCTTGAAACACTTTAAAGAATTTTTGCTCCTTATAGTGACCATTGCACTGTACTCAATGAAGTTAAAAGTGAGGATGAGAATATGTCAGGGCAAACTCTAAGGTAGCAATGCTACATGCATAATTAAAACAATATGAATCTTTTGGTAGACCACAAAAAAAAAATGCTGTGACAAAAGACTTCTGCTTATAAAGCACATACCTTACAAGAAATTGCATGAAGACCAAATTGATTAATAGTTTTATTAATAGAGTCCCTATATTGGTATTTATTGGCCTACTCCTATATTATTAGAGCAGAGAAGTGCATCCCAAAACACAAAACCAGACTCGGTAGGTCGTGAGATATAACCACTCCAAGAAGTAGTTAAGCAGTTCTATTTATTATCAATTCTAGGCAGCAAAGAGCTCATGTTTACCTGCATGCATTTCTTCTCCTTTAATAGAGTTTACTTAAAACACAGTGGGTCCTTCCCTGACAAGCTGAAGCTGTTATTATGATTTTGTTGTGCTCTAACTCCCATAGCTTGTAGAAACGTATGACAGGAGACTGACTTGTTCACAGTTTATCATGTGTTTTCTATGTGACTGATCTGTTTAAAAACATGTGACTGTTCACCTTGTCTTTGCAACTGCATTACAAAGCAAAGGCAGTCTTCTGGAAGAAGGGATAAAGGGCATGCTCCTTCTCTGAGTACAACTGGATTTATTTCAGTGTACCCTAGTACTATGTTATGTGTCTCGCTGAGATTCCTGAGATGAACAGGAAAGTTGTAGCCAACAAGTACCAGAGCAAAAGCCATAGTTTAGAATGATAAAAAACCTAAGAATCAAAAGATTGGGTCTGGTTTTTTTCTAAATGAAAAATTGGTGCAGAAAGGAGGAGTCATGGGAATAATTCTGTTTTGACCGGAAGAAAACCAAAACTAAAACAAAATCAACCAAAAAAACCAACTTAAACAGTATCAAGAGGAAATCTTTTCATATTTCATATTCTCTCATAATGTGTCCAATGGGATAGGATTAGCTACCTATTGTCTGTCAGTCCATTTTTACATTTCATCTTGTTTAATACTGAGTTCTTTCAGTAGTCCCTTTGTTATTTGGTTTTCTTTGCCATTCTCTTTTATTAATTTTCACTTCTCCCTGGTTTTAGTTCAATCTAGTTATCCTTTGTTTAGGATAATCTGTTCTGGCTTTCTCAAACCACATTGTAAATCTACTCTTTTGTTTTCTGACTCTTCTTTTTAGTTTTGATTATCTCTTTCTTCTCTATTTGTCATACAAACACCTACTATTTCATCATTAGAGATGAATTTAATTAGATAATCAGAATTTAAGGTGGTCTGATGTTTTTCATATAAATAGGGGTGGGGGTTTTTGTTTGTGTTTTTTTTTTTAGTTATAGGTAACCATGCCAAATTCTAGTTACATTGACTGAAATTTTACTTGGTATCTCTTCCATGTTTTTTTTCTAGCATGAATGTCTGTTAGTATTACTAGAAAGTATGTGGACAGGAAGCACATACAATGTGTTTCTGCAAATATAGTTGTGTAGTCTTTAACATTATAACTAACAATATAGTATAATTGGCCTGCACCTAATTAGTTCTTGAGAAGATCTTTCTGAAGCAAGATGTTGGCGGATGAGAAATTATATGTGTTGTTTGCCGAATTCTTAATTGTCTACTAAAAGAGTAAGCATTTGTCTAAATCCCAAAACTTTGAACCATCGCAGTTCATGTATGCCTAACAAAGCCAAGTTAAGACTTTGGAGACCTCCGTTTTAGTATCTACATTTATTTTGTGCAAGCCTCCATAACTTACGTATGCAGATAGCTGACACATGCCACATGCAGAATGATTGAGCATGATATTTTTAAACCCTGTAAAGGCAGAACAAGATTTACCCAATAACTTCCTCTGTTCATTAATGTATGTGGAAATAAAAGCTAAGAGACTGACAACATAGAGCTACTTGTACCCTCTTCATTGAGACTAGGTCCAGCTAAATATAGGAATGTATAAACAGAATGAAAGAAGAACAGATCTAGGTTTGTTGTAAAAGGTGAAGTAGAATAGAAAACTGCTGCAGAATTTTATTTTTACTTGTAAGTCTGGCAGAACCCATGAGTTCACATATATATATATTCAACATATATACATATCACATCATTAGCAATTCCCAGCTTTGATAAAAGACATTAATATAAAAGATTTTAGAGGAATCTATCTGGTTCTTCTCTCTAACTTTCAAATATTCTGCATGTCACCTTGACTGTGACTCATAAGAAGTATTAGTGTGCTGTGTGTTTTCTTAGTGGTTATGTTGGATTTTTTTTGGTTTTTTTTTTTGTTTGTTTGTTTGTTTTTTAACCAGTAACCTTCAAACGTTCATAGTTAGTGTTCTTAGAGAATTAATAAGCTAAACTGTTGCAAAAATTTTAGCTTGTGAACACAATGTGGAAAGAGCCATGAGGGTGCTGAACACAATTGGCATGACCACACAAAGCAATGAAGAGTTTGTTCTATCATGGTACTTGCTGTGATATATTTGATTACTTTCAAAGGTTTGGGACTGTAAAACATAGTGACCACTATGTACATTGTTCAAAACAAAATATTTCGGGTTTCATTTTTACCTGTATCTTGCGCACATATCTACAAACACAAACACATGCACATGCATTAAAATGAAATCAAAGCAGAGGACATATGCAAGCTAAGAGTGAAAAACAATTACACAGAATGCATGATTAATCCCAATAGCAGGCTGGTAAGGAATTCATTTCATATAGCTCGGCCAAATTGAGGCAAGGAAATGCAGAACTAATTAAACTCAAATTTTTATCCTGAGCTCTTGTGACTGCATTGGACAGTCTAAGCCCTGGAAGAAGTTCGTTTTATTGTTTTCAGACCAGCGACAAATAATTTGTCTATTTCCTCTCTTTGTCCTTACCATCACCTTAAGCTCTCGGCATTCTTTGTGTGCTTGAAAACCTAGGTGGATATGCATATTAAAATGGTAAGTAGAAGGAAAATAAACTTCTATGAGTTTGTGCAAAACTTTTTGAGTTTGAGAAACAGAAAAATACTTTAATAGTCATAAGCATACTCAGCATTTACCAGACTCTTTCTCAGGATCACTTGTCTGCAAGGAATAAATTAAAAAGAATTTCCTTTGCCTAATAGGATTATTATTGGTTGAATGACTTAAAGACTGCATAAAATACTATCAAAAGGATTTAAAGAATTTAAAGGAAACCCAGACTGTCCTTTAAGAAATATATGTTTTCCCGAAAATTTTCAAAACACATTACATAAAGTTGTGTTGTGGTTTAACCTCAGCTGGCAACTAAGCAGCACATAGTTGCTTGCTCACTCTCACCCTGGTCAGGATTGGGAAGAGAATCAGAAAAGTAAAAGTGAAAAAAACTCATGGGTTGAGATAAAGACAGTTTCATAGCAAAATAAAACAAAATAAAGCAAAAGTCACACAAACAAAGCAAAATAAGGAATTCATTCACTGCTTCCCATGGTCAAGCAGTTCTTTCTTTCTTAAGTACATATATTTAAGTATTAAAACATAGGAAGAATAGATGCTAATGAGTAGCAAAAAGAAAGAAAAATAAATATGGAACCTGTGAGGAAATGTAATAAAATCTGCCTCATGACTAAAGTTTGAGGAGAGTATTTCAGATACTCAAGACAAAAGGTAAAATCATTAGTGTAGAATAAAAAGAATTGATGAGTAGTCTTCAGAAATACTACCAGTTAGTCTTTCTCTACTTAAGCTGAAGTTGAGGAGAGTTTATTAACACGTCTGAAAGGTAAAGGGAAATGCTTTGTTTCATCTTCAGTAGTGAAGACAAATGCTAGCTTCTGAGTATGAACACTCCTTCTCCACTGGAGAAAATTAACCTTAATGGATACGGTATGTACTGTATCCATTGTAAAAATATTTACTTTTTCAAGTTACCTGTAACTATAAATGTTTTAAGGTCTGAAAGACTCTGATCTTGACAGGAAAAGAAATAGCATAGTTGTATATCATTGCTTATTCTTCATAGTGTGTAAAGTTTGTGGGATTCTAATTAATTAAAAGTATCACTTGTTCCCAAAAGATAAAAGTATCCATTGAACTCCTACATAATAAATATTGGCTTGGATACTTTTCTAAATTATTTTATATCACATCAGAAATTTTGATTTGTTTTACAGTAGGGTACCATCAATTGAACTCACACAATTCTAAGGGAAAGCTGGAAAATTTGGCACTTGTAATAGAGGGCAGGACAGACAGATGGAAAAACATTATTACTACCAACTTAAAGGACAACTCTTGGCACCCAAATCTGGGGCAGATTTGATAGCTTTCTGGAGTTTAGGAGCAGGAAAGTCATAAGGACTTTTAGCATCCAGATAGGCCATGTATTTGGGTTTTTTTATCTTCTTCCTAATTTGAGGGGCATAATTAACCTGATATTGAAGATCAAAACTATTTGTTAATGTGTTTTTCTCCATTTCACACACTTATATATTCTATTACAACCAAAACTGTTAGTTTTGTGTTGACTAGTAATCTACTTTGCTATTAACTGTGAACATACTCTTGGAATAGGACTGCAGCGTCCCTACTGAGACAAAGGCAGATTAAACAGGGTGCAATCTTATAAGAAATTACAGCATAATTAGTCCTTAGTTTTATTCATTTCATTGAACTTGTTAAAAATTATTCACTTATATTAAGAAAATCAGAGAATTATTATTTTCCCTGAAAGGAAAGAAAATTAAGTTCTGTAGCTTGTGCTGGTTAACTCTGTTGATGATGACTTTTCCCACATTCTATCCAGAAAATCTGAAATGCTGAGATACAGCTTTTGCAAAAGTATTCTTGAATTATGCTGAAATGGATAAAAATATAACCTTTATTGCAGAATACATAGTATCATTTCAGTAAAAAAATCCAAATAAAATCTGAAATCTCACTCAACTACTTGTGTCAAAGTTGTGCTGGAAAATGAAACATTTTTTGTTTAGGTGGTAAGACCAGTAACAGGGTTGTCCTCTGTCTGGAATCAAAAATGGGAATATGGCTTTCTCCTCTCCACAGTTATTACATGATCATATATATTGGAATAGTATAACCCTTAGATAAGGCTTTTAGAAAATTAAATGAAAAAAGACAGGAGAGAAAGAAGGAAAGAGGGAAAGAGGTGAAAGTTACTGAATTTTAACTGTGTTTGTTATAGCTCTTGCACCTGTTGAACCACTTCCAGTAGAGTATACTCTCCAGTATTTTATTTCCCTGAATTATATTATTGCTTTTCAGAAAAACTGAAAAGATGGAGATATAAGCTCCAAAAAAGACCGCTAAAAGTTTGATCGAGAATATTAAGAATTTTTGTTCAAAACAGGACTGAGAATTTTTTTTTTTTTAAATAGTTTTCATACTCCTTTTATCTTTCCTGCATTGTTTATTACAAAACGAATTATTTGTGGAATAAGTTCAAAGTCACGGACATGCATTAGACATATTTTTGGAACATTTGCTGCAATAGATGGAGAAGATCATGAGATATGTATTCTACATGGCAACAGAGAGAGATCATCCTCAGGTATGTTGTTAAAATCTCTCAGGACAGAATAAATTTATTTGTCTCTTATTTTTTTACTTCCTTATTTCTGATAACTCTTTTTTGTATGTTTTTGGGGTTTTTTCATAACTTCTTTTAGATTTATTTGCTCTACTATTCATCTTCTGACATGGCTGGTGTCAGGGAGAATGCAAAATGAATGAGTTTTATGGGAAAGATGTCATAGATTTTTATAGCAATAGAACTTAAAAGATACTAGTTTAAGATTCCCAGTGTAAAGCTTACCTTCTTTCCTTTAGGCAATTCTGTGAGATGAACTATGTGCAATGGATAGCAATAGATTTCCATCTTATGGAAAAATAGGAATAAACAAATATCTCTATAGGTTCACAGTACAATTCAGAAATGGTAAACAACTCAATATCTAAGGAAAATTAGCACAAATATTTTACTTTAATGCTGTAAAAAGAAACAGAAAAACTGTAAGAGAAACAGTGGGGCAGAATAAATTAAAATAAGTTAGGTGTCACAGAGGTACCTTTACGTTTTGTTTAATTTAAACAAAATATGAAGCTGCTATGGAAAGATTCTGATGTGTTGAGGACCATCTGCTCTTATTTTGTTATATAATGATTTGCATAAAATCTATTAAGTTCATTGTATTGCTTGCTTCAGGAATTTAATAACCCAGAATTATGTATAATATATAGCACATGGAAAGGAATTGTAATAAAAAAAGAACAGCACTTCTAACTGCATATAAAAAAGAATGTGTGATTTTTAAGAAAAGTAAAGCTATTGTGACCTATTTTCTGTTGTATTTATTTAATAATTAATGTGTTTGAATTCCTGTGAGGTCACATGTTCCATATTTCTGTATAGTTGACACAAGGGACCATAGAATGATGTTACATTTCCTTGGTATTTCAATATTACTGTGTTTTTCACATACTTACATTTCTTAGATATTTATTAAGCTAATATGGACTAATCTCATAATTATGCTTTGTATATACAACAACTAATTCTAATCTCATTTATATCCATATAAACAAATAATTTCTGGTGACATTAACAGCTTTGTTATTGGTATAAAACCCATAAGAATAATAACTGCATTAATATAATAAATCATTTTAGTAGTATGAGGATGTCTACTGCAAGACTTTCAGACTTCTGTATCATAGAATTGCAAAATACTCTGGAAAATATTTCTGTGCAAAATTTAGATATTGCAAAATGTTCTTAGAAATGTCCTATTGATACTGTTGATGAAAAACACCTCTATACAAAAGCAGATGGCTAGTCCCTCCTCTAGTCATACTGAAGCAGCTATGATTCCCTCGTCAAACAATAAAGTCAACCAAGTCTACTTCTGAACTTCATTAGGTACCCAAACTACTTGGGGTACCAAGAAGTTCCCAGTTTACTTAAAACTTTAGAACAGTCATTGAATACCAGCCCTTTAGATCAACATTAAAAATCAGAGAATGAGAATGAAGTCAGAAAAAAATCAGTTTGAAACATCTTTTTTTTTTCAGTTATGAGCTGTTCATGAGGAAGTCTATCAAACAAAAAGCTGATATCATTCTGCTGTCCAAAGGTAGACTTAAATTGCTTGCAATTAAGAATCCCGGCTACCTTCCCTTATCTCCATTCCTCTTTTTACAGCTCATTAGCTATATGCTGTAGCAGTTCAGACTCTGGGAGATGCATTAATTTGTGTTAGCTGGCTGGTGTCTCCCCAGCTGACTGGCACCTCCCCAGGTGAACTGAAGCTGACATTACCCTGAGCCCAAGTTTTAATACACTCACCTAAAATTGGTTCCCGATGGTCTCCCTGTGCAGAGTACTATGGAGATATAAGAAACAGTGGTGTATTTTGTTATTAATTTTCTATACTGAGGGGAGTCTTGCAGACTAAAATTACTTCTTTGCTAGTGCTACAGCAACATAAAAAAAATTTACTGGGACGAAGAGCCTCTCCAAGAATAATGATAGCAGTATCCTGGCTAATTTGGTACAATACATTTTCCTAAGTTAGACTCAATTTGCCTATCAGAAAATCTCAATATAACTGTGTGCTTGCTTTGCCAAATTAAAAAATGATGCTCTACCTAAAGAGACTTCTTAGCTGTGAAACTGTGTGGTGCCTGTGGAGCATCTGTAAATTGAATTTGGTCTGGTTAATCTTATACAAGACATGAAGCCTGCCCATCATCACATCCTAGGCTTCTCCAATACCTCAAGAACTATTACTATATATATGTCTAAACACTAAATAAGGCTGGCCCATACAATTATTTTATATTATTGCTTGTTTTTCTCGACAAGTTTAATCCATTAAAGCATAAAAATGGAAATAGCAGAATTTACTGATATTCATCAAGGATATATACAACTTACAATGTTACTTCTGAATTTGTAGGATCAAATCTTAGAGGGTACTGAATTTTATGGTTGGAAAAAATATTACTGGTATTTTAGGCTAAGATAAATAACTGTAATGTTATACAGTGTTAAAGGTTTGAGTTTTATTAAAGAAGTTTCAATCAATGAAAAAAGTGTAACAGTATTTGCTTCCTCATCGTCTGGGCCTATATAGTGATTATTTTCATTAGCTGATTTGCAAACTGTTGCCCTGAGAAAATATGCATTTTCTGTTCAATATTTTGTTTCTTTTTTTTTGCTTTGTTGGTTTTTTTTGTTCGTTTATGTTGTTTTTTTATTTTATTTGTTTGCTTTCATGGTTTTTAACTCCTTCCACCGTCTCCCCCCCCCCGCCCAGATGTTGTAATGCCTAGCTTCTCTCATATCTTTTCTTTAGGCTGGAAAACAAAGTTAACACTGGGCAGAAATAATACTTTTTTCTCCATTAAGAAAGTATATTTGAACTTTTGTCTCTTTCAAACTCTGAAGAAAAGAAAGCCATGAAAAAGGTGTTCTTTTATTTCTGAATTACAGAGAGATTCCTTAACTTTTCTCTACATTAGCTGTGTTAGGCAGCTTTTCATCATCACTAGAAGAGCAGGTATTTTTTTTTACTTTTCTTTTTTCTTTTCCTTTTCCATTTCCACTTCCACTCTTAATGTTGTATCTAAACAAGACCCTTAAAGGATGAGTTATAATTCTCAACTGAATCAATCTACTTCTACAGGAAAAAAAAAAGGTAAATCAAACTTTATTCTGAAAAGTATTAGAATGCCATGCTCCGGCTATGACCTCAGTACTGTGAAATGTGACGTATTTTTAGTCTATATTGCTCTATATCTTTCCTGCAACACTGTTATTTCAAAAGTCTCCATTTTATATTGATTTCTCCTTTGAAGTATAGTATTTCCCATTTGTTTTCACTGAATTTCATTTTGATTCCCCACAATATTTCTAAAATAATTTGAAATAGTGTCATTGGCTAATGTGCTTGACTTCGGCCTTATATCATCCTCAGAAATGTTCTGCTTCAGCTCTTTAAGGTAGTCTTCAGATTTAGAGTCATATGTATATCTTACATATTTTCTTCAGCTATATTTCCATATTTTACGAAAATGTCACAGATTGTGTCAAAACATTACATAATTCAAGATGCACCCTTGGATTCATACTATTCACAAGATCTTCTGTTGAAAAAAGGAGATAGAAGGTTTATTTCAATACAGTGACACCTTTCAATGCTGATGACTCCAAATGGCTGGGGTTTATGCAAAAGATTCAGAAGTATGTAATATGCCTTTGGAGACACTGGCAGCTGTCTTTTTATTGAGAAAACATGAAGTAGCCCTGTAATTTTTTTCTGAAAAATTTTAATTCTGTTTTTTACACAAACATACGTTGTGAGTTTTTTTTCTAAAGTAAGATATTCTATCTTTTTTTGCAAGTAAAAAATTTGGAAAGGTAAAACTTAATACCTGTCACACAAAGAAATCCAAACTGTTGATGTGGTATCCTTAGTCTATTTAACTCTGACTGTTCTATTCTCAGAAATATATCATCTTCTGACCAAATGCCACATAAATATGATCATGTATTAAACAAATACAGTAGTATTTTCTTTCTTGAAGTGTGTTGTGTTTCATGAAACTGCAATTCATAGTGTGTGGTTACATGAAGGATAAAGAACCTTTCATGTCTTTCCTAGATATTCTAACTTCTCTGTAATGCTCACCATTTTTTCTTTGACTGATATGTTATCCAAAGCATGTTGATTTTGACTAATAGAAATATTTTACTGAAAAATATGTTTGGTATTATATGAATTCCTTTTTCCTTTTCCATATAATTTCAACTACAGAGCAACTGCAGATGAAAATGTGACAACCTCACAAATAGTCTAATGGTAGCAACTGAAGGCCTTAGCACAGTCAGACACAAGTTAGCATTATAATACTAACTATAGGTAAGCCATACACCAAATTGTTGGTGTGATCTGGGACTAAATTTATGACAGTTCACTAAGTTACTCACCTCTACATTAATTTAGTTGAAGAGTTTAATACGATTTTCTCCCTAGTATGAGGATGGAATTTGTTATAGCCAAAATGAAAAAAAAAAATCTAGCTCTATAACTTTTTTACTGGGTGTCTGGGCAAAGAAATTTCTAGACCTTTTTTTTTTTTTTTAAATCTTATTCTTCTTGGTCTGCTAATATCCTACATTCTGAGAAATGGACAGTGAAGTTAAAACCTATGGGACCATACTTTTCATTTGGAAGAGAGATTGAATCTACACAATCTTTGTGATATAACATTGTCACATAAAAATAAAATTAAAAAAATAGTCTGTGGGAAAGGTGTGGAAAGTGCCATTAATGAAGAGCATGTAATTAGATTAATTTCATACAATCCAATAGCTGACATAAGCAATTTTAAAATGCACTTTCTCTACTGTATTAAGAATGACAGAAGATTAGATCCCTGCTCTTAACACAGTGAGGAGGGTTAGAAGCTCCTGAATTAGTAATAAGTAACCCAAATTCCTTATTTATGGGTGGAATTAGAGATAGATAAAAATGGCTATCATCATCTTAATTTTCTCTATGTTTTAACAATATGTGAAATAATTATATGTCTACATGGTGAAAATTATACTTATGCATCTGAAAGCACATTCTATATTTCATTATATATAACCAGGTTAGATATTTACAATTAGAAACTACTCTAGCAGTGGGTAGTATGCCTATACTTTCCAAATTTTTGCAAACTAAGATAAGCTTTTCTCTATTGAACACAAACTCCATCGCTTAGCTCTCCAGCACCATAATATTTCATGTACAGTAAAGACTTACCTACAGAAACAAATTTCTTCCTCTGTGGAAGTAAGTTAATACTTATTACATCACTTAAAATAGTCAAACAATATAAACATATAAATATGAAAGTTATAAACAAACAAATCAAAAGTTTTAATAGAATATTTGTTTTAAATTTTAATGATTTGCCACAGAAAAGAACATCAGACCTATTTATGTATTTGTAATCTTCATGGCAGCCAATTTACTTGGAATATTTTTCTTTATATTGTAAAACATATTTCACTGTATAATTTCTAGACAACTTTAAATGTACTGAACAAGCCGTCTCAGAAATTATATATATATACACAAATATATATAAAAGTACATATGTGTGCTTCAGTTTTTAGATAAAAGTTAGTTCCTAAACACATAAGGAAATATTAGCAATTACACCATTAGCAGTTATACCACGAAGCTTCCAATATTGTTCCAATTCCCCTTTAATTTATTCTAAGACCAAAGATATTAACAGTGAACTTGTACAACAATTGTCGGAAATCTAAAAATTTACACTCTATGAGACCTTCTTATTTAGTAGCTTTCTAAATATAAGGAGTAAAAAGGCAACATAAAAAATGATGTAAAATGCAACATAGAAGATGACAAACTATTGTATTAGTCTAAGCCTATTCCCTTTTTAAAATTAGCATATAGGCTAAGCAAAATTATTAGAACAAGACCATAAAGTGAAACATAAAAGAGAATTGTTGTCAATTAGAAACGGTAAAAGCAAACTTAAAGTAAGAGTCATAAACAGAGAAGTTTTTCTGAACTACTGCAGCATTTTAAATTCCACATATCACCAAGTAATATAGAGGCTAGTCAAGAAGGTAAAGATATTATGATTAATTTTCATGAGTTTTCAGTAGAAGGAAAATAAGCATCTAAAAATTATTCCTTTTTATTTCTAAATATGAAAATAGGAGATGAAATCACAAAAATGTATGTCAGAGCAGAATGTCAAATGAAAACAAATCACTATTCCCAGATTTTAAGCTTCTGCATGTTCATAAAGATAATTTCAATGTATTATGGTGAAAATACTGATTATCCATAAACTAGTCATTATATCAGGTATCCGATTGGAAGGAGTAAATACCAAGCTATAAAAAAAGAGAATAAGGCCTTTTGTAAAAGGCTGTAAGGAGATACAAATGTATTATTTAGTTCTCATTAATTGACTAAGCAAAGGTGTGCTGTCATCTGTTTGATTATGCTACTCAGAAGCGCTACCAGGAAGTCTGATTTTTGTTTGAATCTAAGCGAGCAAGACATATTGCAGTATGACTGTCCTGGGTTATACAAAAACTCTGGTATCCACCTTTTCCATTTTTCTCCAAATACGCCTACTAATTTAGACTGTGGGGAGGGACTTAGATAAGGGTGGTACTCTCCTAGGAGAAGAATGTATCCACCAGTGTGAAAAGACTAGAAGGCTGATGACTCAGAGGGTGAGCACACCTGTCACCTCAGGCTTAGGAGCTGGGTGTTGTTTCTTTGTCCTTACACAAATTACTCATCTGTGATAACTCCCCTCAGGGAGACACTAGGACAATTAATTCACATGGCCTGAAGATATTCATCTCTACTGGTGGTCATAATGGATTCACCTGTGCTTAGAAGATGTCAAAGTCTCTTGAAATGTCCAGTGTTAATTATCCAGTGAAGGAACTCCCCACCCCAGGGGCAGTACCACAGGCATTCCCACCTACCCTGAGCCCAAGAAAAGACCACAATTGGTCTTCACTTGGTAGGGTGAGGGTCTCCTTCCCTCACTGCGCGGGACTGTTACCACCCAGGCCTCTACCATCATCTCAGCAGATCAGGACTACAGCCAGCATTGGAGTTGCGGTGACCAGGTCTCACCTCTGGATCCAGCAGGTGTCTTGTGGGTCCTTCCAGTTGCAACGCGGCTCCAACTACCTGTGCCAGCACTGCAGCCTCGCTCCAGCACTGACCCTCCAAACCAAGACAATGACAAAGTCAAGTTTGTGTATGCATAGGTTACATGTATATGTAACATCAATTATTTTCTTTATAACAAGGTATCAATTCCTTTAAAAAATATTTGGAATTTTTCTCTTTTTCCTTAGTGCCCCATACTAGTCCACAGAATGAGCTCTTCAGCTGTTTTGTAACTCTTCTCCTCTGCCCCAAGCTCTGGGGGGAAAACCTATGTTGCAGACTGTGCAATCTTATTGACAAGCAATGTAGATAAGTGTCAATGAATTTTATGCAGTTTCTGTAGTAGATTATTTTCCCAGTTTAACTTCATCAAAGATACCTAAGGGAGCCCTTACGATGCTGCAATCTGACTGCTGCCTGCAATAAAAATAATAAAAAAAATCCAACAATAATAATACCCCCCAAAAAAACCCCAAAATAAATTAAAAAAAAATTTCTTAAATGGGGAGACACAGTCTCACTCCTCTTTTTTCCCTTATCATCTGCAGTCTCAGATTGTTGTCTCTGCTGAGAACTGGAGAACTGTATAGCCACGGGAGAGGCAGGACTCTTATCTGATTATAGGCAAGTAGGTCAGGCCACAATTGCTACTTGTTTACAAGTATGGGATAAGAGTTTGATTATTGGGCAGTACACTCTACCTGAATATTTCTTTCTCACTTCTGAGAAATAAGACCTTGAAAGCTGCTTAAACGGACACTTTATTCTAAACAGTAGATCTCTTGAACCTGTGACTGTAAATTTCATTTTGATGATTTATTGATAGAAGGACTGGAAGAAGAAATTTATGCACAAGTCATTCACTTTTATTGTGTTCATGACAGAAAATACTTCCAAGGTTTGGAAGGATTTGTAGAAAGGGAACTCTGAAGTGAAAGAATGAGTTTAAAATCAGTTAGATTATACAGTATCAATTGTTTAGCCTCCTAGAAGAAAATATATTTAGCAGTAATATGGGATGGAAAGCTTGAAATTTTTATCAGATAAACACCAGAGCAAGAAACAACTAGTATCTAAAATGATTCTTTGTACGTCTGCATAGAAATATAGAAACATATAAATAGAACATATAGAAACAAATAATAAAATGCATCACATGTGACTGAATTTTAAATACCTCTTTACATATGTACATTCTGAAAAGTTTTGCTATAGGAGAAGGTCATCAGAGTAAAAATGAGGACTCTTACATGATTTTAGGAAGGTAATACCACTTATAAACTGATGAATTATGAATTAACTTGCATAGAGAACAAAGAATGATCTGAAAATTTCAGTGGATATTAACGCTTATATTAAATCTGTATGATCACACAAACTTATAGGCTTAGTGAAGGTTGACATCACAATCTGACAGAATAAAATTAAGAGTTAGGCTTCAAACAAAAAGGAGAATCCCTTTTTAAATGTGCTTCTGCTTAAGAGGTTGTAGTTCGTTATCTAACATTTTTTGACAAAGCACTTAATTGATGAAATTTTAAGTTACTTTTTAAAATTTGTTTACTTTCATTCCTAAAAAAAGAAAAAAAATATGCTTCTTAACTTATTGTTTCCTTTTAATTGCTAAAAATTTTAATTAAAATTCATTGGTCAGAGATTTGAGGAGAAATGAACTGGGTATTATCTCATGCTCTGCTTTCTAATGGTGTTAAAACAAGGATTAGATAAGAGGATTTGGTAATATGCCCGCTACTCTCTCTGGGAGACTTCCCAGTCTTTTAAGAATCTTACAATGTTCACGTGCAAATTTGTTATGTTTGGAAGTCCAATTTGAACGGGTTGAAAGAATGCTTCATTCTAAATTCCAAAATCCACATTGTATCAGTTTACAACCTGCACCTTTTTTTAGAATTCTTCCTGCATCTACAGTTTATAAAAGCCTTGCATTTTTTGTTTGTTGTAAGGTGGCTTAATTGGATTCCTGCTCATGTTCTTTTCTCCATTTCTTCTGCGTATTACACAGATTTTTATATGCTCTTCCAATCACAATAATATCCAGCTGCTGGAGGTTATAACATAAAATATTTCTCTATGGTTTATTTGTGATGGTATGTGCTCCAGAGTATGAACAACTGATAAGATGCATTTCAAAAGAGCTAATTTAGTCCCACCCAAGTAGAAAATTAGTTATTTTAATGTATAAAGAGTATTACTTAACCTTATCTGTTTACTTTCTCATATGTTCTTAATAATTGAATTACATATACATTGTAGAACTGTCTACATACTCTTCTCATAGTGCTTTTTCTTGAACTAGTTTTTTTCTTCATTTTTGTGAAAATAATATATATATTCTCACTTTATAAGAAGATTAGTAATTTTGCTAAAAAGTGTGTATAACTATTATATAACATTTTTAAAAGTGTTTATTTTTAGAAATTATTGCTATCTGTTTTACAAAAAGCTGATGGATGACGTACAATTTATAACTTATTTTACCTTCTTTCATCATGTGAAGATGCTACTTTGAAGTTAGATACTCTCCTAAAGCAGAAGCTCTCTGTAATAGAGAATACAAATAATATTTAATAAGTCATAGTGCTAAAAGTTTAGTGGTATTCCTGTCAATACATATTTTTGATGAATTAAAAGGAACTCTTCATGCTGTGATAGAATCCTGGCAACCAGAGTCATAAGATGCGTTATCATGGACCTTTTTCCTCAAGTAAGCACCCAGAGCACAACTATCTACACCTTAAAAAAGTATTAATTTGCTCAGAAACTAGAATTACACTATTTTTAATGGTGAAATATCAGAATAAGACCATTAGAAATAAAAAGGCTTGTGAAAAAATATCCCTTCTCATTGTGTCCTTGAAGTTTCATTTTCTATGTCCAGTAATTTTCAGTGGCTTTATTCTGAAGACAAACTCCACCATACCCTCTCTAGACAGTCAGGAAAAACATTTTCCTTTAGTTGTCCTTGAAGAGTAGCCTGCTGTTGCCTTATATTAAAGTCTCCTTGCTACTGAGACACTCAATGTCTGTCTTGCTCTTGAAAGTTTCTGTAGCCTCACTTTCCTATGTTAGAAGAATGTTATTGTGAAATAAGATAATATACGGGTTTCCCCAAAAATGCCAGGCAGTGGAAGTTCAGGAGAATTTATTCAAGCAATCAAGAACACTAGACTTACAAGAGAAAACTGCAACAGTGCTACTTAAGCACTGGGCTTGAGGAAGAGATACCCCCTGTCCATCTTCAAGGTTTTTACCTTCTCTGTCCTCCCCCTGCCAGGCTCTCTCTGCCAGCAAGGCCTATAACATCTGTTTATCATTCTTCATACCAGAATGAGAGAGAGAGAGAGAGAGAGAGAGGGAGATCCCTCAGACCTCTCTGGAATGCACAAGGAAAAGGGAAAAAAAAACCATTTAACCACCCTTGAGAAAGGCACTTCCCACGTAGGAAAGACTTCCTAAGTGAACACCTGTCTCCTCAAAGTGAATTCTTCTGGCAAAAAGGATATTTACCCTTACAGTTATTATAATTGCAGGAACAAGAACCTGAATGTTTGAAAATACCAACATTTAAACTGGCCTATAATTGTACTTCATTCTATATCTATAATTTCTTAAGAATCAGCTATTTTTTTCACCTCTCCCCTTTTGAAATCAACTAAGGTTTTCTCTAATGAGGTAATGTATGCCTTTTGGGTCCTCCTCATATTGTTGCCAATGTTATTAACTGAATGACAAATAACATAGAAGTAAAAGTAATATTATAGATGGTGACATTGATATTTGAGTGTATGTCTCCAAAAGATGAAAGCCGTGATGCTGTTATTGAATCACAAAGGTACTATCTACAACTATCAATGTACAAAGGTACATTGTTGCTCTTGATTATAATTAATTTTTGACAAAATTTTTCCCTTTGGGAAAATTGGGAATTTTGGGGAAATTTAGTATTTCTTAACATTACTTCTCTGTTATTATTATTTCATTTTATTTGTAAACATTCTTACTTCTGTGAACTTCAAACCAGTGTTATTGTGACAAATGATTAGGAAAAACCTTCTGGATTAGCTATAAAACTTCTGGTGTAAAGAAACTTTTTGGATATGAATATTTTTTGAACATTATATAACTTTAATTGAAGAGTATTATATTACTGTGCCAATATGAGAAATAAGGAATTTTTCATTTTTGTTTGACTTTTTTGCTAGACTACCATAGCATTTGTAGCATCATCTTTTGCTAACTCAAAAACAAGTGCAATAAAACAGTAAAGAGATTTTTAAAGACACATATGCCAAGTACTTAGTAAAAGTAATCAATATAGTTGTACGGAGAGATTTTCATTTTTGTGAACCTGAAAGAAAAGAACTCTAATCCACAATCATGCAACAAAGGGTCAGTCATACACCAAAGAACATGATGACTGTGGTGGTAACTATTTAGTTGCTTAGTAGCAACAAGTCTCATGTTCTGCTGGAAAACTTTTGGCCTAGACGGACAGGTTCATCTCTCTTGAAACTAAGAGTGTTGTGTGCCAAATTTGCAGAGGGGTTACAAATTCTAAGTATTATCTAGAAAACTTAGGGGAGCTGAAAACCCATACTGCTCCAGCATCACCAAAACCGGGACTGAAGCCCTGAGGGGGCTGACTTGAGGTCTTGGTCCATGGTTGGATGAGATGTGGAGCTCCAGGGGGCTGAAAGGGAGTCCTGGTCTGTGGGTAGGGTGAGAAGATCCACAGGGTCTTTGGCTGGGCAGTCAGATTGGAGGTGCCCTCAGGGCTCAGGCATACAAGTTGCTAAGTCCCAATTTTAGAGCAGTAGCACTTGTCACTGGTTGTACAGTAGACAGAAAACACAGGACTGGAAAATGAAATAGAAGCATGAAGGCTCTTGATATCTGGCAAGGCAAATTTTTCTCTATTTTATTCTGTCTTGATCATCCTGCCTGGTTTCTCATTCATGCCTTTTTAACAAGCGTCTATGTAATTGGGTTTTCAATTTCTGCCAATTCTCCATAAAGGAGAACAACTCCAATAAAAACAATTAGCAGTTGATTGTGATGGACTTGACAAAATTATTGGTGGTTGAAAATTTTTTGAGGTAAGAAGATTTTCACTCTTTTGGTGTAATGAACTTTACCTTCCCATTTTGTACTCCGCTCATGGAGTATAACAAAGAACAAGAAGCTGAAAAATGAACGATCAGTTTTCTCCTATGGCTGTTGCAGATTGCCCAGGCTCACAACCATACAAAAATACGTCTTAAAATCCTGATAGTGTCTTGATCCTATTGTGTGTGTTCTGAGATCTTTATCTTATATACACTAAACCAATAATGTTAACATAATCCTGCTATACAGTTTTGTTCTGTGATGTGTGTTATACTTTGCTTCATACACGAAAGTAAACTAGATTATAGTGTAAATCCACCATAATTTTTGCAGTATTTTTAAACAAAATCGACTGTTGTACATAGTTAATAATGTTCTGTAGGTATTTTTACACAAGTCTAAGGAATCTGAAGCTCGGGCTAACTTACTTACATATCTCTGACATTAGTTCTCCATGGTTTGCAGAGTCACACATGAATGCTAAAACGTGTCATGGAACATTGAAAAAAAAATACAAAAAATGTAGGAGTATCTGGTAAGAGATCATTTTGCTGTCCATCACAGACTTCATTGGAAACTACTACGCTGAAAGCCCCTCATGATTGTGAGCCTGGGAAATCCAACATACAGTTAGTGAGCTAATAGGTGAAACATCTCAATCTGCTGTAAAGAACAGAAGTAGAACTCTGTGTTAGACCATTAATTCAGGAGACAGTTCTAAATCAGATTATTACTTTCTGATTTGAATACGACACACGCGGCATTATTTATGATTTGGAAACTCTTACATAATTAGAGACGACCATCTTTTGTAATCTGTAGATTTTTTTATAGTGAAAGAATAATTTATTACACATTAAAATTCATAGCCTCATACATTTCCTTACAATTGTACACTTGCAGGACATAACTATATTTATCTGTGAGAAACATACCCCCCAAATTAATAAACTCTTAACAGAAAAATGTATGCCAGACTGTATTCATTGTTTGATTCAAAACTAGTCATCAATTGCTTTCTCATGTTAGAACCTGGATTAATTTGCCAAATTCCCATTCAGATGAATTAGTTCTGCATAAGCTATAAGATATCACTTAGATTAATGTGTCTCCAGCACATTACCCATAATGATGGTCAAATTAATTCATTAAAACTTTGCCCATCTTTAGAGATAATATCCCCAAGAAACATTAATCAAGTAGATACTTCATATAATATTCTATATAGTATTGAAATTAAATTACAGTAAGTAACTCCATAAGAATTTCAAAACAGTAATTCAATCACATTATTTTTCAACTGAAAGGAATTCAATGTTATTATTACACAGTCATACCAATATTTGTTACATAGAGGTGACTGCTTCTGATACAGGATATAGAATATATACTAAATACATACTGGAGTAGTAAAACAGATGGTAATGCTCTTTAACATTAATACTTTTTAGATTCTGGATGGAAACACTTGACTCTCCAGAGAACAAAAAGAAATAGGGTTCTAAAATGAGCTGAAGTACAGATCAATAAACTAATTCAGACTGGCATCAGAAATCAAGATATAATGTTCCTCAGTTTGCAGTCCTACAAGGAATATAGGATACATCAAATTTAATATTTCTGGATCTGACACAGGCGCAGCAGTTGCTACGTTCCTATTAAAAACTTTAAACAAATCAATAGAACTTTTTTCTCAAGGAATTTAATTAGATTTTTTTCACTTATTACACCTATAAAACATGTTTGATGAAAAACAAATGGATGTCTCTGCATGCAAACTAAAACTACTCAAAACAAGACTGCCAGTTCAAAATCTTATGTCAGATTTGTTTAATAACATAATTTGTCTTCACATTTGTCAGTTATGTTTTAGCTAATAATAAAGCTTTGATAATTGCCTACCTTTAGAAGTGTAACTTCCATCTAAACCATTTATCCTATCTTGTATTTGGGCTAAAGAAATGTTGATACTCATATGAAAAGCCTTATTCTTTCCTGACGGCTCAAGTTTCACATTTATTTCCCTTGTATTGCTACTTACCAATGGGAAGTACTGATAAGAAACTTCCAGTTTCAAGAGCAACTAAACTACAGTAATCGTTTAAAACCAAGGCTTATTTAACAGGCTGGTGACAAGATTTAAGCAACCAATGCCAAAATTACTACTATATTAGCCCTCTTCTATTGGGCAGACAGTGTCTTCACATTTTCACGAAGAGATTGTAGTTTTCATTTTTGCAGTCATGTCATGGCAGTGCTGGGAAGTGAAACAGTGTGAGTGGTACTTTTTGTATAGTTTTGATAGCCTTCAGCAGCCTAGCTGCTAACCCTCTTTGCTATTCCAATTAGCATGAAAAAGAAAATCAATTATCTTTTTGTTTATATCACATTCTATTGGACAAAAGCAATGAAAGATGGACAGAACTATTTCCTCATTTTAAATATGAGTAATGTTTTTAATGCTCTGCAAAGCTTATCCTATTTAAACCAAGAGGCCTACAGTGTATTACTATTTTTGGATGGGAACCAATATATAATAATAATAATAATAATAATAATAATAATAATAATAATAATAATAATAATAATAATGATGATGATGATGATATTTTCATATTATTATATGTTTTCTAAAGGAAACAGGGTTTGGAGATATTTTTTTTTTCCCAAAGGTTTTCAAATAAAGCATCATATCCTCTCAAATTCATACTCAGTTTGGCAGAAAGATGTTAGGTTCTTAAAAATATCTATATTTTGAGGTCAATTTGAGGAAAATATAAAATGGACATTCCAAGAAAAAGCTTATTTTTCCAGGAATATTGAACTATCAACATGCTCAAAACATTGCAAGAGTATTTACCCAGTACATGACACAACCTTTGTGGATGTTATTTATACCTCCTTTTTGGTTTCAAATTAATCACAGGAAGCTATGCAGTCCTTTCAACCTTACCTTTCAAAGCAAGGTGAGAATTTCAGCTATTTCAGTTTGAGTCTATCTTAATTCTTACAATGTGCATGATCAATTTTTCTGATCCACCCAGTAACTTTTTTGAACCTTAGATCATATCAACGCTACATGAGGTTACCATCCTGTCCTTCTATTGACTATGTGTTACTTTGTGATGAAGCTCCCTTAATAATGGAAATAAGGCTTTTAAAGTAATTTCTCAGCACAGTTTTCTTAACTGTTAATCTCAATTTGGCAACAAAAGAATAATGAGTTGTGAATTTTTGGAAAACTTCTTTCAGAGACCTGAGTTAGCCACTAACAACTAGTGTAGTAAATACATATAGATTATAATTATTCTAGAGATTCAGATACTTTCTCCTCTGAACTTTGACTTGAAGAGGCCTTTATTGGAAATGTATTTGCTAATGTGAGTAATTTCTTTCAAAAAATATACACACAGTTTAACAGAACAGGACAGCCTTTTAAAATAATTTTATAATATTACATAGAGCTACAGAATATTTAAATTCCAGAGCTATTTTTAAAATCCTCTAGATAATGTCTTATTTTTCATTTGTTTCTACTGATAATTTATTCATTTTAATTATGGATTAGTAAATTAGTAGTTGAAATTAATAAAAAGCATAAAATAATTCTTTTTTTTTACCAATGCAGTGGGAAGCTTGAAGAATTTAAACTACTGTAATTTAGGCATAAATCTAAACTACTGGAGGGCATAGATTTACAGATAAAATAATCTTAATTCAGGTGGAAACCCACAAAATTTTGTGATGAACCTAAACCTGTACTAATATAAAAATATTGTATGTTATTGCTTTTGACATAGTAAAGGTTGGACAAATTAGCCTCCAGAGATCCCTTCCAACCTCAGCCATTCTGAGATAATAAAGATACTTAAAAACATGGAATACAAGGATCTCTAAATTTTTTTGTTTAGGTTGATTATGAGCATCCATGACAGTGAGTCACTCACCCGGTACACTGAGTACTAATACCCTCTCAGTTATACTTCCATCCTTGCTAAAAAGTCAATAAAAAATTAATATTCCAAAATAATAATTTCTGTCCTGAACCTGTCCCAGAAAGGGGGGGTGGGGTGGTAACCCAGGTTCTTATTAATAAATCCCCTGGGGTGGATTAGAGTGAAACGACACTGAATAATAGGTGTTTGAAAACATATATATGCAGGGTTTATTTTAGAACAATTTAGAACAATTTTATTTCAAAGGTAAACAGGTATTTTGCCATTTTGGGTGTTATCATCTATATCTCTCATCTATAGCAATATGGCATAAAGACAACCTTTAGGGAAAATGCATAAGGGAGAGAAAGGAAAGACTGGATAAGGGTAAGGGAGAGTAAGAGAAAGAAAAGATGAGAATGGAAAAATGTACACAGTCACTGCCCACAGGGTCCAGCAATGGAACTTGGTGGTTGCTGCTTCCATGTCTGTCAGTTGAAGTGGTGGCCTTGATCCATTGAGGGTGGGGGAGGGAAGCCCCCACACTCAAAGAAGTTATGAGTTATTATATCCATGGATAGTGTCACAGGCCATGCCATGAACCTCCAACATCTCCTGGGCCTGCGCAGAGTTCCTGTGAGAGGCCTGGTAAACATGGCTCTACTTGCCTTTTCAGGACTTGACACCTTTAGCAGTACTGGTAGGAGGGATGGGTCCAGCTGCCTCTTCCCAGCCTGCAAAAGTCCCCTGGGAATCCTAGAATGCATAAACCATTAACCATTTCAGTCTCCGACAATGGAGAGGTTTCCGAGTATGTTAAGGTCTAAATTTGATTCCATGTATCCTTTTCAAGTTCTCTTTTCCTTCTGCATAGTAGAATAAATACAGTTTTGAAAGCCATTTCATCTGGGTTTATCACAAGATTTATGCTGTATCAACTACAAAAAGCATACTTTCTAAATTAGTCTAGCATACGTTCTTTTACACAGAAAAGGAGATAGACATCATCAGTCATCCTCTGATAGCTTATTTTGATGTAGTATCATTAACTTAACCCCATTTATGTGAGAGCACAATCAGGTTAAATATTAAGTAGTAAACAAGTCTACGAGTGGGTAAAGATAAAAATTATGTTTACTGTTGCAAACATATATCAACATATGACAAGCTGCTTGAAAATTAATATTATCAAAGAAACTCATATTAAAGATATCCTGGACAGAATTCAACTTATGCATTTTCCACTTGACTGTGTAGAAAAAAACCCAAACATAATCACTTACCTGCTGTAGAATAAAAAGCTGTGTATAATTTCTTTGTTTTTGCAATGCAATTCCAACAAAAAATAATGAATGAAATGCATTCCCTATACTAAATGCATTTCCCTATACTAAATGAATTAGTCTCTTAATATATCGTATATCAAGAAACAAACCAAGTTTCTACTATTTCCTTTCAGACCTGCATAAATCCCTTGTTTTTATGGACATACCTAAGCTTCTCATTCTTGAAGTTCAGCTGTAATTGTAAAAGACAAAACAGGCTAATATTCAGTCTAGGAACAAAACCATGCAGAGTAATCTCAACTACAGTGATCATAGGCAAATTCATGCTGTCATCGTAATATGTGTTAGGCAACTACACCACTAGCTATAACACATTCACTGAACTTTTAGAGTTAGTAGGCACAACCATCAACCAAATATAGAACATATAAAAGGACATTCCATTTAGTTCTTGAATGTAATTTTTGAAGGCTGTCAATAACAGCTATAAAGCCCAGAGACACTTTGCATTCTAAGGACATACTTTGAAAATGATGATGAGATAGCACTGGTGTAAGTTCTGTGAAAGGCTAGTCTGACTGCTTTTATTTCTTCCACTGCACCTTAATATGTATAACAGCCTTCAGTTCTTCCATTTAAACATAAAATTAGTAGATATATGACCATACCTAATGCAGTAGTTCTGAACAGCAGAAATCTTTATTGTAACCACTGTCTCACAGTGGGAGAAATAATTGGCGGTTCCTGAAAATACATGTAGACACGACTTTGACTTTAATTGTGGACCTGATTTAAAGAACTAAATGGAGCTGACAAAGAATTTCGCTTCTAATAAGTTTCAAATGTAAGTCTACAACTTTTCTTTAAGGCCAGTTTTGGCCCTAAGTTTACACTGTGGGAATATTAAAGCATTACCACACCTTCTGTGAGCAACTTTGACATAAAGTATTGTAGTGAGGTAAATTTCAAAAATCAAAGTCTGAAGCCTGACTCCAGTAACCTATGACATTAGAAATTGCCAGTGAATTTCAGAAGGAAAACAGAGACATGGGCAGATGGTTCTTTTTACTTCTCTATTCTATAAACTGCATTTCAAGAAGCTTTCATCTGTGCTATATTCAGATTAAGATAAAGAAGAGAAACAAGGAAGCCAAATTTCTAGTTGGTAATGAATAAAAAAGTTAGCTGACCTTACATTCCATTAAAAGAGTATCCACCCAGTCTGGCTTTAGACTAGTCAGCTCATGCATCAAAACTTTTTTAATGTTGAGTTTTGCTATATTAATTATATTTCTTTCCTACAAACTTAAACTTTGTTTTCTGGTTAATTTTTTATTACAATTTTTTCTTTTTATTTTCTCCATCTTTTCTAATATCATACAACATATCTGTTTGAGGCTCTTGCAGTTATTAAGCAATTATAGGTCTTCAGAATATTAATAAGCATGTTAAATTTTTTTGAAATGTCACCATATTATAAAAACTGAAAGTAACATTCATATTCATATGCAACTTCAGTAGTTGAAAACCCTATTGTATTGTGTTGTATTGTATCATATTTCATGTGATGCTATTTTATTTTAAATTTGTTTATTTTACTTTATTTTAAATACTTCATGGCCTTCTTCCAGAATAACCTCTTTATTATTTTTTGCCCCTTAAATATGAGATAGTTTTTATTAACTGTGGTGTATTTGTAGCTCTTGTATAGATACAATAATACATGTGTACTCATCTCAACCCTTGAAATATTTTCCCTGAAGACAATATTTCTCCAGTGTTACCCCTGGTTCCAAACAGAGACATGGGCAGATGGTTCTTTTTACTTCTCTTTTCTATAAACTGCATTTCAAGAAATGTTCATCTGTGCTATATTCAGATTAAGATAAAGAAGAGAAACAAGGAAGCCAAATTTCTAGTTGGTAATGAATAAAAAAGTTAGCTGACCTTACATTCCATTAAAAGAGTATCCACCCAGTCTGGCTTTAGACTAGTCAGCTCATGCATCAAAACCTTTTTAATGTTGAGTTTTGCTATATTAATTATATTTCTTTCCTACAAACTTAAACTTTGTTTTCTGGTTAATTTTTTATTACAATTTTTTCTTTTTATCTTCTCCATCTTTTCTAATATCATACAACATATCTGTTTGAGGCTCCTGCAGTTATTAAGCAATTATAGGTCTTCAGAATATTAATAAGCATGTTAAATTTTTTTGAAATGTCATCATATTATAAAAACTGAAAGTAACATTCATATTCATATGCAACTTCAGCAGTTGAAAACCCTATTGTATTGTGTTGTATTGTATCATATTTCATGTGATGCTATTTTATTTTAAATTTGTTTATTTTACTTTATTTTAAATACTTCATGGCCTTCTTCCAGAATAACCTCTTTATTATTTTTTGCCCCTTAAATATGAGATAGTTTTTATTAACTGTGGTGTATTTGTAGCTCTTGTATAGATACAATAATACATGTGTACTCATCTCAACCCTTGAAATATTTTCCCTGAAGACAATATTTCTCCAGTGTTACCCCTGGTTCCAACTGAAGTTTTTAGGAGAAGTAGGATCTTTTTATGGTTTTCTGATTATTAAAATCAATAGTAGCTGAAGACTCCAAGAAGGGCATGGGGTAGATTGTGGGACAGACATTAACTACACTACCTGGAAATAATATAGCTGGTTAAGGCTACCTTCTCTTATTTTGATAGATGTGTGTGACATATGAATGAGAAGTATTGCACTTAGCTTGACATGAGCAAAATGATAACAAACCTTCTATGGTGAAATAATTATCAGTAAATCTAATCAATCTAATAAAAATATGAGTCCTTATCATCAGTCTAATTGCAATAACACTAAGAATAATCATAATGCCAACTAATACAGAAATGATAAAAAGTGCCCTAAAGTTATTAAACTAGACACTTCACTAACATCTATCCAATTCCTCAGATGTTATCCACATCTCTTGGATGTCCTTCTGGGTCCTCAGGTGACGGTTTCACTCTGCCTCAGCTGAAGAGGAGGATTACAAGCTTTCAGCACCCTTAGAGCTTCACTGAGAGGAGTCTGATGTTTATGGAGGAGTTTTCTTCCTCCTTGGTCTTTAGTCTACTTAAGTTTATTTCTGTGTGTTTACTAAGCACAGGCCACAGCATGATGGTACACATGGCACAACCTCAGTTCACCCTGGGGAGATGAATTACCCACTCCCAGGCAGCCAGGGCATCTGGCACCAACCAGATCAGGCCCTGTCCCCATCTCCTGGCCCCGTACCCCTGGGGCACTGCAGAACAAGGAGGTTTCTGCTGGTGATGGCCACATTATATTTATTGAGTTGCAACACTATTTCCATGGGACAACAGGACAGTCATCTCTGGATAGTGTGATTTTTCAGAAGTGCCAGCTACCTAGGTTGTTGCGTGTGGTGGGTTGACCTTGACTGGACACTAGGTGCCCACTCAGCCACTCTATCACTCCCCTTCCCAGCCAGAGAGGGGAGAGAGTAAGGTGGAAAAACAACTCATGGGTACGGATAAGGCAGTCTATTTAAAGCAAAAAGTAAAGCAGAAACTTGTGCGCACAAAAGGGAAAGATAACATGGTTTATTCTCTACTTCCCGTCAGCAGCGATGGTTGGCCACTCTCGAGAAGCAGGGCTTCAGCACGCGTGACAGTTCCTCAGCAGGCAGTCATTGCAGACAATGAATGCCCCCCTTCCTGCTCCTTGCCTTAGCTTTTATATCTGAGCTGATGTCATATGCTATGGAACATCCCTTTGGTCAGTTCGATTTATATAGTTAATACTCTAAGACATCAACATTGTTGAGAGGCTTTGTTGAATTGCACCTAAAGTACAGTGTAAGGACTCTTCAGAGTATGTACAATTGTTAGAAGCAGAAAGAGCAAAGACTGCTGACCTGAACAAAGGCTTTTCATGAGTTGATATTTCAGTCTGGGAAAGAAAAAAATGAACTGACACAAGAACTTATTGAGAAAATTTGGTCAAGGAAAAATATAGGCAGGACAGGAGAAGAAAGTCTCATCCATTAGAACAGTGAGGTCCTCAAATAGACCTATAGGCAAAGATATGGGGAAAACTAACACAATTTTTTTATGGTAAGGTATATGAATGAAAGTACAGCTAAGCTTGAGTAACTATGCTCTAATTATATTAACTTTGACATTAAAAAATTAGGATTTATCCTATCTAGTGTTTCAGGTCCAAGTTTAATGCCTCAGATGTTGGCATCTGTATCTAAGCTAATAATCTGAAATATTTTACCAGTTAATGAATAAAACCGGGCACTTTCCAAATATATTTAAGCTGTTTTATTTTAGAATGAAATTAAACTCATTCTCAAAAATTATGCTTGTGTTATTACTAATCAATTAATTTAAAAAAAGACAAACAAGGGCCTTAAAGATGCAATACATACTAATGAAATGTTCTTCCTTACATTGTAGTAACAAAATAATGTTAAGAATACAAGGTAATTTAATAGTGTGTCAAGCTGACAGAAAGACCATGTTTTAAAAAGTCCATTTTCAACCACGATATCAAGCATTTGAGACTCACTGTCATTTTATGTTTTGTAACCTCCAATGTTTATTTTTTGCTTCTTGTCTGTACACATTTCTTCTTCAAACAAATGCATCTTTTTAATATTTTTATTATATAGAATACGTTTCTTGCAAGAAAATATGTTTTAATTTTCAAGTTATTTGCAAGAAACCAACCAAAAACCTGAACAACCTTTTTAGTGAGAGTTTGTTCAATTTTCCATTTTCTTTAAAATACACATCCAGAAGATGAATACTCCATAAAACCTTCACATGCACTCTAACTTTTTAGATGTAATGTGTTTTGATTGGTTGGCCATTTTTTTATTTTATCCTCAGAGGTTGTAATAGCCGTGGTAGCAGAGTACATGAGCAGCCATTAAAACAAAGAACACGAAAAAGGTCAAAGTAGCATTATGCTGTTTGGTTTTTACACAGTGTTTGTTGAATTGAAAATCTCATTCTTTCAGTAATGGGCATTGCTGGAGGAAAAAGTGCACAAGTATCACAATCTAAAAAATTCCAGTCCTCATGAGGTCTAGTTAGTACAATTTCAAACAAAAGAAATAAGACTGCTTTTGACTTAAACTTTATGTTGTTTCCTAAGAAACATTTGCATTTCAATAAAATTGATTTACATTGTATTAACAAAAACATAAACATGAAAGAAATAGTTGCAAAAAAGTTTCTTACAAACATAGTACATCAGACTTCATAACTGAGTAGTAATTCTTTCTTTATATATTTGGTTAAGCAACACTGTGTTTCTAAAACGTTCTTGAATATTCATATGTTACTTTATATGGTTTTATGATTCTGCATATTGAGAATACATCGTTTCCTTCCTTTATATAACAGAAATCAAAGAGGTGTTTGCCTACATTTTTCTATTATTTGGACTTACCTGTAGCTATGAAGAAATTTATGTACTAGTAGTAGTATAATAGAATTCTTCATCCTAGGAACAGCAGATCCATCTAGTCTTAATATTGATTTCTCAAGTGGTAAGGAAAATTCAGTCCTTTTAATTTATTTATTTGTTTGTTTGTTTGTTTATTCGTATATATGCTTCAGTTCCACATGTAGACAGAGTCTACCCCTAAGTAATTTTGAAGGACTATCAGTTGACAAAGATGGAATTTAAATTTTCACTATCAGTAGCTCTAGTTTTTTATGAAGAGTATTTAGTTCATTTTATTTAGCAGTACTTCAGCTGCAATGTATTTTGTTCTGGCCTAAAGCCAAGAAACGTTTAAACATATGGGTAACATAATTAGAACATTTCAAAATCTGTCAAGTACTGGTGGATTAAACTGACCAATTTTTTCTAACCTATTGCAATACTTTGCATTATGCTATTAGAAGAAAACATTAGGAACACTTCACTTTTTTACCTGCCAAGGTTCTAATGAGACATCAATTTCAGAAAACATTTCCAAAATAGGAGAAAAGAATCAAAATTTGTTAGAGTAAACAGTAAGCTATTGCAGAAAAGTGCAATATACCCAATTTCAAAGCATGAGAGTAATTCTGTTATGAATAAATAAACAAGCTGTCCTTATTGCCAGTAGTTCCACTCAGCATCATTAAACAATCTTGAAGTAATTGCATAAATAAAAGTGTCAGGCCCTTAAAGTTTCTGTGAACATACAGAAGCTCAAATCATGCAGAAAAATTGAAAGCATGAACATTTCATACGGCAAGCCTTCAACAAGAGAGAAAAAAATCAAGTACAAAGCTGAACTCTAATGTTCAGTTTTGATATTGTAGTGGACAGTAATATCATTAATAGTTCGATTCTGGCCTACTCATGATGGGATGGTATCATGGGTCATAGCCCTGGCCCCTAATGTTCCAAGTCACCTTTCTGAAATGACAGGCAATCCCACGTGGAGACACATTAAAAGTTTGTGAAAGATTTTGCTAGAAATAAAAGCTATAGGATAATTCCACCTGGGAGCAACAGCTGTTTGTCACCCACTGATCTCGGGCTTACACTAATTTCTATGCTAACAGATTGTTGATGATTTCTGAAGTTCAGAGACTGTGCAGAAAGAGGGGGTGATTGTTAGTAAATTTGTAGACAAAAAAGGGGAGAAAATGGATTTCAGATTACGTTGTGTACACTGGAATTTTCACAAATAATAACTGGGTACCTTTTACAGAGTACTGCTTCTCCTTCCTGTTCAGTACTGTAAAAGTGTCCTAGCAGTCAGGGAAGGTTTGTTTATCAAAGTCCTCTGGTGAGCTGCTGTCTGATATGCTACTGTAAATTTCTATCAGACTATCAGTTATTCACTAGAACTTATATATATTAGCGATTACAGGAAATTTTCAACTTGAGAAGCAATTTAACATCCTGTAAAATGGAAGAAAAAACATTGGTTGAGAGATCCCTTTTATCCCAGGTGAATATGAAAGAATACAAGGTAGATTTTCAGAAGCAGGGGCTTGTCCAGAGAGAAAGGTCTTCTAAAAGGGTTTAATCTTAGGCTACAGTTACAACTTTCATGCTGGTGCTGAGCCTGGTGCAGAAAGATCTGTTCCAGATCTCTGTGCCACTGCTAATATTAAGGATTTTGGACTGCTGTTAAGGAGCACACATGTCCGGTTTTAAGGATTAAAACAGTGCTGATGGGAAACAGACTGTTTCAAACTAAAAATTCTCTCTCAGACTGAAGTATAAAGGTTATTAATTGTAAACAAATGGTTTAGCTATTGAACAAGTAGCCACTGGAAGTAACCACAGTACATTTTATGCATTCTAATCAATAGTGGAAATATTAAAAAAAAAGTCACTACACGGAGACACACAAGTTGATGTAGCTCAAATTGAAGTTACATAATATCACTGTGACTCTGTATGTGCTTTCCCATGCACGTATTTACCATGTTCTAAAAAGCAGGTGTGGTTTATCAGTAGTGACACCTAAAGTCCATATAACCAGAAGTACTTCCATTTCTGGATATTTTTTCCCCCTTGATCTAAAAAAAAGGTATCTTCTGTTTCTGTGCAGCTTTGGAATAAGATCTTCAAATGGCATTGACTGTGATCTCATACAGGCTGGTAAGTTAAATTAGAAAATTTTATTTAAACTTCTGTCCAAACAACTGTGTGAGAAACATATACAAATTGTCACTACCAGACAGTCTTCCTAGGTTTGTCTACTTTCTGTGCACTTTCCTCTCGGTACATCTATGTCCTCTCCTTTTTTTCAATACAATTCAAAATCATAAAGGGACAAGACACTCTTGATTCAGTTTTTAGACATAAATATAGGTTACATTTATATTAAAAGTAATAAAATATATAGTACAAGTTAGGAATACTTCAGAAACATTTTTTACATCTTGTTTAGCCTGTAATTAGCAAATAATTCTTCACTTTTTTTCAGAGAGCATTAAGTCCACATCTTTTTCTTAATGTCTACATAGTATTTCATCATTTATTTCAGTATTGCCAGCTACTATCAATTAGCTGACTAAATCTAAGTATATTACATTGAATTATATTCTCTAAAATCAATAATTAAAGTCACTGAACTTATTTAGTATCCAGTAGAGAACTCATTACACTTCATCAAAGGCGTTTTTTCAGTATGAGCATGGAAGAGTATTGGAAAACATCCTAAAAGCTCTGCTAACATGAAGACTCACCTAGTTAAGAACCAATCCAAAGTTGTTCAATTTTTCCAGCATCAGGTTATTAGAATAATGTATCAACAAACATTTTTCAAATATTTTGTAGCCTATTAGTATAGCTGATTAATTTAATGAAATTAATGAAAGAATACTTCTATATTAGTAAATTAGAAAGAAGGATAAAGACAAATGTAAAAGGAAAAGAGTTCCTATCAGCAAGCGATTGAGATTCAATTTTACCTTCCAATTCATAGGACTGAATTGTGATTTTGAATCTTAGCGATACAAGAATGCAAGTCTAGGATGAAAATGCAGATAATATAGACAGGCTTTTAAAATGCTAACTTAAAAAATGCTGGTAGGTTTCCCAAATACTTTTTCCTCCAAAAAAGAACCTATCTTGTTTGAATTTAAATTTAAACCTGTTTTTAGATTTCTGATTTTACATTTTTCCACTCTTTCTACTCATTGAATTTCATTGGTAGGTTAAAGGATTTTACAAAGCTGATGGAACTTGCACTGAAATGCACACAGAAGATCTAATTAATTGTATTTTTGTAACAGAATGTCTGTGTAAAGACAGTTTATGTTCATAATAATTTATACTTGTAGAATCATAAAACATCAGCATAGCTGGGATAGGCTTAATCAAAAAAATTAAAATCAAAAGAAGTTGAGATTAATTTTTTTTCCAGACAAAAATCCACAGAAAGTGCTGTTTTCTGAAGCAGGAGTAGAAAATGCCATCTTTTTCATAAAGTAATACAGTTTCTTTCTGAAGTCAGATGACAACATCTTCTACCCTGGGATAATATTTTTACTGACAGAGACTAGTACATTCAAACTGGAAATACTGAAGAAAAGAATTGCAACACCTTCCCTATGATGCGTCTTTTCAATTTTCTTATTGAATCAAGTTCAAAAATATACCAGAAGCAGCTGGGGGAGAAAAAAAAGGGAAGTGAGATATAACTCAGAAGAACAAGAGTCTAGAAATGTTCACAGGCAGTTTTGAGGTACAAACAGAATTAAAATGAGCCATAATATTTACAGGCAAAAACACTCAGCTCACTGAGCTATCTCCAATGCTTTCTTTGAATAGTTTTATAGTTGCACTGTTTCTAAAGCTCTCACCAGGGTTTAAAATATCACTAAGGTAATTTACCTCCTGATATGGCATTAAATTTAGCAGTTCTTAATGATCACATATAATCCATTTAATTCTGGTGAACTGCAGCAGTGTAAGTGAAAATTGATGGAAGACTGATATAATTATACCCTACCAATAACCAGATTATTTTAAGAGGCTGTCAAAAAGATTAAAATGTAAAGATTTTCTAAAGCCATTCTGGAATAGTATTTAATAGGGATCTTTCTTTCCTCAAATAAAGATTTTTTTTTTTTTCTAAGCTCAAAGATAAAGTAAAATAACCATAAAGACAGCTAAACATTATTAAATAACAAAATGTTATCTACCAAAACCACACATATCATGGAATCATATAATCATAGAATGATATGGGTTGAAAAGAATCTTCAAAGATCATGGTGCTAGGTTGATGGTTGGACTTGAATATCTTAAAGGTCTTTTCCAACCTTAATGATTCTATTATACTACCATTCTCATCATCATGGCTAGGCTTCACGAATGAAGATTTGGGAAGGGCTCTACCCGCATTTGCTGCAAGCGCGCTGGTGGCTAAAGAGGCCAATGTGAGATAGACAAGTCCGGTTGCAAAAGGCACAGCAGAAAGACTCCTTGGATGGTATCGGCAAGAAACAATTCTTTCTGTGTTGTTTTTTCGACGGTGATCCTGCGTGTGCTCTCAAAGGAAGCAGCAGTGTTAGGGATAGTGTGTCTCCAGACTTCCCGATTGGAGGTCAGAGTAGACCAACGATGAAGATCAATGTGGCCAAGGCTGAGATGTTGCTTCAGGGAGTCCTTGTATCTCCTCTTCGGGGCTCCTCTCTTGTGGCAGCCAGTGACAAGTTCACCATAGAGTACTATCATTCTATATATACACTTGAAAATCAAGTTTCTAAGATGGCAATGTGTACCTTAACTATATCAATTATTAACTACTTCTTTCTAAAATTTAATCCAGACTCTTGCTCTTCAATGAAAGTACCTTGATTTTAAGATGTAGTGCGTAGGAAGCGGAAAAGTATCCCTTGTGCTCCATCTGATTTTTACGCTTAAAGGTATCACCTGGTGCTGACAATACAGAACACAAAACGAATGTGCAAACAGGTACTCTCACTCCTTTATCCATGTTTCCTGATGTAACTCTCTCATTCTACTCTACAATGCTAACCCATCGTGACACTGCTTTCAGAGAAAAGGTAGTTACTCCTGGAGAAAAACAGAATGTGGGAAGTATATCAAGATTTAGCCAGCCTTGGTGTCCTGTAGAGTCATAAGTTGGATTTGACATCAAATCTCTCCTTGAGAAAGACTTTAGCCTATTTGACTTACTGTAGCTGACAGAGTTGAATAGTAAATATGTATAGGAATTACTAGAATCCTAAATATTATTCATACTACATTCACTTGCCTAAATAAGTAAAAAATAAGAATTAATATATGATAGTCATATAAAATGCATGTTTCTTTTCTAAAATCAGGAACTAAATATAAAAAATCCTTAGTGCCACGTGGATGCTAAATACTGAGTTGCTTATCACAACATTTTCAACATGATCTTTTCACCATAACTAAAAAATGTCTGTATAGATGCATAATTATGACACAGTTCTCAGAAATAAAATTAGACAAGGGAAGTAAAAGTGAAACAAATTTTTTTAATTCATTAGAAATATGCCTTATCTTTCAATTCCTCATGTATGTTGGCTTACAGCATTTAGAACATAGCTACTTAGCCCACAATTATCAATTATTCCAAAGCATATATAAATGATGACAAATAAAGAATGACTTAATTTTGTAAATCTTTATTTATAATTGCTTTTCAAACTAGTGATATAACCTCAGCTTCTCAGACAACAGAGAAGGAGAGGAGAAGACAAAAATACTGATGCTCTTTAATTCAGACACCTTGATGACTTAGACACAGATTACTTGCATAGCTAAAGACTGTTTTTGTTACAAAGTGGTTATTACAATAATGAGTAGTGTGTAAATACTAATGAATATGAAACTTAAAAAGTAGTATGTAAAAATAATGTATTAATGAACAGTATGTAAACCAGTGTGTAAAACGTATTTTTTTACCACTCATTTACTCTCTAAAACTACCTGAAAGGAGGTTTTAGCCAGGTGGGTATTGGTCTCTTCTCCTAGGCAACCAGTAGTAGCACAAGAGGGCACAGTCTTAAGCTGTGACAGGGTAGATTTTGGTTGAATATTAGGAAGAAATTTTTTACAGAGAGAGTAATCAGACATTGGAATGGGCTGCCCAAGGAGGTGGTGGATTCACCATCCCTGGAGGTTTTTAAGGTGAGACTGGATGTGGCACTTAGTGCCATAGTCCAGTAACCACAGCAGTGTTGGATCAAGGGTTAGACTTGATGGTCTCAGAGGTCTTTTGTATATTATTAAGTGTAGACTACTTCAAATTGAGAACACATGTAAAGTAGTTGGGATTGCTTCAACTAAGATCCTGCACTTGGGTCAGGGCAATCCAAAACTTTCTATGTTTCTATGATAAATGATACAATAAGGTTTATGCTGATTTATGTAAGAGTGGGTCACATTCCAGTTACAACAAAAAGCAGAATGTGAAATTTTCTTAATGTAGGTCTAGGATATCGTTTGTAAATGATAATGACTAGAAAATGTATCATTCATTTCTAAATTAACTAAGACCTGGGTAATTCTCTACAACTGTCAGCTGAAGAAAATAATAACCAAATGAGCATATTTCAAACATTTTCCATGGGGTCTGAACTAGTCCAATTTCATATTTTTAATCTGTGATCTGGAAATAGACATGAAAGCTATCACTAGGAAGATTTATATATGCCATAAAAATTAGTGGAATGAGTTGTAATGCAGAGAACACACTCAAAAAAACACTATCTAGATTATTTGGTAAGTGATATACTTAGCATTTACTTCGTACAGCCATATTACAATTATAAATCTAGAAAGAAGGAATGCAAGCATACCTACACAGTGAATGACTGTTTCTTATATGTAGAATTTGATTTCTTAGAAGGATTAGCAAAACTGGTTGATGCAGTTTAATGCTTGGTAGCCCATCTGCAAGGTAAAATGTTGTATTAATGTAACAGTAAATAATGAATTGTTAGGGAGTGGTACAGCAGGATGAACTAGAACAAGTTTAGTGTATACTAGAACATGTAAATCACAATTATATGATACTTTTTCTTCTGTTTGGAATCATCTTAGGGGCCATGTATTTCTTTCCTTATCTCATGTGACATTTGTCACCTGTGATAAGGAAGTTTACATTTAATTTGCACACTTACCTTGTGGACAATTTTAGTGTCTGTACAAAGGGCCTGTTTCTGATAGATTTAATTGTCATTTTTTTTATGAGCTGCTTTTTAGCAAGGCCTTTGTCTATTAGCAAATTTCTATAGTATAATGCATCCTGTGAATAAAATAAAAGTTAATATTAAAATGTTTGTGTGTGGAGTGACAGTGATTCTGAAAAGAATGTAGAGGTCATAATAGGCAAATCTGAATATGACATGGTAAAGACTTTGTCTGATTATGTGGTATAAAAAAAAAAGTAAACATTAGATTTATGCATAGGGGAGTACTGACCTACTGATGAACCCCACAGATTCATTGTTGGAATGGATTTTTGAATATTATATTTTTCTAGTATCATTTTAAGAGGGTGTTTAAAAAAGGTGAGGCATAAAAGAGCCATGAAAATTGGTCTTTAGGTCAAGAAACTTTTCATTGAAGCAGAATACAGTCTCTTAAACATTTAAAGAAGAACTTAGTTGCAATATATGAACATACCTAGGAGGAAATTGGGCTAGAGAGTACTGGGACATTTCATTAATCATAAAACCATTATAAAGGTTTATTTTCAGAAATCTGTGCTTGCACTAGTGTACTATTTTGCCCAAATAATAAATATGGTTTCAAAGTCATGTCTATTTAACCCCTCTTGGGTAGACATGACCTCACAATATTGTTTTAAAAAGTTGTAGAATTTAAATGCTGAAAACTATTTAAAATGATTTTTTAAATTGCTCCCCATCCATGTTGTTTAAGGAAGGTAGACTGTGTCATGAATGCACTTTAATTTATGATGAATCTGGGCTGTATTTCACAATGGGAACCTCATAATCACTTATCAGCCTTTAAATACTGGCTCTTCACCAAAATGAGTACTATTTCTGAACATATTGTGCATATGCAAAAAAATGTCTGTCAAGTAGGCACTGCTGACAGTAGTACAAAAGTGTTAACACATTGCCACTTATTGTAGAAATCATATCTACAACTCATTGGTCATTCATTTGGGGTGAATTCACATGGGTTAGCTTGCTTTCTTTTTTCAGATTTTTTTTTTAACATCCATCTGTTCACATAGATTCCACAGATTGCGCTTGTAGTTCTGGCTGTCACAGAACAAGAAGGCTTAGCAAGTATAGCTAATATACTTTAAAAGTAGTTTGAAAGTGATTTAAGAACATGGAGAAATGTGTAGGCTCCAGGCAATCTAGTACCTTAGAGAATGTACCCATCCCAGAGCTGTAAACTCCAATAAATCGTATTGTGAACATACTGTAAATATTTTCAGTGTTCCAGCTGGCAAAATGTATTTTAATGCACGCAACATAGACCCTGTACCAGCATGATTTTTTGCTCTTGACCAAAAGGACACCATTACTTTTTAAGCAATGTTTAGGTTCTGTGTTACATTCTTTGCCTTCACTTAAAATACAATACTGCCTTTATTTCAGCATAACAGAACAAATTATTAGTAACTAAAATCAATATGTACAGATGACCAGTTAAAATACAATACAAACCAAAAGTAACAGCCTGTCCCGTTTAAAGTCAATTGGACCTAGTTAGCAGTGGTGTGAACATAAATGTAAATTAATTATTTATAAAGATCTCTGTCCTTCAAAGGTTCATCAAGTCTTACTTGATGAAAAGATCCTACTAGAACTCTCCTTATAGACTATGATACAGATGTTTTTTCTTCATTAGTAACAGAGAAGCAACATAGAACTTCATAGTTGCTATTACTTCTCGGACTAAAATTTAATTGGTGAGTGACTTTTGATTTTGCTCCATTGTTTGTAGATCCTGACACATACAGGATTTTATAGGTTTAGTCGTGTATCAAAAACAAGACAAAAGATGAAGTGAATGAACAACAGAAATTAGAATCTTCTAATGAAATCAAAGAGAAAGAAATTGCAGATTCAGAAAAGCATTTCACCTTGGTACATAGAGCAGGGTGAGGGAAAGAATGTGTCACAGACTTGAGGGCATTGTTAGCTCTTGCTGCTCCTGCCTGGAAATGGAGCCCATTTCAGCACCACTAAGGCTGCTGGTCCCTGATATCATCACAGAAGACAACCATATTATCAGTCATCATTTACTCTTGGTAAATCCATGTTGACTGTTCCCAGGTCCTTATTGTCCTCCTTGTGCTCAGAAACATGCTGCCAGAAGACTTGTTCCATGATTTTCCCAGGTGTAAAAGTGCGGTTGAATGGCATGTAGTTCCCTGGATTTTTAGAACATTTGCTTTGTCCAAACATTAGGGACGCTGTTCATAACTCCATGACCTTTCAAAGAAGATAGAAAACAGACATCCAGCTGCTCTCTCAGTACCTTTGGATGTAGCCCATTTGGCCCCATGAACTTGTATAAATTGAGTTCTTGAAAATAACCTCTCCCTTGATCCTAATCTGTCACTGGAAGGTGTCTTCTTCAAACCCTGCATCTGAGTAAAGAGGTCTATAATGGTGGTACATAAGCTAAGTTTCCAATTCAGAGTTCATAGTACTCCCAAACCATCACTTCCCAATCACCCTGCTGCAGAACTTCTCTCAGTCCAGTCCATTTTGGGTACTATTACCTTACTGCAGAGAATTGGGCACTCACATCAAAATTCCTGTCTTCTTACGGTTCTATTCCTGAGCTCCCTGTTTATGTTTCTTCTCTGTGGAGGTCATTAAAAACTTCCTGATAGTCTACTTGCATTATTTTCATATTCCAAGTCATCTCACCTTTCTCCTCCAGGGTAAATGTTTTGATCAGCAGCAGAGCAGAGACTATGCTGAGAAGGTGTAATTCCTGACAAGTGCTAGGTAGGGCTGACGTCCAGGAACCACCTATCTAAATTAATTCCTATGGATTTTGATCTTTCAGATATAGCTCGTGTTCTGAAGGACATTGCGATGGAAGACTCAGACTAAAAAGATGAGCCCAGCAGAGAACTGCCAGACAGCCAGAACTCTTACTTTTTTTTGTTTGATGGGGCACCAACCTGCTCACAAGATCAAAACAGCTTGTCTTGGGTCGCTGGAAGCAAACATCTGCAAGGCGGGATGCAAATGACGGTGTGAGAAACAATGTCAGTGACTTCTCTCAGTCTCTTGTTTTGTCGCAAATAGTGCAATCTTAGGCAGAACTTCCTCTCCATCTTAATTGCACAGCCTCCAAGAACTGCTATGGCTTTGTCCTGTCACTCTCACTTCTGCCTTCTCTTCACGCTATGCCCTTAGCCCCTGTGTTAGTTGTCAGTATCCTGTGCTACCATATCATGAGTTGTCATATCCAACTGAACTCATGCCCTTAGCTGAACTTTACCTCTTAAATGGCCAAGCCTGCAAAGGAGTGCCACCTCACACATCTAACCAGATTTCACACAGCTGGATACATCTGTTTTTTTTATGAAAAACTAACCTTCATGTAAATAGGTATAAAAGAATACATGTCTAAGAAAAATTACGTGCGTGAGTATCTGTAGAGAAGAGACAAGCAGGATACTCTGGAGATAGTATATTTTTATTTATACAAAGTTTTGCAGAAATTACTTGTCCTCAGTAAAGATAATTTAATTAATCCACATCTATCCTTGATCCAAATACTATGCATCAACATCGTTAGTCAGGGATTTAATACTGAATCAGAGGAATAGTTTTCAGAAACCAAATGTATAGATACTTTATTTCTGTGATTTTCTTGTCCTTTTTTCCCATGAATTTTGTCAGTTTCATCCTATGATTTCCATAAGAATCTAAGCCCAAAATATTTGCTTTCCTGTGCACCTATTGTGAGACACCAGTTTATCAATGTTTGTACTAAGCTTTAAAGTATAATTGCCAGCTAATATAATGTATGAGTCCATTAGAAATAATAATATTAGAGAAACAGTTTAATGCAAATGTTATCTCCTCATTTTCCCCTTAATCTAAAGAATGTTAAATATACAAGTCATATATATTTTTTAGAAAATGTCAGCCAAAGATTTAAAAGTATATGTTTAAAGTTAGACTCATTTAATTGTATTTCAATATATGTTGTGCATACTTACTGGAAAAGGCCTTTTAAGTCTGTTTTTTTTCAAAGTGCTCAGCTCTTAGAACTCATTTATCTTCAATTCAAATTTCACATGCTCAGCAGTTTGGTACGAGAGGATGTATTTAGTCTCTTGTAAATGTAAATATCAATACAGAATCCTAACTTCAGGTGGTCATGTTTCAAACTTTCTTGGTATGGCATATTAAATTTACTTAGAATTGTTCATTGGCCATCTGTGAGCCCACAAGTGTACAGTATCTCATATGGTAAGCAAATCTGTAGCTTTTTTTTTTTTCTATGTAGCTAAGAAACGTTACTTGCTAGTCACTTTAAATTTAAGCATGGGTTGCAGAGAAAGTATTTTGAAACTATGTGATAACCTGCTGCCAAAATACTGTTTGCATTGACAATTTAATACAGTGGAGAAGTGCTTGTTTTCTATTTAATAAAATTTATGACCAGGTCGAGATGGGAATACCATCCATGGTAGAACTCACACACTGTCAGGCAGTGGGTGCTCCACCATTACTAATAGACACTCTGCATATGTTACTTTTAAATGAGGGGGTTTTCATCCCATATATAGCAAAAAATTACTGAAACTTGCTGATTTCATTAGTACAGTGGACATTCTTAGTGATTATCAAACATGGGTACTTATCTAAGCATCATTACATCTGAGGATTGAGCTGTTCTTAAAGTGTTTGAAAAGCAGAAGAAGGTGAAATAAGTTTAAATGGAACAGAGTTAAAAGCAGCAAGTTCCTCCCTTGCCCGTCACACAAAGAAGCATGTAATACACATCAAGTCCAGTCAAGAAAGTCCATCTTATCAATACCGGTGGAAAGTCAGCTATAAAGTATTGAGTGTCCCATTTTAAACTCATAGATGAAACTATTAACCAATCATAGCAGGGTATGTAAGTCACTTTTTTTTTTTTTGGTGGTTGTTTTTTTTTAATAGTTGCCAGGTAATCACTACCAGTCCAAATCAATTAAAATAGAAAGTTTAGCTAATTAAAGAGAAGGATTTTAGCCTTTGCTGTCTCCAGCACCAATGATCACATGAAGATTGCACTCTGTCCTGCCTGTTGGTATATGGTTTCGTGAGATTTTTCCCACAGTACTCATGGGGCTTTAAATTTTAATTAAAAGATTTCTGTTTCCTTTCTCATGATATCATGGAAGTGGATCTCTTGAATAGTTTACTTCTCAAACAATAGCAGAATATGAAAGCATATGAGAGAATATTCTGGAGAGAATATCTTGAATCACTAAATCCTCTTAACTGAATTCTGGTTATTGATATCCATCATATTCCATTTTTAAATTAAGAACAATCACTGATTACTGTACCTTCCTCGTCTGTTATAAAAACCGAGTACAGTAGGACTGCCTCTAGTATCACCTGTATCAGGACTAAAGTTGATGTAGCAAACTGGCTAGGAAACAGCTGATGTGTCATGGCCATGGAAGTTCCCAAAACTAAAGACTTGTATGTGCAAAGCTGCTTTTAACATATTTAGAGCTTTTCTACCAATAACAGTAATTTAAATATATGCTTTAAATTAAGATTCCATAAATATCTCTAAATAAAATTGTGCAATGCAATTAGAGATTCTATAGAATTAAATCTATTTTATATATACAGAATAGAATATAAATCATAGTAGAAATTGTTAAGAATTTGCACATGGCATCCAGATGAAATGTAAACTGAAAAGAAAGAACACAATTAATTAATTTAAAGGACAAAGGAAATAATTTCTAAAATATAAAAACCAGCACACCATGTTGTAATAAAGCCAGTTTCACTCATGCAATATAGTTGAAGTCAATAAACCTACACTAACAATAATACCTCTACACATAGGGATATAATAGCACATAGCTTGGAAAATTTTAACTATTAATGAAATGCAGATTCTTAATATTAAAGCATTAAACCCATTACGCATTTTAGCAAGGATTCTAATACACTGATTTTCTCTGGAAATTTAGAAATCCATATTAGAAATTTTTCTGCTGGGTCTGAAATAAGGGTTATTTCAGATAATTTATATTACTTATGTTGTAAATCAGTCTAGATATGGAAAAATTTTATGGTGTTCTAAAGAACTCAAGAAGTCTCTTACAGCCTTTTTTCAGGGTTTATTAAATTATCAGAATAAAATTAAAAAATGGCGTGGTAATCTTGCTATTAGCAAAATATTTACAATTTTTTGGACTTTTTGTTCATATAATAGTTACAGAACAGTATTACTTTTTTTTTATTTTTCCCTATGTAATTTTATATCTAGATAAAGTGGCTAACATTTCTCTACATTATTTTCTTTTAGTTTCTGTACTTTAATCCTGTTAATTTCTTGCAGTTAGACTGTATGTATATTGCTGACTTTATTAGACTAAAACCCACTTCTTGAAAGTAAGGGATTTAATATATTTTCTCACCTCTGGCATTTGAAAGTGTGTCCTACATATGTCAGATTTTAAAGTATTGTAATTTTAGAACATTATAGCTTTTCTTTTAAAATTCTGGTAAAGTCTAGTAATGCAGTCAAATGTATCAGCAAGCAGACAAACTCTCGTACCTCCAGGATTTGACTTGTAATGTAAAAAAAAAAAAAAAGTAATATTCATTCATATCAGTAAGGCAGTGTCAGGTCAGAGTAAATTTGATAGAACTTCATGGAAGTCAATAAGCTTCTTCAAATTTTAAGTGCCCCAAACAAGACTACAGATTCATAGAATATAATCTAATATATATTCAAATCAACAAAATTACATTTTGAAGAATAAAATTACGTGGATTTTTTTTCAAATTTTACACCTTGGAAGCTATCTGATTATCATGAGCTGATAGCTAGTGACTCATTCAACACTTTACTAGCCAATTTGTTTTGGTCTTATTTTTGCATCTAATGGACATGCTAGCTTTTTTGTTGCATTGTTAAAAACATCTCTCTCAGTTGAAAACCTCATGAGGCGCTACAAGCTGACTAGCTGTGAAAACACTTGAACAGTACATTTTTAAAATTCTCAGGAAACAGCCACTGTCTTTAGGGCATCATTTCACTATGTCCCATTAGTTGATAAAAGAGTTGCCTCAAATGCATAGGAGACATGATCATTTGGGGAAAAAAAACTGCTTTTTCAGTAACTTTTATATTACATTTGTTTTGTTAATTTTTCACAAGTAGCCTACAGTAATAATATTGCAAATTTGAATTACATCTATAAATTTAATGGAGATACACCTGAAACCTATGCAGTACCTCAGTAGTTGTTGGTAAACAGAAGCTGATGACATTTTATATATTTATTTCATTTTTATATATTTAGGACATAACAAAGATAAGAAAATGACTAAAAGATAAATTACCTTTTTATGCAATTTTTATTATTGTATGTAATTTTCAGGAACTGGTTCAAAGTATATGTAAAGTTCACCTACATATTCTTAGGTTATCATCAAATATGTCAATGCCAGAAGAAAGGATATTTGTTTTTGAACACAAGTAATTCATACACAAGTTGAGAGGAAGCATTTAAGAAAATTCACCCTTTGATATCTTGTAGAGATGACTATGTGGTTTATATGTCTTTTTTTTTGTTTTGTTTTGTTTTATAATGTGGATGTACTGTTTAACTTTCAGGTATCTTTATCTTTTAGTGTTACAGTAGAAACAACAAAAATATTTATGTTTTCATTCTGAGAAAGAGTACTATTTACTGGGCCCTTACATGTTGATTTCCTGTTTGAGGGAAACTGCATCAAATGAAATCCTGGCATTTTTTTAGTTATAAATTATAAATCCCTGTAGTTATAGAACAGAGTTGGCCACAGTGGCAGTCAGACAAGCTTGTCCTCCTTTAGGGAGCAGCTGACCCTCACTCCACCCTTGTGGGAGAAAGCCCTAGCTATGAAACATGGAAAGAGAACACCTTTAGGAATGGGATCACCATGACAGCAACCCTCTGGAGTTAGACAAATTAGAGACACAAGTTTAAGCTTAGGACTTGCGTTATTATTGTACGATTTCACTTTAAGCTTTGTTATTCCCCCCCCCGCGGTATCCACGCGATTTCCCTGGACAGTACCACGTTGTCTTGCCCACTGAGCCAGCCCCACCTCTGTCCTAACCCCCTTGGTAGTCTCACTCTTCTCTCCCTAATCCCTGGGTTCCTATTAGGTTTTGATCCTCCCGTTTCCCCTATTGGCTAGGCAAGTACCCAAGCCACTTCCTTCCACCCGAGCCTTTACCCAACTGCATCCCACTTCCTAAGCCCTCCCACAAAAACCTTAAAAACTCTCTGTCACTTTGAACCCTCAGAGCGTATGTGTTGTGCTTTTGCCACCGGCACAGGGGCTAGCACCATCTGGCCCCCTCTCTGAGAGGCTGAGGAGTGGGGAGCTGGTCCTTGGTCAACCCCTGTCACACCATGACACAAATAGTACTGTACTTCTGAGTGAACTGAAACTCTTCTATTTTGCTGACTTTTACTTCTAAATATCTTTTTTTTCCTTGAAATTTGAAAATATATTTCTGTGTTTCAATCTCTGCTAATTTAATTATAGGATTTCCTGAATAATCATAACACCACTCTCTGCCTGCTAGTTATGCTGATTTCAACCAGCATTTCATGGAAAATCAGCAAAATCTGGCACTCTGCCATGGACATTTTGGAATCCCTCCATCCCGTTAATCTGACACTTCTCTTGGTTCTTGTTTTAAATTGATCCTGGAATTGACTGCTAGTTTCAGACTGTTAAGGAATGGGTCCTGTCTGATTTAGGCCTTTAGGATTTTGTGCCTCCAGAGATTTTGCTTTCATTTTCTTTGGAAATAACAATAGAATTTCAAGTTACTTCAGTAGATCTATTCACTTTTGGATGAACTGACTACAACCTGACAACTTCAGATATTAGTTGCATTATTTGCATTCCTACAAATAATAAATCATGAAGAACATGAACTTGTGAATTCTCTTTAGGCAACAAAAAAAAGCCCAAAGTTAAAGCCCACACTGAGAAGATGAAAATCCGGGGATGTTGATTTTAAGCAGAATAAATAATGTTATGTTAACAGGCAGTTGCAAGTTATGTCTGTTCTTCCCTTTATACCTTTGGCTAGTGAGTGCCAGCTGGTGTACAGTGCACAGATTAGACTGCGATGAACAACGTTATTCACAAAGATTCCAGTCTCCTCTTCTCTTAATATATGTAGAATTCACTTGAGAATCACTTGAAGAATAATTAAAGAAAAATTTTAGAAATATGAAAATCTTACAAGTTTATGACTTTTTAATTACTTGTGACAGTAGACACAGTGGAAAAAAGCACACTCAGGCATTGATGACTGGGGAAAAAAGAAGATTCGGTGTAGAAGGGGACTTTCAAATTCACAAAATTATGCAGATGGTGGAAAAAAAAAACTTTATCATCAGAGCTGGTAGTTTTCATCAGGCAGTTCTGCAAGGAGTGTAAGACATGCTATAACACTGCCCTTGGAGATGTAAATCCCTATATTTACTGTGTTGTTGAGCATAATTTGCCTGTCCATAGAGTTTGATTCTTGCCAAAACAACTCCTCCACTCTTTGTTGCTAGAAGCAAACCACATCTGTCTCTGGATGTCAGTTCAATCCTTGAGAGTTGTATACAAATGAGGAAGAATAAAAAGCCCTTGCAATACTTAGAATCAGGCTCTGTTTGTTCAACTAGGAAGTCTGAGAGATGTAATTACAAAGCAGGTGATCAACTACTATGCATGCTGATCTTTAATCAACACATACTCAAACCTAGAAACCCATAGTACAAGAAAACAATTAGTTATTGTAATAGCTGAAGGGAAATCAAATGGGAATATGTTAAGAGCAGCCTGACAGCTTTTTTGTCAGGCCAGCATTATGCCAGCATTATGTGTCAGTAAACCACACATTTATTTGGAACCTATATGATAATTTTAACCAAATCAAATTGTTGAAAAGTTTAAAATGTCAATCACCAACTAGAAGCATTTTAAGGAAACAGCAGTCTAAATTTCCACTTTATATTTATTAACTATGTTTCCTGCTTTTTTTGTGCATATTAATTTAGAAATATGAAATAATGACATTTTAGCCAGAAAGAGCCATGGCATTCAGCGATTATATGTCAACTCGATCCATTAAATACAAATCTCCCTATTTTATACCATCTTGATATAGGATGAAGTCAGTTCTGTTTTGGATGGCAATGAACAATGAGAAGTCAGAGAAAACTGTGACAAAGTTCAACATTTCACTGAGTTTTTTCCCTTATCACAGACAGCAAGGTAAAACATCCAGGTTTGCTTTGACCACATCATAACTTTATGAACTGGGTTCTATAGTAGCCTGTATGAACTATGGTTATGCAACTAGATATGTTCCCTTCCCAGGCAAAGTTAGACTTTCATTTTGTAAACATACCTGACTCCACATATAGCAATACTTGTTCCAATATGCACGAAAAGTACAAGTTGAATGCCACTTGTTGTGTGTGAAATTTAACTTTTAATAAATTCTTTTTATTTCATTGATCATCCTTGAAATTAGAGGCAACAAAAATGGCAAAAATTTAGCAGAATAATAGAAGTCAGTAAAGGAAATTATAAAACATATAAAATTTTTGCTTTTACTCAGCTGTAGAATTTTTGGAATTTATATAATGGTTTCAGAAGTAAATTTTGTCTGTTTATCCTGTTTGTTGCCTGTTAGGGTCTCTTTGGCTTTTCATTTCACATTATCAAGTGATGAGCCACAAAAAATAACAGCACTTACCCTACCTTTATGTGCTTAAAATGTTAGAAATAGGGTTTTGTTAAAAAAGAACAACATATGGAAAAAATATTTATATATATATATGTATGGAAAAGTTTTAGAACTATCAGAAAACCAGTTGAAATGGTTAATGCTATATTTTTTCTTAAATATATAACTTTTGGTTATACATGGTTATAACGGTTTATACTGGCTTGAAGATAAAGGGGATGTAACATTTAAAAAAAAAAGGAGTAGGTAATTATAAGGGTTTAGTATGTTTACACCTAGTAATAATCTTCACTTTAGCCAGCACTTAAGATAGTGACTGTTTGACTACTCTTCTGGAAAGCCTTCTTTGTCTTTGTCCCCTTGAGTGCCAAGGTGTATGCAGGCCATGATTTAAGTGATTTCTTCTATGACTGTAGCCTGATAACTCTGATTTTCTCCTGCCTTCAGTGGGAAGTCAAGAAGTCCAGGGAGGATTGAAACCTGCCTGGTGAGATTCTTATTTGATACTTGCTGGATCCTGACCCATTAGAACAAAGAGCTCATGTAATAGTGTTCCACTGATACAAAACATTGCTCTAAACATTGCATGAGCTTCTTTTTATTATTTAATTTTTTGTGTTATCTACGTCTTTTTTCCTGACCTCTTCCCTCCCCCCTCTGCCTCTGTATTCTTGTCTATGGAAATTTAACAAAAAAGCAGAATATTTCAGCAGATCTTGATGAAAATGAGTCTACTCTACACTGAGTTTGTTGGAAAGAGAAGCAGTTAGAGAAGTGAAGGTGTCTGGTAAAGAAATGTATATAGAAAGTTTGCACGAAGCAAGACAGAGAAAATTATATAGAAAAAAAGCAATTACTTCAATAAGAGAGCTCTATGCAGTACAAGCAGCTAAATGATAGATTATTGTGAGTAAATGTAAATATAGATTTCTGCATTCAGTTATCGAACTGCCTTCAGTAAATATACATCTCTTGTAACCTCCATGCAGAATAAATAGAAATTGGATTCTGCATGAGCAATGAAACCACATTAGTGGACAATATTTTAACTTTTAGTGTCAATAAAAATACACCCATTTTGCTCAAGGAATACATGGTTGACAGGGAAGCTTCCTTGTGTGAATTCAATTGTATGTAATTTTTTCTATTTAACATAATTTTCTTTCAGCCCATCCCTTCTGAAGGCCAAGTAAGATTACAGAAATATTGTGCTCTGTAATGTGATATTAAGGAACAATGTAATCTTCTACAATTTATTGATGCATTTAATAATAGCTTTCACTGCTAACCATATTTATGAATTCCTTAAATGTAGTTTCAGGTCCTCATTCAACAAGGCACTTAAAAACAAGCCTGCATTTGAGAATAAGTGGTAAAATCAATGGGATGACTTAGGCATTTATATTGTCAGTTCAAGCATCTTGCTGATTTGGAATGTCAAGTGAATTAGAAGCAGATGGCAGCATATATCTCAGTCAGTGGTTAACAGGGAGGGAAGCATGTAAACTGCACAGCAGGTTTAAGTTTGGAGAACCTGAATAGCGGCAAAATGGGTCATCTTGAAAGTTTTCTTTCCGATTTAAGTCAAACTATATTCCCTAACAGAAAGTCTAGGTCGGCTGCTGCATTACAGAATTTCTGTCTGGTGTATGTTGTCACATAACTTAAAACTGCAGTTTTGGCAAAGAATCATAAAGTAGCTTTTATACTCCTTCTCCCATATCTGGTGTTTCATGCTACATTTGCCTGCAGATATGTGAATTCATGCTAGGGATCCTTATGTTCCTTATTGGATATAGAGTATGTGTTTATATCCAAGAACACAAAAATTGCAAATTACAGTATCTCAGTGAATGCTGGGATTTCTAATTAAAAGTAAGATTACAAATAATTGAAAAGCTACTTAAATGTTCATTAGGAAAAAAGGTTGGTAATGGCTTGTTGTTTTCCAATCTCCTTGCCTTTTTGGTATACTACAAGATTAATACTCTCCATTTTGATTTCCCTCATATTAGAACACTGCTTTTTTGGCATAGTTAATGTTGCTTTTTTTTCTATTTTTTCTTCTATCTTCTCTGTGATGCTTTTCTTTCTTATCACTTAACATGCAGTAAAACTGAGAAAGCTCTATCTGAAGCTGTTTATAAACACTGGTTCCCTTTAACTATTAATATGTTTTGTATACATTCCCAAAGTAAAAAAAAAAGTCTTTCATTGGAGTACATATAACTAAAGAGCTTATAACCAGCAGAAAAGAGTGGTGGGCTGTTTCATTCATAAGCCCCTTTTGCTTTTTGCGTTATTTCTGTCCATAAAATTCAACCAGGAGAGCGTGAGTGAATGTAAACAAAATATTTTTTAGGAGTACTATTTTGCACCGAAGGATCAGATTTCAGGACTAAATTTAGTTCTTTTCTTTACTGATATGCAATACTCTTTGCCACACAATTTTAGCAGAGCCATCCCTGCTTGTTCAAAAGAGCAATTATTCGACAACTATTGGCAGAGCACTGTGGACGTCTTTTTTTTTTCCCTTTGTTTCTTTAAGTTAGATTTTAAAAAGAAAAAGAGAGAACCTGAGAACCTTACTATAAAACAGTATTTCTCTCTTTTTTTTTCTTTTTTTAATTATATAGAAATTACGAATATTTTTGCAGATAATTTTTTTCTGGAGTGCCTTTTATAAAAACAAACAAACAAAAACCAACAAAAAAACCCCCTAAAAACCAAAAGCAAAACAAAAAAAATTGAGCCCAAGCTGAAAGGAAGACTCACAACAAGAAGAAAAGGAAATCATACTTTTGGAAATGTATTTTCAGATTATTTTAATAAGTAAGCTCTCAGGTTCAAGTCAATTTCACATATTTCATATCGATTAAGTTAGTCTTCAGTAAACATTAATACTTTCTGCAAGATAATTTACAGCTCAAAGGATCTGTGACTTATCAGGAGAAAAAATAAAAGGCCATTCCACTTTCCAATTTCTTTTTTTTCTCTTTAAAAAAATTTATTTTTTCAACAGAGAAACTTTATTACACTTCTAACTTACAGTGTTTATACTTGAATCCAAATCTCTTAAGAGAAGGAAATGATCCATTCAGTATCTCACAAACTTAAAAAGTGTTGAGCGAAGAGCGTAATACGTACTTGTGATTGTCTGGAGACATAGTAAAAATGCACTTTTACCTTAAATAAGGCAAAGAAAAATTAAGGAATGGTGGCAAAAAAAATCATAAAAAAGACAATTCCATGGGTTGGAATAGGAAAAATGAAACAGGGAAAGACTCAAAATTTCCATAGAAATTAAGTAAATAACTTCTCTTTTAAAAAGAGAAATGTTTTTGTGGCCCACAAAAGAACACAGGGAAAGAGGTGTTTTAGGAAATGCAGCGATTTTCCTATCTAAGCCTGGAAGAACCTGAAGGCAAGTGAACAAACTAGAATAAAGATGCTTTTCAACAAGGTAGTCCTAGATACTGCAGGTTGATTTAGTCTAAAATATGTTAGAAAGAGTGTTGACTGTGCCTTTGGGGAAGGTTATCCTAAAGAAGCGAGATGTTTTCTCATATATACACAGCCCTAGGGCACAGTCAGATTTGTAGAAATGGCAAGAGGTTTTTCAATGACATTAACTCTCTATCCTGATTCTGAAACTGAAGAGTAGGTCTGCTAGGATAGAGAAAGGTGGCCAGCATGAACAGCTCAAGAAAATATAGTCCGGAGGACGAGATTTGCCTTGAGTTTTCCAGGTCATACTTTCATTATTTGGGGTAGGACTTGAATGCCTTTTCCATTTACCTTAACTAAAAGCTTGGGAATGCATATTGGTTAACCATCTACCCTACTATAGACAGGCTCAAATACAAACCTGTGGTTGCATATCTGTTTATATGATAGATGCATTTGGACTGTGATACCTGGAGAGTTAACCACTGTACAGACATGCATGCACTCTCATGCACGCACATCAGAGTACCGAGAAGAGAATTAACTATTTGTGATGAATAAATATATAGCAAAAGATAATTCATATATATCAACTCTATGTTCAATCCTCTTCAACCTGCTGGGAGAGAAGCTCTTGGAATTTACATTTTGCAGTGAGAAGTTAGTAGTTAAAAGTACATGTCGTAGGGTATTTAACTGTAGTATGACCTTTCTGTGCATTAGCTTCTCCAGAAATCCTGCATGCATCCATGTATGCATGTTCCCACCCATAGCACCTCAGAATAATTATGATCTATCTCACCTCTTCTTTGAGCTTTCTCAAAGAAGTTGATGGATAGGCTGCTGTTTACTTTAGTACTTTGAGACAGATGTTGCAATATATTTTCGTGATTAACTAAAAATTCAGCTTCGCTGAGAAGAAACATTTGTCTTGGAAAGCAGGAATTTGTGATAATTGGATGAGAACTCATATTTAAATATTAAAACCAATGAGAGATGGCAAAAGGAAGACAGTCTGAGAAACTGAAGAAGTTATTATTTGCCTGATCAAACAAGTACCAATTTGCTTAGTGATATGCTGAGACTGCAGGTACTGCTAGGTCACTACTTTAAACAGAGAAGGGAAATGAAATTAGAACTGAAATTACAGTCAGAGCAAGCATGGACTGTTGAAGATGTCTTGGTTAAGTGGGATCTAATTTGTTCAGGCTCAGTTTAATTACAACCTCAGTATACCCTAAAATAGAATTCTAAACAGCAGTATCTATGGATATTAGCATACAGATTCATAAAATATAGAGAAATCTCTGCTCATCTTTTTTTAAAGATATTTTATATATATTAAAATTCATATATATGCTTGACTACCTTTTCCTTCAGGATCATGAACATGGATAGTACTGCAGGAATGGCTGAACATAGGTACAGGCACTATATTATGCATTTTACCCATACTTTCATAGTGACACACTTCTGACTAAGCCCAGTTAAAAGAATGTGTTACAAGGCCAAACAGATGAAACCTAAAGAGAATTTTCCTGTAAACAATAGGTTGGGTACCCAGAAAGGTAGACCAAGCTTTAGCAGCTTTAAGTTTGATTCTCATGGGTGAGGAAAACCTCTGTGACAAAAATATTGTTGAATGGTTGTGAAGCGTGTGAATAACATAAAAATTGCCCCGTGGACAGTGTGGGACACTGCCTACAAAGAACAATACAGCATTTCTATCCCTATTGCAATTAAATGGAAAATTGACACTACTCGAGCTGCTTGGAAATTACCTGCATTTTCCAGTTCCCCTCCAATATAACACACTGGATGGTTGTGTTTGATGACTGTTGTAACTGAATACATAGATCTACCTCTCTGTTAGGAAATTAGATACCACCATGATAGAAGTCCCATAAATCAGGACAGCTTCAGGCTTCAAAACTACCCTTTACTGGATTGGGTAAAGTGCCAGTGTTCAGTTTTTAGTAGTTATCAATCATTATCACTACATCTACAAAACAATCGGTGTCTACAAACTTACCCTAATTTGTCTGCCAACATACAATACCATGGAACATAGGAAGTGTATTTAGAACCGATGGCTGTGACCCTTCACTGCCAAGGTCAAGATGATCAAGCTTGAGAGTTTGTTGATAAGGGAAGTCAGAATGTTAAACAGGCCTCCTTCTATTTTTGTCCTTATTCTTTTTTCATCATTGTTGTGCCAGCTCCATCCCCAAAAGAAAAACAAAGAATCATGGATTAATTTAGGTTGTAAAAGACCTCTAAGATCACTGAGTCCAACCCTTAACACAGCATTGTCAAGTCCACTATTGAACCATGTCCCTAAGTCCCATGTCTACACATCTTTGAAATACCTCCAGGCATGGTGACACAACCACTTCCCTGAGCAGCCTGTTCCAATACTTGACAACCTCTCAATGAAGAATTTTTTTGCCGAATATCCAATATAAACCTCCTCTGCTGCAATTTGGGGCCATTTCCCCTCCTCCCGTCGCTTATTACCAACACTCACCTTGCTACAACCTCTTTTCAGGTAGACTAAGAGAGCAATAAGGTCTCCCTTGAGCATCCTTTTCTCTGGGCTAAACAGTCCAGCTCTCTCAGCTGCTCCTCATAAGACTTATGCTTCCAGACCCTTCACCAGTATTCAAGTTCTGTCCTCACCAGTGCTGAGTACAAGTGGATGATCACTACCCTAGTCCTGCTGGCCACAGCAATTGGCCAATAAAATGCTGGCCCTGATTACTGTGGCCTCCTTAGTCACCTTGGCCGGCTTTTGACCAACACCCAAGTCACTTGTTGTGGCCCAAGTACACGACTCAGTACTTTGCCTTGTTAAACCACATACAAATAACCTCAGCCCATGGATCAAACCTGTCCGGATCCCTTCCTACACTTCAGCAGGTCAACACTCCTACCCAATTTGGTATCATCTGCAAACTGATTGAGTGTGCCCTTGATCCCATCATCCAGATCACTGTTAAAAATGTGAAGCAGAATAGCCCCAATACTGAGCCCTGGGGAACAAAGGGGCTGATTTAATCTGTCTTTGACATTCTAATTTTGTAATCCAGACTCGTTCAGGTATCCTTATTTTGCGATATGTTTCTGGTTCAATAAGATCTCTGAGGGACTAGCAGCAAACAACGGGTGAAGTTCCTTAGAAGTTGGATACTAATTTTTTTAATTATTGATGTTATTAATTAATATTTATTTTAATATTAATATTAATATTTTAATATTATCTGTGGTTGCCAGTGACAAGTTGTGTCAGGGAAGGTTTAGGTTAGATATTAGAAAAAGGTTTTTCACCCAGAGGGTGGTTGGGCACTGAAACTTCCCCAGGGTCGTGGTCACAGCACCAAACCTGACAGAGTTCAAGAATCATTTGGATAGTGCTCTCAGGCCCATGGTGTGACTCTCAGGGCAATCCTATGCAGGGCTAAGAGTTGAACTCTGGTGATCCTTGTGGATCCCTTCCAACTCAGCATATTCTGTGATTCTGTGATTATGTGTTCTTTATAAAGGATCTGCACGACAGGGTTGAAAGAATCCCATTTATGTCAGCCATGTGGATGACAGCAAAATGGGAGATAATATAGATACACCAGAAGAGATACACCAAGAGACCTAAGCAGGCTGGGAGATTAGGTCAGGAAAAACCGCAAGAAGCTTCAAAATGAGGGAATCCCAAGCTATGGTAAGGGCAGGAGTCTGACTGGCTGTGGTGCACCTGCAGAAAAAGACCTGTGGATCTCGGTAGACAAAAAGTTGAATATATGCTATAAAAGCATCCTTACAGCAGTGAAGGTAAACCATATCCTGGGCTACATCAACAAGAGTATAGCCAGCAGAGTAAGGGATGCGATTATTCTGCTTAGCAGTTTTTGCCCACAGTTGGGAACTGTGGTTGTGGTCCCCACAGTACAAAAGGTACTAAAAATCTGGAAGAGGTCCAGGAGCCACCAAGGCACCATCAAGAAGGCAGGAGGGTGGGAGAATTTTAAATATGAGGGAAGGTTAAAGGAATTAGATTTGCTTAGCCTAGAAAACAGAAGTGTATATGGCGAGGGAGTTCTCATACCCTTCCAGTACTTAAAAGGTATAGAGGAGGCAGACATGTTCCCTTTACAAGATGAGGTGACAGGACAAGAGTATATGATCACAAGCTGTTTCAGGGAAAATTATCTCCGAATATCAGGAAAAAAAAAGTTCACTGTGGGAAGAGTTAAATAATGGTTATCCAGAAATGTAATGGTATCTTTCTTGTTGGAAACAGCTTAGTGGATCCTTGGATAAACTAATCTAAGACTCTGCTTTCAACAGGAAGTTGAATCAGATGGTCTCCAGAGGTCCTTCTTAAGCTTGACTTTTCCAATTGTAGGATTCTGGAGTTTTCCTACTTCTTTTGCAGGGTTGTTCTAATATTCTGCCATATACCATTCCTGCTTGTTCTGCAGAATTATGTTAGTTTTCCAAGCTGTCTTTCAATGCCTGCAGGTTTCATGTCTTGCATGTCTTTTCCTTCACCCTACTTGTGTAACTGTGTCACAAGTCTCTGTTGGTCTCTTTGCAATTATGGCTACTTTTGGTGTTAAAATGCTACAAAACGCTTGCACACTGTCACCAGTTGTGCACTTCTGCCTGGGTACAAGGTAGCGAATATCAATTGTATTTTGTCTAGTATGTATCCATTTTGTGCATACCCTGCTTTGGGCACACCACTTAACATGTTTGTGATCATTGTAGGACAAAGAGATTTAAGGGTAATAATAATCTCTCAGATTTAGATGCTTTGAAATGCTGCAGCAGATGGTAAGACAGGAAGCAATTAATTTTTTGGAGGGCGTTGACAACCCAAAAAGCGCTTGAATTTCAGGGTAAAGGCAAAATCACTTTGTACTGAAATAGCACAACTGTTACTTGAATTTTCCCAGGACTAATGGGTGTGCATTTTTATTAGGAAGTTAATACGTATTTTTTGCCTATATTATTAGGGGAATTGCTAACAACAAAACTCATTGGACTGTTAGGTAAAAGACCAGCTATCTGGAAGTGCCTTATGATGACAGGCCCTCATATGAAGAGATAGCTTGACTGGTGGGCAGGTGAACAAAGAAAACTCATGTAAACCTCTTGACCAGATAGAAACAAAAATGAACCATGACCTACAGTGTAGGAGTTATTGACAGACAACTCTCAGAAGAATTAATACACTGAAACCTAATTAAACCTCAATCCTTTTATCTTGTCTTTATCTCTGCAAGTCCAGGACAAGTGTAAGTCTTCATAAATCTGAAATATTATAGTTCAATTAATATACACACAGGCTACAGATTCTGTAATGGGAATAGAGTTAATCTAACACAAATTCCCTTTTGGAGAATGGGAGTAATATTAAAATATTTTCCCAGCTCTCATCCTACTTGTGCTGATTTCTCAGTAGAGTAATAATATTGATTAGAGTGGTGCAAACTGAGCAAAGTTTTTGTTTATTGTCCTGAACACTTAAAGTATATGGACTTGATCGTTTTTCTCCATTAGTCAATGGAAATTTAATGTGCAAAGCTGGGTTAAGAAAGATGAGTGATTCATTTTACACAGAATTCTTCTGTTAAGCTTGTATAGACCACATAGTTAAACATCATATTGTTCCCAATGGTTTTGTCTCATTAGTTACTTGATCACTGTATTAGCCTGGACATTCACATATTGGGAAAAGAATGTTTTAGAGAGTTCTGTAAATCCAGACGTGCAAAGGCAAAGATCATGAAGAGTGGTTATAATATAAAGACTGCATTTTGAATGTATTTCCAATTATTTTATGATGCTTATTATGATAATAGCAGTTTTATTACAGAACATCTTAAATGCTTGATTGTAAAATTGAACAGAGAGAGATATGGGTCAGATGGCTTTACCAAACCAAACACCTTGTCTTTGACAGATGCTGTCTGCAACAGATGCTTAGTTAAGAGTAAAAGAACAACAACACAGAGTACAAATGCACAGACATTATCCTGGCTTCCATAAATTTATAGCACATTGAATTTCTGATTTCAAAATGATGCCTTTTATTTCAAGGCTAAGCAGTTTGCTTTTATTTTCATGAATTTATATCATGGAGCTAATCACTTTTAGAACCCTTATTAATTTTTGGTATCCACAACGTGTCTCAGAAATTGTGTCCTCTGAAGCACAATCTTTTCTATTTTTTATTTTGAAACTCTGACCAGGTTAATCTGGCATTCCTTCATTCTTTTCCTAGATCTGTAACCCAGTAAATGTGATTTTTGACACTATTTACAGAAGCCCTTCAGTTCCTGGGTGCTTTGTGGGAACAGGTCTGGGCTCTGTGGGGATGTCCTTGTCCCAGTTCAAGTCTGGGTGTCACTGGTTGGCCTGGCTGCCTGCAGGCTTTTACCTTCCTAGGGCACACTGGAGATGTGAGATACTGACAGGGATGTGGGCTATGCAGAGGAAAGGTATAAAAACAAACTTAAAATGGCCTAAAGCTGACAAGTAAAGGACCCCCTCCATAAGCATCAGAGTCCTCTTATTGAAGCCTTCAGAATGAAAGCTCATAATCCTCCTCTCAAGGGAAAGTGAAACTGTTCACCTAAACACTCAGAGGAATGCCCGAGGGGTGAGCATTACCACCAGGGAAGAACAGTATGACAGTGAGGAGTTTTTGTCATCACATTTTTAACTGTTGTATTAGCAAAAGTTGTTTTTATTAATTAACAGTTTGGATCTATTAGACTTGCTTTTTTTCTTTTTTTTTTAAATTAACAATGCCTTCTTATTTTCATTTATGTATTTATCTCTCTTTTGCCTGTAGCAGCATGTAAGATGCTTTACAATGTGATGGTGAATCTGACTTTGTGCAAGCCACTTTGGACCAGTGAGCTCTGGTCTGAAGAACTTTAATAGAGTGTTTCATAAGGAGCAGAGACTTATGTGGAGTTTTTACTCCAAAAATATATTATTGAAAGCTTGTGCTTCTAATTCACTTACAATGTTGAAAATCTCATCTCTAAATCAAGAGACTTTTCAAGACTTTTCAAACTTTAAAGTTTTCATCTGACATTCATATAGTTTAATGGATTTTAATGGATTTTAAAATTCCTCCTGCTAAGTGAACTATTAAATAGTTTTTACAAATATGCAGAATAATGTCAAAGACCTAAGCAAGAATTTCCTATAAACTCATTAAAAGACAAAGAAACTCAAACACTGAAGCAAAGAAAAATCCAAACACCCAAACCATCATGGTTTATTACTTATAAAAACAAATGTTCTTCTGAAATGTAATGTCATGTATTTTTTTTCTAAATAGTTCAACACAAATACAGAAATATGCTCTGTTCCATTCCTGCTACCTTATATTAGACACTTGTGCATTGCATTGAGAATATTTTTGTCTGTGGGATTGTGGAAAAATGTTTTACTTTCAGATTAAAATTCTGAAATACTTGTATTTTCCATTTTACAGTGCAAAACTGAAATTATTTTCTTGACTTCTAGTTTTGCCTTTGTTTTCTCAGAATAATTATTTTCTTCAGACTTCTGTGTATTCATAGGTGCTATAGCTAGAGAGGGCCACTAGTACATTAAATGATACAATCAATCTAGATGAGAAAAGCATCCCGCACATTAAAGGTCTTAGTAACACTAAATATTATTGCACTTTTCTTCAAAGGTATATCGGAAAAGGTGAGTAGGAGCAACTAGATGGACTTCATGTCATCATATCAGGAACTAAGACTGCACTATGTGCACTTCAGGAGCTGTAATAGGAAGTCATTTTTCTGTCATGGTCTGCCTTTTCCTCTCATATCAACATATGCATAAAACTTTGTAGAGTGTGAGTGCACTCTCCCATATCAATCACTAAAGCAGTAAAATGGAAAAAATCACAGGAATGGCAAACCTGTAAATGTTCAGGAGCCTTTTTGTTTTCTCTTGTTGCAAACTTATTATTGGCCTTGTCACTGAAATACATTGAAGTACAATTACAGCATTCTCTCAAAAGTTGATAATAGACTGCTTTTTGTTTGTTTTTAATGTTCAGCTATTCTTTAGCTTTCGGTGGAGAAAATGTGCCCTATTTTGTTATGAATACAGAATGAAATGATTTTTTAGCAATTTTACATTGATAGTCCCTACAGGAAAGGGAATTACCAGAATAATGATCTTTATAAATCAGAGAACCATGCCAACATATTTTTAGCTCTGTTACAGATGAAGTTGATTTCATTCAACCAGCATCATTTCTTTCAACAAATTTCCAAAAGACCATGTTTTATAATGGGAAGGGTCATCTGACAGTGTGGGACAGCTGGTGAAAGGGTTTAATCTCCCATTTTTGTTGCCATGTAAGAGCTTACACATCATTTGCATTTCTAGCATGTCATTTCAATTTCTGTCTAAACACCCTAGCACTGTCATATGCAGATAAGAAGGTGGGAAGAGACTGCAGTGCTGTGCCTCCCTGGCAGTGAGAATGTCCTCAGTTCAGCTGTAGTTGTGAGACTAATGAGAAATATTCTCAAATCCCCTTCTACTAATTCTGAATATAGCAGAGAGTTATAGCAGCACCTATACATATGCACAGGGATGTAAAGCCACAGGAAGAAGATCACCACTGTAGCAACAGAGAGATTATTGTGGAGATACAAACCTGAAAGATATGGGCAGCACCCACCTTTTTGGATCTGCAGAGGTGTGTAACTATTTAGCAAGTGTTGGTATCAGATGGATGCAGAATTTGAAGTTCCAAACTGGTCCTCACTCCAATCAGCAGAGCAGTTAACAACTGAGTCATGATGCTGAAGCATGAGTGTGAATTGCATGTGTTGATTCATGTTGCAAAGTAAAGATAGTAAAGAAAGACAGGGGGAGAGTCCTCTATTTCTTGCTGTCCTAAATTCCTTAGCAGCTGCAAACGATCCCTGATAGAACAAATAATATTTTAGTTAAACATATATTCTGAATGAGTAATGAGAAAATAATATAATCTTTTGCTTACTGCTAAGTTTCAATATTTACTTCAAAGTGATTGCTTCACTTTGGTTCTAATTTGAGGAAAAATTGTTTTATTTCAGTTTAAAAGTAACAATTGTTCAATTTTTTAATTTAATAAAATTTTCTATTATAATGAAATTTAAAGGAAAGTATTCCAAAATTTGAATTTCCATTTTAAATAAATTATCTTTTAATTTAATCACTGCAATTCAGAGATTCTGATGTTTCATTTTCTCTATGAGAATTACATTAGTCTGAATTTGGTGTCAAACTTAGTCTTTACTCCACCTTCAAAGAAGCATTAGAAAACTGATAAAAGCATTATTCCAAGCCAGAGGACGTTTCACCCTTTCTTGCTGCTTGGTTTTATACTGGTCTTTTACCTAAGGACAGATTTCCTTTTGGACTTTAACATTGTTTGTTCTGGGATTTCCTTTATTTGAAAAGTCACTATGACAAGTTTACTGGGTACTGACTATTCAAAGACAATATTTGGATCATGGTAGCTACACAACAGAAAAAGCAGCTGAAAATTTTGTTTTAAATAAATTCAGATTCTCCACTGCTTCAGGAGTAACTTTCCCACCCCTATCAACAAGTATCCTGGAATGTGAAGATTTTAGCTGCCCGTCAGCCCAAGCTCCCATTTCCAGCCAGTGATACTCGGAAAACTATTTTTCCCAGGGCTCAGCTGAAAGCAAAGTAATCCTGAGTGGCACAGTCTAATAGCTCCTGCTCTATTTCAGTATTCAGAGGGACCTCAGGTGCATAATTCAGCCTCTTACAGAGGCAAGCATAGAAAATGAAGACTACACAGTTAAAGTAGTTCATTACTGATCCAAAGATCTGCATTTCCATCTACACCACTGTCAAAGAATCAATTTGACATTCAGTAACACAAAGGCAATTTTTAGCTGTGTGCTGATTGCTCCATTTGGAGGAACTGATAAATGCAACTGAAATTAATACATTTTAGATACATGAAGGTAGCAAATCAATCTGGAAAGTTAGATTCTGTATCTCTTACATTTTCTATGTGCATATAGTAAATTCTTTGATTTTATGGTCTCTGTCCCTAATACTCAAAAATAACAATGATGTTAAAAATTTTAATTTATTAAATGTACTTCTGCTATATGGATAATCCTTGTAGAAAATTTCATGAAAGAACTAGCAGTTCTGTGTTCAGAGCAGGGGTTGAATACTGTGCACTAACTGATCCTGCACATAAGAATGGAGTTGAATGTGACTGACTAACTTAGCCAAGCACAATCCTTCCTCTACAGGAATGATATACAATAATATGAAAAAAGTACAGTGTAACTATAATATTTAAAAAATTATCATAATGAAACATAGAGGGGGATTAAAATATTTCTTTGCAGACAAGCCATATTCTAGCATTCCCTTGCTCGTGAATGTTTTTGACTTCATGATGACTTGACATTACATAATAAAATCTTGGTGGGAGGGAGTAATAGATGATATGGTAAACCACATATATTAAACTAACTCCTTTATCTATCTCCTTCATAGGAAAGATCAGTGAATGTTTCCATAATCAAGACTTCATTAGAAGTTCCCAATTGCCTGAATTTTTTTTTTCAGAGAGAAACAGAGAAAGTCATTAAAATTAAAGTTAGGGAAACAAGTGCAAGGTCAAAGTAACCATTTTACATTTATCTGCTGATGATCTCATTGTTCTCCCTTTTACTTGGTTAGCAATAAGCTTCTTTAACCTTACTTTAGTCTTTAACTAATACTGTTTTTCAAAAAGTAATGCATCCTGCAGTCACAAGACAATAAAGGTAATACTTCTGTTCTTCTGGATGCTGATGTCTTGTCTTAATGGCTTAAAATACATTTGAATGATCCTGTTACTATGGTAAGAAAATTAATGTGACTGACAGGAGAATTATGAGAATTATCCTTCCTCAGGCTATTTGAAAGAATAAATGGTTTCTAACTCTGCCATGATGGACCTCTTCTGGATTGGTCTGAGGAGGAAGGGCTGTACCTGAGCTTTGGTTTCAGGAGAGATGGGATCCTGGTGCCTGGTGCAGGATCACATCTATGATATACTTAGAGTCATGTAGTGATACTCTTGCTTCACAGTAGGCATCTAGTTTGCTCAGTAATCTTTCAGCAGAAATCTAAAGCTGATCTCTGCTCTACTGCTGAGAGCTGCTCCTTCCCTCTCTTCCTCTGAACAGCGAAAAAAGAGGAGAGACTGAATTATTAATCTTATTTCTGAATATGTGTGAAATTTATGTAGGGGACAACCAAAAGAACAGGTAAGATTTGCATACATTTTCAGAGACACAAGGAAACAACTTCTGTAGTTAGAAACAATCCAGTGTCTATGGGCTTGATTGTTTTGTTTCTACTCCTTTCCTCATGGGAAAGATAAGAAGATTGGGAAAAGAGCAATATGTTCAGCCTGTATCTCCTTGCATATTGTTCTTGTAAACCAATCAATTAAAAAATCTCCCTACTCTGTCCTCAAGGACTCACTTCAACAGAAAAACCTATCAGTGACAAAACTAGTAAAGTTCTCTGATTCCTTCTGTCTTGCCTAGAAGAATTTGCCTGAAAGCGCACACAATAGAAAGAGGAGGGAATTGATACTCACAGAAAATTCAGTTACTGAGACACTTATGAGGTTTGACAGTATGAAACCTTTGTTCTGGAGAAACAAAAACATAACCAGCCAGGAAGGATATGAGCTTAGCCAGGCAGATGAACCATGTGTAAATTCTGGCTAGCAGTCTGGGTCATCCCAGCTGTGCAAGCTGAGGGACGAGTTTGTACCAGTTCCTGGCACTGTGCTGTTTCAGATCCTGATTTGGTAAGCCTCCTCTTAGCATGAGGGAGAAATGTTTAATTTTAGCTGCATTTTATGAGTCTTTAACATTCTGCTTATGTTAATCATAAGGGAGTGAGCAACAATAGTTGTCTCTTCATTGTATTCCCCAAGTTTTTCTCCATATAATTGTTTTTATATTGTTTTAAATTGTTTTAATTGTGTTTATACTTTATCAAAATCTGAATTGGAAGGACGAGGTGTTAGGGGAGATGAGGATATAAAAAGCCACATCCCAAAGGAAGGAAATGTCGCTAGAGAGGGAAAAGGCACCAGATGTTTTTATTTGAGAGAAATAAAAAAAGAAAATAAGCTTGCAATGTATGGCCCAGTAAAAATGAAGAGAAACTAATAAAAAATAGTCTTGATGTCATGCAAAATTCTCTTTTAAGATTTTTTATTTAGGTGACAGATTTTTGTATTATTTGGAGGAAATCATGGTCTTCATAGCAATATAGCTATCTCTGTTTACCTCACTGTTTATTTTCATCTGAATTGTACATAGTCAAATGTTTGAATTGCTGATGATTTTTTTCTGTTTCTACAGTGACACTGTGTCACTTCAGAACTATTACTCCGAGGTTCCTGTTTGTCTTCTCTGACTTCAGAATAAAATCTACTCTAAAACACGTGTTTTCTGTGGGAGGTAGTTTTGCATTGAAAGATATATTCCTGTTGGTTACACTGGTAAGGAATTATGGAGTTGATCACAAAATAGGTGAAGGGATGGAACTGATTCCCTTAGTTTTCAGATTTTTCTAGTCCAATACTGACAACAAACCATGATCCTCCAATAGGCTTGGGGGAAGAAAAAGTCAGAAAACCAGTCTTTCTGTCCTTTAGTAAATACTGTCTGGAACAGAAAAAAAAACACAATACACCAATAACACTATGAATGTCCTGACAATACTTGCTTATTTTTCATAAACATAGAGCACAAACCACCCTCATCGCTAAAACCTATTGAAAAGTTGATCTATAGTACAGAGAAAATGGACAGATGCCTGAAAAAGTAGGAGAATACTCTCTGAGAATTTAAGAGTGGAAAAATTTTCCCTATACTGTCAAAGAATTAAGACTATTACTTTCTATATGTGTAGGCATGTGTGCATTTGTATAGAGAATTTTTATGTAAAATTATGAAATGTAAACCCAAGGAATTTTCACAGTACTTCTTAAGTCAGTTTGAAATGGAGAATTTCTTCTCTAGGTAAACAACAGTGTTATTAGAACAGATGCAAAAAATGGTAAACAAATCAAGCAAGTATTGCTCCTCTGTTTCATGCATCTCTTGATTTAGCATCATATAATAGTCATACATGCATTTTTATTTGAAGTCCTTTAGCAAGTGCAACACCTATGCAACAAATGTCCACAGAAAAATCACACACTAAAATGACACAAAATCAACTGTCCTTACTCTGGTTTCTCAGAGGACTCAGGGGATTATCCACTAGCATGGACTGCAGATGGCCATTTTGGGATGCAGAGCAGTGGTGGGCCTTTATTCATGCTGGTATACAAGCTTTTGATTCATAACTAACCACACCATCTCATAAAGAAGGGAATGAATCAACAGAAGAAAGAAAGGGAGCTTTAAATATTTACGTGGCTTTTTATTTTTTTTTTTTTTTTGCCTGCTTTGGACACAGTTTTGTGCAAGTTTAGAGTTGATTCTATTTTCAATGTCTTCTAAAAGTGCTTTGATTCCAACTAAACATTTTTCATAATGTCATTCCAAACAACGTTATTATTCAGATGACTCTCTCATGCACGAACAAAGTAGTTCAAATGACTTGTAAATATATTAGCAGGGCAAATATGTATTAACTTGCTGCCTTAGGTTATGAGCCTTCTTTTAAAGGAAGATAATATTTGTGTAGAGTGAATAGCTTTATTGAATTATAACATATAATGCAGTATTACATGCTGTCAATAAATGACATCGTGTTTCTGTAATGGTTGTATTCGAGGAGAGATACCATAATCACAGAAAAGCAGCTACTTAGAGTAGAAGTTCTGGAAACTTTATCAAATCTTTCTTTCTTTTTTTTTATTCCACCCCCAGATTGATGACTGAAACTAGAACTCTGTTTTGCCAATACCATTTTGTTCTAGTAATTTGGCTTTCAGTAAATTAAGGTGCAAAATCTAAGAAATGTTCTATTCTCTTGTACACTAAAACTGATGCTAAGCCCCTCAAGACCTGAAACAAACTTTACAATTTTTTGTTTTAGTTGTTAATCAGTAGCTGTAGCTGGACAGTTATGATTAAGCACTGTGAACATTGTATGTTTGGCTAATCTTCTGTTTTAAGGAAAAGTGAAGAAAACTCCAAGATGAATGGGCAATCTGGAAGAGAGCCACCAGGAGCAAAGTCAACAAAACAGAGCAGTAACTAAGCAAAAACTGATTCCAGCAGTGAGCAATCACAATCACCAACTCATTGACCATCTACTCAAAATGGATCCCAGACTCAAATGGAGGGAAGAACCGTGCATGCAGACTAATTAACATGAGAAGCAAGAGATACAACTAGCAAATAGAAGTTACCATTTAATTTCACAGGTTCTACAGGACATATATATATTAGATAAACAGGCCAAAAGTGACTTTTCCACATATGGCACTTTTGACAGTACTGCAGTGCTGCAGGGTTGGCAGATGGAGCAATTATATATTTTCTAACTAGGAAGTAACCTTTAAAGTAAGACTCTAATGTATCATAGAATATGGTATGATTTAAAAAATCTCTACTTGAGTTCTCGCTGGGTAATAACTTTCAATATTTTATCTGTTGGACTATTGAGACTAGTTTCCTCTAATTAATATATCTATAAAGCAGTCCTCTGGCATTCAACTACTGCTTATGTGAATATATCTGAGTCGAGTTGTTTGATGAAAAACAAATTAAGTTGGTTTGGTTTGTGTTTTTTTTTTTTTTAATTGAGACATTATATGGTTTCATTTTGCCATTGAGAAATCAGAGAAATCCCTAAAAAATAACTTGGAGGGTTGTTGTTTGGTTTGGTTTGTTTTTTTTTTGTTCTCTTTTTATCATTTTTGGTTTAAGTACATTCTCATAAACAGTAAAAGTATGCATTATTTAAAGAAGATTTCAAATCCAAGCTATGTTGAACTATCCTCTCTATTATGGACCTGTGTTTTCATATTCTAGCCTATACCTCACAGAATTTTTTCACTAAGAGTTTTGTTTACTGAGATGTTTTTAACAGTACACTGGAGCTTTGTCCTTCATTGAATGTACCTCAGTCTTCAACCAGATAACTTGTGTTTCCCATTTAATGACAGAGAAAATAATAATAATAACCAGACAAAAACAAAGAAAAGAATGCTACTGTGAATTTATGAATGTGAATTGATCTTTATGCAACATTTTACTTTTTCATTTAACTTGTAGTTACAAGGGTACTACAAATAAAGTATTCAGTGGATTTATATTCAAGATGTCTCATGACTTGTTTGGTCATGACATACAAGTATCTGTAGCTAACCTTGGATATGCTACTACTAAAAATTAGCTAATGTATAAATAAACTGTTCTTGGACAATATACTCAAAAATATGAAGATGCAAATTATTTAATGACTCAGGCATTCATAGTTTCCTTACCATTGTGTATGGTAGACTTTTGGTAGCAAGAGACTAGTATTATGGCTTCCTGAAACTCATGGTTAGTTTAATATATCTATTAAGAGCCAGTATAGCTATTCACTGGCATGAAAACAGCAATAAGGTTTAATAAGAACTTAGCATAATATAACATACATAATAAATCTTTTTCATTTCAAATTCAGAATTTAAAAATGTGGTGGTAAAAATGCAGTATTCCTTCCACATCATCAAGAAGAAACCAGGCAAATTATCATTCTTAATGAGGATTCATAACTTCCTTTATCCTATGCTGGTAGTTACATATATTTACTCTCAGATTTAATCTGAATACAATCAGTGATACACCACAGACATTATTATTCTTTGGGTTTTTTTAAATTTTCACTTTTAAATTATGTGAATTAAAGGTGCTGACAAATGAGAATGTACTGAAAACGAATGTATATAATGTCAGTGATGACAGTTGCTTCCATTTCTCTTATTCTCTCTCCCTGTTTATTTGTCTTGTCTATGTGAATCAGTGGAGAGAGGGAAGATGGTTTTTTTTTCTCTGAGGATGTCTGTCAACTGTATATTCTACCCTTAGTTTTAAAGACATGAGGTGTTGCCATCTGTGTTTCTTCATGTAGAGGCCAAATCACTGTTAGTAAGAAGAGTGAGGTACATCTCTCTGCAACAGCTAGAAGCATAATGGTCTGTAGCAGTCTACTGTGGGACTTCAGGAGTAAGTGTTGGAAACTTTCCGGTCTCTTTTCCAAAATACTCCCTTCCCAACCGGATTTTCCTTCTTATTCTCACTTCTCTTGTTTAAGCATCAGACAGTACAACTGAATGGTTCTTTGCTAGGAGTTTCTACAGAATTTCTTACTGTCTGTTTCTGTCCTCTCCTATATTTTTTTCTAGTTCCCTTCTAATTTATATTTTTCCCTTTTTTAAAATTTTTTCTCTCTCCAATTCCTTCTTTTCCTCTTTTTCTACCACAATATGAATAGAATAACAGAGATTAGGAAAATCCTGCCATGGGGCATATAAACTGAGTAGTTGTGATTATTTTTATTATTAACTTCTCATAAACTATTTCATAAAATCACAGAATTGTTTAGGTTTAAAGGGACCTCTTGAGATCATCTACTCTAACATTTATCTATCTGAGGAAAGTCAACTACAGCAGATTTTCAGAGACTGTGTTTAGTTGGGTTTTGGTTATCTCCAACAATGGAGACTCCACAATCTCTCTAGTGTCTTGTTCCATAGTTTGACCACCCTCACAGTAAAAAAAGCAGGCAGATGGAATCTCATGTTCTTCAGTTCATGCTCATTGCCTCTTGTCCTGTTATTGGGTATCACTGCAAAAGTCCATCTCTCTCATCCTCATCACTTCCCATCATGTATTTATAGACATCAGTACAATCCTCACAAGCCCTTGCTTTTCAAGCCTGAACAGTCCCAGTTATCTGTGCCCTTTACTGTGTTAAGGCACAAGAAAATGCAAAGCTGACTCCTCTGAACTGGATAGGCTCAAGTGTAGCTGAAGCAAACACTTATAACTGTGACAATAACTAATCAACTGGAACAATTTGCAGTGTTGAATAATTTATTTTAAATCAATGAATTTGCCCTGGAAAGGGACTTGGCTACTCATAAGATACATGGGACAATGAATATCTTAATTTCAATGTGTTTAACAATTAATGCCTTGCTGAAGTAAAATTTTCTACAGCTGTTGAAACCTGACTTTCCAAAATATGGCCACTTGCACTTTCTAAGTGTGACCATGAAAAACACATAACAAAAATTATAGCAAAAAAAAATAAATTAAAGCCTCAAACCAACCAACGTTAATTTCACACTCACTTTATTTCTTCTCTTCCCGTTCTCCTCTGACTCATTTTCATTCTCATTTTCTTCATCTTCTATGTGTTCTACTAATACTACTTAACCCATTCCAAAGAGGTGCATTTGATTTGATACTTATAAGACTGCCATGGGAAATGTATTTCAGTATTCTCAAAAAAGAAAAAAAAAGAAAATTTAACAATAATAAACTTTGATATCACCTTGATATATCTGTGATGCTTCTTGACATCAGAGGCAGCACTTCCACATTGTGCGTCCAAAAATGTGTATGTCCAGAACAGAAGATCCCGCAGGCCATAGATGATCAGTAAGTGTGAGAGAACACAACAGATACCTTGAGTCATTGATAAATTAAGTAGTAAAATGATCCTATGGAGTTGGCCTACCAACAGATGCTTTTTTACTCTTTTCAGAATTATTGTTTAGTAAAGTGAAAACTAAATAGTTTTGTAAGAAGATTGGTTTATGGGCATGTTATGTGCTTTACAGCTGGAAGCTGTACATGCTTGTTGGAGTTTACAGCTCTTAATAAGCACTACTAGTACTTCCCCATGATTTTGTTAATTTTAAATTACATTGGTCTCTTTATTAAGAATTATACTTGTTTGGATTAGTTTATTTCAAAGAGATGGAAGAAAGTACATATATTTAAATCCAGTACCTTCTCTTTTTTTGAGTCATTGCTCAATGAATAAATATTCTCTGCAGTACTTTAACAGCATGGTTATATATTTCCATGAGAGTGATAGAATTACATCAGTTTAGTTCACACACCTCCTGTGTTATCAGAAGTTTCTGCAAGACATCTTTTTAACTGCATCACCTCAGAAAATGACAGAGTACCATACAAAAGGCTTTTCTCAGGAAATCATAACTATAGAGTGGTTGAAATAAATTCAGACATGTTAAGTATTACATACACTTTCTTGGAAGATGGCAGCAGTAAGAAAGAGCTTGCTTTCTACTCTTTCAAGTTTTTTGTCGCTTTCCTATTACAAGAAAGATTAAAGAAGCAGAAAATGTTATTTTATAGGTATCATATAAATAGAGAGCTCATCTGTTAAGTCAGAAAAACCCTTATTAATGTGGCGGCCCCATAGCCTGGGTGCATACATATGCCATATCATATGACAGGGCATTGCTTGCTGCACAGCCTTCTGGCTTCAGACATATGTCATTTCATATAACCACACACATAGGGCTAGTTCAAACAATGCCTTCTGACAATAGGTATGTATTCAGGGAAGTAGCTATTATCATAGTGCACAAATACTGTTATATTTGTGTCTGGTGTCGACAAGGAGAGAACTTTTTTGCCTGTAGTATTTCCATAGCTCCTTTAAAATATGTCATATTTTTACCTCTGATTGTTGAGATGTGTTGTTAGGATGTGTTAGGATATGTTATGCCTTCAGAGAAGCAGTAACTTTCCAACTTGAAGTGCTGGGTGGTGGGGCATGGGTGGTAGAGGGGAAGAGGTACTACAAGTGATTTTATGATTTCCTGTCTCAATTCAATAAGAACAAACCCCTTAACATTTTTTTCTGACCCTCAAGCAACATGAGGTTTAAATCTTGTCAATTAAGTTCTATTGTATACATGTATGCATTATATTCCTATCTTCCATTATGTTGGTATTACAGCCATGATAAACTGATGCAATGTTTTTGGTTTTAACTGTGGTTTTTTTATCCTGAAACTTCATGCTCCCACAGAGTTAACTGTTGATAACTGTCCTTTACTGTCAGTTTGACTGTTGTTGGTTTTGTTGGTTTGTTTTGGGGATTTTTGGTGTAGTTTTCCTTTATTTTTTTCTCCACAAGCTACTACTTTTTTATGAAATGGAGAAAGGGAATTTTCAGTTTACTGTCATTGTCTTGAACAAGAAAAAAAGAATCAATTATTTTTTGGGGGGCTCTTTAACAAAAGAGAACTATGAATCCTGTGAGTGGTTTCTTTCTTATTTTAGCCACAGATATCCTTCTTATTTTCTTGGATTTTGAAGGGATTTATTTCTTATTTCTTTCAAATTTTTGGAACACAAACTTTAGCCCTTTATTTCTCTACCTGGAGAGTAAAAAGAAAGGTTTATTTACCTTTCTTTTTTTATGGAGGTTTATGGAAAGATTTTGTGAGCTACTATGTAGATATGTGTAAATTGTTTTTTCTACCAAAAACTTCGATAAAATATAGTTAAGTAAGACAAGTTTGAAGGGATATTCGGACTGAAGAATTAACACACACTTTAATATATTTTCTATTCTTCCAAATTGAATTTATTATTGTTATTAATAAAAAAGTTTTAAATATAAATTTAATTGCTCTTTATTTCCCTTTTGCAGTCAACACATTTTTATCTACAGTAGACATATCATTTTACTTATAAAATCATTATCAGTTTCTCCTATTTACTTTTAAAAAACAGTGGCAGAAAAGAAATATTGTGAATGTCATTAGAATATGAAAAAAAGGGGAAGAAACTGTGGTACATACATGTTGTTACTCCTAACCTGTGAGAGTGACAGGGTTATTTGAGGTAATGTACCTGAAACTGAAACGAAGAAGCAAAATAAAATAAACAGATTGGTGAATAAGACAGTAATATATAGAGAATTACAATAAAAATCTATATGAAATAGAAAAAAATTTGAGTAAACACTGTCCTAAATTCTACCTCAAGTTAGACATGAAACATTAATTTCTGTATCATTAGCCTAAAAATGACAAACTCATAGAAAATTAACCCTCTTTTTTTTTCAATACTGTTATTCATTTGGTGTTTATGAACCTTTACTAGTATTTGAACAACTGACAAGAACATTTCTGTATATGACAAAAGGTTGTGTTCTCACTTAAATATATTTATGGAGGCAAATATAATAAAAATTATTATTTTTTTTTTATTCATTCCAGCAGGTTTTAACATTTTTAATAGAGTTGTGTCCTAACAAAGCAACTATTCAGGTAAACCGATATTGATATTTAAATAATAAAATGGTATTGAAATATTATGTAGGAACAACAAAAGGAACATCAAGGAAAATTTCACATTTATATTGAGAAACTAATAATGACTAATTAAATTAATGACTAATTAATTAAACAATTGTAATGAAATGAAATTATTAAACCTAATAAAATGTTAGCCATGATATTTTTAGATTTAATATTGTGTGCTCACAGAGGATTGTAATTAAAGGAGCTCTCATTTATGGGACATTGTGAGCATCAGTACACGCAATTTTTTCTATAAGTGCAATGTTCAGGTTTTGTTTAGTTACTGTAGCTATTTAATCCAAGTATCTTTTAAAGCTTTATCAGTAAAAAAAAAAAAGTACACATGTGCTGGAAAGAATTGTCATTCTTTAAATGAGTCAGGGTGGTATTTTTCCGGTTGACATCAATTTGCTGGAATTCCTTTGTCCTCATGGAGCTGAATGTCTTCATTCACAATTAGAACTTGTCAAAAAAAAAAAGAAAAAAATCTTTTTTATTTATCAATTACAAATGCATCCGAATTACCCTCACTCTTGGCTTCTATTTTTTTTTTTTTTTTAGTAAGTTGGCTGTTTGTCTATTCCTTTCAAAACATGTTATTTTTTTATTGAACTTGACTTCTCTTTTCATGCAATGAATCACTTCTTCAGGCCGTTTAAAAACACAGCCTCAAAACAGAAATATTAAAACAATTTTATCTTACAAATGCGCTGTCAAAAGGATGAATGTGGTAACTGACTGCTTTGCATCACTTTGTATGGTTTTGGTATGTGGTACTGGTTTTTGGGAAAAGAAGGAGAAAGGAGAATATATTCTGCATAACAATAGACAGACTATTGTAACTGGTATCAAAGTTTGGGTTTATTCTATTGTTCTACAAAGATTCAAGTCACGTCACAGAAACTTCACCTTACAAAATAATTTTTAGAGGAAAACAGTATAAGCTACATTTCAATAAGAAAAATGGGGAAGGACAATGTTATACAGAGATAATTAGGTGTGTATATGGACTTCCAATATTTTCATACATAAATTTGCATGGGAAAAAATCTTGGAAATGTAAAACTTTAATAATATATTATTTTTTCCACAATCATTTTCCACAGTTTACACAATTTCCTTACCACCAATTAAGCCCAAATATATTTAATCTCATTTTAGACTTTCAGGTGTTTTTTCACTATACGTAACTCAAATTCTGTTATTGTCAGAAGAGGGGGTGCATGGGTCACCTGGTTAGAAAGTTGACCTTCCTTTTCCTTACTTTTCATGCCATCAAATCTTCAGAAATTTGAAAAATCTTTGTTGTCACATAAGAAATTAATATTTGGTTTTATACTTATGTGTGTATTTTTCTCATAAAGTTTTAGGTAATTTCTTTTAATGATTAAGAGATTTATCTTCAGGGGAGTATACCTGCTGCAATCAGGAAAAGCTATATAAAATAAACTGGTGAGAACTCATAAAGGACGATTAAATTATCCAATAATGGAGTTTTAAAACTGAAACCGTATTTTAAAGAACATCAGAGATGCATTATAATCAACGAAGGCTACAAGTGCAAATATTTCCTCTTGAGCCTATAATATCTTAACATTATTTTTGTAACTTTTAAGTGAAAAAAACAAGCCACTTTTGTTTTAAAGGCATGGCATGTTGTCTGTAAGTAAAATACTCATTTGAGGAAACTTTACCCTTTCAGTATAGAGGAAAATCAAGAATCATTTGCTAATTATAAAGTGGAGATGCCAGACTTACCACTATCTAACTTAAATTATGCTGACTAGTTTTCTCTAAACAGCTCCTCTAGCACCAGAACAAGCAAACTTTGAAAATGACAGTTCAGAAACATCCATGGGGGCAGATGTACAACGTAATTACCCACGATTAACCTGAGATACTGCTAATATCAACCTTCAATTCACAGAAATGCAAGTGAAGTAAACAGCTTTTCTCTACAGATGAGCTAGAATTAAAGCACTTCCTACCTTCTGCTCTGTTGCCTTCAGGCGTTTCTAAAATAAACTGGTACATAAATACCTGTGTTGTCATGTCTGTGCCAGTGACAGCAAGGATGAAGTATGATGTTGAACCAGTGTCATCTACCTTTCTTATCAATGTGTGGTTGATGTCTAAAATTTGTTTCACATTATAAACAGGCAGCACAAGTATTTTAGTTATTTCTTGGTGAAAATCTGATTCAAATTTGCTCTATTGCAGAGTCTTTTGGAGTGTCAGTTCATATTCTTAAACTTGATAAATTCCCTTTTAGATCACACAAAGTGAAAAGATTATAATGGCAAAAAGAACAGGGAGAAGGGTTTTGTAAAAGTCAGTGGGAAATGAAAGGAAAGGTCAGGAAGTATGAGAGCAATCCATGGATGTTGTTTCCTTTGCTCCCAAAGCCCAACATATCCTTTATCCTCTTACCTGGCCATTCTGTCAGCTTTCAAACACTTACCTGCATTATCTGAGTTTCCTATTGTTACCATAACTGAGATTTTAGCTTGAATTGTAAACTTGCTTTAAGTTTGTGAGAGGGGTAGAAAGGTTATCAAACTCTCTTAAGGCACTCATTACATGGAATGCATAGATACTGGTGAAGCAAAAGAGAAGACAAAATTGTCACAGGAAGAACTGAGTATTAACTGGTCATAAAAAAAAGTGAGAAATATAAAATAAAATTCTTCAGAAATATAAGAAATGTATTAAAATTTATTAGAGGAGTTACATGAAATGGATCCCTAAGAAATCAAACAGAAAAAAATTATGCCACTAGTTTGCAGAAACAGTTAAGTGCAGGAATATAGCTTTCCTGTTAAAAAGGCAAACTATGTCATCTAAATGTTGTATTATCTGAACCACTGAGTATTCCAATAAATACTAACAAAATTTGTGGTTAAAAAAGCTCAGGCACTGAATAACTTTATGAAGATAAAGGTTATGCAATACCATGTGTAGGTAATTTTATTTCAGACCATCTTCTCCCACTTCCATACTTGAATAATCCAAAATTTAGGTACTTCTTTATAGAGTTATCTCTTTCAGATAACTGTTTAAAATTTGCTTATAATTTTCACACAATATGAATAAATATTTACTCATCTTTCATCACATTGTCATATCATTTTGTTTCTTTAGTGAACAGCAAGAAATAGAATGCTTGAGGGGAAAAAGAATACCTTTGAGTAAAAAAAGTAGATGTTTTGTTTGTGTGTCTTGAAATTTTTTATACAATGGATATAATTGCTACTAATCTCTTATGTTTTCAGCTAAGTCTTGTAGCCATCTGGTAAAGGTTTTTATGTTTTGATGTTTATCAAAGCCCTGTAGAGAATGATAAAAATAGATCAGGTAGATCTTTTGCAGTACTTCTGGTAAGTCCGCTTGACTTGTGTGTATAAGGGAGGGTAAGGGGGACAAGGAGGTATTTATGGTTTCATTTTTGTAATAGTCTAGTTTTTCTTTAATAATGATTTTTTAAGTTTTCTTATAACAATTCACTTTGTAAGTAGACACTCGTCATAAAACTTTTTGAATTTTGTTTTAAAAAAATATGATTTTCCTCTCTTAACAATAAACCTTCAGGTTTTTTTGATTTTTAAGTTTCTTCTGCAGGAATTGCCAAAGTTATAATGAATTAAAATTTGCAAAACATTAAGGGAAGGGAAGGGGGACTTATGCTAGTAGAAATGGAAATAAGAAGAATCTATTTTTGTGTCAAAAGCAAGGTAAATGTTATAAGTATTTGCAAAGGACTGAAACTTTCTGTGTGAGCAGAGGCAAAGTGGAGAAAGGAAAAGAAAGTGTGAACATGTGAATTTCCACGTTTGAAGTGGATGAAACATTCAGGAGGCTTCATCTTCAAATGCAGTTTCATTCCCTGTACAACTATGCCCTACAGTTTGTGCACTGCTCCTTAACTAGGGTTAAGTGCAATAAGCCACTCTTTATCTTGTAACCTAACAAGGGAAGCATCTGAAGGATAGGAATGTGGTGGAGAAGTGTTCAAGGTCTTTCATTCACTTTGAGGATGTGCCTGCCTATGTCGTAATGCACTCAAACTTTGATGATTATATTATCTCTGTGTCAGAAGGAACTGACACAGGAAATTGCAGGTTTCTTGAGAATATTCGTAAATATAACAAATCAAACATCAGGCCACAGAAATTATTAATAATATAGTACATGAATTTAAAAAAGACTAGGGAGAGATTTGTTCAACAATATGTTGACATATATTTAACCTCAATTAAGAGATTTTAGAGGAAAGTATAATATAGAAGTGGTGGAATTCAATAGAAAATGGGACAAAATTCATCACTAAAGGCAAAATTTGTGTTAGAAGAATTTAAGAGGATAACTTACTTTCTAAGAAAGCAAAACCAGGAGAGTTCTTTATGTGCTATTGCTCAATAAGTTCTTACTTCAATGGAGGAAAATTGATGACTAACAATGAATTGTATACTAAGTAATGAGACGGCAATGAAGATTATTAAAAACAAAAAATTCTGGAGAGAGAGTTTCCAAAGAGCAATAGAAAGGTGAAGCCGTGTAACAAGAAAAAAATCAAGATCATGTGTTTGGGGACTAAATAAACAAACAAAAGGCTATATGCTTGGAAAAGAACCTGGATGGATAAGTTGACCACTGTAAAATTAGTACAAAATAAAAATTTGATTCAGCAGTGAAAAAAGCAATACATCAGTATCAGTATTTCCAGCTAAAACAGGCAGTATCAGGGAAAAAAAGCCTAACAAAATCCCATCTGCAGTGTTTAATGTAATTCTGGATACTCATTTCTAGAAAGATGTTTTGAAGTGGATGTAGGCACAAAGCTATTCAGAGTATAACAACATGAAGAAATATGCAGAGCCCAAAAGCAGAAAGTCCAAAGGGTAATTTAAAAAAAGGGAAATAAAATCTATTAATAGACTTTGTATAGGAATTGCTAAACCGATTAGTACTATAATATTCACCAATGAGAGAAGTATAGCAAGTATAGCAAAAAAAAATCACATCTAAGACATTTTATTAGAATTACCATGGGCATCGAGGTGTGATCTTCTATACCCTGTGTAGGATACTGGACCAGAAAATCTGTGAGTTTGTAGCTGTTTCTTAGGAGGTCTGGGTGATATTTCAGATGGTATTTACTTAGTCTGAGTGCTCTTCAGTCTCAAGGTTTGTGTGTTTCTGTTACGAATGGATTACATGCTGTCATTCAGATCTGTACCATTCAGTGCTCTGAATTTGTTAAGAATATTACACATACAAACATGAGATCTAAAACTTGCAGTCATTACTATCCATACCATGTTACTGTTGTTTTCCATACTTGTCAGTAAATGCTATTAACAATTATATCCAACTAAAATCAGAATAACTATATAACACAAAATTATCAGAAATGAAAAATATTTATCCCGCACTAATGTTAATGCTAAATGTCTCAATATTTTTGAGGTAGGTAACCTGTTAGACAACAATTTACACTTATCTGTAAGACAGTAATAAACCTGAGAAATGAAGATAAAGTATTATACCATAACATAATGTACAACACAGTGTGAAATTTTTTAATGAAATGCATCTCAACTGAAAGTACAGCTCTCTTTCATCTTCCATATTATTTATTACTAATACACATAATTACTTTTATTATTTTCATGTAAATGTTGACAATTCTAATTAAATACTGAAACTTAAAATCCATTAATAAAAAGAAGGAAGTTTTAATGAGCGTTGCAAGGTAGGCAATAGAGGCTAGTAGCAATAGTAATTTCCCTTAACTAAATGTCTTTTTGCTATTGAACAAGTATGAGAGGTAAAGTCACATTTAATAATAAAGCAGGAAATTACCTTTCAGACTGTGTTATAGGTTGTTCTCTCATGAAACTTAGGACAATGTTATCTTACAAAGCTCAGAAACATCAGCAGTACTTCTGACATGACACAATTTAAAGACAGGAAAATGATCACAGTCTGAAGAGTTGAACTATTGCAATTTTTTATGTATGTACATTCTGTACAATTTGTACGTACATTTTTGCATATACATCTAACCCTGGATGTACATATAGACTGAGGAATGAGACAGTAGTGAGCAACCCCACGGGGGTCCTGGCTGATGGCAAGTTGAATATGAGTCAGCAGTGCTCTGGCAGCTAGGAGGGCCAGCCATGTCCTGGGGGGCAACAGGCAAAGCATTGCTAGCCGGTCGAGAGAGGGGATTGTCCCTCTCTTCTCTACAGTGGTGCACCCTCACCTTGAATATTGTGTGCAGTGTTGGGCACTGCAAGATAATAAAGGTATTAAGCCATCAGAGAGCATCCGAAGGAGGGCAGCAAAGATGGTGAAGGGCCTTGAGGGGAAACCATATGAAGAGCAGCTGAGTTCAATTCATCCTGGATAAGAGGAGACTTTGAGGAGATTTCATTGCAGTCTTCAACTCCCCCATGAGGGGAAGAGAAGGGGCAGACACTGATCTCTTCTCTCTGGTGACCAGGGACAGAGGGAATGGCCTGAAGTTGTGCCAGGGGAGGTTTAAGTTGTATAATAGAAAAAAGTTCTTCACTCAGAGAGTGATTGGATACTGGAATAGGTTGCCCAGGGAAGCAGTCACAGCACCAAGCCTGAGAGGGTTCAAGAAGCCTTTGGACAATGCTCTCAGGTACAGGGTGTGACTCTTGGGGTTTATCCTGTGAAGGATCAAGCTGGACTTCAGTGGTCTTTGTGGCTCCCTTCCAACTCAACATATTCTATGGTTATATGATTCTGTGATTTTGCAAACAGGGCTAAAATAGACTACTAGTCTACCACCCTGTACTCCCCTTTGAACATGAAAATTCCTTCCTCCTTCACATCTGCCTTTCAGTGTTTAAAATTGCAGTGTCAATACTTCTCACCTTCAGCAGTAAGACAAACACAAGCTGTAAGTAAAATGGGTTGAAAATTTTTTAATAAAAATTATTCTGACAGTAAATTGTGTTTGTAATAGAACAAAGTGTTTTCATTCAGCCTCTAAAGAGGTGAAAATGACAGTATTTGGCAGTTTGCTAGTATTTCATTTTTTTAACGTAGGATAGCACTGCCCATTCAAAATTTGCCTTTGGAGCCTTGCAACTTCTAAGTTCATGATCTTTTGATTTTTTTCGAATTTTAAATTGGTGCTTCATTCCCTACAGTTTTATACCGAATATTGTGCTGAGTAGTTGGAAGATTGTTAAAACAGATTTTACCTTGTGTCTTACAGTATGCACAGATTTTAATGCATATCTTTATGTTATCAACCAATAACCTTTTCCAATTAACAGTACTTACATTTGCCGTTTTGTTTTTTCAGACCTCCCTGTCCTTTACCTTACTTGTGTAAGGTAAAAGTACACTATCTTTATCACTGTCCCACTTAGCTCAGCAATGTTACAATTCCAGGGATTCAAGAAAAGGCTTTGTTATTTTTTCAAGTTCTTTTATGTTAAATCCCAGAAAGGAAGATAGTGCTGACCAAATAGAAAATAATAGATTCAAAATAAAACTAAGCATTTTTACATGGAAATGTATAACATTTAACTTGAAATGGAATAAAAGACACATAAAAATTATGCAGCCCCAGCGACATCCAGGGGATCATCCAAGATGCTTTAATTTACATATATTTTGTCCTTGCAAAAATATTCCCTCTATTTAGACAAGAACGCTTAGAAAGTTGCATCCAAAGACTACATGAAAAGGGGCTTTAAAGTCTAATTTCCTGATGACTAAGCAGCCTGTTTTCAAAGCTAGATATGTTACTGTCAACAATCACAAATACTATGTTATGCAAAAAGATTTGTTTGTAAAGCCAAAGCTCAGCCAGAATGTCTTGATTGCAGGGTTTTCTGTTACTGTTTTGAGTAACTAAAGTTGTTTAACAGTAATTTGACTGGCAAAATGGCAATGTTATACCTCAGTGGAGAGCTCTTAATTTTTTGTTCCCTACTGAAGAAAGAAGGTTTATAAGGAGTTGGAGATAAAAGCGTCAGTGGCTACTTAAAGGTCTTTGAAAAGTCTGTTAACTCCTCCCAAGGCTTCCTTGTTTCTCAGCCAGCAGCTGACTATACTCCACCAAACATCTACATCCACCTTTCTGTGCAGTCTCCTGTTCTTTAGAAACTGTGTACCCTATTCCTAGGAAGTCATTTTACCCTCAGTTTGCCACTTCGACACTTCCATAAAAACAAATGTCAGCATAACAATAGTAAGTGGGCATTTAGCTAACTGAAATTGCTTAGAGGGTAAAATGAAATGCATGCACAAAATAAATAATCTGTGAACTGATGAACTGAAATTAATTGAACGTCAGCAAACTTCAAGGGAGTAAGGGATTTGGTCAAAGGAGTACATGCCTAAGTTGTGTTCCCCTCAATTCCTTCAGAACAAGGAGCAAATACTGAAAGGAACAGGAAGACTGACCTGATTAATACATGGTGGTGGTATAGATGGAAATTTTCTTTTTTTTTTTGATCATAGGGTTGTTTACACAGCACCAACACCACCAGCAGCTTACAACAGATGGGGTCCACCTTTCTCAGACAGGAAACAGGTTATAACCCATGAGATGGCAGGGCTGAGAGGGCTTTAAACTAGGTTTGAAGAGGGAAAGGGATACAACTAGGCTCACTGGAGAGGAGCCCAGGGGCAGCATGCCAGGGTTGGAGCTGGAATTGATAGCCCAGCTGAAGTGCTTCAACACCAATGCACACAGCATGGGCAATAAACACGGGGAACTGGAAGCCACTGTGCAACAAGAAACCATGACATAGTAGTTGCCAGCACAGACAGGTGGTGGGATGACTCACAACTGGAGTGATACAATGGAAGGCTATAAGCACTCGAGACAGGCAAAGCAGGAGAGGTGATGGGATAACTCTGTGTGCTAGGGAGTGTTTTGATTGTATTGAAATGGAAGATGATGATGAAAAAGTTGAGTGGCTGCAGGTAAAGATCAGGGGGAAGGTCAGCAGGGTGGATGTCCTGTCTGTTAAAGACCACTTAACCAAGAAGAATAGGTATATGATATATTCTACAGAAGGTTGACAGGAGTCTCACAATGACCAGCCTTTGTATTCATGGGAAACTTCAACTCGACAGATAGCTTGCTGGAAAAACAACAGAGCAGAGAAGAAGCAGTCCAGGAGGTTCCTGGAGCATGTGGAAGATAACTTCCTGATAGAGCTGGTAAATGAGCCTACCAGGGGTGGTACCCTGCTAGATCTGTTGTTTGTGAACAGAGAAGGATTCATGGGTGATGTGGTGGTTGGAGGCTGTCTTGGGCATAGTGATCATGAAATGATAAAGTTTTCTATTCTGGGTGAAGTTAGGTGGGGTACAAACAGACCTGCCATCTTGGACGTCCAGCAGGCAGGCTTGGACCTGTTTAGGAGATTGATTGATAGATTCCCATAGGATTTAGCCTTGGAGGTCAAAGAAGTCCAGGAAGGATAGATATACTTTAGGAAGGAAATCGTAAATATACAGGAATAGGCTGTCCCCATGTACCATAAGGCAAGCCAGCAATAAAGAAGTCTGCCCTGGTTAAACAGAGAACTTAGGTTGGAACTCAGGTCAGAAAAGACTGTATTATCTCTGGAAGGAAGAACAGGTAACTTGGGGGAACTAGAAGGATATCGTGAGGTTATTTAGGGACTAAATTAAAAGGGCCAAAGCCAAACTAGAACTTAGTTTGGCTGCCACTGTTAAAGACATAAAAATATAAATTTCTATAAATACAGCTAAAGGAGAGTGAGGAAGTGTCTCCATCCTTTGCTGGATGCAAAGGGTAGCATAGTGCCAGGGGATGAGGAAAAGGCAGAGGTACTTAGTGCTTTCTTTGCCTCAGTCTTTAATACTAAGACCAGCTGTCCTCAGGATATCCAGCTCCCAGAGCTGGAAATTAGTCATGGGGAGCTGAATGAAGACCCCATAATCCAGGAGGAAATGGTTAGTGACTTACTATGCCAGTTAGACACCCATAAGCCCATTGTTGCAGATCAAAGTACTCACCCAAGAGTAGTGAGGAAGGTGGAAAAAGAGCTTACCAAACCACTTTCAATCATTTCCCAGCAGTCCTGGTTAACCAGAGAAGTCCCAGTTGACTGGAAATTAGCAAATGTAACAGCTATCTACAAAAAAGCTCAGAAGGATGATCTGGGTAACTACAAGCCTGGCAGCTTGACCTTGGTGCAAAGGAAGGTCATGGAACAATTCGTCCTGAGAGCTGTCACACAGCACATGCAGGACAACTGGCAGATCAGGCCTGGGTTTATGAAAGGCAGGTCCTGCTTGACAAACACAGTCTCATCCTACGGCAAAGGGACACGCTTAGGGGATGAGAAAATGATGGACTAAATGATCTTGAAGGTCTCTTCCAACCTTGATGATTCCGTGAATCTGTGAAATATGATGAGCCTTTCGATCAGTTGTCTACATCAATGCATAATCCACAGGAATTGCATAAGTGCACCCGTGGAAGATTACCTGTCTTCCTGGAGTTGCCTCTATACCAGTTCTGACCCATGGCATTTTTTTTTTCAGGAGCGCCCTTCTTTTGTTACACAGTAACACCACATTCTAGTGATTAAAAGAAGACTTCGGGAAATGGATCATATTGTATAAGCAGCCGTTTATATTCTGCAAATTAATCTTCTTTTCAAAATATTTTTGAGAATGAGACTACCCTTTTTAAAGATAAGAAGGCAGTTCCACTTTGAATTTAATTTTTAAGGGGACACACCAAAACAGGAGAAAGCATTCCCTAATTTAGAATCTGTTTTGTAAATGGTAAAGAATATACATTATACATAACTGTATTCAAGTAATAAAATTCACATTCAGAAATGTGAAACCTCAATATATTAAATAGTTGACATCTACATACATCATTAAATACTTGAAATCTTTACATCTGAGCATCTACACAAAGACTTACTTTGAGAATATAGATTGTGAAGGTTGTGAAGATAATTGTTTAAAAACAAAACTAAACAATACAGAGGTCTTAAAAAAGTTTATGCCCTACATACAATCCTTGTAATTCTTCTGACAGTAATAGTGTCCAATATTTATATTGGCATATAATTTATTAGTATGGAGTGTCGCTTAATATAGTGGTATTTTGTTTCCTATTAACATTCCACACAAAACACAACTCGAGAGACATAAAATACAAACCACGGTGTTGGAATTGTACCTTAATTGTAGATGACTCTTGAAGCTGCAGTGCTACCAGAACAAACAGAACTTAATACCTCTGGTAATATAAGAAAAAATGTTGACATTCCCTATTTGGAATTAAAACTTTGCAAAATTATGCTTTTAGAATTAACAACCAGTTGAATTGAATTCAGAAGTCACTAGGATGCAGCAAGGAGCCTAATTTTGTTTTTTGTAAGTTTTTATAGAGAAGTGAGTGCATTTCCTGTGAAAACCTAACCATAGGGACAATAAATAGAGCTATTAAGAATATTATTATTCCTTCATTAAATTTCATGGTTTGTTATTGTCCAATCAATTGCAATTTTTTAAAGAGATAGATGTAGCAGGAAGCTTTCCAAATAAACCAGAGTGGGGGTGGGGTAATTGAATAAGAAGAGAGATTTGCTGCTTAAGAATTCTTTGATTATAACTTGATATTAAAATAAAAGAAAACAAAAACCTGACTCCAAACAAAAATATTTTTATGTAGTCTAGAAAACTATTTAGATAACTTCAACATCAGCCACAGAATATGTGAATAGTTTTTTAAAGAACTGACAAAAGGACAGATTATTAGGACAGAGAGAAGCTAAACACACAGTAACAGAAACATTGGTTAGCTCAATTTTAAGAAAACTAAGATAGTTCTAATTCATGAGGGATGTTATTGTAAAATTTAGAGAAATGTAGTGATCATAATTATTACTATTTGAAGTACCTTGTGAAAATAAATTAACACTGACTTTTTAAAATTTAATTTTTTTAACACATAAGATGTTGTTAACTGAAAATAAGTCAGAGGAAGCACTGTATGTGCATTTTCTCTTAGTAGTCACTTAATAATGCCAACTGTTACAGATGTTCCACTTGAGAGTACTAAGTAACCTCTAGTGTCAATGTCAGAAAACACTGCACATGATAGATGTTTGCTCATGATTTTTTAAAGAATTTTCATAATTACTTGTTTAAGTACTTTCTGTCAAACTGGCAGATGAAAAAAAAATTATTACTTTTTTGTAAAAAAGTGCAAACTTCTGAGTACTTAAAAATATTTTTAAATATTCTTTTTATACCTAAAATATATTAAATATGAAAGGCCTATACTATCTCCTTACCTTTTGCAATACAATTGAATTATAGCAGGTCTTTACAGTTTTGTAGTCTGAAAATTTGGTGATTACCTGAGAAAAAGGGTGATACAATCAATGAATTATTCTTAATAGCATTTATATTAAAGAAGTGCAAGTGATACTGTTAAACTTCGAGCAGAAAAGATATAAGAGCACAATTCTAGTTTCTACAATGATGTTTGAAAAGCTTTGTTGCACTGGGCAAATAAAATCCAACTTCAAGTATGACAAAAATTCTCGCCTTTCACTACTTTTATCAGTTTATTTACTATTCCTATCTACCAAAATACAGATATTCTCTAAAATGTATTACTGAAAAAACACTATTGATCCTCTTTGCAAAATATCTCTCCACAATCTTACTAGATGCGTGCCTTAAAGTCCATGTTTTATGAGCCTTTTATTGTTGTCATCACAGAAGTTTTGTGCTGTCCTCCACTTGTAATAGTGAAAGAGGGTCAGTTACAGATGTAGTTACTGAAAACAGCAGATCCTAAAGCTGCCCCCAACAAGTTATATATTCCCTTAAATAATATAAATGTCATCATCTATAAGTTTATATGGTTTATGTATTTTCTATTTTCTTCTAGTATATTACATAGTTCCCACAAACTGGGGTAGTAAAACCTTTTATCATTCAATCTCCTGAGTTATTAAAAATATGATACGAGTGTTCTGTAGTGGTTTTGTGTATCTGCAGTTTGTGAGGTTTGTGAGTTTACAAGCATGGAAACATTCAAACTCATCATTATGATTACCCTATTCCTATTTCATGAGTTTTACTATATTCCTGTACATTCCTGTACTATATTCCTGTACATTCCTGTACTATATTCCTGCAATTTCAATGATACAAAGCCAATTCTGACTGATGTCATAAAACGAAATCTAAGTATATGAACATAAAGCAAACATGACTCATTAAAACTTATGCAGATGGAGTAATCCATTATTCAAGATTGCCTTTTTCCCTTGTAAAACAGATGACTGGCCACTGGAAGAGAAGTGTTTCCTCAATGTGAGGCTTAACTGGATAGAATAGGCTGTAGTAAATACCTAGAATATTTGCAGAGCAATAGAAAGCAAGGTCAAATTGTTCAGATATTGCATCTTTGTCCCAAGCAGTCTGGCCCTGCTGTATTATATTAAGTATAAAATTAAGATTACATTTTTTAATGCAATAGTGATTAAAAAATATTGAGATCCAAGCTTCTACTGGGTTTATTTCTTATTTTTATTTATTAGGTATACTTCCTCATTTTTTTCATTTGAAGAATAGGACAGGACTTTATGTATTTTTAAATAATTCATGAAATCAAAATAATAATTGTATGTTTGTAAAACATGCAGAGAAATTATCAACTTTTATTTATATTTTTGAAAGAAAATTCACCTCCCTTTAGTAATCTTTTTAGTCATGTCTCTCCCAGATGCAATGGCAGGTTGCTGGTAAAGGGATGAAGTAGGATGACTGTTCCAAAGGTAAGTGCAGACAGATTATTCTTAAATGAACTCTTGCTATTTTGATAGCAAAAAATGATGAAGTAATCACCCCCATTTTACAAAAAGTATGGTTAAGTGACTTGCCAGGACCATTCTTTTTCTTGATACAAATGGCTTAATAATCCGTGTCATTTGCTCCATCACAGATTCTCTTTGCTTCCTAGCATTCAGCCCCACCTACATACCCATTCCTCACCTCAATGAAGTGTTCCACCTCAAGTACTTCTTGTCTCAAACTGAGAAACTATTCTTTTTTTTTCTGTAATGCTGTTGTTCCTTTAAAATAGCATTCTTTCCCTTTGTTTTTAATTTCTGGTCTGTTTTCTTGACCATGCAGTCCCATTTCCCTCAACTGCTAGTTCAAGGTTCCCTTAGTGAGAGGCAGGTTAAGCTAATTTGAATTTCATTATGCTTTCTATGTCAAATGGACAGTTGCTATGGATCACTTCATCATTTCAAATGTCTCTTTTATCTATTGAATTTCTGATGGTGAAAAAACCTGAATAAAAATTATGCTGAAGAAGTCATATAGACATTGTTTTTTCTCCCCTGAGTATGAAATAAGATATTTAATAATGAGAGGGAGGGGGGAGTTCATATTCCTTTAATTTTCTGAATAAATATCTATTGCTTGGGCCTAAACTTATATTGTTAAAAAAAAAAATTAAAAATTAAGGCAGAAGATCAACAAACAGTTAAAAGTGAGTGTCTCCATTATGCACCAAGGATTATAAATATACCCAAGGCGGGATCTTTGAACTTGTCTGAATTGCATAAAGCAGGATAGTAAGAATGAATCAGGAATTTAATTTAGGGATCTGCTGGTCAATAGAATAATGGTTTGTTTAATTAGATATCGTATTGCCCAAGATGAGTGATGACAGGTAGTCAGGTCTTTCTTGAAGGTGAAATGGTACTGTTATCTTCCTAAGAGTACCACACAACCCACTGTTTTTTTTTCATACTGAGTATATATGTACATGTACTTCATTCTGAAATAACACTGAACTTCTGCTACCAGGTCTAGTTTGATTCATTAAATGTGTAAAATGGCAAATAAGGAATTTTTATGTTACACTTCGGATTAGTAGTGCAGAAAAAAAACTTTAACTGTGCAACTAAATCTTCAAAACAATCCCTATTTCCACTACATCTCCCTTGTTTTAACTTCTCTTTCAGTTTTACTACAGCTACTTTGCATTCATTTTATTATTAATAAATTTAGTGGTTTTCTAGCTGCTTCTGTAAAATACCTTTAGGTGTATGAATTAATCAACATGCCGGTAAGACAGACAAATAGTCTTCATATTTTATAGATGAGAATTCTGAATAGCAGAGGAACAGATTTCACTTAAAAAATATTCACGAAACTTAGGAAAAAAATTCAAATTAACCCCTACATTGATGATCTTCCAGTCCAACAACGCTGCTGATGAATATGCTGTAATCTCCTTCTATTTTTACTCCACCTGACTTTACCTGAACCTCTTAAGTCATCCCTTCATTCACAGAATTGTTTGAGGCTGGAAAGGACTTTTCGAGGTCATCTTGCTTAACCCCCTCCTCTGATGCGGTAAGGCCATCTAGAGAGAGTTGCCCAGGACCATGTCTAGAGGGCTTTTAAATATCTCCACAACCTCTCAGAGTAACCTGTACCCATGTTTATTCACCCTCACAGGTGAAAATTTTCATCTATGTTCACACAGAACCTCCTGTGTTTCAGTTTGTGTCCATTGCCTCTGGTTGTGACAGTGGGCATAGTTTTCTGGCTGTGTTTACAACCCACAGAGTAAATCTCATGAATCTAGATAATTTCTGCTGCAATGAAAGTGCACATAATACCCAATGAGGTTGTATTTTCTTACTGCTGGTCTAAATTTGATCCAGTATCTCCAGGAGAATCCCTTTCCTGCCTTATAATCTTCACTAGGGAAGCTAGTCACTCTATTAAGAAATTCAGATATCAACGGAAATAAACACTTAAAATTGCTTTGTTTACAAATATTCCTTAAATTAATTCCATGGACTGTAACAACAAAAAAAAAAGATTCTTTTTGTTGTCTATGGTTAACTTACAAATGTAAAGTAATAGGCAAATTTAATACACATGTATATTACAGTGCCTAAAATAAATGCCAATGTATTTAAAAAATACTTGGGGAAAAAAATCGTCTTCATTGATGTTACAGCAGATGGGTTTCTGCAAAAGATAAGAGCTTGGTTGGAAGCAGACCAGAGGCTATTTTTGACATCCTTGTTAGAGGGACAGATGATGCCACAGTAACTCTTTAACTAAAATTCACTTAGCCTTGAGTGATGTTTAGCAAAAATCAATTTGAGTTCAAATGAGTTCAATGAATGTATTTTATGTATGTGTTCAAGGTTAGAATCCTAGGTCTTCCTTTTACATTGTGAGTTTTCTATTAAAATGTATATAATTCAGTAGTGAAGGATTTAATATTTGTGGTGGAAGTTGACCCTTGTACAAATATTTACCAGAAAAAATTGAGTGCACTGTCTTGATATTAACATTGTTAATCTTCGCAAAAAATTAGTCAGAAATAAACTGAAACTTTGCTAGCTTTACTATAGTCAGGTTTCATTTATAATAGAAGAGTTTCTTAAGATAAATGTTTATTCGTAACAGAAAACAGGGAGCAAGTAAGCAGGCATGGTAGCTTCTTGAATATGCTATGGCTGCCTCATGAGCCTTATTAGGATATTATATCTGAATTACATTGGTTTACAAGTTATCCACATTCTGAGTGGAAAAAGGGATTTGGCAACGGATTTTTTACTGAACTGTGGAAGAGTATATTTTCTCATAGATAGCTTAAGATATTTTTTACATGAAAACTCCACATATTTGGGGTTATGGTGCTACTTGATATTATTCATGGATTAAGACTTCTTCTATGATAGTATGAGTTCTTCTTATTAATCTCTTTAATTTCGGGTCAGTATCTGCAAGAAAAATGTGAGTAGAGGCTACTAGGTTTCAGTCAGGACGATGGAAATATGACATAAAACTTTTAAACTGAAATGTTAATAGTCTAGAGATTTTGGTGTAATGCTAGAAGTAGTAAGGAAAGCAGGAAGATAGTCTTTCCTTTCAAGTTATTCCAAGTCAGTGAAGCTTCACCTATGAAGTTAAAGACAATTGTTTGAGTTTTTAAGTGAACTTATTTTGACTGTTTTATGATAGGAAAAGAGGAGAATTACTCAAACCCTTAGTGTTTGATCAGTCTGTCAGAGCTCCAGGAAAGTCAATACCCTTCTGCCCAATCAGTCTGTCAGCATCCCGTTATGGGGATCCTTCACCAAGCAGTCAGTAGGTCCGAGGGCAGTTCAACTGATCTGTTCAGGGTCACACTACAAACAGAGATATTCCCTCCTGGGTTTCCACACTTTTACCTACTGCCAGCGACTTTATCTACTGTTGACACCCTTGAAGGACTCACATTAACAGTTTACAGAATAACACTTCATTAATAAAATTGTGACAGGGACTGCTGGTGAAAGTATCTGACAGCAAAAATACATTCAAAGCAATATGTTAATTCAAAGCACTATACAGACAAGCTCTAATCCTCAATAAAAGCTGGCTGGAGATAATCGTTCAGCAGATAGAGTTCCTATCCCATAGGCATCCCTATGGGGTAGAAGACAGGTTCAGCCCATCAACTGATTCCAGATGTTATGATGGAGTATTCCCTGCCTTCTCCCTGTTATAAATCACTTTTATACTACTTTACGTTAAGGTGGAGCTTTAGTGACTTTAGTCATACACCTTACCCAGTGAGGGGTGTCCGTACCTTGAGGGCAGATATCTCAGTATAACACCTGAGATAACCTTGACATGGAAACGTGGGTCGGTACAAGGAGAGTGATTTCACCATGGTTGCTGATTCAACAGCAGAACATCCTCCTTTATCTTGCTTGGGTTTTGGCTGCTGTGCGGCTCATCAGCTAAAAAGTCCCACTAAGTTCCTTCCTCTGTAAGGCTCTATCTGCTCCACCCTCTGTTTAGTCCCCCTCAGATTGTATTTTGTGGGGGAAGTTGAGTATGCTAACTGCTCTTCATAAAAGAGCATAGAGCTGTGATTCATATATGCAGGGAGAAGACATGAAAGACCAAAACTCAATTAAAGTTGAAACTGGACAGAATTGTTTCAGATAACAGGAAGGGATTTCCAAAGTATCTTTATAGTAAGAGGAGGTTGAATGTAAACATTGGACAAATACTTATTGGAGATGGTCATCTGACTATTAGGGATGAAGAAAAAGAGGATGCATTCAATGCTTTTCTTGCTTCAGTCTTTACAAATACTGGAGGAGCTTGGGCTGCTCAGTCCCCTGAGTTGAATTTGTGGGAACAGTGACTCTCCACTTGTCAACACTGAAATTTTAAGGGACCAGCTCAATCAACTGAAAGTTCACAAGTTCATGTGGCCTGATGGCATTCATCCCAGAGTTCTGAAGTAGCTTGTGGGTTGTATGTCAGGATTCCTCTCAATCATCTAACAAAATCTTGGGAGTCTGAGATGGCCCCTGCTGATGGGAAGCTTGCCAAAGTGATTCCAGTCTACAAAAGGGTGTGTGGGAAGACCCGAGAAACTATAGATCTGTTAGTCTAACCCCAGTTCCTGGAAAAATTATGGAGAAGATAACACTGGGGACTAATGAAAGGCTTTTAAAAAATAGAGTAGTCATCAGGCACAGTCAACACAGGCTCACAGAAAAAAAGTCCTGTTTCATTAATTTGATATCCTTCTAGGATAAGGTCACCCACCTAATGATGATGGAAAAGCGGTGGACACAATTTTCCTGAATTTTAATAAGGCTTTTGATACTGTCCCTCACAGCATCTTTCTGGACAAGCTGTCGAAGTGTGGGTTCATGGTGTGTTGGGTGAAGAACTGGCTGAAGTGCAGAGCTCAAAGGACTGCAGTGAATGGGGTTACATCTGGCTGGTAACCAGTCACCAATGATGTTCCTCGGGGTGCATTTCTAGGGCCAGTCCTGTTCAACGTATTTATCAACGATCTGGATACAGGGGTTGAATGCACCATTAACAAGTTTTCTGATGAGCCCAAACTGAGAGTGCTGCTGACTCTCCTGAGGGACAGGAGGCCTTGGAGAGTGATGTAGACAGATTGGAGCTTTGGGCTATGATTAATGGGAAGAAATTTAACAATTCCAAAAGCCAAATGCTGATGCCAGGCTGGGATATGGACCTTCAGGTAGACCCAGTTCAGCATGGTCCATCAGGGCAGGATAGTGGGAGCCAGATACTGGCCCTGCTGGAGTGTAGCTGGCTCTGGGGCTGACAGCCCTTGTGACCTACATAGGGGCTTAGGCCATGGGCAGAGATATAGGCAGCCACAGAGGCACAGGACAAGCACATGAAGAGCTTACAGTACGCTCAGTGCTGTGACACTGCATTTAGTCAGAAAGTACTGTGTAAAACAAATTACAGCTAAAAATCTCTTAGCTGACATCATGCTGCTTTACCATTCAAAGTTTCTGTAAGAAGCAATGAGCTTTTATGACCAAATTTTGCTGTAAGTATATTCTTGAAATCTTATATTGCACATGCAATGGCATAACTTATCTTAGTTCTTTCAGAACATCAAAGGTTATTTAATTACATTTCATTTTAAAAGAATCTAGGTTTTAAGCTTTGTTCAGTAGTAGGTTTTACTTAGTTTACTACATTTTTTTGTGCTAGGATATCTGGAAAGTGAAATATGACAGTAGGTGACATCTCTGATAGCTGTAGTTGACTCAGTTTCATAAAATGTTGCATAAGAAATGTCAAGAACTTGCTACTTAAGCTACAGATCAGCCACTGTAGAAGAAACTGTTTCACAAGTTCTAATAACTAATAAAAGTAATGTGAAATCCCTTTATAAAAACTTATCAAATGTAATTGGAAAAAGCATTGCTTGGAATGAATATAGTACAAATTAAATAAGAGAATTGCAAACTGGGCTCATAATGACAGAAACTTACAAAGTAAATATTATAGAACAAGCAGAGATTATTTACTTTAACACTTAAACTAAAAAAAAAGGGGGGGGGGAAGTGCTTTGTTTACACAACTCCTGGTTTCAGAAGGATACATTACTGATTGTCTTTCACAAGTGAAAAACATTTTTTTGAAAAATGCTCAGAACTACTTTTTCTTTTTTTTTCTTTTTTGTAAAATGTGGTTGGTTATTCTTCCCTTTTTACAAAATTTCACAGTATTCAGTCCATCTTTCCATGCAGATATTATGGACAAAACATATGAAGGAGAAAATAAACTTACATACTACTATAAGATGAAAGACTTCCTCCAGTGATTTTTTGAAATATATTTATTTGTGATTAATGCTATAAAAATACATATTGTTTATTTATTACATTCAGGTTAACATAAGTAAACACCATGTAAAATTCCTTGCGTGATTTTTTAACTTACACATGTACAGCAAAGTGGTCTAAGAGAAGAGAGCCATATTCGTTCATGCGACAACCAAGTAAAATCAACAAATCTTTGTGAAAGCTTACATAAATAGTTTTGTTACGCATGTAACAAATAAAATCCAAAATCCTATGGCTGACAGTGAGGTTCACTGCAGTAAATAAATGAAGCAGCAAAACTATTAAAGGACTCTGGAGATATATGGTAGCAACCTGATCAATTGTATAAATTAACTCTACAAAATGAAGTTGAGGTTTTGAGGTAAACTAAAGCCGATAAAACCTTTATGAGACAAAGAAGGGGTTTTAAACAAACAAATCTCCATCAAGGACCTGAAACCTGTGTTTATTAGACAAGAACACATTTTTTTGCAGAAGCAGTGGTAGAAAAGTTGTGAGAAAATAACTGAAAAGGAAGAACAAGACAATTAATTCAACTGGTAATTGAAAGAGGTAACAGTGCTTAAGAAGAGTATTTGCTCCCCATGCAATTCACACCTTTATCAACAGTAAACCTGAAGTTTATGCATCATTTAAATGACATATAATCCTTCAAAGAAAAGGTTTAGCTTGGAGAGCAGTGGCACATTACAGAGCTGGGTCAGTTTCATTCCAATAAATAATATTTGGACAAGTAATAGCATTCACAAAATACTTATAAGTCTGCAATACTAAAAATATGTACTGCAGATACTTTACTACCTGCTAGCATGCACTTTCTCTGATTATTTATACACTTTCTAAAATGCTCAACCAATTTAAAGGACCAACAGAATATCCTGTAAAAACCCCACATATACATTTTAAGTAAAGGTGACACTAAATAGCTGCAGTATACATCACAACTAGTTGTTGAGTATTGAGTATTGAGTATGTTTTCACAAACCAAGAGAAATTTGCAAATAAGTCTGCAAATACAGTTCAAGTTCATTTGCTTCAGTATTCTGTCCAGTCATGAATTTTTAAGTAGGGACCTTAAGAAATAAGGTCCCTTACAATATTTCTAAATTTAGTTCTAATGAAGAGTCCTTTCTGTAGAATAAATTTTAAATCAACACAAAGCTTCTATACTTCTGAATTTTTGTCTGAATAAGATAGAAACAGTAGATATTTTCTAAACATAGCCAATCAGGATGTATTTTTGTGATTGTCTGTACTGTTAATGCTTCTGTTTGAAAGTCCACAGAAACAGTTTCTTGCAGATATTAACCTAAGTCTACAAGCAGGTGCAGATGCAGCAGCATTTCAACAGTGCAGAGTCCTAAAATTAATCATTTTATAAGTGTTGCACTCCCAGTGCTACATACTTGAAAACAAGAGCATTTTCACTTTGAGTTTTGCTAAGAGAAACAAAATACACATATAATGCTGTGTACACCCAGAAGAAAATAATGGGCCAAAATCTACTTTTAATACACAAGCAGACAATAGTTCATGACCATTAGAATTCAAGCAGAGACAGGTCAAGTAAATGGAAGAGAAATCTCTAGAAGTAATGACATGCATGGAACTATGTTCTGCTCAGAAAATCCCCTGAGCTGCAAATAGCTAGAGTTTGGAGTACTAAGGAGGGGGTGGGGTCACTATCCTTTTATGATCACTCTTTTTTTTATACCTTCTCAGGCACTACTTTTACCTCCACTGAAAGGATAGTACTCAACAAGATAGAGTAACACAAACCTTTTTTCTATCCCTGTATAGCTGTTTTTATGCTGTTATACAAAGTAGCAGGATATCATGCAAAAATTATATGAATTATACATGGTTAGTTTAGTTTATCATAGTAGAGCACTAGTTCTTTTAAGATTGAGATAATTTTGTTTAAATATGTATAATGTTCCAAATGCTTCAAAATCCACACACAGTTAATTTGTCTTGAAATGCATTCTGCCTTGAAGTAGTTTGAGAAAGGTGATAGGCAAGGCTGAAGGCAGCTCTGCATCATCCAGGTGAGTGTTTAGAATCGTAGCTGATCACTGAGATACTAATAACCAGTGCTCTGTCCTTCTGCTTGTTAGCTCAGCAATCACTTCTTACTTCCTCTTTTCTTACTCTCCCCCTTTCTGCTGCTGATCACTGAGCTCTGCAGGAGAACAAACATTTCAAGGATCAATCATGAAAGAAGAAGAGTGGGTAGGGAGAAAAAATAGGCATGCTCACCAAATGCAGCAGTTGGAAACACACATCCCTTCCCCTTTGAGATGATTCATTCCTCTGGCCACACTGCCTCCCAGCCATATTTGCCCTTGTATTGAACTTATCTAGCATTTATTTATCCAATGCTCTTACCTGCACTTACTCACTGAGACACAGAACTGTCCACTGCTGCGAAGTGGAAGGAAATTTGCACAGACTTCCTGTCTCTCTACTCATGTAGTCTGTCCTCAGAATTCATTGACATTTGAAGATTAGATAAAAGCTTTCTAAAATACACATAGCTTCATATTGCAAAATCAAACTATTTACTGTTAAATAAATCCAGACAAAGTGAAAGAGATTGTGGTAGAAGATAAATTGATGTTCTAAAACTCATATAATATAGCAATGAGATAGTAAGGCTATAGGTTTGATTATAAGTTATTACAGACCAGTGTCAGATATATTCTCCTAGAATAAGTAACAAGGAATGTCTAGCTTAAGCTTCTGTTAAGAAGTGAAAAATAAAGCATTGGAGAGATTGTGTAAAAATTATGTTATATTGTTCTGAGGTCAGATGGGGGTTTTTGCAATAATTTTTTACTCATTATTCATTGATTGCTTTTTTTTATATGTTGTATGTTACTGAGAGTATGCATGATATTGCTCTAAAATACCAGGGAAAAATAAAGAGCATTTGCTCTGTGAAAAAAACCTGCATGTACATTTAAATAATATGTAGGCAGATTCACATGTTTCTGCAATGTTGAACTTTGTGACTCAGGACCACAAAACAAATTCTGATGCAAAATTGTGTGTCATGGAAGTTGTAACAAGTAGAAAATGGACTTACAAGATGCTGCTCCCTTTTGTTTTTTGCTAATGGATTTTAATTAAGCAGAAGTGTTTACATGAATTAACTTTTTGTCTTGGTGCTCTGAGTCTCCTTTGTATCTTTTCCCACTGCAAAGCCTTTATTGCATGCCTTATAAAAGTAGACTAGCAGAGGTTTTACTATTGGTCAAAAAATTCTTTTAAAATTTCAGAGCTTCAATAGTCCCTTTCTTACTTTTCCTCTTCTTGACAGATTAATTCATATACACCCCCACAGACAATCATTTACTTGTCTGTCATTAATACTTTAGCTAGTCTAGAAATAATAAAAGTTCATTGTGGGACTTGTTGCATGGGAACTGAAAACTGAACAGCTGTATAGTTCTAAAAATTTCTGAGATCCCTTTAAATATATCAATTGCATTCATCTAATAAGTTGTGTAAATTTGTGTAGTGTAATGATCTATAAGCTAAGTTTTTCCACCAAGTAAACAGCTTAGTGAGCTTAAATATTGTTAATACTTCTTCTCTTTGTAGGAAAAGATATTCAAGCAGAGAGAAAATAAATTCTAAAAAAATATACTTCAACAATAACACCAGAATAAGTCTTTTTTCATGTATTTCTTTAAAAATGAAGATCAGTCATATCAGAGATGAATGAAATGCTTTCTGATTCCTCAGGAAACACAGCAACGTTTGTTTTTCTGCTTGTTTCCAAATACTATGGAAAATCAGGAGTTTGGACACAGTGTCTCTTTGGTGCACTTTGTGATTTTGAAAATAGGAAAAAATTTGTGCCAGAGATTTTGCAGTGAAATAGGTGTTCCTCACTACAAGACCAGAATAAGGTCCAAAAAACATTCCAGAATGTCACTAAAAGTTGCTTTCTTGAAAAAAAAATATGGGTAAAAATATTCTGCTTGCCAGTTTTGACAAAACTTTCTGACAAATGATAGAGGTGGAAAGTTTAGACATTGGCCCCTAAACCCATCTTAGTTATTGGTGTAAGAAGTTCTGTTCACACTGGTTGTGAAAGGCATTTATGTCCCTGATTCTTAGCTTCCCACAGAGAGGAGAGGTAAACCACACTGATGTAGGTATGAAAACATGAACATATTTCTTATTGCTTTTTTCTGTTTATGATTACGCAGAAAAGCCATGCAGAAATTAATAATTCTAACTTGGAGCAGGGTTGAAATAGTGCGCAATAAGGCCAGGAGGTACGTACTGAAAGGGAGAAAACAAAGAGTTAAATGTCTTCTTGCAAGAGGGTAAAGAAGGCAGTAGGTAAATTATAGACTTTATAGAGTCCACTTTCTAAGAGTCTTGAAATTTATTTTATTCTGAAATACCTATTGTGCACACAAAAAGTGGTCTCTGATCTTCCTGAGGTCAATAGACTACCCATAATTACGAATGAAATCTCTATGGCTCCATAATTTTAATGTGAAAATGAGTCTTGTGTTCTTAGCAAGAAAAAAAGAAAATTCTGTCATATTTCTCATAGAAAGTGAGATAAGTCTTCTGACTTGTTTTAGATTGTGTGACTTGGACGCATGAACATGGTATTGGAGAGATTGTGTAAAAATTATGTTCTATTGTTCTGAGGTCAGATAGGGATTTTTTTTGCAATAATTTTTACTCATTATTCATTAATTGCTTTTTTTTATATGTTGTATGTTACTGAGAGTATGTATGATATTGCTCTAAAATACCAGTTTAAATGAGAATGAGATTGATTATTCAAAAAATACTTCCTTCTTAAATCTTTGTTTCTCAAGGCATAAAACAACTGTGTATTTATTAGCAGACAACTTGTAAACATAGCATTAAAATAAAGAGCTTAAAAATTGTTTCCAGAAGACCAAATGAGATATAGATCTTACTTATTTGTAGTAATGTGGTTGCAACAACACCAGCAACTATAATACGTCAAATTATTTCCAACACATTAAGCAAAAGAATCATTTATATAGACTAAAGTGAGTAAATTATTTATATATTTATTGTGCACAGTGTAGCAGTAAACTGTGTCTAAGAGCCCTGTAGCAAAAAGCACATCACACTGTCTAAATCCATAAAACAGGACTTGCAGGTTGAACATAATATATAAAGATTTAAGATGTGTTCTGAATCACATCTTAAAGAAAGGAATATATCCTGCCTCACACTAAAGAAAAGGCACAGGGGAACCCAGTGAGTTATACAGTATTTTGTTGTTTCAATTGATTTAAAATGGAGATAATTAATGTACAAAATGTATTCTGCTATTTATTTCACAATGAAAAAAGGGGCTAGAGCATTGTGACTTAAAAACAGTAACCTTGATTAAAATCAACAACTTGATGCAAAGTGAATGGAAGATTCTCCTCTCAGACAATACAGCATTTCCTCCAGTTTACCAGAATTTTGAAATCACAGTTTTGGGTTCCAAAGAAAATCTCATTGTAAACAAACCAGTTTTTTTACAAAACAGTAACTTCAAAATTGCTATAACCTCCATCATAGGTAGAGCACTTTGAAAATGCAACCAACTTTAAGGTGGTTTTTGTTTTCTGTATCTGTGTTGATACCTAAAAGAAAATTCAGGGGGAAAAAAAACCTCCGAGACAATTTAGTTTTGAAGGTGAGATAAGGAAAGGATTTTAATTTGTGCCTAGGCATAGGTTACAAGACACAGGCCTCCTCTATTACAGATGTTACAATTTATAATATTGTCTGTCCAATCCCAGATGTTTCCACCCCACGGCTTTTGCCCTGGACCACCTTCAGTCATGCCCCCTGAGAAGTGGGGCTGGGGTCTTTAAGACCCTCTCTTCATCAATCTTCATCTTCTTCGGGGTACAGGAGGCATATATTCACCCAATTCTTGACTGTACTTTTGCGGTTCAGGCCAGGATTAGATGTCCTCAAATAGAAGAGGCCTATCTTAAAGAGAGACTAAACATTTCTACTGGAATTCAGGGGGTATTGATATGGGGAATCAGGGTAAAAGGGTTGGAGAATGTGTGTAGCTTCAATGCTAAGGGTAAGGGAATAAGTGCTGCTGCTTCTAAATCTATTTCTACTATATAACTACTTATAAAGCTTATAAAAATTTGAAAAATCAAAAAAACAGGTGGACCTTAAGGCATCAGTGTTGACGCTGGTCTCTTTATGCTTGTAGTAGAGAAAGATATAAATGACAGAAAGTATTTGTGTTGATAATAAACCTGTGTCTTAAATGTCTATCCCACATTACATTAGGAATGTACTAATATATCCCCAGGCTTTTTATTCCTTTTTCTCAGAGTTTGGGTAAACTAGTGGTCTGTTCTGTCTCTCCTCATACTATTTTTCCCATTGTTTCTATTTCAAGATTCTCCATTCAGAAACTGTTAGACCTACATTCTGATTTCTATAGCAATACTAAAATACTGTTTATAAATGAAACAATTTGTTTTTATACTGGTAAATTTTCCAAAGTCAAAGCTGAATGAGTACATTTAGGAAAACACCTCCTACCTTAGCTGGGCATTCTTTTAACTGCCATTGTCCTTGAAAATTCTCAAAATATTTTTAGTTATCTTCTTGTCGTTATTTCTCAAGTTTCCCAATCATGACTTTGTTTTCAAAAGTGAGGGTTAAAGACAATCTTTACTGGACTGAAATGTAAGAAGGGATATATCTGGAAATATGCATCTTGAATGTCTTCAAAACCATTCAAAAGAAATATTTCAGGGATAATGAAAAAAACCACTACTACACTCAGGACTGTATAGGGAAACTTTCTCTTCACTTTTAGCATACGTGTTTAGATATTAATAGCAGGCACAGAATTGATGATTTGTGGAATTATAACATGATAATCTGAAATTCATATCTATGCTTTAGATTAGCATCAACACAGAGGCCTATATTTTATCTCCATGAGAATTAACTGACATTACAAACACTGTAAACCTGCTATTATCTGGTAAGAAAATCAGAAAGTTACAGTGTTACACTGCCTTATCCTAAACTAAACACGCACTGTTTTAAAAACAGAACATTATTCTTGATGTCTTGAAGGAAGAGAAAAAAAATAGAAAATACTTAGAATTCATAACTTTAATTTACAGCAAAATTACTTTTTCCAGGTTCACAGTAAACCTTTGATCACGTGTTGGAAATTAATGTAAAAGGGCTTTTTTTTTGCTGTTGAACAATGATTCTAATAGAATTCCCAACGGTGTGGTAGTGAATGATAAAAACAAAAAGTGGAAGGAACAGGATGACAAGACAAGGACAACAGGAACCTCATGATGACCAACAGGGATCCAAGTCTGGCCGAGAGCGATGAGCTGCAGTCTTCCTCTGGATCCCACGAATGGGTAAAAATGTTCCAGGACTCCAAGATTATATATCCTGCAGTTCAGGCAGGAATGCCCAGCACTTCCCTCAGGGCGGGGAGTTCCACAAAGGGTGTGAGGACAGGAGCATCCTCCTATCTCACAGGCCTCTTAACACCTAGTTTATAGCCTGAGGAGTCAGGCTCTATGGGCAGAGGGTGTAAATGGTTCACTGATAACAGTTTCTGGGAAATGGTATGGAAGGCTATAGAATACACAGTTTTGGGTTACACCCATACCATGATGAACTGGTCTCAGTTGTCCTAACTAGGACATAAATACATTAAATTTTAAATGACCTATAGTTTTCAAGATTTTGCTGTACCATTTTTGGCTTAACTAGCTGACCAATATATGAAATAATGGTCTTATTCTACTTACAAATTCAGTATCTTGGGAAGGGAACTCGTGTTGTCAACAATTTTGTTTAGCTCTATTAAAATTATTAGTAAAACTACACCATCCTATAGTAATTACAGCAGACAGCATTGCATTCTGGAAATCAGCATCTGCATGATTGAGGTTTGATTACATCAAAAATACATGTCAGCACTCAAAAAATAAATCAATTTAATAGTTGGCTTATATCTTTTTAAAAAATAACAAAGCAACTTAATATCCAAATAAGACATCTATACCAGAATTTAATATAATATTGTTCAAATGAAAATGATCAAAATTATGGTCAGTATGGTGGATTAAACCAATACAATGATACTATAACAACTTCTGTGGATGTAGGAAGAATGTATACTTCTTATATTTTTATATATATGTGCATGAAAGTGATAAGACTATATATTCAGGCACAACATGGATTTTAAAGGTGTGACAAAACTTTATTTCCAAATTATTTCAGATTCCATTTTGAATTAGCCAGACATATAAAAGAAAAAAAAATAAGTATCTTCCCTATAGTATATTTTTAGAGCTACGTATATAAGTATTCTTAAATTTACTAACAGATTGGATATGTAGTGCACACACACAAAATATTTTTCTGCACAATATAATGTACAAGCTGACAAGTGAATAAAGGAAGTCCTATACAGTGTATAATCTAAAAACCAAGGGCTTTAAGTGGGATTTTAAACTAAAAATTGTTGAAAAATATGTAGAAAAAAACCCCCTTGAATCAGTCCAAATACATAAATAATCTTACTTTTGATAGATTTTAATGTATACTACCTGTCCCCTAATGTGAAGGAAAGTGTCAGATCTCTGTAAAGTCCAAATGACTGGGTAATCATCAATCAATCAATCATCTAAGGCAAGGTATGTAACTATTAAGAGAGGTACCCTATAGGATGGATTTTACATACTGCAAATATATTAATACTTTGGGTAAAATCAACCAACATGAACAAATCATGAGCTATTTCAGGCAATGTGACATAGTATTAATTTATTTTTTTTTTTGTTCCAGATGGCATATAAACAAAGCCACCATCTTTTACTTCAAACTTATAGTAAATTTTTACATCATGAAAAACCATTTAGTTATATGGTTTATGTGAGCAAAATATAGTTAACAATATTTTTTTTCCCCTATATGTTCATAGTGTTGTGTTCAAGGAAATTTTTACATCAAATTAATCCAATGGGAAAGCTCACTTTCAGGTTCAGATTTATCTCTACTTCCTGGTAAGGTTAGAATATAATAAATAGCTCCTACTGTTTCCTACTGTGAACAACATTAGTTGCCAGAGCTACAGCACAAGTCGTGTAAAAAAAGCATCAGTTTCCCCAATTGCTTCTACTGACCTCAAAGAAGAGCTGCAGGTTTGTAACAGTAAGATGAATATCAACAGTAACTGTAAGAAGCTTCAAAAGAAAGTCAAGGAGCAATTTATGACCCAAATTACTTGCAATTACTTCTTCCAGACAACATATACAGAAAGGTTGCTTGTCAGCTCCCTAGAAATTTCTTATGAGCTATTAATTTCACTTTTCTACTTTGTACAACCCATTTTCTGGTCTTTTCTTCACCTAACACTGCTGAGATGTTAGAAGAACTAACAAATTACCTACCCCCAACTCCACCTCCAATCTTTATGTTTCTGTCCTGCAGTAAGAAAACAAAATGCCATCACTCTTATTTTCTGTGTTAGAAACTAGAAGGAAAAAATATTTAAAAGAAAGGATAAGGTTTTTCATCTGTGGGTTGTAGTGGATATAGGGGGTCAGTATAGTATTATAATATTCTAAAATGAAAGAAAACCAAGAGCAAATGTGCAGAAAAATTACTATTAAATAGGGTGGTAGTTCTAACATGAAGAAAAGCAAAACAAAGAACTGGAGACATCAGTGATGAATATAACTGACAGAAGAAAAGAAGAGTGGATAATGCAAATACAGCTTAGCTTAAAGGGGCACAAAAATGGGATAAAAGAAAAAATAATGGCAATGTGACAAAAGGCAATGAAGCAGAGAAAAGAAGAAAAGACAAACAAAAGGGTAGTTAGGTAAACTTAAGGCAAGTCAGTTAACACTATGACCGTCCAAGCTTTTGCTCTAACTGGAAGTATGTTTGTTAGATTTTTAACTTTATGCAAGACAAAGAATTTGAACAAACTCATTTATGTCCTATAAGAAGGCTGAGCTCAAAATTTTAGGGAGCTTCCCTTGCAGTGCATGTAAGTATTGGAAGAGGAAGAAAATTGGTTTTAGGCTAGAGTTGAAAAGTTCCCATGTAATAATAAATCTAGGTGTCCCACAATTCAAAATGGGGTGATCAAATTTTTGAGTATTCTTTTGGGATCTTGTTTTATTTCACCTGCAAATAACATTATTTGTTGTAGATTTCAAAATTAAAAACATTCAGTTGTCAGTCCTAACTTTGGGTTTAATGCAATCTGCTAAACCTATAAATATTGTTGCTGACAGAATGGTCCTGGAAGACTATTTATGTAAAAGTCATGTCATGGCAAGGTTAGATTTATTCTTCTGATGTAGTGCAGAACAGTTTGACATCAAACACAGTTGCCGATGGGCAAGAAAAGCATAGAGGAAATGGAAACTGGAAACATTCATACTGTGTCTTACAGGGAAACTTCAAACAGCTATCAGATAGTGCTGGGCCTGGATTAGCTCCAAATTCAGAAGATTTGTTCTCTAGCTAGTACTGAAGATTGATATCTTGTACCAAAGAAGGTGAAACAAAAAAAATGACATGATTTGGCAAAGATTGATAATTCCTAAAACTCAATGACTGGCTGCTGCTAAGGGAGATGAGCTTCAAGAGCAGGGAAATGTAATCAGTTTGAGCCATCACTAGCCTGTAACCTCACCTACAGGAGTCTGTATGGTTAGTTATAACTAAACAGTCCCTGGACTAGCATTTAACTAGGCAGTATTTATTCTTCTAGTAGCATTCAGTGGTCTCAAATGAATTCTTTTCTTGTCAATATCATATCTAGTTTTGCCATCTTGTATCTCTTTGAGTGGTGACCATATTGATTTTTAATTCACTTAAGCTTTTATTTCTACTGAGAGGTAATATAGCACTGTCTGCCTATGTCTCACACTGCTACAGAGGACATTACCTCTAGTAGGTGTCTCTTCTTAGTAAAAATGAAACCTTGTGCCCAGCTGCATCATCGCAGAACTCTGTACGTGACAAGTCAGAGTATGTTGAAAAGGAAGATACTTATGCCCAACAGCACTGCGTAATGGTCTTTTGGCTAGCTAATGCAGATTCTTCCTCGTATGCCTTTGTAAATCTACCACTGTGCCTTGAATGTACTGGCACTTGTTTCCAAGGTGCCCTGAAATCCCAACAAAGGCTGAAACAGGGAGTTTAAGCACTTTGTGCTATTACAGTACTACTGTACCATTCACCAAGAATACAGATTTGATTCCCAGGAACAATTATTTTGATGTCTTTATGATAAATGTGCTTCCAAATAGTGACAATTAGGTATCATCTCTATTTACCACTGTAAATTAGTTTTATAAAAGAGTTCATTTCAAAGAAAAAAAAAACTCCCAAAGGCAGACTTTATAAACAATGATCAAGTTACTCTCAGGTAACCTGGATTAAACTTTCAGGGATCTTCACCAAGAGTAGTTATTAAAAACAAGCACAAAGAAATAAGCATTAACTAGAAGAAGGTATGGTAGCATATAAGGGGTCATTGCCAACAATGAAAAATTAGCTTTTTCTGTGGAAGCAAAGCCTATTTTTAAAAAGAATAATAGCCATGCACAGTGAAAACACAGTGTGCATATAAAAATATTTACAAAATAAATTAATCTCATATGTACTCGAACTAAAATTTAATGTGAAAGTCTGAAGAACTGACAGCCATTTTGAAAACTGACATTCATAGAATCACAGAATCACAGAATCACAAAATATGTTGAGTTGGAAGGAATCCAGCAGGATCATTGAGTCTAACTCCTGCATAGAACCATCTCTAAGAGCTCACACTATGTGCCTAAGTGTATCGTCCAAGGGTTCTTTATGGGAATCTATAAAGCTAACATGATCCCAGTTGGATGATGACATCCACATTCTTTGTTTCTTGATTGTCTCCCAAAGACTCTCAACTGTGCCATTGCCAACTGTGAGCTCCATACATTTTAGCCCTTTCGTTACATACAGGGCCACCTCTCCACCTCTTCTGCCCTGCCTATCCCTCCTGAAGAGTCTGTAACCATCCAACAGGACATTCCAGTCACAGTACTCAAACCACTGGCTTTCATTTTTGCCAGTGATGTTGGCTCTCTGGGACTGGGCCAAAGCTTTGAGCTCCTCTTGTCTCTTCCTCATGCCGCAAGCATAGCTGCAGAAACATTTCAGGTATGGGTGCATTGTTGCCAACATCTAATGAATCAGACGGAGAGATCCCATTAGTGTTTGTTTCTTTAAGTTTTGGCATACCATCCCATCGCTCATCACTGGTGAGCCTGGTTTTGTGTCCTTTCTCCTTCCAAGATAGTTCAAAGCTCTGTCAACAAGCCCCACTAGCTCCTGTGCTAGAACTCTTTATTCCCTTTGAGATAGGTGCATCCTGTCTGGTGTCAGTAGACCAGGTGTTGAGTAGATCATCCAATGGCCAAAAAAAACAATTTTTTCCCAATTACACCAATATCGAAGGCATGCATTGACTTGATAGATCTGCCTATTCCTATCAATATAATTCCTCTTTACCGGACAAATTGAGGAAATCACTAACTGTGCTCCTGATCCCTCCAGCAATTGTCTCAGGGCCCTGAAATCTCTTTTGATTGCCCTCGGACTTCTCTTTGTTATTTTGTCACTGCCAGTTTGAGCAACAAATAGCAGATAGTAGTCAGAGGGAGTTACTAGGCTGGAGAGCTTTCCAGTAAAGAAAGTCAACAAGAGTGCTATGAAATAAATGTATGTTGCCTTAAGTATCTTCTTGGTGATCACCATAAAGCTTATGTACTACTTCTAGGCAGTTAGTTGCATTTGTTATATAGGAAACACTAGATGTTCTGGAATTTGTGATATCAACCTCTTGAGCGCATCATTCCAGAGACTTCAGTATTCACAAGATACTTTATTATGGGTGCTGAAAGAGAATATGAGGCTGCACACACAGAGTTCAATTTTGGGACTTGTCCACTGATATTTTTCTGCGTTCCCCTTTTATTCATATTCCCTTCTAAACAGCACCTGGCAGTTTTTTTTAGTTAACCGGAATTCCCAGGATTGTCCCAAATCAGTGCCCTGATCCCACACATTCACACTCCCATCATGTGGTGGTTGTGTTCAACCATGAGAGAAAAACACACGCTTATAATGCAGGCTGATTAAAGTGGTTTTCCACTTTGAGGAATAATGTTCTCTCTCTCAAAACCCTTAGCCAAGGTCGATCCTCCCTTTGGATTCTGATTAACTAAATACAGGTGCAGAGTACCTCAGCTTGTTCCAACACTTAATTAGCAATTACTTCTAGCTTTAGTGTCATTTAGCAATCTGAGCAATACTTATTATTTACACAAGTATCATGATTGACTATTTTCTCTGTAAATGAGATTACATTAGGGAAAGTGACCATAAAAAACCTACTTTATGGAGAGTGATTTATGCTTAGTAGGAGGGATTAAACATGTCTTTCAGGACCCCACTCTTTCTTTTGGGCAATACCTAATGTCTCTCTCCTTCTAAGATTAAGTGATACAAATGTACAAATGTAGGCATATTTCTAACCACAAATAACTATGGAACTAGAGACTCCCCTGAGACAGAGTTGGTGAGTGTGAACTGTGCTACCTGATGAAGCGTGGTTGAGATCACCAGCTATGACACTTCAATAAATTCTGGATTCCCTTATAAATTTAAATCAAATAGCAAAATTGATTATTTTCAAGACGAGGTTCTCAACATTTTTTTGAGAGTAGTGAAATCCTTATGCCAGTTAAAGTCTAACCTCAAAGGTTGCTCAGTGTTTGGCTTCTCATTTTATTAACATTCTGTAATAAATGTCCAAGGAAGTATTTATATTTGCCTAAGGTTCATTTTATTTGGAATCTTCTTTCATACTGAATTTGACCTTCACAAGTTCTTTTCCATAAGTGGTGACCTTTAGATTAGCCTCCCGTGTAAAGCAGCTATGTTGTCTGACACTTTTCATTCTGCACAGAACTACACCAAAAATATATGAATAATTTAAAATATCTGTTATAAATATGCCATTTTGTTAATTGTTCCAAACAAAACAACATCTTTTTTACTATGATCAAGGTCCCAAGAGTGTTTTTCATTGTTTGTTTCTTAAAAACCTCAAAAACCCTAAAACTTTTTGTTATATACAGATTTTTTCCTGTGTTTACCAGAAATATCAGCGTATTTGGAGAGGAAACTAGAATTTTATGATCAAAAATTCAACTTAATTATTTCTCTTTCCCATTAAAAAAATAATAATTTCATAGTATTTCATTATAATTTCATAGCATTTCATTATAAACATATTAAGCTGTAAAAGAAACTGGAAAAAATAGTTTAGTCTGAGAAATATGCACATGTTGTTGAGTCAAATGCTGGCATAAATAACATAACAACATATTTAGAGTGTGTTCTTTAAAAAATATCACTTTAGAAATGTTACTATTCTGAAATATGAAAATTAACACACAAGAGTTGAACAAACATGGGTTTGAGTTGATACAGGGGAAAAAAATTGTTCAGCCATGGGCAATGACGCATTGGAAGTAGTTTTCCATACATGCCACGCAGTTTCCATCCTTACCAAAATTTTAAGATCCAGTGGACAAAACCCCAAGTAATATTGTCTGCCCCCATAGCTGACCTCACTTTGAGCAGAAGGCTTGGCAAGAGGCCTCCTGATGTCCCTTCCTGCCTGAGTTACCCTTTGGTCCTAAGAAAATTGTTTTGCCTACTTGTGAAAAAACATCATCAAGTATAAAGGTTCAGTTTATAAATATATTAAAATAAGCCCCACTCAGAGGTTAAATGCCATTGGCTTAGGAAAATGGATGGAAACTACATTTACTGTGTGTGTATCTCTGTGAGTAGGAATAACTGAGATTTCCTGAATACACATGATGAACTAAAAGTTCCTCCACAATATTTTGAAGCTAGTATTAAAGTAGCCAAAGATAAAGAACTAGAAACATGAGGAAAAATATATTAATTATATTGGGTGAAAGATAAAGGTTATTGCTATGTAGTTGGACTCAGAAACTGAATAACAGTACAGTCTGGTATTTATTTCATATAAATTTTCTTCATTTATGTTACAGCCATGGACTTGTGTCACTAGATAAAGTAAAAATTAATATTATTCTTTGATAGATATGTATATATCTATATATATGTAGCATCGTTGTCTTGTATGTATGCTTAAAGCGTAGGTGAATGTATCACAATGAATCTCAGAACATATTTTTACGTACAACATAATTTCAGTCTTTCCACTGAAATACAAATATTAACTTCCCTAACCTATTTTCATATATATAGTATGTGTAAAATATCTCCCCTTTTCTGTTCAAGAATCTTGTCAATAAGAACAACACTGTAGTAGTTTATTTATCTTACAATGTCATTATACCTCAGACACCTGAGATCATCAGTTTCAAGACCGTATAACTGTGAGACTGCAGCCTTCTAACAGTCTAAAGTAACAGGAAGCAATCTCTTTCCTTTTGTCACATACATATAAAAAAATTTCAATGTAATACACTGTTAAGCTCTATCTCTTTCATACTATACTTCGGGTTTGATTTTTATCTTTCTTTTTTTTTTAGGTTTTCTTTTTCTTTCTTGCTTGCTTTCCTGTCTTTTTTCCTTGGTCCCATTTCTGGTATTCTTTGTCTCATTATAAGCTAAACACAATATCCAAGACACTTCACTCAAAGGATAAAAATATTCAGGTGTCAACCCCGTGCAAACATCTCACTCACAGAGAACAAGATGAAAACGTTTGTATCTATAAAAGCCAGGTTAGGGGGTTTTTTTGTATAGAAAGATTTTACCTCTTAATATCATCTTAAGATTTCTGAGAATACCCAATACTAACGACATACCATATGAGAAACACTAGAAGAAATGTTGTCCTTCCTAATGGGGTTTGACAGATAAAAGTATTTTTATCGTTTACCTTTTTGACACATATTTTGATATGTCTCTGAATTTTTTTCTGTTTTGGATCTGTAAAACTTTGTTCATTCTATTGAAGAGGCCAGTGGTCACTGTTTAAAAAACCTAGCTTTTTTGTTTCATTACTGTAATTTTGCTGTCATAGTTCTATTAATCAACTTCAAAGGCTACACGTGAAGACACTGATGATTCAGTGTGCATTACATGTATTGGATTTGTGTTCCTTTATTATAAATAAAAAATCCAGGCATGTTAAAATTATTAAGTAGAAAAGTACATAATTATTTACATATTTAATTACTTGATAATACTACTAATATTTGAGCTAATTAGCTTTTAGCAATCTCTGAAATATATTTTTCTACTCACAAAATACTACAGAAACAAATAGCCCTAAATTTTTTTTGAAGATATGTTTTGGGCAATAGTCCTACTAAGAACTAAATATACTGAGAATCTCAGTCTGAGCAGATTTTTTTTTTTACTATTTTACTAAGTAATTTGATATTTTATTAAGTATCAAATGTTTAGTTCTCTTTAAATATGAAACATTATGAACTTCTGTTATTCTTTTTCTTCACCACCATCTGTAGCCCACAGATAACACAGAAATGCCAAAAATAAGGTTTCGCCATTGTTTCTGCCTCTTAAAGACTTCTACCAAAAATTCTCTGTCAGCTTTCTACCAGAAGTTCTCACTACAGCTTGCTGCTGGAGTTTTCCTGCCAAAAGATTCTGCTATTGTTTATGGTTATCATATCTCCTCGAACATCTGAATAGGGTTACGTGCCAAGAAACCACATACAACCTCCTTTGAACGCTATAAAAGTTGAGGAAAAATTTGGAAAAAGAAGGGGAGAGAGGAGTGGGAAAGAGAATTGGCTACTGCTGCTGAGAATCTATCTCCACCTGCCCCTCATCTCTCTTCTGCCACCCATGCCACCTACTTTTCACTGGAGACTGGAACACTGCCGGCCTGGAGAGGACTAAGCCCCCCCATGTGACATATGTGAGTTATATCTTATTTCTCCACCCTGACTATATTTCTGAGGGGCGAAAGGTGCAGCTGAATGGGACCCTGCACAACCTGGGACACGGCTCTCGGTGTGAGCGGGGAAACAACTCACCTCACCTGCATTCCAAAGAACTAAAGCTGTTAAGATCCCCTCCATAGCTAAAGAGATAACATGGAAAAGCGGCAGAAAAGAGAGAAAAAAGAGGCAGAAATGGCTTCCCTTCCCCCCCCCAACACCAGCTCGGCAAAGAGGTAGTTTTTGATGGTATCTTTTCTCTGCTTTTATAAGTAATCTTAGCATTTTCCAACCTTTTCTTATTTTTTCCTCTTTCTCTTTGCATCTCTTAGCAATTAATAAAATCAGTTTTGGTATCAACAGGCAACTTGTATGAGTTTTAATTTTGCTCAAGGGAATATACAAATCTGAAGTTCTTTCTGCAACATTTAAGCAGATTGCAACACCATCCCCTGCCCTTTCATCGACTTAGTAATTCAAACACTGTGGATGTTTTTTGATTGTGAGAAAAATCAGTCGGAACTAAATTTATTTTCCTATATGTTATCTCCCATCACCTTTAATTATAAATTCCAGAAAGAATGATATGTCATTAATATGCTGTCAAGAATATTAGGAAAATCTATAAAGAAATTTAAAAATAATGAAAAAGAAGTAGTTTTTTTGTTTGTTTAATACAAATAATTGTAACTATTCCTATACGGATAGCCTGTGACACTAACATTGATAAAGATGTCTAACAAATACAATAGCAAAACTCTTTTTATTATATATATACTGAATTACAATGAGAAACTGTACTACATCCAGATTTTCAAAAAAACCCAACAAAAATCCCCAAACCAAACCAAAACACAAAAAAATCTCAGAAAATTATTATTCTTTCTTGAAGTATGCATATGAAAAAACACAAGGGTGTTGACATGAAGATGATGCGTAATGTTTCTCATAGTGCCTTGAGAGGATAATGAGCCTTTCAGAACTTTCTATTAATTTTCAAAGCAGAATGAGTACATGAATTTCTAGTACCATTTTGTGTTGGATTTTTTTAAGTGGGGGTTCAGGAATCCTGGTTATTCTACAGTACACAGTTATGTACAGCTAGAGAGCTTCCTAGTCTTTCTGCTTCCCTTTGCTTTGAGGTAAATTATAAGCCAAGAGAATAAAATGTACTAAAGATATTTTGAGTATGAGCTTTTCATGCATCAGTTACTACAATTGCCAGAGGATTCTGTAAGATGGTAAAATGACCAGAAAAAATAAATAAGTCAAGAGAATTTCTCTTAGGACATGCTTTTAACATCCTGAGAGCTCAGAAAACTCTTTTAACTGTTGAAATAGCACCTCTGCCTACTCTCCCATTTAATGGAGAGTTTCTGCCTTGCACTTGTCAAAAAGAATTAGGCCATAAAAAATGTCAGCAACTTTAAAAATATAAAGTAGTAATATTATATTTCTCTAAAATTATTTCAAATCTCTGCTGCTACTTGGAAACACTTCATCATATTCCTTTACTATATTGTTTTATGCTGAAAGTGTAAATGATGATTATTGCTCAGTGTATGAAATTTCTGCCTTGTTATTATTAGTAAGACAGCCCTCTGGGCTTGTTTTAAATTCCAAGAGAATTCCCCAGACAGGTGAAATCAACTGAATAAAATAAATTGAAACCTCCTTTATAGAGATACCACGGGGTTTGACTTAAGTAATGAAGTGAAAAAAGCTGCTGTGTTCTGCTTGCAAGTGTACCTGAGCTGTAAAGAAATGTGTGATGTATATCTGAAACACTAATCTAGACAGAACTCTAGATTGAAATACCAATGACAACATTCCAGTCAGGCTTTTTTCTCTTCCAAGTATTCTATCGGCTCTCTGATCATTTTTGTGGCCCTCCTCTGTACTTGGTCCAACAGGTTCATGTCCTTCCTATCTTAATATGACTTATATTTCACAGTAATATTATTCCCATTTTACAGGGTAATCATAGGCTCTATTAGTAGCATATTATTACCACCATACAGTAATAGCATGGGTAATAATAGCCACTCTGGGGTTAATAAGATACAAATTTCATGAGTCAGCACTGCATGACAGAATTAACCAAAAAAACCTGTGTTTCTTTATATTTTCTTGCATATTTCTCAAATACGAATATTTAGTCAAGAACATTTAATACAATATAAGAAGAGTATCAATATCACTATTTAATATTTTCTACTTTGGGGACAGTATCGATAGTTCAAACTGCTAGCATTTCATTAAATACTCAAATCAGTAACCTATACTTCAATATCTTACAAAATTACTATCTTTATGATGATATTATAGTAGCAGTACGTAGCAAGACCTGTAGCTACTTATTTATATGACATATATCTATATGTATAAAATCAACATACACTCCAAAAAGATCAAAAAAACCAGGATTTATGAATGTAAACTGTAAAAAACAACAAATTGGTAGTCTAAAGTAAATTCATTTTTGTTTGGTTATCATGTGCTTAAACAGTCAAGAATAATACAGAACAATGCTGTATGTACTCAAAATATGAAAAAAATCACAATCACATGCCAAGTTGTAGCTCCTACCGCCCAGTTACATAATATCACATGCCAACATGAGAACAGTAAATTATGTGATGTTCTATATGTTCTTATCATGGAGACAAGATGAGAACAGAGTTTCTTTTATGATCATTTTCCAGAAGAATGTCATCCCAACACAACACTCTTGTCATTTGCTTGTGTCATTTGCTCTTGTCATTTACTTCATGTTTCTCCACAGCCCTGAATACTTTTCTGACTCGGATTTCTTTGTTGAACTGTCTGAAACTAGATAGGAAATTTGTAAAACACCAGAAAAAAAAATTAATATCAAGCAAATTATTAAGCAGAGGCAAAAAAAAAAAAAAAAAAGAAAAGGGAAAAAAAAAGATACTTATTTGTGCATTTTCCAGCAGCTGCAACTGTGGAACCTGAACATATCATCTCAATGTAAAAAAAAAAAAAATATGGCCTCTGTTTAAGGCTGTAAAAATATATTTTGAAACAAAGAGTATCCATTTGTAAGCAGGGATTAAATCCAAATATTTGAGAGGAATTAGAGATTACTGCTTAACTGCATATCTAAATCAGCCTTAACTAACCTACAGAACAGCTGTGGTGTCTTTGTGAGATAGAGCTCTGTGTTATGTAAAATGACAAGCTGATTGCTCTTGTTTTGTGTGGTTAACATTAATCACTGTAAATGACTTTTTTTTTTTAATTCATAAACTGATACAGTCATCTGAAATATAGTGGACCGGAAAAGACTACCAGAGAATGCATATTTTCCTCAGGAACTACTGTTGAATATTGTTTGCAGTTCTGTGAGGGTTTTTTTTTAAGCTTTTATTTACCCAGATGAGGAGGATCTGTTAACTTGCTATATTAAATACCCGTGAAGATTCAGGCCCAGAGAGAAAATTCCACTTGGAGCAGTCTTGGAGGAAGAGGAACTTTCATCCTTGAATAACCCATATACATGTAGACTCATGCATATGTAGAAGTGCACTCTCATATCTACAGGTTCAGGATGCAAGATATGCTGCCCTGACTCCCAAATGCTGAAGAAAAATGAGAGTGTGCTACTATAGACTAATCCCATACTGTTTCCCAGACATAACACATTGCTCATTCTCTCCCTGGGCTAGCAAGTCCCTGTACTACAGGATATAACTTTTAGTCTGGTAGCTTGCTTATTAAAGAATTATGCTAATTCATATCCTACTGATATAATAAAAACAAGGTAAAGGTGGATTTTTTATTGCATTTTTCTGTTTTTAAATTCTGGTGAATTTGAAAAGCACCCAGCATTCCTCTTCTGAAATCAATGGTCATACATTAAGAAATGCTACATTTACAGTGTGATGGACCTCAATTTATCCCTTCTCTTTTCTGTGTATCTCTATACACTAACAGAATTGTGCATTTCTGCATTATTTTTTTTTCCTTTTTTGACCTTGCTTTACACTGGAAGAAATAACTTTTACGGCAAATTTTAAAACTGTTGTGCCCATTTTCTCATTTTCTTTTTTCTGTGTAGGACACTACTCATCCAGCAAGATCAAGAAATTTTGGAATGCAAATATTATCTCACATCATTTCTCTCTCTTTCTTTGGAAAATTCATTTATGCTGTTGATATAGCTTAAAGTATATTTCATAAAGGTGTTAAACAGATTGACTAACATCCTAATTATCTTATAGATCGAACTGAAAAATACTAATAGTACATTGGTGTTTTATAAAAATATTTGAAGCTTTTTATAGAGGCTCTTGACCATAAGAAAAAGCATAGCACTGAAAATACATGATAAGGGACACATATTGAGGATGTGAGCCTGATAATCTCAAAATTAGGATAAAAATAAGTATATCTGCATCAGAGTAAAATATCAATTAACCCCACTTTTGTTTAGAATTTTGCTGGGTTTTGCTTTTATATTTGAACTGTATTAAAGAAGTTGATTTGACAGCCACATGTAAAATAAAACATATCCAGAAACTCCATTGGAACAGACATGTAGATAACTATGTCAATAATCTAGAACTGCAGCTTGATGTGAGGAAAAAAAATACAGGGAAAATGCAAGTAGTCACCAGTACACATCTCAATACTTTAAATTCTCATGGAAGTCTCTTTTATGTATAAGATAGGGGATCAGTTAGAGCTTTACACACTTTATTTAATCCTATACCTCTTAAAAAAACAATGCCATCCTTGCCAATATTCCATCCAGAAGAGGATTTTATAGCCCTACAGTAAGTATAAAGAACACCAGAGATTTTTTTTCCCATATGAAATTTAAAAACTTCAAAGAAAAGGTATTGTTGTTGCATTCAAAATGCTGTTTAAGGGCCAAAAGTATGCATAGTTTATAGATATATATAGCTATATGAATAGATATATATTTATAGATATATAATTAAAACCAACAATTTACAGTTAGCAAAGCCTTAATAGTCTAGATACGATTATTACAGGAAAAAAAAGGAAGAATAATAATGCAGGTGGAGTACTTATATTCAGAAAAAGTCACAATGATAACAATAATGCAATTAAAATTGTAACTGACTTACTAGTTTCTAGCACTTTTCCAGGTGTTATGCTCACCCTTTCTTTAATCCTCTAGGTCTTGGAATCTGTGATTTCACGCTACTGTGGTGGAGTTTGCTACTCTGAGTGGACAGTATCTGGAGTCCTTAGTTGGGAGCATTATGATGTTCATAATGACAGCTTCTCCTCCTCTTCCTCTCTCTTTCTTTCTTCCTTTTTTCTTTTTTTTTTTTTTTATGCCTTGTTATCTGCCTGGAGTAAATTTCAAATGCTTGCTAACATGTTTTTATACATTTATCTCTCTTTATACTTATAACACCACGTTGCATCCAAATTTACTATATATGGTGGACTTTACATGTCAGATGCAGTGTGCTCAGCCCTGGGTCTGCATTTCTGTCTGTCATAACTGACTGTTGGAGAGCTTTTGGCAGTTGTGGGATCTCCAGTGCCAAGCCTGTGTGTCCTCTCTTTTCATCCTATGCGACTTCTTTGCACCCCATCTTCAAGGGGGTGACTAAACCTCCCATGGAATAACTCCACTACATGTTCTCCATAGAATGCTTCACATTATTATGGAAATATTTGGTAGCTGCTCTTAAGAGTTTTTGCCTTTAAAATCCTGACTACTATTATATGCTATTTGAAGCTTTGTTAAATAATCACACTTGAAAGTTAATGTATAAGTAAATCACCAGTAAGGTTTCATCAGCTCATTGAGTCAATTATCTGTAGATGAAACAAGACAATTTTTCTTCTTTGAGGGAAAGTTGAGAAAAGATATTCTGCTGATTAATTCAACTAAAGCAAGCAGCACCTTGCTAGGATGATCAAGAAGTTGTAACCACACTGTCGTTTTAGTCTAAAAGAACCCTCTAGGAATACTCAAACTGAAAAGAAAAAGCTGTGAAATTTACTGCAATTAAACTACAATAGTGTATTACCATTACTACTTGATTTTTAAAATCACTGCACTATGGTTGTATTACATTCATCTCTAATACTGACGATAATGTGGTCAAAATGTAGGAAGTTGGTTAGTATCAAATGAGACTCCATCAATGTACCGATGTACCAGAGCTCCATTTGCCTTATGCTGTTGGACTATAAAAAACCAAACAAATCAATTCTTAGTTCTAGAAGTTCATTTGTGCTCTTAATGAATACTAGCTTGTGACCTTTTTTTTTTTTTCTAGGGAAGGGAAAAATAAATCAGTTCTAAAGAGATTTTAAGGGGAAAGCTACTATTTTTCATTAATACTGAGTTAATTTTCTGCCTTTTTTTTTCCATTTTTTAAATTTTTTTTTTCAAAAGTTGTGTGAAAGGAGTCTACAACTGTAAATGCTGGCACATGCTCTCATGGCAGGTGATGCCATTTGCCATAGAATATCAGGAGTCATCTAACTTTCTTGCATTTGACAGTTACAGCACTGCTACCAGAGATGCACTCCAGCAGGATTCCAAGGAGCTTCTGCAAAATGCTCAGCACTAGTAAGCAAAGGAATATAATGGCCAGTCTTCGCGAGCGAAGATTTGGGAAAGGTCATTAACCCTTCCAGCCTGCGCAGTGGATTTTTAGGTGAGACACAGCGTGCGCTGAACTGAGCCCACCCTTTAGTCCTGAGGTTCATCTGCCGGGGCCGAGCAAAGCTTGGACAGTGGCAGTGAGGTCCTCAGGATGTAGGTTTGTTTAGAGTGACCTTCTCTTAGGTGGATTGCCTTCCACGGCTGACGAGCTCCACCTGCCCAGGGGGCCGGGAATCGAACCCGGGTCGCAACGGTGAGAGTCAGACACTCTAACCACTAGACCACCAGAGGCCCCTAAGCAAAGGAATATAACAGTTTATGAATGTGTACATGTTTATATGTGAAGTTAGTCTTGATTGTTTTAAAAAGGTACTTACTGCCTTCCAAGATTTGGCTTTAACTAACATTGGTTTTCATGGAACCCAGGCACTTGCACTGATTTTTATTACTTATCAGTTTTCTTTCAAACCTCTGAGTTACTAAGTGTAATCTATATTGCTTTGTACATTAAGTGAGGCAAACAACATGTTAAGCTCCATATACAAGTTCTGCTCAAATTCTCATAAATTACACATACCTTTCCTCTCTGTACTACCTTTTGAAAATGAAGTGCTTTCATTACTGTCTCATAGGAATAGACAATCTATTGTTATTTCCTTGTCTGTTCATCTGTCTCCCAGTAAATCTTTTTATAGTTTAATGGGGAAAAAAATGAACATTGTATGTCGCAACACATTTTCAAATAAATCTTTGCAAAAAATGAGGCATATAAGTCATTACTTGACTAAAAAATGTATATGACTTCTATAAGATGATACTGCCCATGCCTAACTAATAGATTCTATACAAAGTGTATGCTTATAAAAGTATTCAGTTCAAGATATTCAGACAACTGATGAATGGTGTGTTCCTTTAACTTTAAAAACACTATATGCTGAACCTTTCACCTTTTAGAATTCTGACCCATTTGTCAGGAAACCAAGTCTCAGTTGTTCTAATCTGTAACAGGTCCTTTAAATCTTACTCTAGCACGTGTTGCTGTAGTTAAATGGATCGAACCAAGCTGAGAGCAGTAGTTCTCTGTACTCAATTAAAAGATCAAACAAAAGTAAGACACAGGATAGAGTAATGAACAAAAATATTATCCTATCAAAGTTTATCTTAAATATACTTTCCTGCGTCGCTTTTTCCTTTTTTATAGTGCTTTCCAAATAGCCTCCAAGTTTACTTTCACTATTTTCTTCACTGCCTTAGTTTGTTACTTATTTATATTTTGTATTGTCATGTTTGTATTATGACTTTTTTCAAGTCCTTTGATTCTAAGGCATCAACTTAAAGAGAACTCCCTATTTATAGAACTACTACTTTGACCACATACATACCAGTATGATGAAGGTAATACACCTGTGATCAAATCATAGAGTGATAACCAGGTCTAAATAAAGATGTTTCAAAGGATTAAGTCCTTTAAATGGAGATTATAGTATTCTGTAAGATTGGAGTGATTACTTATTAGTTATTATTTTTCTGTAGTTTTAGAAACTGAAACATCTGCATATTGGGCATAATGAACACAATGAATAATATATTATCTATAAAAAAGAAAGAACACTAAATATTGTTTTCATGTAACTTGAAATTTTTCATATGTTCTCCATTCTGAAGGATATGAAAGCACGGTTTATGAAAAAACTTGATTTGATTGCTTCATGTGCATTTTTGATAGTGGGTAAAAGTTTGATTTATTGCACATAATGTAGCTTACTTTACCATTTAAATATTAAATAAGTTTAATAATAATAGTGACTAAAAACTTATCTTTATTGTACATTACACAGACTATCACTTTTCACAACACTAAAACGCAGTTGTGTATAAAGCCTCTTGGAAGCATGTGTATACTTGTGTGTATAAACATTTTTTTCCCTACTGAAAATGTAGGAGAAGTTTCAAGTGGACAAAGATAACTACACTGAAATACTTCTGGCAAAAAGCAGTTTTGGATTTTTTTTCAATCACCTTTTATCAGGGATGATGTGGCTATGCTTCAGGCATAAATCTGTTGGAAAAAAAATGTTTAAAAAAAAAAGTTGTCCTATTTCTCAGGCTGATCTCAACAAGGAGGAGGTTATCTGTGTATCATAAAACTATCTATTTTCAGTACAAATAAAAGTAATTTACTTTTCATCTTTTTCACATCAAAAGTAAGTATGAGTTGTGAAATTACTAGTTAAGCTTTTACTATAAAAAGTTCTGCAACTGAAAGGCCCTGAACTCACAAGGTGATGCTCTTGAAACCTGTAGCAGTATGCTAAGCTAAAATAAAACTGTGAAAAAACAAAGCTGTCTTCCAAATGCTTGATTCTAGGGTAGAAAAAAAAAGGCTACATGGATACAGAGATGATTTGCAGAATAGTAAATGTATTTAAAAAACCAAAATGGTCTTTGCAGTACTGTCTACATAATCCTTTCATGTTTTTCCTTTTTTTTCTCTAAATATGGAATTCAGAAGAAAGAAATGTAGCAAATCGGTCACACAAAGACTGTCTTTTACAGAAAGGAAAGGTAGAAAGGATGCATTTGATAATTTTGAAGCATGAAAGAAAGCAGCTGCCATGAAATTTTCTTTAATGATTAAGAAACTGATTTAGCAATTATCAGCAGCAATTCAATATTTTCAAAGCAAGTTGAACAGGTAAAATAGAATGATGTCCTGTCTTTTTGAAATAAAATATAAAATACAGATGCATCTGAGATTGGTAAAGATTATGAAATAATATGATAAACATCCCCACTGGTACCACTGAAATGTTAGATTCAGTGATCACAAGATAACGTTTGTGAGAAATTTGAAGGCACTTAAAAGGAAAAGAAAAGGAAAGGTCACTTATCCTGGCTGTCTGAAAAAAAATCTCATGTAGAACAGTAAAAGAAAAAACTGATTCTGGAATCTCTTAAAAACCTTAAATTATAAAAATATAATTATTTCCGGACTTTTAATGTTATGCTAAATAGTCCTTTCCAGAAGGATATTCTGCTTTGTCTTTGGACAATTGGGAAACTGAGAGAGAAACTGAAAACATAAAAGAGAAACTGATCAAACATAATAATTGAGCTTTGTGAGATATATGACTTTGCACAGCATAATATACTAATAAAGCCAAAACTGGAAAAGAAACTCAAACCAAGATCAAACAAAAATCATGTCTAGAATTTAGTATGGTATAGAAGGTAGACAACTGTCAGATCCAAGAAAGAAAGTGTCAGCAGGGAACTCTGAGCAGAGTACCAGAGTACCACATTTTACAGTGGTATCACGAGATATTGATTTGTTAAAAATTTTGGTGATATGTTAGAGGATGACTTGTTCCTAATATTTCAATTAATCTGTCATAAATTCATGGAAGATTATTTCTGAGGCAGAATGAATGAGAAATAGTCACTAAAAAATAAAATGACAAAAGTTGTGGGATTTTTTTTCTCCTTTTCTTTCCTGTCAACTGAACCTATATACTCTTCCTTCTGTAGATCAGTGTTGGGACAGGAAGCAAAACACTTAAAGCAGCTGTCTATCCAAATACTGATGGAAGAAATCACTTGTTTTTTAAGACTTCAGCATTTAGTAAATAATAACCTTGTGAGTTAAAGAGCCTGAAAACTAGCTTATTTGCTCTCCAATTTAATTTCCTGTTACTCTGATTTTCTTTTTACTGTGCGGAGTATGTGAGGGTATAGATGTGGGCCATCCAGAATAGCAAGATGAACACTAAGTGTAAATCACTACAGTGTTAGTAGCTCTTTCTAGGTTAAACGTTTTTTAAAAGATTGCTATCACATAAATTAACAGCCACCCTTGGGCTCAGGGTGAGATAATAGTCTGTACACCTACGTAAATAGAAGGAAAAGAAGCAAACAAAAGTACTCTAATGTGACAAAGAGCAGCCTGGCTTCTTAAAAAATAAAGGAGATACAATTGCTGCCTTGAGCAAACCAGAACAGTGAAACTCAGAAAAAGAAGTGACACTGGCAATTTGTAGATAATTTTGCTTGTCATTACCTAAGCCAGTAGACTGTATTAGTTATAATGCTGTCTGGGATACAGAATCATAGAATCATAGAATGATTTGGGTTGAAAGTGACCTGAAAGGTCATTTAACTCCAACCCCTCTGCCATGGGCAGAGATACCTTCCGCTTGACCAGGTTGCACTAAGCCCATCCAACCTGTCCCTGAACACTTATGGGGATGGGGCATCCACAGCTTCTCTGGACAACCCCTTTCAGTGCCTCACAACCCTCCCAGTAAGAATTTCTTCCTAGCATCTAATCTAAAGCTTCCCTCTTTTGTTTGAAGACATTTCTGTTTGTTTTGTCACTATATGCCCCTGTAAAATGTCTACCTCCATCTTGTAATCTCCCTTCAGGTCTTTAAAGGCCTCAATAAGATCACTCCAAAGTCTCCTCTTTTCCAGACTGAACAATTTCAATTCTCTTAGCCTTTCCTTTTAGGAGAGGTATTACATCCCTCTATTCAACCTTGTGGCCTTCCTCGGGACTCGTTCCAACGTGTTAATGTCCTTCCTGCGCTGGGGATTCCAGAGCTGGATGCAGTCCTCAAGATGGAATCTCTCAAGAGCAGAATATAGAGGCAGAATCACCTCCCTCAATCTGCTGGCTACACTGCTTTTAATGCAACCCAGGATACGCTTGGCTTTCTGGGCTGCAAGTGCATATTGATGTGTCATGTCCAGCCCCTCATCCACCAGCACCCCTAAGACCTTCTTGACAAGGCTACTCTCGATCTGTTCATCCCCCAGACTGTATTAATAATGGGGGTTACCCCAACCCAGGTGGAGCACCTTGCAACTGGTGTTTTTAAACCTCATGAGAGTCATAAACTGAAAGAACTAAGGCTCCTCTTTAAATTTCCCAAGTTGAGGCTACATTGTAATCATCTCTTCTAGAGTCATGACTTGTTTTGATTACCAGTTACAGTAGTTTAGGCGATGAAATATTTTGAAACTATTGATATAATCCTAATTGAAACTTTAGTTTAATCATAACAATTTTCTCTTGTCTTAATGGTATATATAATTTGTATCTTATGCTATGTTCTGAAATATAAGTAAGTAAATTTACTTAATAACTTCAGTCAAAGTTGATTAATGGGGAAAAAAGATTGAAATCTAGTCAATGAAAGTAGCAAGAGGTGTGAAAGATTTAACAACAGATGCATGGTCACACTGAGATCTTTGGCAGTTTAATTTCAGTCTGTGTTTAAGAAACATGTCACCAAGATAATGACTCAAACTGAAAAAAAATTCTATTTTTATTTTGCTTAATGGCATTATTATAATGCAGAGAGAGATAATTGTACATTCTTATCTGTAGAAGAAAGAAAAATCACAACCATGAGGCCATATTCGTTTGTACTCTGTAGTTACCATCTAGTTGTGGAGGAAAAACAGAAACTCCTCTAACTTCCCTGTTACATCTCACCATTAAAAATGGTACCCACAAAACTTGTACTCAGAGCTTAAGCCTCATGTAAAAATACTCTGAGTAAATAAAGATGAATAGCAAGGCAGGTGCTGCTCCACATGCACTTTTAATAAAATGCTTCAGCGAGGGAGAAGAATTTACATCATCAATATATCATCTTCTCTTGAGGTTACTGTCTCATTAAGATTCTTCCTTGAGGAAGCCTATTGGAAGAGGTAGATCTGTTTTTCACTTGACACAGGTCACCATCCTCTAGGAAAACTTAGAGTCTGTGGGCATGCATGTTATTTGTTCTTATTTTTTCCTATAGCTGTTGTAAAATTCATTTTTTTCTGAAGTTATATCCCAAGCCACTGTTATATTCTTGCAAATAAATTGTTTCATGATTTCTGTTACAGTAACTTATTCCAAACAAGGCAATAGATCAGAGTCAGAGCTTAAAACCTCATAGCTTGCTGTCTGTGTCTTGTTGGTTCCCCTGCTTGCACCCCTCACCCCCATTAATTACCAGAATATTTTAGCCCTCTTCCTTTCCTTGACACTTACAAGCTAGTTTTTATGCCACTTCAAAAGTTATTATGAGTACTCACTACTGATTACTCTCTGTAATCTTTCATCTTTGGGTTGTAGAGGGAATTTCTGAGACTTTGAGTTTTGTTCATTAGTTAGTTTACAGTAACGAAAACAAATTTCCTGTGATGTGAGGTCAATAAAGATCTGGAATTCCTTTTGCAGCTGGTTGAAGAACATACATGAGAGTATGGAATACAGTATAATGTCAACTGTAGGACACACAAAGTTATTAAAGTTGCAACTTTTTAAATACTTACCCATCTCTTCTGTTGTTGTCTGATATGATGTAGCTTGAAGACAGAGTAAAACACTTTAAAAAAAAACAGTTCTGGGAACTCTTAGCTAGACTGTTTCAGAGAACTGTGGTAGAAGATAGGAGATTTTCATCGAAGATCTGCATTTGGAAAACTCAGTTGCAGAGACATCTTTTGCAGAAGATACTGTAGGAGAGCAACCATGGCCAAGTATACATTCACACTATTTTCTCTGTGTTGAGCAGTATGCAAAGGCCCTCGGTACTCTGCTAAAGCTGTCCTGGTGTTTCTGGAAGATCCACATCACAGTGTCAGGAAGACAAGCCAGAGCAATTTAAGGTAAGAGCTATACTACAATATGTGGTAAGTTTGAAAGATAACTGTAATATTCCCTTTTTATCCTGGCTTTATGTGTTTTGGTCTTGGAGCCTGGCTTCCAACTGGATTTATTGCTGAACTGCTACTTTAAAAGTTCTAAAAAATATGCAAACCCAACATCATGCATCCATGATATGTGGCCTACCTTTTTTTTTTTTTAATGTGTGAATATGAAGGCTGAAGTTAGAGCACTCTACAGAGTCTAGCAGGAGACAACATCTCAGTTCACAAAACAGTGAAAAAATAGATATCTCCCCAGTCTCTCAACCCATGGGAAAAATTATATTTCTCCATTTCAGGTTTAAGGATATGGTACTTTTGGGGAAGCAGTGTTATTGCATTTGCTAGTGTCGTTCATTGCCTTTCAACATACCTAGATAAGATATTTCCCAGTGGGAATTTTTGTGTATAGAATGAGTAGTAAATATATCTGTACTAACCACATCTTTTAGAAGTTTAAATTTTGCTTTGAAAATATAACTTTTACATTCTGCTGACAATTCAGATATTGTATTCTACTTTTCAAAATTAGATGAAAACAAACAACTCAGAGATAATTAATAATTCCCTTCTTTTCAGAGACATCCATAATTGTACATGCTTACATACTCATGCTTTATGAAATTATATGCTATATAGCAACAGTAAAATTTTACCCCAAAAAATGCTTACTAAAACCTGGAAAGAAAAAACCTCTGGAGAACCCATGAAGTCCATTGCATTTCTTTGGAATAAAATTGCAAAATTCAATTAAGCAGGATTTAGAAACTCCAAAAAATATATTAAAAATTTACTATTATAAATAGAAGCCATTCCTGTAAAACTCTTTAATGCAATGCAGCTTATAACCATGTAAACCATGTACATATACAGAAATCTATTCAAAATTTTAAGCTACATTAATTTTTTCATGACTTTTGCTAGGGTTTTAAACACAGAAGTTAATTTTGAAATGAGCTTTGATTAGTATGCTATAACATACTACTGAATTTTAAAACTACTGGTGTAAAGAACTGGGATGGATACATCTTTGGAATGCAACCTCAGAAAGGCAAAACTTCAGTTACAATAATTTCTGTTACTGAGTATGGCTTTTTGGAAACACAGCTAGCCATAATGTGTTTCTGTTGAAGGGGAGAAATACAGGGCAAACTATCCTTTCTGCAGAAACAGTAAAACAACTTCACACAGAATTCTATATGTAATAAATAAATAAAATAATGGCAAGATTGTTGTTGAAGTTGGGCTAAAAGGTAGACTGGATTCCTTAAGGTAATTTGAGGGGTAGAGCAAAGCAAGGAAAATTATTCTTCCAGCTGTCATCCTGGATGCTCATAACAAATGGTGCCATTTTAGAGGATTTTTTATTGAGTGATTTCTGAAAGAGGTGTTGGGTAGTTGCTTTGATAGACCTGATTGGGGTCTTTTCCTACTCAGAATGTCATTTTCCTGTCAGAATTGTCAGACCCACTGACTAAGTACTTCATCTTGTCCTTCTCCCTCCCTGAAGATGGAAAGAGTACTCATGCAGGTTCTGTGGCAATCAGTTGATTACTTTGTGTCCCCTCTCAGGGCATGTCTTAATTTGCTTATGTCATTGATAATAACCCTTCTGAAGACTGTGGCTGTTTGTTGTACTTAACAGGGCAACAGTTCAGACATCATGTTGCATTTAATATACTCAGTTTCTTTAAAGTGCATGCACATTCATTACGTCTCTATCCAATCTTGTTTCCATGACTGCATATGAAAGCTGTTGCTTTGTAAATAGGAACAGTTGCATGTTTAGAAACAGGTTACATGTTCCTCTGTTAGTATAATTTTCCTAATGTCTAGAAAAATATAGCTGGAGTTATTTCCTTATCATGGCTTCTCACTGTTCTGATAGTGTTTTTTGTTTAGATACGGATGTTTACACATAGGAAAGGCTCTTCAGACCCTATTTTTATCCTGGTACATTAGAAGAAGGGCAATACAAAGAGTTCCCTTGGAAGTTTTTCTTCCAGTGTGTGAGTGTGGGTTGTTGTAAAATTGGGTAACATTCCTTACTGTTGTATACCCTGGATGGGAGAGTCATTATTACTGCATCATTATCATTAAAGGTCCTTCTAATGGAACAGCAAATTAGGCACAGACCAAGAACTAAATTGTACTAGAAAGGTTTCGGAAGAAAGGGGGGCTTGTTTTAAAAAACTACTAGCTTTTGTTCAGTGTCTGCTTTATATGGGGCTTCACTTAAGCAACAGAGTCCCCTTGGATAAAAACAGATATGGCTCATTAAACAGGCTTCAAGATAGGTAGGATAAAATAGAGAAGAATATTTTCCTTGGCTCTGACATAAGATCTACTTCAGTCAGAGGTGAGATATGACAAATAAGAAATACATAACGTTCTGTGGAATGGATCATCACCGCTCATCATTGAAGCCAAAATTTTATTAGGATGTGAAAAAAGGATTAGACATCTACATGGATGAGAACATCCACAGGTCTTTTAATTAATATTAGAAAGAACTTCAATCCCTAATGCTTTAAAGAAACACCACACTGTAGTTGAGAGGGAATTAAAAAACAACCTTTCTTTAAGATCTGATTCATTATTCACCATTATTGTAATTTCTCTGAGGGTGGGGTATCGGCTAATCTCAAAGAGGAGATATTAGACTAGAGATATGATTACATGTGCACATACTAGCAATTTTACAAGTGTACAGGAGTCATGTGAGAACTGAAATAAATAGCATATGACAAAACAACAACAACCTTAAAAAAACAAACAAACAACCCAAGAGTAAATAAAACCATAACATTGGAATAACTATGTTGGTGTATGACACAAATAAACACTTGAAAAATTAATTACCTTCAATATATCTTGGTGAATAATATCTGTTTATTTCTAAAATTTCTTTGCCATTTCCATCAGTTAAAAAGTTTGTGTTTTTTTTATTCACTTCACACTCTCACTGCTAAAGGGATTGTGACACAAAGGTAAATACTGAATGTTCTTCTAGAAAAAGATAACAGAGAATGGCACCTTAAACACACACCACTGGGTTTATAGAAATGATAAAAGGACATAGTTTTGTATGGCTGTTTGTTTGGAGTGCTCTAACTTAATTCATAAGAAATTCAGAAATAGAGACAATATAATTTAATGTTTTTACTCATACTGGTATAAGGTTGTAAGATAAATTCCTAGTATTTATAAATGCCCTGTGTGTAATGTTGTAACATAATTTAAATGCTTAAGTGATTCCTTTATATTATTCATCTTTGACCCTAATATGCATTAATACCATGCTAAGGATATAATTGGCCATGGGAGATATTTTGGAAGTATTTTTAGTGTTTACGCTGTGATTTCAGACAAACGGAAGGGGATTCACGTGACTGTAACTAGAAAGAGAAATCGACAATAGAGAATGTGCTAATTAAACTTGCAAACAATACCAAGCTGGGAGAGACAGCAAGTATATTGAGGAACAAGAATGGAATTGAAAATTATTTCGACAAATTAAAGTAATGAATGGAAAAAACTAAGATAAAATTCAAGAGGGAAAAGTACAAAATGCTACATGTTAGTAGGATTAATCAGCTGCAATAAATATAGAAGAAATATCATCTAGTTAGGTAGCAGCCAGGAGCTACAGGGAATCTCAAGCTAAACAAGAGTCATGCTATTGCTAAATTAGACACACTGGAAAGTGTAAAGCAAAAATATAGGCTTCTAGATTGTTTTACATTTTAGAAAAGACAAGAGTTGCTTTGATGGAGTTCAGTGGACAGCAAGTAGAAAGAATGGCAAGAAGTATAGAAAATGTCTTTTGTTGATCCAGAAGTCTGAAAAAGATATCCAAAAATGAATATTTGAGGGACCAAGGTAATGTGAATAGTTCTAAGATCTCCAAAACAATTTTCTCTCTATTCATGGCAGATGGCAGATGTGCAGAAAAGTTATTTAGGTTAGACATTTGGAAAATTTTTTCAGCAGTAAGAACAAGGTACATAAATATCTTTCAGAATTCACTAGTTTGCAGTTGTTCATGCCTTGAGACAGTGGGATAAGCAAGACAATCTCTTGAGACTCCTTCCAGGACTTCAGGATCCTTTCCTTTACTGACAGTCTAGGACTTTCACTAGGAAACAGCCTGCAGTCCTTTCTGGGCTACTTTATATGGATAGAAGTATCAAGGTTCTGTGGAAAAAAATACTCTACACGAGAATGGAGGAGAGGAGATGAGTGGCAGCAGTTTAGTAAAATACAGAGGTAACCAAAATACTGATCTCAAAGACTGAGGTAGTTTAGGATGTCTAGATATTTATTGGCTGAATCAAATTGCAGTTCATGCCTAAAATTTTTGGAAAATTTGAACATGTTGTGAATATTAGAAGAAATCAGTTTGAAAATACTTGGTTGAAATTACTAAAAAATTATGAATATCACTCCTCCAATTCTTCCATTCATTCATAATTTTTGCAGTCATATTGCATTATTGTTTTATGTTCACATCAATTATACAGTTTTACAATGTGACCACCACCATAAAAAAACCTCTCTGTTACAGAGGCTAACTCAGTGAGCACTGAGAAAAAGAATAACAGGAACCAACGCCTAGGACTGATCCTTCCTGGAAGAATCTACCTAGTCATAAGCATGTCTGGCAACTAAAGGAGGTAAATAGTCATATTTACAAATGAGTATGGCTCATAATCCCACAGAGCTCATCTTTATTACTTGGTAGGAAATATTTCAGCTACAATGGAGCATCTTGCATGTGCATTTAATATGGAATATGGATTCAGAAACAGAGAATTTCTTGTTCATTGTGTTCTACCTAGCTCAAGAAATCTAAAATGTTTGTGAAATATGTACTAGCTTTTTTAAAGGTACTAAAAGTTAAGTACTTATACTCCATTTTGTAGAGATTTCCTTTACAATCCCTTGCATATATTTAGATATTAAATATAGCCTAATTTTCAAAATTGTGTAGTATTTCATATGGTTAATACGACACAGATAGTAATACAGGAATATAAATACATTGTCTGTTTGAGTAAATACACAAGTCAGTTTATATTTCAGTGAATATTTCAGTATATGCCACATATAACTTGAATGCCTCTGTTATTAAATACAGATGTTGATCTGTAGATCATCAGTATTCATGGAATCATTTTTTGGACAGTAAAGAAATATTTGTTGCATTATTGTTGTTCACAGAATTAATCAATTTCAGTCATACTTTCAAGTCCAGGTTTAACTGAACAACTGGCAGTGCATGAGAGTTTTTGATCACCATATCCTCAATTCTTTATTGTAAGGAAACAGAGGCATAACAATTACATAACTGAAAATAATTAGCTTCTTTCTGGATTACATGAATAAAATCTCCTGAATTCATATAGTTACAATATAAAAAACCACCTTAATACAGAACAAAAGGGAAGGAATAGTCTGCAGAAGAATGAAAGAGATATCTAGGAAAAAGGAGGCTTTGAAGTAAGTAGATGTCACAAGAAAAATGTAGCTGGAAATGAAAAATAAGAAAAGACAAGAAAATAGGAGTATATAGTCCATTAAAAAACTTGAAAGTGAAAAATAAATAAAGGTCACAAAACATATAAAATTATTTGCAGTCAAAGGCCTTAGTGGTAATATGAGTTCTTAAAATTACATTGAGGAGAATAAAAGGCTAGAGACAATGTCCTAAACTAACAGAGGCCTAAGACAATGACATAGTGGGTTTGACTGGAGTTCATGAAAGTTTTGTGCTCAAGGGAAAATGATGCTAGGTTTCAGTGGATTCTGGGCTACAAAAACCATTTAGTGGAAAACAGACAAACAGAACAGATCTCACAAGATGCTCACTCTACTCTTTGTCAAAATATTGCAGTAAGCAAAATCTAAAAAGGTGCTTATAAATTTAATGATATTTATATACATCTAACAGTGTTGCAAAGATATAAAAGAAAATAGGTCCATGCATATAGCAAGAGCTGTACTTGTAACCTGCTGGAGCTGCATTTTAAAAAGCACCTTTCAAGACAGTGTACATCTTTAGAAACAAGGACACATTTATAAAGCTCAACTATGATCCAAAATATGGGGAAGATGATAAACAGGTCATGTTTTGCACTGTTGTGTTTTTTAGGATGCCCCTAGATAGAACAGCCCAAGTTAACTGAAAGAAAGAAATGTTCTCCTGTATCCCATATTGTCTGTGCTTTGACAGCATTTTCTTCAGTGAGTGATTTAACACTAGTGTTATCATGCTCTAGATGGGAAAAGTGAAGGAGGATCTGTTCAGTTAAACTGTTAAGAAAGCAGATTAAGTGTCTATTGATAGGAAGCTCCACTACTTGTCTTCATGTCACTGCAATGTATCACATCCATTCATTACAAACTGATGCAAACTGGCAGGCAAAATTAACACGTCAACTTTATGTCTTCACTCTAAGGGCTAATAGGCATCCTAGGGTATTTTTTACTACTGTATGTCTTGCTAACAGGCTGATACTGTCACAAATGAAAGGGATAGCCTTCCAGTGGAAGTAATCTTGGGCCCAGAACATACTACAATGCTCAGAAAAACCCACAAGCTAATAAACTGTGTGAAGATATTGTACTGTAAATGACAAATCAAAGCTCCAAGTCATTCAGCTCCTGAAAACTATGATATTTATTTTTAGAATACAGGAGATGTGGGATGACTGCCCAGAGCAAACCATACAATCATATAGAAAAAAAAAATAGGTGAAAGCAATTGAATTTTTGAAATAAGAACACTTGCAATAGACAGTTGTTACATTTATTTACATTATTTAATTTTGCCTCATTTTTCTATTATTATCTCTGTGGAAAGTGGAAAAGGTTGGTTTTACTCTGAAGAAGCATGAAGCTTACTTAAGAGGAGGTTTTGGAGGCTGCAGGATCTGGCAAGAAAGAATGAAAGTAATATTCTATTACTTCATTTTGTTGCACTGTTGGTCATATATGACACATTTTTTTTTTTAATTGATTTTTTTTTGTTTGGGTGGGGGAGAAAGGGAGATGCAGAAATCTCCATTACAGGTTAGCAAAAAAATGCATGAAATTTGGCTAGTATGTCAAACATGTTTTCATGACTACACATGATTTTTAACAATGAGCAACATATACTGATGAAGCGTGTTGGAAGGGAGAGAAAAACAGAGTAAACTAGAAGGTACCTGAGTGGTATAAATTTTATCTTTGCCACAACTAGAAAACAGTTAGGAATTCATCTGAAGTAGAAAAGTGTCATAATATTTTCTAGAGAGAAACTGAAAGACATAAAAAAATCTTAGTTTACATAATGGGTTATTGTCATTCTTTGAACAGAGTAGAATTGAGTGCTACTAGGAAGCAGCTGTACGGTGATGAGATAAATTTGAAAGTAATCTGGATCAAATATAAATAAAAATAAAAGGAGGGTCATTTTTTTCAGTAATGAACAAAGGGCTGTGAAGATATAGAAGCAAGTTAGTTGCTTTACACAATATTTATAAAAACTTACTTATTCACCAATTATTTTAGTTATTTTAGGATAAAGATTTTTTAAAACAGCATCTGTATTTTTTCCTGGCATGAATAGACCATGCATTTCTGGCCAGTATATTACATGATCCCAGTTATATGATGTTAAAATGCTAAGTAATAAAAAAAGATGTGTCCACACCTATTACAAAGAAACTCAACAGCCTACCTAGCTAATTGTCCCAAATTTACTGATTGGCAATGCTTTCAGAAAATATCCCACAATTAGTGCAAGTATTCACAATGTTATGAGCCCATTAAGCAAGTTTTTCTTCATACAGGAAAATATTTTTTACATAAGTAAAACACGATAAGAATTAAAAAATGCTTACTAGAATGTGTACAGTTTCCCTAGAAAAAAAAAATTGCTTTTAAACATTTACCTTGTTTTTGAAATTCACAGATATGCAGTTAATCAGTTTGTTGATAGGAATTGAAAGATTTGTCCTCCAAACAGCATTACAAATTATATTTATCTTTCAGAAAGCTCTATATGCAACTGTTCACGAAGTTGGAAAGAAAACCAACACTTTAATAGACCTGACTTCTCAAACTTGATAGCATAATCCTATTTGTATTGAACCACATTTCCCCATTATCCCAGTCTCTTCCGTCCCTGACTACCTATTTATTGTTTATAGCCGCTTCCTTCTCCTCCCAAGTATACAATACAATAGAGAATCATGCTGAATTAAGTTGAAGATACACTTCTAATGTTTCATAAATAATTTGTTCATCCCATGAAAATCCTAGCATTTACACTCCTATAGCATAAAGTGCTAGTCAGAGGAGATTTAAATGTTTAGTAAAACATGTTTCTCAACATTTTGAGAAGCAGTACTTCCTATATTAAATGCAATTATGCATGTATAAGCAGGAAAACAACTGGGATGTGAGAAAGATTCAGAACAAAAATCAGGAACCAGACTCAGTGAAGTGAATTGTGTTTTCATCCATGTTGTGACAGTAACAGTCAGAAGTCTACAGTAATTGTACAGATTGAACCACAAACCAAACAGAACCTGTTTTGTTTTTTTTTCACTGATGTCAACTTTGAATGGGAAGACTGAGTTTACACCGAAACAGAATTGAGCGGCTAGGTGTAAACCGCATCTATTTTATAACAAGAGTTCAAGATACACCAAATATTCATATAATATTCTCTGAACTCTTTCACATAACTTTAGGCTAATATGGACCCTAACCTTTAGGAATTATTTGAGATAAAGTGGAGCAGATTATGTAGTTTGATGCTTTTATTCAGATGCCTTGTATTGCATACTTCTAATCTGAAACTCTTTACAGTCATGACACTGACCGGTTTGTTCACCTTGTGTGAATGATGCACTTACTATATACGGCAGTGATATAGAGAGCAGCCCTGCCAAAGATTTGGGGGTGCTGGTAGATGAGAGGTTGGACGAGCTGGCAATGTGCGCTTGCAGCCCAGAAAGCCAAACCTAACCTGGACTGCATCAAAATCAGGGTGACCAGCAGGTTGAGGGAGGTAATTCTGTCCCTCTACTCTGCTCTTCTGAAAACCTACCTGCAGGACTGCACCCAGCTCTGAGGTCCTCAGCCAGACAGGACATGGGCCTGTTGGAGCGAGTCCAGAGAAGGGTCACCAGGTTGAAGAGAGAGATGAAGTACCTCTCCCATGAGGAAAGGCTGAGAGAATTAGGATTGTTCAGTCTGGAAAAGAGAAGGATTTGGGGTGACCTTTCAGTACTTGAAGGGAGCCTATAAGACAGATGGAGAGAGAGGATGTAATGACAGGACAAGGGGAACAGAATCAAACTAAAAGACAGTAGGTTTAGATTAGACGTTAGGAAGAAATTCTTTACTATGAGGGTGGTGATGCACTGGAATAGGTTGCCCAGATAAGTTGTGGATTCCCCTTCCCTCTAAGTGCTCAAGGCCAGGTTGGATGAGGCTTAGTGCAACCTGGTCATGTGGAATGTATCTCTGCCCATAGTAGGGGGTTTGGGACTAGGTGAATTTTAAGGTCCCTTTCAACCCATTCTGTGATTCAACACAAATTAAATTTTTCCACTTAAATAAGAGTACCATTCATCTTTACAATACCACTGATGAAATCTCAGTGCTCAGCATTACCTATCTGTCTTCATCAGTTTTACAAAATTCTGATTAGAATGCTAAAACAGGCTTTCATGAGTGTGTTGATGAGTCATGAAGTTAAAATGTGGATTACTGTTCCAGACTAAATTCTGTCTAAAATTTAGTATATGTTGTACAAGTGTTTTTAGGATGGAATGAAAAACATATGAAGTCATCAATTATCTTTTTACTCCATCTATCCAATTACTCAATAATAAATATTAATTTTTTAGCAGCTGAAAATTAAACTGTGGAATGACATCTGTATAATTTTTATTTATTTCATATTTATTTCACATATCCTTTATAAACAAAATATATCAAAGGAGTTGTAAAGACTACAGTGTGCATGATGTCCCAATTTTTCAAGGAATTAAGTTAAAATTAAATGGTAAAATGCTGTCATCAAAGAATGTGACTAAAGAAACAAAACTGAATCCAGTAATATTTTAAAGGAATCTTAAAACACTTTTCACTCGTCATGCAGAAATAAACACTTTTATGTGAAAAGGATACTTATTTTTTACCAATGGAAAGTATGAAGCATCAGATTCCAAGCTCCAAAGCTGCAGATGTGTGAAAAGGTGAATTTGAATAATGGTTTTCTGCTGAATAGATGGAAAGTACATTACAGTGGCATATGCATAATGAAAATTTACTGCCATAAGATAAACTTGACTTTTCTATTGAAAGATAGTGGTGTCATGTAAATTTTACAAGTTTTACCAAGACAGTCAATATTAAATACATACAGCCATGTGACATCAGATATTGTAATATAAGAAATTGTCAGCTGGAATTAAGAAAATCTTTACAAAAACAATGCTGATAAAAAGTTATCTAACTTTCCACCTATAAAGGCATAAAATCCCTGAAACTAGGTTATACTACAAGAGATTTTTTTGGCTTTCTGAAAAAAACAAGACATTAGTACCATTAATTCAACCTTTATTATCAGCAAGGTAATGACAAGAAAAAACAAGATATGGTCTTGCATAACAAGCACAATGGATTTGAAACATGATAACTACAGGCTCTCCAGGGCACTATAACAATGCTGTGTGCGTTGTGCTGGGTAGATGGAATACACCCTTTTCTAATGTACAAAACACTTGCTTACAGCTTTATTCAGGAAAAATACTGCAACTTAAACTTGTTGTGTCTCCAAATGTAAATACTGCTTACCACAGTCACAGAACTTTTTTATTGCAAATATGAAGAGTATGGAAGCTTTGGAAAAGTGGACAAGACACATCTATTCAATGTTTTTTCAAGACTATTAACTGGAGCAGCTGCTTAATGTTTCTGAGAAGTGGCAGTATACTTGATGAATAAGAGTCAAAGGTTTACAAGTGCTTATCTCAAAATGAAAATTATTTCATTACTTGAACAATCAAATAAGACAGAGAGAAAATTTCTAATACTAAGTATATGAATGTAGACAAAATTATCTAAAACAAATATTAATGAGAGCTATAGATTATATAGGTTGGCTGAATTAACAATATATATCAAGTCCATAGATAATAATAAAAATTTTATCTGCCAGTTTTATTAATCAAACTCCTTCAGCACTAAAAAACAAGGCAGAAAAATTAGAATTCCTGTCCCATTTCCTAGCCTTTCAGTCATAGTATGCATTCTTTCTTAAATGTCACACAATGCATTTAAGTCTGTACTAGGGATACTCAAAGTATTACATATGTGAAATTTGATTTGAACTGAGACTAATTATATTCTTACTTGTACAGGAATTTCAATGAACATATAACTTCAGTGAATATTTTTTTCTTCTTTAGCCACCATATATATAAAATATCATGTATTCATTGTGTAATTGCCAATATTTGACATTTAGTCTTCCCATTGAAACACATGGTAGGAATGAAACATCGGTTACAAAGAGAATATTGACATTTCATTCTTGCCTTCTATTTCAATGATGTAATTTCCATATTTGTGTACACAAGTATAACAGTGAAAATAGTATTGTGTCAGAAAGGATGGATAAAATGAAGGAAATATGATTCTAAAAAGTAGGAAAACCCAACCATTTTGAGAGGGAGGAGGAAGGAATATGTAATTATAGGTCTACTGTATTTCAAACTGTGATATAGTTCTTTCTTGTCCCTATAGTATGCTATTATAGCTCTTATTTATGGCTTAGACCAGATTTTTAGTGTAAGGTATTCTCCTTTGAAGCTTTAATGTCTGGAATGTGATAATGTTAACATGAAATTTGACCATTCTATTGTGTTAATATTACAACACAAACAATCCTTATTGGAAATTTATGTAAAATGGGAAGTGACTAGAAAGGTTATGTTCCTGTGGTGGGTTGCCCCCAGCCAGTAATTAAGCACCTACCCATCTTCTTACTCCCCCTCACCCTGAGAGGAATCAGAAGAGAAAAAATGAGAAATATTTGTGGGTCAAGACAAAAACAGTTCAATAAGTGAAAGAAGGGGGAGGAGGTGCAGAGGAAGGGAGGATTTTTCAATAGCAAGTAATACAAAGGCAATCACTTGCTCTGTCCGAAAAGCAGACTGATGCCCAGCCACCCAGAACGCAAGTTATTTTGGAAAGAATACCATACAGCTTTTATTGCTGGGCATGGTGTCATATGACATGAAATATCCCTTTGTTCAATTCAGGTCAGCTTTCCCAGCTCTGTCTCAATCTCTTGCCCACCTGTAACCTACTCACTCTGAGAGTAGAGTGGGAGACAGACGATGCCTGAATTCTGTGCGAGTCCCGTTCAGTGGTAAAACACTGGTGTGCAGTCAGCACTGATTTAGTCACAAATTCAAAACACAACACTATAGAGGCTGCTGTGAAGAAAGTTAACCTCATCCTGGCCAGATTCAATACAATTCTTCATTCTGTTGCGCTTTAACTCAGGCTGGTAAATAAGCATCACAGAACCACTCGCTCACTCCCCCTTTGGTGGGATAGAGAGGAGAACTGGAAGGGCAAATGTGAGAAAAAACTTTGTGGTTTTAAAAATAAAGCCCAGTTTTATATGCTGAGCATGATGTCATAATATCTGGAATATCCCTTCGATTAGCTGGTGTCAGCTGTCCTGGCTGTGTTCCCTCCCAACAGCTTGTGTACTCCAAGGCTCCTCACTGGCAGGATACTGTGAGTGGCAGAAAGGCCCTTGACTCTGTGTAAGCCCTGTTCAGCAGTAACGAAAATGTCCATGTGTTGTCAACATTGTTTTCAATTCAAGTCCAAAATATAGCCCCATACTAGCTACTATGAAGAAATTTATTGCAAAAAAACCCAGTACATACACCTAGGCTTTGGGTCAATTCTGTGGTCACATCAGCCAAATATATACACAGACTCTGTCATGTGTCAGTGGAAAATTGATTTTCCTTTAAAGCCTGAATTAAAGCCATCAGCTTTACGTATTACCTGAATGTCAATGGAGTTCTCAAGTGCGTGTCTAAAGTAGGTTCTGTCTGCCTTCTTTACTGGAAGGCGTGAAATATGTGATGAATTAAAATGATGTTGGCTACCAAAATTCTGTTGCATTCTCAGAAGTAATTTTGAAAGAAAGATATTTGAAGCTAGCAAGACAAACTTGGGATCAAAAGAAATGATAGCTTGCTTACATTAGACAGGTATTGTGGTGCTAGATCATGACACTAACTACTGCTTTACTAAAGAAAACCACTGCTCTCACCATCTTTACTCATGTAGAGCTTATGGAACTGTGGAAATAAGTAAGTTGTCATTGAAGAAAATACATCAACATCAGAAGGGATCACAAAATTGGTGTGGTCAATCTTGACTTCAAAAGAAATAGTAACCCCTAAGTATCTTTCTATGAGTTTGTGGCCTCGAATTCTTTGTGAAAAGGCTAGGCAATTTGTCAAAGATAAATGATTTTGTCTTTATATGACAATGGATAATCTAATATCGTCTGACTTTTTTGACAGTTACTAAGTCATCTCTGTGATCTGTGGTACCTATTTCATCAGCCAGTCACAAAATACAATTTGGTTGCTCTTTTCAATGATAATGGATAAAAAACATTGGGTTGCTACTGTCATCACTTCCATACTTAGTTTACTCCTTAAGGTTGCTAGGGTTACAGGACACCTAATATGGTATTTCAGATTCTCATTATGCCTCAAACCTGGTCTGGTCAAGCCTTGTAAATTCTGAATGCTTTCTTAAGCATATTTCACGCCCTATTGCAATCCAAAGTTTATATGTTAAAAGACATGTATCTGATTAGAACTGATTTGATTTTTCTGTTCCCTGATTTTAAGAAAAAAACAAACCAACAGTTGGGTTTTTTTGTTTGTTTGTTTGTTTGTTTTTTGTTTTGTTTTGTTTTTTGTTTTTTTTTTTTAATTATGATAAGATTATTTGGATATAATGAAGAAAAGAACTATATTATTGTGTGTCAGTACCAGCGTACTCTGTCTTTGAATGAGACCAAGACATTCCTTTTTCTATAATTTAATCACAATACTAAACTCTATTTTCTATTTTATTTTCCATTGCCTTATGGGAGGTGTAGTTTCTTTGTCATAAAGAAGCATGTAAATCTACTAGCCAGAAACTGAATGCAAATTTCACAGCCAGGGACCTTAGTAGTACTATTTTCTAGAAAAGGATGATTAGTTGTTGCTGCAAACAATAGGATCATAACTGTGTGATTCATTTCTCCCCATAATAATAATTAGAAATCCAAAATGCTACTGAAGAATACAAAGACAAACAAAAGAAAGAGAAAAGCAATAGAAATTTCACAAAGAAAGCAAATATTGCATAGAGATTTGGGGCTTGGGTTTTATATTTTCTTTGTCTTAAAATAGAAAGGTACAAACATTTTCTTTCAAATGCATAATTATTTGAAAGTTTTGCTTTCCTACAGCTCTAATTCTTTTAATGGCATTTCAATAAATATGTATGGTTAAAGGCTTTTCGTACAATTGATACCTTCTATTATTTTGTGCCACACTTCCATGTTTTCCTCTTATTTTCTCTTATCTTTTTAAATAAAATACTCTTTCTTACTTGTGCTTTCTAACACTTCTAAAAGCAGATGACACCTGGTGTAACAAATTGTATTTCCCATAGCTTGTCAGCAACGAGTGTTGAATTTTACTGATGTTGAGCTCTTCAAAAGGTATCAGTATTCCATTTTCTTATATCTAATGAGAATTTTTGTTTGCAAAAGATTATTTTTATTTCCTATTTATAGAAATGCATGTAGTTGAGAAAATTCTTCTGAAATTATTTTAATAAGAATATAAAATTAACAAGATAGTAAGAAACTTTTTCATTGAGAAAATGCTTTCAAAACATTTAAATGGGAAGAAGCAATAATTCTGTGATTATGAAGGAAGCACAAAAATGCATAAAATTGATAATATTTAGGAGAATGCACCTTTAGCTCTCCAGTCTCAGTGTCAGAATAGTTCTTACTTTTCTACCTAGTTTATAAGAAGGTATGTTCATTAAATTTGTTGAAGATTTCTGCAGATGAATATGATACATATATATTTGTATTTTATAACTGTTTCTGCAGTAGAATATTAGAAACAATGAATCTTAAAAGAAAACTGTATTGTGTAAAGAGTAAAATTTTACCAAATAGATGCAAGAAGTAGAAAACACTCTGAAAACATGCTTTCAGGGAGAAAATACTCCTGACACAAGCACAGTGATCTTTTTTATCCTACAACTGTTATGAACTGTCAATTTCCTTGGAATTGATTGCAGGTAAGGATATTCTTAATTGCAGGTGAGGATATTCTTTGCATTATTTTAATAGTAAATAAGATTAAATTAATTAAATTTATAGATAAATATTCAGGTCAATATTACAGAGAGTGTATGTATAGAAAAGATTTTAAAAAGTGTTAACACATATGTACATATGTGAAGTTCTCCTCTTGGCACTTGTAGAAGTATAGTCCTGCTGCAAGACATTTCTTGACCCAGTGTTCAATTTCCTGTCACACTTTGGATAAGAGTAGGAACTGAGTATATACTATGCTGTAAATGGTAGTAAATAAGTTTCCTGACAGTTTTACCTAAAAATACAATGCCCATATAGAATATATCATAGTCTGGAATGAAACTGTCATTAGGTTCTCTGATTTGCCTAAGGGAAGCACCATTCAAGAATAAGTAAATCCATCTCAGTCTCTGCCAGTAAATAAAAACACTTCTACTGCATCTGAGTCTTTATGTCTGCACTTATTGATTGCCTTCTTTAACTGCTAAATGCTTTGAACAGTTAAGAGGAAGCAAGCAAGGCAGACAAGGGGCAGGCATAAAGAAGGCTTTATAAGCTATTTTTAAGAACTTCAATTCAGCTGCTGCACTGTGCCCCAAATGTTGCAACTAAAAGCTATTTCCATTTTCTGCAGACAGCCCTAAGAGACCATCAAAAGTAAAGAGTTGTTTGGCAACTTCTTCCTTCTGAAGGTCCTAATTAGACAGATCTTTGCATTACCAGGCTGCAGCAAGACTATCCCTTGATCTTTCCCTATTAAAAAAAAAATAAAATACACTGCAATAGAGTAGATGTATGTGGTGAAGTATCAGGTAGCACTTTAATTGGATTTTGGAGAGTAAAAGCAAGCATACTCCCAACCTTTTTTCATTATTTGTTCACTGAGTGCACAAATTGCACTGATTTGGTCAGTGAATTTTGTCTCAAGGTACAAATTTTAGATTGTATTTTAGCATGTGAGTTTAAAAATGTTACTGAGGGAGCCTAGTAAAACAAAATCTGTGCAAAGCATATTCAACATTTCCTACCCGATTCAGTTTTTTCAATCATAGCAGGTGTTAAGAAATAATAAGACCTCTTTACTGTAATCATTAATATATCTTTGCATCCTTCCAATGAAATCATGAAACTGTTCTTATTAGCTTCGTTGGTAGAACTCACAAACAAAATGGTTAAATCCAAAATTTATCCCACAGCTGTTAGGGTTATGTGTATACTTAAATATATGTGCTTGTTTTGACTGGAGTGGAGTGACTGGGTAGTGCTTAGTTGACAACTGTAGCTAAACCATAACAATATATATTGCACAATACAGTTTACCTAATTTATATGCAATTTCAACTCTGTAACATTTAACATTCCTTGCTTGAAAACAATTTTATTTAAACTTTTTTTAAAAAATTTTGTTTTCAAATAAATTTAAATTTATTAATATTTAATTTGAAATAAATGTTAAATATCAAAATGTATTAATTACAACTAGGCTTCTGCAAAGTGTTATAAAATGTGTTAGATTCATCTCTAAAGAAATCACTTTTGAGCAATGAATAAAATATTTTTCATTAAACCATAATTCTGCAAGACCACAGAAGTGTGTGTGCTTTGTACAGCACCTCTGGACACATCCACACACACGTTTATACACACACACACACATACATTTACTTGCAGGAGGTAAATATCACAAAATAACCATTAGACTCATATGGAAAGAAGTAGTTTTGAAATTTTTTTGTTTGTTTCTTCTTTGTTTTTCTTGAAGGGGCACAGACTTCAATAGCTTTTCTACTTTTAGAAAACTTGTTCTTTGTTGACAGTTGGGCTATAACTATATTTCACAAACTCTAAAGCTCACAAGTTGCTGGAAATAAATTGATTTTGTGAAAATATGCGACACATAGGTTTTCAGTATGGGTCCTGAACAGCCCGTCCCTAAAGTAGTTATTTCCATTTACACTCCTGACCTGCTGGTGTCTTTGGTGGTGCTGTAGTTTTTCATGTACTTCAAAAGTCACAGATCTGTTTCCATCCTTCTTAATTTAATATAGGCTGCACATGCTTCTATCAGTAAGAACTTTCATTTTTATACTTCTTCGATTTCATGACACCAATGGTTCTATATTTCACAGTGTAGGGAGCAGAATGAAATTACACTGCTCTCAGACTTCAGCAATATCTGGTTTATGTGATTCAGGACCTCAACACAAAGAAGAGGTCATTCTCAATATTTCTGTAAATGGCTCTTTCTGAGGGAATATGCACAGTAAATCTGGCAAAGTGTGATTTGTTTGTTGTGTATAAAGTGGGGCAAAAGCCCCACACACTTCTGTGAGAGTAATAAAATGCAGCTGCATAATTCAACACCAGTTAGGTTGTTTTGACATAATTTCAGCTTTTTGGAAAGTTTCCTTCTTTTACACTGGAGAGCAGAGGCTGGCCTTATGTCTATATATGTTCCACTAAATGACTGTTGCTATACAGAATGTGAACTATCAGATTAAATTTAGAAAACTGTTTTTGTGTACCTAAGGAAATTGATATTTGTACTGAATATTTTAAGTTCTTCTTCAGTGTGTACTTTCGGAGCTCAGGTAATACCTCAAGAGTCTTTACTGTAATTGGTTCACTACAGAACTGTGATTTCTATTGTTTCAATGCCCGCAATTCTCATAGAGATTTCTGTCCTCACTCCAGCCATCAAACCGTTGTGATTCTGACAAATGAGTTATTTCTCTCAGTAGACTGACTTATGCGATGATTCTTCCACTACAGTGACAAAATAAACAGTGAACACAATACACAATAAGAAAAATATTGTATCAAATATTGGCAGGAACCTATCTGTTAAACAGAAAGGGTAAATTATTCACAACACCACTGAAAAGGCAGAGGTTCCCAACACTTTTTTCACCTCCATCTTTAATCTCTCTTGCACTGAGGAGCCCAGAACTGGACACAGCACTCCAGATGAAGCCTCAGCAGGACAGAGTGAAAGTGCTGCCAATGCTCTTCCTAATGCACCCCAGGAAACCATTGACCTTCTTGACCACAAGGGCACACTGCTGGATCATGAGAAGCTTATTGTCCACCAGGACCCCTAGGTCTTTCCCCACAGAACTGATTTCCAGAACTCTGTGCCCCCAAACTGTCCTGGTGCATGGGGTTATTCTTCTCCAGGTGCAGGACTCTGTATTTGCCTTTGTTGAATTTCAGGCAGTTCTTCTCTGCCCATCTCTCCAACTTGTTGAGGTCCTTCTGAAGAGCTGTATAGTACTCTGGAGTATTGGTCACTCCTCCCAGCTTTGTGTCATGAGTGAACTTGTTGAAGAGGCATCCGCCCCATCACCCAAGCCATTGATGGATAAGTTAAACAATACTGTACCCAATATTGAATCCTAGGGATCAACCACTAATAGCAGGCCAACAACTAGGCTGTGCCGCTGATCACAGGCCCCTGAGACATGGCCATTTAGCCCATTCTCAATCCACTTCACTGAGCACTCATCCAGCCCACACTTCCTGAGTTAGCCTATGAGGTTATCGTAGGAGACAGTGTCAAAAGCCTTGCTGAGGTCTGAGTATACAGCACTCACTGCTCTCCCCTCATGTATCCAGCTGGTTGTCCCATAGTAGAAGTAGTTTGGTTTAGCATAATTTCCTTTAGGTGAATCCATGCTGAGTATTCAGTCTTTTATGCAATTTTGTTCTAAATCTTTTTCTTACACAGTAAAAAACCCTTTCATTTTCACAGAAACACAGAATATGCTAAGTTGGAAGAGACCCAAAAGGATCATCAAGTCCAACCCTTAGCCCTGCACAGGGCCATCCCCAAGAGTCACATCGTGTGACTATCATCCAAATGCTTCTTGATTCCTGTCAGGTTTTGTGCTGTGACCACTTCCTTGGGGAGCTATTCCAGCACCCAACCACCCTCTGGGGGAAGAACCTTTTCCTAATATCCAACCTAAGCCTCCTCTGACACAACATCAGGCCATTTCCTTGGGTCCTGTCACTGGTCACCACAGAGAAGAGCTCAGTGCCTGCCCCTTCTCTTCCCCTCATGGGGAAGTTGTAGGCTGCAGTGAGGTCTCCTTCAGTCTTTTCTTCTCTAGGCTGAACAGACCAGATGACCTCAGCCACTCCTCATACAGCTTCCCCTCAAGGCCATTTACCATCTTTGTTGCCCTCCTTCGGATCCTCTCGAACAGCTTAATATCTTTCTTATATTGTGGCCCCCAAAACCGCACACAATATTCAAAGTAAGGCTGCGTCAGCTCAGAGCAGAGAGAGACAATCCCCTCCCTCAACCGGCTGGTGATGCTTTGCCAGATGCACCCCAGGACACGGTTGGCTCTCCTGGCTGCTGACTCATGCTCAATTTGCCATCGACCAGGACCCCCAGGTCCCTTTCCGTGGCACTGCTTTCCAGTATCTCATTCCCCAATCTGTATGTGTATTTGGGGTCGCCCCATCCCAGGTGCAGAATCCGTTGCTTTCCCTTGTTGAACTCCATATGGTTGGTGATTGTGCATTCCCCTAATTTGTTGTGGTCTCTCTGTGGGGCCTCCCTGCCTTTGAGAAGTCAACAAAGAACTCATCTGGTTGATTACAGTGTTAGCTACACAGATGTCAATAGTCTTCTGTTAAATCCCAATAAACCTTGGGGCAGCAGTGTTTTGATCTTTCTTGAAGCTGAAAGAATTATACCTAAATGTCTGACTGGAGATAACATTGCATAATAAAAAAAATTTAGATTGAAATTCTGCCTACATGTTCAAATTCTGAAGGATAATTTCATATCCCCCCCCCCCCCGACACACACACACACAAAAGTAGCATTATGAAAGGGCATAATTCTTCTTATTTTTTTCCCAAGCCTTTCCCAATTACATTTCCCAAGGTAGGTCAATGGAGTCCTTCCAGGCACAATTCTGCATCTGTCATTTGTCTATTTGTTCACTACCCAGTGTGCATTTAATGTTCTCAGTGCTCAAAATCATCTGGTTGTACCTTTGACGTTTAGCCATTTTTCTATTATTTCTGTCTTTCTGCTTGTGGAAGCTCATTTGATATTTTCAGAGGTATTGCTGCAAAATGGGCAGTATTATTTCATGTAGTAACTTCCACCAGACTTATGTCAGAAGTTTCTGGAAACCCAAATGTTGCATTCATGGGGTGATTAGTGGTGTCTGGAGAAGGGTGGCTTCTCTCCATTGTCAGTACAAACAACTACAAAATTAAAAATGAAGTTAGAAATCAGAGTGGCTTCCAAAGTCATGAAGGATGTTAGCACTCTGAAAGGAAGAATAACATTTCAAAAAGCAAAAAAAAATATGTTTCATCTTAATAGTATGTTCTGGATAAGCAAACTGATCAAATAAAACACCAAGAAATATGGTGGTCATATTCTAAGTGCATGCCACTCTCAGTTACAAAAAGCAACCAGTTTTCTCAACACTCATAAAGACAGCCATTTTTCATGTTTTAATGGAGATTTTTAATAAATAAACTCAGAAATTTGGTATCGAATTATGAGAACTTCTTCCAGTCTTGTTCAATACACTTAATCTAATGTAATCTCTCCCTCCTTGATATAAAAATACCTGCATCAAAATAAGAGGAAGAATCTTTTGCACATATTCTCTGTCATGAAAATAATAATTTTTAATCTGATATAAGAGCTACAGAGGCAGTTGTGCTCTCTAGTAAAAAGAAGGAAAATATTTATCTTTTCATTTCATTATGATCCAAAGCAGAAAGTTACCTGGGAAGATTTTGTTGCTTACATTAATATTTATTCACATAATCATGATCTTGGTTACGGGTTTAGTTTATGTCCTCAAGGTACAGTTTAAAAAAAATTCTATTAGTAAAGTAATTCCTTTTAAATTTTTCTTCTATTAATTAAAGGAATTATAAAAGCGACTGTAATCAATCTTACCCAATAATAATCAGTTCTATTTCAAAAGTATCTCAAAGAAGAGAAACTTTAATGAGTTACTTGTTTCATTAATATGCAATGTTGGATCCCTATAGAAATCAAAATACACTGAAATGCAGTCTATCAGAAATGGTGTTATATATACTGTTTTAAATTTCTATCACTGAATCACAGAACCATGAAATGGTTTATATTATAATTCATGGTACGGAAGAAGAAAGGAACAAAAGTAAATAATTGTTGCAGGCTTCTGAAAAGCTTCTAAAGTATGTGTGATTTCTAAAATGTTATGGCATAAATTTATGACTACAATTGAGTTACCTTTTTGAGAGAAGACATAAACAAAGGAAGAATAACTGGCATGTCAGGGTCCCTCTTTAATCTTCTGAGATATCTATTCTGAAAGAAGCTTAAGAATGTTTTGTTGGCAGCCTCCACCATGATGAAGGTCAGCATATAAAGTCGTTGAATAAGTTAGTAGGTAAATAAGAGAGAATGCATGTCTCAATTTCTATTTTGAAACTTCAAGGACAGTTATGATGTCTTGAAAGGTAACTATTGATATTCCATTTGCATTATATAATACAGTCAATAAAACATGAGCTTAAATAAGTATTGTGACCAAAGCAAGAAGTAGTTCTCTGAAGCTTGCTTCCATTGGAAAGAATACAACATGCAGAATAGTTTCAGCTGCAAGGTGAACAACTTGAGAAAGAAATTACTGGCTGATAGCTGAGAATGGAATGAAGTTTTGAGGTATAAATTAACACTTTTGATTTTGTTGTGATATTATACAAATACTTCAATGAAATGTTTATGTATTTTTTTACTATTTTTATTCCCAAATCTTCTCTATATGTAAAATCTCTGTATAAGTGAGCAGGTGCTGGACACTGCTTTTCTGAGAACTGTATTTTTACACCAAGTTGTATACTCACCAATTATCATGACCTGTTAGGTGTTCTAGTACGGTGGACTGAGATCTCATCCTCATGACAGGACCAGTTTGGGAACTAACAGCCACAAATTTGGAGAAGAAATAGGTGGTCAGAAAAGAATGTCTAGAACATAGGCATGCATTCACTAAAAGGCATGCATTCATCACAAGCACACGTCTAGAAATTGTCTGTTTTTGTATAGAATCACATTATTTCAGTTGACAGATAGAGATGGTTTGTGAAAGACTTGCCATTTTATGTTCACAGTTAAATTAAAAAAGCTGATTCTACTCATATTGAAGTTAACAGCAAAATTCCTGCTTATTTCAATGACAGCTGTATTGGCCTATAAATGTCCCTTTGTTATGCTTATTCTGCTCTGCATAGTATGTTTTCCTTTAACAACATTCTGTAATTAACAACAATTTGACAGACTGTAAGATCCCACTGTTTTGTACTTGTTATTGCTCCACAAAGCTGCATTGTGGGTTTTGTTGATAGAGGGGAATTGCAGTTAAGTGAAATGTGCTCTCTTTCCCACAAAATAGCTCTTTCAGTATAACCGTATGATGCTCATACAAAATAACAACTTGCTGATTATACACTCATAAGATTACCATGCTGAAGAGTTTTTACTGTGCAAACAAGAGTATCCAGAATTTGCTGAAATTGGCAAATTCTGACTTAATTATACATTTATAAAAACCCTTAACATTCCCTCTTCCACTCAGTCTTCCTCATAAGTTCACAGTACATATTTTTTCTAGGTGTTAAATTAAATCCTTTCTTTGGATAACTATTCTATTTTGTCTACCTGGCAGGTCACATTACCTTTTCTCCAGTCAGAATTATTTGGACAATTAGTGATTAAAAAAGTTAATTTAGTATCTTTTTGGTTTATTTCTTTAAGAGATCAAGGCCTTGTTTTGAAAACCTTTACCTTGTTTGGAGAATGTATTCAAGAGTATTAAAAGGAACCAACTGACAAGGATTTATTAGTATGGATTTCTTAGTACAAGTTTTTTTACCTTTTACTTGAAATATGTTTTGCTATATTTAATTCAAAAGGCTATCCAATATAATTTTCTTTCCTAATATATTTACTTGCAGAACAAATAAGTAAATTACAGTCCTCCACTCATATTTGAACACATCTAAGTCTAATTTGTTAAAAGATTTAAGAGAAGTTGAGTGCTTATGTGCTCATAACATTATATGAAAAAGGCTTAAGTATCAATATACACATTTTGAAACATTCACCATTTGTTTGGATTAATTAATCAGATTAAAATGAGTTTAGACACAAATTTTCAAGCAATCCTTATTAATAAAGATCAATAAGTACTAATGTGTTTAATGAAAATACAGAGGAATATGAGAAATTTTTACGAGTATACAACTGAAAAATATTGTACTGTAAATCTACACATTCCAGGATTTGGTCCTAATTGACATAGATCAGAATCCAACACTAATAATGTCCCTTACTTCTTTGTCCACACATTTCCATTCTGCTCTTTTAACCAGGTCTAGTACCCTTTCAGTTAGCATAGAGAAAAATTCACAAAATTATCTAGTTAAAGTATATAATTTATTCTTTAAAGCACCTTTCTAGGGACCAGTATGGTCAATATGAATTCATATTTTTGCTGTTGATAAAACAGGAGAGAGAGAATATGTAAGGTGATATGACATGAGAGAGCAAACGCCAACAACTGACTGGATTTAAAGAAGTTTCTGTTATTGAGCTTTACCATTAAACACCAGAGACTCCACCCAGATAATAAACATTGATTATACGAAAATGCCTACCTCAAATATAGAAACTCCAATAGGTAATAAGCTAGATATTTGGCAGTTCCACTCTTTCTGGAGCAAAAGTCATTAAACAATGACTTCCCTGCTCCAGAGGAAAAAAAAATCTGAAATTTATCGGAAGACTAGTTTTCTACTATGCAGTAAAGTATGAAAGTGAAAAGCTTTGGTTTTGAAAATGAACTTTTTAATTTCTTTAATTTTAATCCTCACAGATAAGAATTTGGGAAGATACCAAGAATGCTAAATCAATCTCTAATATTTATTCAAGCTTCACCTCGATTAAGAAACAGTCAGCTTAAGTAAACGTTTCAACTTATTTAGGTACATTTTACTCTAAAATAGAGTCCCACTCAAGCTTCTGTTTGAATCTGGAGAGGTGTTATGGTTTGCTCCTGCAGACCAAACTCCAGTTGTATAACGAGAGAGCTCTGTACCATTCTTTCTGTCAAAACACCAATGAGACTAAAACCAAGCCTTTTTCTCCTGAGAGAAAGTTAACATTTAACAACTCAATGAGATGTCTTTCCTCTTCCAACATTTTTAGAATTGTGTGGATAATTTACCGTATCTCATTCATATTTGTCAATCTTGTGTCTTGTTTCTCAAATGTTCCTTTCATCTATCTTCTCTTTATGACTGTCTACTCTTGCAGAGCAGGCAGTGCCTAAATGTTTTGGTTCCGACTAAAATAATTGTGTTTTGTGCAAATATTTAGATTTGGGACGCTCCAGGTCAGCCAGCCTGACCTTGATTACTGGGAAGGTCATGGAGCACATCCTCTTCAAAGCCATTTCCAAACATGCGAAGAACAAAGAGATTATTAGGAGTAGTGACTATGGATTATGAGAGAAAAATCATGCTTAAATAGACAGGTATTCTACAATAAAATTACTAGCTTAGTGGAAAAATGGAGTATCCCAGGCCACTGGGTCTAATACTGTTCAACACCTTTGTTGAGAAAATCTTAGACGATGCAGGACATATACTGCATCAGGCCTGCTTGCACAATCCGACCTGCGTACTGGATGGCAGGGACCTGTGTTCTCCAGCAGCAGATGTGTGTCCTTGAGCAGCAGATATCAGAAAGCTGCACAGAGGAAAACAAGGAAGGATGTTGTTATCCAGGGTGTGAGAAACCAGAAGATGGGGGGACCTGGAAATGTGCCTTGGCTAGTAAAGCCAATGAAGTTATAGATATAGTGTGTGAAAGTAAATGTAACCAATAGAAAGTTAGAATAGAGCGTGTGAACCCTGTAGGACCCTTGATAACGTGTGTATTTTTGGAATAAAGTTAGAGCATTGCCTGTACCTCTATGAGGATGTGTCTCTGACTCTCGAGCTCGTGTTTTGCATCTTCTCCTTTTACACCTTCATTACTGAACTGGACGATGGGGCAGAATGCACCCTGAGCAAATGATACAAAACTGGGAGGAGTGGATGATACACCATACAGATGTGTTATCATACAGAGGGACCTCAACAGGCTGAAGAAATTTTTCAGTGACTAATCACTTTCTCTGCGAAGAACCTTTTCGTAATGTCCAATCTGAACTTCCTCTGATGCAGTTTCATTCCATTAACTCACGTCCTCTTGCTGATCCCCAGAGAGGAGAGATCAGAACCTCATCTTCTGCTGACACTCTTGAAGAAGCTGTAGACTGTGATGAGGTCACACCTCAGCCTTCTCTTCTCCAGGCTCAAGAACACAGGTGACCTCAGCCCCAGCTCGTAAGTCTTGCCCTCAAGACCTTTCACCCTCTTGGTCTCCCTTCTTTGGACACATTCTCATTGTTTTATATGCTTCTTATATTGAAACTCCTGAAACTGCACAGAGTACTAGGGGTGGGGCCACACCAGCGTAGTGTGGGACAACTGCCTGTCTTGACCCATCCCTGATAACAGTGAGTGAAGAAGACAGAGACAGCCTGTGGTGTCCTGTGACAGGAGAAGAGGCAATGGGTAAAAATTGAAATACAGAAACTCCATTTAAACTGAAACTTAAACAGTTACTGTGAGGATGGTCACATATCTGAAACAGGTTACTCAGAGAGGCTGTAGAGTCTTCATTCTTGGAATTATTAAAAAAAAATTGACTGCTCATGGTCCTGGTCAATCTGATTTAGCTGATCCTACTTTGATCAAAGGTTGTGATTATATGGTTGCCAGAGCTCCCTTCCGATTCTGTGATTCTGATCTACAGGTCACAGTTACATATTCATTTTGAACAAATTGTATATTTCAAGGAAATTTATACAACTATTTTTTTCTGTGCTAAATATCGAGATACATATAATCTAGGTTTGACTCTGATATTCAGAAATTTAGTATAAGACCAAAAGTATGACTGATCTGGGGCAGACCAAAGATTCATCTCATTTCCTGACTACTGCTGGACAGTGAGTAGGGTCAGAAGCTAAGCAGAAAAGTACAAGAGCAGTCAAGACTGCAGTAACACTTCCCTTGGTATAATTCCTCACACTACTTTGCTATATTCTCCTTTTTTTTTTGACATCTGAAGACCCTCTATAGACGCTAGATAGGATTTAGCCCACAGACAGAAGCCTACAGGTAAAAAAGAGATTGGACAGACGTGAATCAAAAGACTAAGATGACATACACTTTGAAACATTGATAATTCAAACTATTGCATGCTATGTTCTTTGATGCTGGTTTTCCATCATCTGGAAATCCATTTCCTGCACAGCTGTGGAATGGAGCCTCAGGTGAGTATCCTAGTGAATCAGCCTCTGCATGAGAAGGGTGTTTCTTCTCTTTTGGATGCTGGAGTTTGGAAGCACCATTTCTTCCAAAGAACATTATCCTTTATTCCCTATCTGCATGGTGAGTCTACATATTTCAAATGGAAGAATGTCATTATGATACCAGATTTGGTGAGTGCAGTACCGGGTTTTAAATGCTTATGATATAATGTAATTCAGATTCAGTAGTCCCAAAATTTGTGTTTCCTGACTTGAATATGCTTGCAGAAGCCTTATTCTACAGTGATCACTTTACATGCAAGCTTTCATCTTTGTAGATAAAAGTCAGACAGGGCATGTTAATTCTGGCAACAATCAGATTCTATGTAAGTATGCAATACACTCAAGTTATTGTAACAAAGTCTGTGTACGTAGTACTAGAATGCTTCCCATTCAACTCCAGTTATAACCCAAGGGAAAAGAAAAGCAAAACTGTAAGACAAATCTTTGAGCCTCACTGTCATGGATCACAGAAATGTCTAAATTATTTATTTTGTCTAACTTAAGGAACTAGGATTGGATCTACTTGATAAGCATATAAATCCACTTGTACATGCAGTAATACCATATTGCACTCTGTGTTCAATAATCTCAGCCCTGAATCAGTGCTGATCTCTAAAAATTGTTCAAGGTACACAGGTTGCTAAGTGCAGTTTTTCTGAATGTCATGGGAAATGTTAATCCTTCTTCCAAAGGCAGAATGATGATGCTTAGGCACATGGTTCTTTATGTGGCACCACAATGAATGCAGCAAAAGTCAAGTATAAAGCTCAAGACATAAAGTTATGATTTTGGATCATAATCATAAGTCATTGTGAGTGGTGGCGGAAGCACTGTTTTCATACCAACATGTATCTGCTTCCCCTTTCCTTGTAGAAGACATCTAAAAGGATTATTCATAGGGAGCAAATATGTGTATGAGGAAGTAACTGTTTCCTGACATATGGGAGTAGCTTATTTGGTCTGCTGTGCATCATTAACACCTTCATAAAGTTGCTTGTATGCCATCAATTATCTAATTGCAAATTGGCATAGAAAAGATTGATATCATGAAGCCAAGCAGTATGTTAATTTCCTGTCAGATAATGTAATAATGATACACATTTCTAGACTTAAAGGCTTTTCTTTCCTAACATAAATCTTTTTAGTACAAATGTTTTCCAAGTACCCTTTAAATATAAAAATACTAATATATATATCAATGAATTAATATTCACTATGAAAGAGGGCACATTATTAAAGAAAAATTTTAGTTTTACATCACTGCTATTAACAGATTTGTCTGCAAGCTGATTTCCTTCTCAAATTCCTAAAGGGCAGCATAGCTGATTGTAAATAAATGAAATTATTTCTGAGTAGAATCACAAAGCTCATGGCAATGTGTACTTAACATGAAATATGAATGCCTCAGGAATTACACTTCTACTACCCTGAGGCACTGATACTCAGTTCTACTACAACACTGTAAGGAAGAAAAAGCAGTGTATTCTTTCTTAACTTGATCCTTTAAAGTTTGTCTTTAAGAGTTTTCAGCATGACAGATTTTCACTAAAACAACTTGGCAGCTCAAAAACCTTAGAACAGTTTTAGTTGCAAGCAAAAGATGGAGATGTGAAAGAAAGTACAATTCCCTTCTCCTTTGTTCACATCGTGACACATCCCTGCAAAACACAAACTTTTCAGAAAACCAGCCATGTTCCTCCTAAACCCAAATTGTTACCCTGTCAAGGCAGTCAGTTCCACTCTTCTCAGCAGAAACTCCAGAGAGGAGAGAAAATATAAACAGAAGAAAAAGTATTACACTCAGTTTCTTTTCTATCATGAGAGCAGTAATGTGTTTCATGCATTATAGTTTTTTAATATCTGAATACTGAAAATATGTCTCTCTTATTTATTCTGGTTTTTAAACTCCCAGTTCCAGATGACCTCAAGAAGAGGTAATATATCTGCATTAACCCACAAACACTCCGATACTTTTCGCCTAAATTGGTTCGTTCATCTAGAAAGTGCATCAAAGTATCCTTAGTGATTTCTGAGGAGTTGCTATAAAGTGAGATGTAATATCTGCAGATTGCAAAAGAATTTTCTCTTTAGGGGTAAAAAACCCCAACCCAAAACTGTGTTCATCTAACACCTCAGAATACCACTGTACCTGCTCAAAAATTACAGAATTTTTTTTTTTTCCCCACAACTCAGGGTGCAGTTATCACTTTTGTTTATTGCATACATCAGTAATCTGAATTACTGTGGTATGCAGAAGGCATATCCAGTGTGTACAGACAGATACACAATTAAAATACTCATATTTTCTCTATGATTAAGGGGTTTGAAAAGGTCAGTCAAACCTGGCAAGTCAGCAGATGATTAGAGGACTGGTGCCACAGTGAGGGGTTAGGCTAGTTAGACCAAAGGACTCACTTCAAGAAATACAGTCTACTGGGGGCTGATGGGGTCCATCTGTCAGAAAGGACAATAGCATCTTCAGTAATAGGCTTGCTAAGCTGGTAAAGAGGGTTTCAAACTAAAGTTACTGACACCAGGCTGTGTGGTGTGTTTGACACACTGAAAGGAACTGATACCATCCAGAGGGAATTTGAGAGGCAGGCCTACTCAAACCCCATGAACTTCAACAAGGACAAGTGCAAGGTCCTGATCCTGGGCTGGGGCAATCCCAAGCACAAATACAGGCTGGGCAGAGAATGGATTGAAAGTAACCTTGAGAAGAAGGACTTGGGATGTTGATGGATGAGCAGTTCAGAAAGCCAACTGTATTCTGGCCTGCATCAAAAGGAGCATGATGAGCAGGCTGAGGAAAGTGATTCTACCCCTCTGCTCTGCCCTCTTGAGACCCCACCTGGAGGACTGTGTCCAGCTCTGGGATCCTCAATATAAGAAGGATGTGGAAGTAAGAAATAAGAAATACCTACATCTATCTGTGAGGGCAGTGAGACACTGGCACAAGTTGCCCAGAGCAGTTGTGGATCCCTGCAAGTGTTCAAGGCCAGGTTGGATGGGGCTTTGAGCCATCTCGTCTAGTGAAAGCTGTCCCTGATCATGGCAGGATGGGGCTTTGAGCTAGAGGACCTTTAAGGTCCTTTCCAACACAAACCATTCTATGATTAAGAAAATTCAAAAGCCAGGTGACTTGTAATCTGGAAACTGCACAGCAGCTAAGCAGGGTACTCAGAAGGATGTGGAAGTAAGAAATAAGAAATACCTACATCTATCTGTGAGGGCAGTGAGACACTGGCACAAGTTGCCCAGAGCAGTTGTGGATCCCTGCAAGTGTTCAAGGCCAGGTTGGATGGGGCTTTGAGCCATCTCGTCTAGTGAAAGCTGTCCCGATCATGGCAGGATGGGGCTTTGAGCTAGAGGACCTTTAAGGTCCTTTCCAACACAAACCATTCTATGATTAAGAAAATTCAAAAGCCAGGTGACTTGTAATCTGGAAACTGCACAGCAGCTAAGCAGGGTACTCAGACTGATGATGGCTGTTGTCCTGCTAGCTTTAACAGTAGGGTAAATGATGATGGAAATGGCTCAAAAAATCATCTATGCAGGGATAGTTGCAATTTAATATTTTAGATGAGAATACACGAAGGGACTTTGCACAGATATTTTTTTCACTCCTACCAGAGAAGTAATGAGTTCTCTTGGGATGGATTGGGGCAGAAGACTGGGAGGAAAACAACAGAGGAAAAAGGGGAGAAAACAAGTCCTGGACTCCTTGATTACATGTCAGTGCCCAGGAAAAAGACATAGATCATAGAAATACTACTGTGTGAAATTCTTCCCAGTAAATTGAGAATGTGTATTCATGGTCTGGTTTGGGGCTGTGGTAGCCTCTCTTGCTCTATGGGGAACTCTCATTCCCCTAGAGAATAAGTCAATTGCCTTCATAATTCAAGATCCACTAAGGTCTGCAGCTGACTGACAGGCTGGCAGAGAGCTGAAGAGCCAGCTGCCCTCTGTTACTGTTGAACAACTTGAGAGGTGTTAGAGCTGATATTTGACATCTGAGGACAAATCTGTCTTGGACTCAGCTGCAGATGTCCATCATGACATTGATATTTAGTTTAAATCTCTGCTTGAGAGGCTCAGGAAAATCTAAGTTTTATACAGGATCCAAGGATGCAAGTAGTTTCTTGCAAGACTCACTCTCACAGATCCTCCAAACAATGGGTGGTAAGGACAAGCAATAAGTGTACAAATTTCCTCCAGAAGTGGGGAGGAAATTTTGAAGAGTCATAAGCATCTTGAAGTCTTTACACGAGAAATGTGGTGTTCCTTGTGGGAGCCTGTTCTGCCTCACTTCTGGTGCACATGAAGAGCTATGTTTATAGATGTCCTTATGTCACCCTGCATCCTTCTCTGGGCAGGCAGGGCAGCATGGCTGGCACTCAGTAGCCATTCCTAGTCCTTGGGACACCCAAGGATGGAATTTGTCAAATAGCAAGGACTGTGGCTGCTTACACTGTTGCTACAGATGGTACCATACAGCCGCAGCTCACCCCAGGGAGGTGAGAATTGTTCATCTCCATACATACAGGGTGGCCTCCCAGATCAGGCCCAGGATGAGGCCCTGCAGGTCTCAGACCCTGCACCCCAGGGCTGGAGGCTTCTGCTAGTGATTACAAAAAATCACATTGTACCATGTTACTGGCAGTATTCACAGTGAACTGATGGTCAAATGCTACCATCCAGCCTTGCTCGCTCCATCCTGGCCAGGCACCACAGCAGGACCTGAGCTGCAGGGTGGGACCAGGTGAGAGGGAGTCAGGAGAGGCTTGAGCAGTGCTTCTTCCTGTGCTTGGAAGCCACCTCAGGATCTCTGGTTCTTGGCCTTGCTCAGCTCGTTGGAGTGCAGTAGCACTTTACCCACTGGGGAGCAGAGGGCACATCTCCTGCCAGCCCATCTGGTCTATGCTCATCTCAACACCTAAAAGGAGTACAAGTGACTGCTGCCATATAGACAGAATAATATTCATAAACACCTATTGCAAGAGGGAAAAATCATAGTCTTACACCTCTAATTTTGCTTACTGAGAGCATAGCTGTGGGCATGCACAAGTCAGAATCAAACACGCATTTTTTTGCCATATTCCTGAACTAGTTTTGCTGTATGTTGAATCCTAGACATACTGAGCCTGATACTACTTGTTGCATTAACTGTTTGACAGAGTGGTGATATATTGCACTAATTTATTACTTTTTCATGGAAGTTGTGGCAGTAGCTTAGGAGCAATGTACCATTTATAGCAATATACCATTTAAGATACCAGCTCAAGGAATAGAAATTTTATCAACTTGTAGTACATATGGGATAACTAGCCCTACCCACTCTTTGCTGCCAGTCATCAACTTCCCACTGGGAATTTCCATTTAACTCAGAATTTGCAATGACAGAAAGATGGATGAAGTAGCCCTGTTGCAATGAGTCATGGCTTTAGTGACCTCAGAGGTGGACAGAGAAGTGGGATGTATAAACAGCTATCCAGCTGTTTCTGTTGAACTGATTAGTGGGATTGCAGGAAAATGGGAACAGTGAACTGGACCATACCTGAGCTTAGCTAACTTGTAGCAGTTGAAAATAATTATTTTTTGTCACCACTAATTGCTAGTCTGCATTGACACACCTTTCTGATTGTTTTAGTCTGTCATATACTGTAAATATATCTTGATGTCTTGGACTGTTTTGCCTGTTTTGCTCCCTAGACTAAGAGAGTATCATGCCTTTTATTACGTCTGTTGCTGTCACATTCAAAGTACTAAAAATTATATCTAGACAGACACCACATGACTCAGAGCTTAATACCCAAAGAAAAATTTTCTTCTTATTCTGTTAGTATACAGAAGATAGGGCCCTTAAAGTCTTCAGTTATTAACTTAGACGTGTGGGGGGAAGTGGCAGGTCCACCGAGCCCCTGGAGCTTGAGGAACTTGAAATATTAAATGGTATAAAGCCTTTCCCATGAAAACAGTGAGGCTAATTAAACGTTCCCATGGACACAGCAGCCTGGAGTATTAGGGAGTTGGCTAGAAGATGATAAGCAGTACAAGGACAGGCCTGTTGACTGTGTTTCAGGGTTCAGGTGTGAATTCCTGAGTGTTTTTTGTAAAAATATATTTACAGCAAGTGTGTGGGAAAGTCGGGGCCAGCTACCTCAATAAAGCTGCCGGCTGCGCTTTATTGAGACCCTTGTCTCATCTGTCTTTGTGTGCGTGTGTCTTCTTTCTCTACGGACCAAAACCTAACGATACGACAGATACCCCACGACATCGATGTGTATAGGAAAATTATGCAAAGAATTTTAAAAAATGCTCTAAAGAAAACTAAGTTTGTAACAACAAAGTCCATATTTCTACTCTACTTTTAAAAGCTACTAAAAATAGAACTATGGAATTGTCAGCGAGGAAAAATTCAGTGACTTCTGGACTAAATTGTTCTTTTTTACTGTCAGTTAACAATTTACAGAAAATTCAAACACAGGTTCCTTATTTTATGTCAATGGAAATGCATTGTCTTCTGAGGTATGTTATCAGGAATAATCCTGCAAACCTACTACCTTCAACAGCCTTCACAGGAGCAGATTGACTGAAACTTACAGGACAGGTCTCTTGCTGAAGGAGAAAATACACAACTGAAATTGTTCTCTTTTAACTGTGCTGAAAAAAAGCTCGGAACAAAAAGTGTTAAAGATTCTGCAGATGTGTTTTTGCTTCTGAAACCAGTTAACAGTTCTGAGTAGATATGATCACTTAGGTAACGATAAGGTAAGAATGTTTTAGATGAATATCATGTCTCTCTACAGTTTCATTAAATCTTGAATGTTCTCTTAATTGCAGTATTACAGATTATTTCCTGATTTCTAAAACTTTCACATTAGTCAGTCAAAAGTACATGTTGTTCAATTCTAGGGACAGGAAAGCCCCATACATTTTCAGGCAGCTTCTTATAGAAATTGCATTTCTAAGATTAAAAAAAGAGAAAATAATTATATATTTATGAATTTCTATAAATTTTAAACTCTAAATGCATATGGATTTACTCTTAGAGAATGAAAAGTAAACATATCAATTTCTAAATAAACAGAAAAGTGATTTCTTTTAATGGTGTCATTTGAAGTTTTATTTGCTTATTTGAATCTTAGTGTACCTTGAGTCCTCAGCACATTAATTTATTTCAGTCTAATAATTCTGCATTGATTGAAACTTTGACACTACACACAGAAAAGAATAACTTTATTTACAGTAGCAGTGCAATTTAATTTAGTTGAAGTACTTAGATTGTTAATATGAATTTCAACAGTATTATACAAATTAGCAAATAATTTTTAAACATTCATAAATATATAAGAATGTGCTTAATTTTACATGTGATGTGTGGATAGTTATTAACATATCAAATTCTAAATTTAATTATATTTGCAAATATTTGTTTCTGCAATGAAAACATTTTAACAGAAAGGAAAGAGGGTTGAAATAATTGAGAAAGATAAAATTATTACTTCTGTGACAAATATGCTTTGAATTATTTAGACGGTATATGGAAAAGCAAACCAAAGGGGAAAAAAAATCACAGAGAACAAAATATATTTACTTCCTTTTCACTGAAGCTTAGGGTAACTCACACTGTAGGGGACAAAAGCTTTATTGGAGTAGAGGCTACCAAATCCTTCTCATCTGCAGAGAACTATTACATTTGCTATGGGTCCTCACCACAACACTGCTTTGCTACTTATTCTCTGATCTTGACTCAAAAACTCTCAGAGTCCATGTTTTAGGGGCTGCTTTACTCTCTTTCTGACATTTTATTACCTGTCCTTTCTGAAATTTCTGACAAGATAATTTTGTTCTTGAGAAAACTTTACGTTTCCCCTCTTTCTTCTTTCCACATCCCTAAAGTGAATTAATTATGTTTTGAAGCACAAATTCTGACAGCTGTCTAAGGAAAGAGAACACAAAAAAATTAGCTTAATTATCTTGTTATTTCTTGATGAGTTACTGTCCTGTTATTCATGCAAATAATGTACTTATTAGTTATTGAATCTTGTAAGTTTCCTCATTTTAGTGTCTGATATGTGTTTTGAAGGTTTGTTTCCATATTTTTGAGACAATAAGATGTAATCAATTACTAGGATTAACCTCTGTGCAAGCAAAATAGTGGACCTTAGTAAAAAAAAACCCTTTTTCTTTGGACTCTTCAGGTGTCTTAGAACTTCTTTTTATCCCTTCTATTTTCTCTCCTTGTAGACTACAGTAATATAATATATAATTTTAATAGTTGCTTATGCTAATATTCTATTAACATAAATGTAACCGATCTACTGAATTTCCATAAGCAATGACAGAACAGAATATAACCATGGAAACACCCAAGACTTCTTTCAACTATGCTTAAAAGGAATAGATTTCCTCACTCATTTAGCTTTTCTTAGTATTCCCTTGTGTCATCTCAGTTCTTTGCAGCTTTATTTATATTACAAGTAGAGAGAATTGATAATGGGTAAAAAGATTTAAGATAGAATATTTGTCATTTTTGATTGAAGACCAGGGAATTAGACAATGAATACTGCTATTTATACATTACTTTATTCATTATATGATTTAGAAATTAGTGATGTGCTTTCATTATCATAAAATAATCTCAAAAATTTGAGTCTCTCTATAACAAAGCTTTAAACTTCAGGAAGAATGAAAACACTGGATTGCACTGCTGTCTTTAAATCTGATGCTCTTCAGTCTATCACTGATAAAATAACCCCTTTGAAACTTACAAGCTTTCTTTTGTAGGATTTAAATATAACTTACCATTCACACTAATGTGAATACTACACTTGCTTCCTGGTGAGTTACTGTGATGGTGTTTTTTTCCAATGAAGAAAAGACTTAGTGTTTTCATACATACATTTATTTCTGTTCAACATTATTTGGTTTTATTGTAGGCAATTTTTACTATTACTCAAAGATCTAGAATTTATAAAGCACTGTGCAAATGCTTAGTACATTCTTCTCAGATAGGTCAATAGTATCATACCTATTTTTAAAGACAAGAGATTGCTGAGGAAATGTTTCAAACCAGTAGACTCATCTTTTTCGAGTCCTGATTAAAAAAAAAACAAAAAAACTTTGTTCTTGATCAATTTTAAAAGTAGCCGAATGTGGATCTTGAATGCCAGTGTTAAAGACAGTAAATCTCAGGAAATGGAAAACATTTGTTCTTGTTTGGGCTATCACTATAATTAGTCTGTTTTAACAGGAAGATTCCAAATGTTTTTTTACTTTATATTTATTGGTTTTGCAAACTATCTTAATCTAATTTAATTGTCTCTTTTGCCAAATTGGTGATTTTAATCAAAGTATTCAGCCATTTTGAAGCTGCTCCTTATCTTACTATAGATTATTTTTGTACAATGCTGGTATAATTCTTTCTGTTTTCTCTATCTGTACTATGCTACATTTGTTGTTTTGCATGCTTTGCATTTTCACAAGTTTGATCTACCTTTCCATCTGCAATATTCCCCTTGAAAAAGTTCAGGTGCAAATCTTCAGCATTATTTTTACATAAGAACTCATTAAGGGCAAAATATTTTTACAATTCTGTTATCATATTATCTGTCCTGTATGTCCAAAGTTGTCTATAAAGCCTTCTATTGTATTTTCAGGCATTCACCCCTTCAGCAAATAAATGCAGTTATGCCTCACATTTATATTTGTATGAATTGTGTCCCACACTTTTTTCCTTGAGAATGAACCAACAAGTTGGGGACATTTAACCATTTTCTTTTATTTCAGAAAATGATATAATGTTGTTTATAAGTGAAAGATCCTGTATCATCTCAAAGATTCTTCTTTGAGAGAAAAGCTTTGCAACCAATTCAAGTACATATGTACAAATATTTTTCCAATATCTAGAAAAATAGGAAGTGAAATAGTAAATACATTTTCCAGTAGAAGATCAGGGTTCATGGCCAGAAAAGGGAGTAGGGCTTTTCCTTTCTGCAAATAAATTCAGGGTAAATAAACTTCCAAGCTACAGTAAGTGACATAAAGCTCTTAGAATCATAGAATATTCTGAGTTGGAAGGGATCCACAAGGATCACTGGGTCCAACTCCTGGTCCTGCACAGGACAACCCCAAAAATCACGCTGTGTCTGAGAGCATTGTCCAAACACTTCTTGAACTCTTAACATAATTATACTGTTTGAACTACTACTAGGCAGCTCAAATTACTCATTTTCAACCAGCCCAGATATGTTATGCTTTCACTGGTTCTTTTTCACAAATCCTAGGACAGAGTGAAGAAGTAAAAAGGAAACAACAGAAAACCCCTATACAAGTAACCATGCAAATTTCAGAGCCCAGAAGGTTCCTTTTCATTGGTTTGCAGCCAGAAAACTGAAAAAGATCTACTGATCCAGAGGATTCAAGTATATTTTCATATAACTTTCCTGAAGATCAGCAACCTCAAGACACATTTTCCTAACACTTTTTGCTCTGCTCTTGTTTTAACCATTGCTGGGTAGAGCTTACACAGCATAAAGACCTTTTCCAATTCTCAGATGGCCCTGCCAACCATTGGGCTGGTGTTGCAGAAAAAACTGGGAGAGGACACAGCCAAGACAGCTGATCCCAGCTGTTCAAAGGGAAATTCCATACCATATGGCTTCATGTTCAACAATAAAGGCTGAGGAAAGCAGTAGGAGGGGAAGACATTCTTAGTTATACCATTTCTCTTCCCAAGTCACCATCATGTGATGGAACCATAGTTTCGCGGAGATGGCTGAACACCTGCCTGCCCATGGGAACTGGTGAATAAATTCCTTGTTTTGTTTTAGTTGTGTGTATGACTCTTTCTTTCTTTTTTTATTGAACTGTCTCAACCCAAAGTTATCTGACTTTTACTCTTTGATTCTTCTACCCATCACACCAGGAGAGAGTGAATGAGTGTGTGTGCTTATTGGGGTTAAACCACAGCAAGGGTTCATGTAATACACATACAAAGTCAACACTGATGCTCATCAGACCCATGCAAAGTTAATGTTCTGTTGTTCCTTTTCGTCTGAAGTCATCTTAAACCCTACCCTGCTCAGTGAGAAATTTACAAAGTGATATATTTTGTCTACAGCCTGGGAAGAGGAGGGAAAAAAAAAACCCTATAAAAAAAGCAGTATGAGTAACACTAGGGAAGCTGTCAGGTGCTCTGTTGTTTGACTTTAATAGATGGCAAAGTAGGATACAGGAAAAAACTTCCTCTCGTTACTGTTTTTTTCTTGAAAAACAAAGTAGAATTTTGATTGAAAAATTTGAGCGGAAAACTGAAAACTTACCAAATGAAACAGAAACCTTCTACAACAAATATTAAAATGAGGATTTAAACAGTAAGTAAATTTATTATCAACACTAATTTAAATAAAAATAACCACAAACCTGTCTAAATTTAAAAATCAAAGAGAAAAGCAAAAAAACTGTAATGATTCAAAGTATACTGGTTTTGGAAGCGTTAACATCTGTCTTGAGCCCTTTTAAGTAAAATACTTCAGGAAATTGCTTTTAGATTTCTGTAAGTGTGATATAAACAAAACAATGTCTTCAGTATGTGAAATGGTATGTGTAAGTGGTACTTGTCTGACAGCACTGTGGAAAATTAATGGTCCAATTAACAGCAAGGGGCACCTCTAGGATTAATTGAAAATCATTAGTTTATTTATTGGGTTAGTTTTAAGTACTTGAAAGTGGATACTGTATTAATTCTGGATTTCTCTAAGTGATACTGTAACTACATGGTGATAAGTTGTCTTTTCAGTGTTTTGTGTTGTTATGGTTTATACTTTTTGCTGAAAGGTAAGATATTGATGTGGGGATTGTGCTTTTAATTGCTATGCTCCTAAGGAGACTGTGTAACTCTTAAGTTTAGCTGTAATAGAGAACGGAATAAAACAAGTCTCTCTTAAAGGCTTTGCATGGTATGATCAGCAAATGCCACAGCAATATAGTCAGTACAGGTACAAAATTATGTTTACATATGCATGGGAACAGATATACACAAATACGTGTGTGACAATAAAGACATTTAGGTAGCAAATATCTCAGAAAAAATGTAAACTTTATACACATAAAGTTGACATTCTTTATGTAACATGATAAACTGTATACACAGAAAAAGTCTGAAGTAACAATGGGCACTGAAACTTGAAATTTTGAGACATGCAGATATAAATATGCAGTAACATGGAGTTTTGGTCTGTCTTGGAATGTGTCCCACTACGTAATCATAGTAACTTAAGCTGGAATTTTACTAAGAACTTCTACTTAACTGGAGCTTAATTTTAAGCATTTGTAAAAGAAGACAGTCCCACCTTCTGGCTCCAGCCTCTAGCCTGGCACTTATTCCATTCCTGTGTCTGAGCACCAGCAAGTTATGAAGCTTCTCAAATCATGGAACTGATCCCTCTCAGAATAATTTTGCTTCCTGATTTGGGTTGTTAAATATTCATGTCTGTTTATACAGACACAACAGCCACGTGAATACAAGACCACTCCATGCAGCAGCATCCCATACTTACACCAGTGAGAACTGGGTAAAGAATTTCAACATGAAATGCAACACAGCCCAGCTAGAATGCTAAATGTGATTAGGTAATACTTGCGACTCTCCACGTTTTCAAGCACAGATTGGTAGCAATGAAAGTAAACAATTATTTAGGTCTGAGATATGAACTGATAGGGAAGTTGTAATGTATTTTTGTGCTTTTATGGGTAAGTCCAGAAAACACACATCTAATGCAAATTTCATAATCAGGAATTCTGGGAGCCATAGTCAAGAAAAAAAAGTTATGACCCCATGTGGCTTCAAAGTTAGAAGTATTATCAGTGTCCATAATAATCCTGTGAAAATAATGTGCCCACAAACTTGCTTTAAGTGCTAAAGTATAGCATACTAACTCAGGGGTGTTCAGTCTTCAGGAGCTAAAATGATGATTCAGGAGGTCTTGGATTTTGAAACTCTATTCAGGCATTTACAACAACGCATTAAGGCAAGTATATGCGGAGATGATCACTACTACATGACTAAAGAATTCATTAAAAATAAAACCATTAAAGAGATCATACAGGGTGGTCTTTTACATCAACATGTGTGCTAGGTAAGTTATTAGTACTGGCAGTGTAGATACGTGCAGATAGCATTGAAGAAAAATATTAGGATTTTGCATAAACTGATGTATGGGCCTTCAGTATTACTGTTCTGGAAAGTATGAAGGCAGCGTGGTGTACCTGAACCTAACCACTCTGAAGTCACATGGTGAAATGCTGAGTAGACGTCTACAGAAAGAACTTGATTAGGTGAGAAGCACATGTCCCTTTGAAAAATGCTATCTTAAAGATGTTTTCTATCCAGCACAATTCTGTACTACTGCTATATATCCTTTTGCATAAGGTTGCAAAAGACCCTTAAGACCATCAAGTCCAACCATTTACCAAACATTACCAAGTCCACCACTAAATCACGTCCCCAAGTGCCACAGCTATACATCTTTTAAAAACCTCCAGGATGGTGACAACCACTTCCCTTGGCAACCTGTTCCAATTCTTGGTAACCCTTTCGTGAATTAATCTTTCCTACTATCCAATCTAAACCTTCCCTGGAGTTCATCAATGCCTATAATCCAAATAGCCAAATATACATCATCCTATCCAAAGTTATGCTGTCAAAAAAAAAATCTGAAAGCATGTGTTTGAAAGATTTATATTTCAAATATACAAATTGATATACATTTGAAATATTTGTCCATATTTTTGTTGCATCTTCCACTTTTAAATCTCTTTCTTTCTTTCATATTCCTTTGTATTGGTAAGTGTCCTCTTCTGTGGAAATAAAAATATCACAAAAATTAAATTAACTTTATGAAATAGAGGTAATCATCAAATTCTTACTATTTGTATATAAAAGCACCTAAAAGAGGGGAGAAATTTTTTTTTAAACAAGTAGTACAACAGGCTATAAAAATACTGAAGAATCTAAAATATATGGAAAAATTATTTAATGCGCACCTGGTATTTGAAAGTCCAGAAATATGGCAAAGGAAGAGGACTACTGCAGTAGCTGAGGATTACAATGGTCACAGAATAATGAATATAAATCTGAGAACAAAAGGTTGGTATGGTAAAATTGTAGTAAAATGTTGGTGAGTGATTTAATTAATTTCCAAAGTAATTTACTTTGTCGAACAATTAAAGGGTTAAGTTACTTCTAATTTGGCACTTGATGTCCCACATTAGCACTGCCATAGTTTTCTGACCTCAATGTTAGAGAATATGAACCATGAAAATAAAAATATTAACGGTTGTTAAATTCATCTAGGGAACTTTTCACATACTGTTATCTTGGAATTTGCATTCCAGTATCTCTGTTTGAACAAGAAAATCTTAAGAATGGACCTAGGACCACCTAGGTCACAATTATAACCATCCAATGATAGTTACCAGCATGAGTTTCCTCCAAATGGGTCCACAAACTGTCTACTTTACCTGACCTTTTACTTAATTAGTTGAACACACAAGAGCCATTACAGTCACCTATATTTAAGCATCAAAAGTTTCAGGATCACAGAAAAAAAAGCAGGCTGTCTTAAGGCATTCCCCAGATCACAGTTTCCTGAAATTCCAAGGAATAAAGATAGAAGAAAATTTGTGTATATTCTATGTCATCTGTGGTTCTCTTCCAGTAAATTGTAAGCCAACAAATAAAAAGAAACCAAGTATTTAAGAGAGAGACAAAATATTGGTATTAAAATTAAAAATAAATAAATAAAAAAGGCTGAAATAAAATAAAGTAGAAACCGAAAATGAACTTAGAGAGCATGAGCTTCCTAGATTGTATCACATGCATACACAAAAATGTATTTGACATTCCCCTTATGAAGCCAATAAAGTAATATTATAAATGAACTGGGCATCTTTCAATAAAACCGTTTAGATTTCTGTGCCCAGTTCCTTTTAGACACAAAACCAATACTAGAAGTCTAATACTAGAGGCATACTGTTCTCACCAACCACACTATATCACTCTGCTTTCATGCAAGTTCTGTGTTCAATTCTGATAATTTTTGTCTTACGTTTAAAATACAATACAGACCAAAAAGTTATACTGTTTGATGAAATACTGATGGTACTTAGAACATTAGCACAAAAATTTCATTCTAAGTGGGATTTTACATTCACATAACTAGATACATTTTTAGGGAATCTAGAGATGTGACCCAAATAGAGACTTTTGTTCAATAAGAGAGGAAATTTATTTTATTGTTTATGAACCAAGAGAAATTCCACTGGCATGTTTTTTGCCTGGAAAGTAGACAAAAAATTCAATAATTTATCTTACTCTTTTTTCTCCTTGCAGATTGTTCAAGCTAAAATAAAAATGCTTCTTAAAATTTTCAATCAATGAAAATACCTTTTATTGTTTTCCAGCAATTAGTTCAGAGAACACTGAAGAACGATTCATGTTAGCTCACTTAAGCTGAAATAACACTGTGAAAGAAATAAGCACCGATGTTTACCAATATTTACAAATTTAAATGCTTATCAAAACTGTTGCTAATTAGAACCATAAAAACACAGCCAAAATACTCTTTTCTGTCTTTTTTTTCCCCCTATTGCATAATTTTCACATAGTTAAGAATTCTGTGAGCAGACTAGAAGAAAACAAGTAAGCAACTAAGTTACCAGATTTGTGCAGGCAGCAGTAGATACTATTTTAGAACTCAAGTAATTATAGGATAGCCAATGGCAGCTAGGTTTTACTTCACAAAAGTGATGTTGTTGTACATCAGCTCCGGCATGCAGTGAGGAAAAGTTCACTTGCCTCAGGTGTCCTAATGGTTGTTCGTCATTTAGGTCGCTCTGGAGGTTGGTTAATTCACTATTCACTCTCCAAAGGCCTTCAAGGAACTATTACTACAGGGAAAATTCAACCCCTATTAAGTTCTTCATGAAAATAAAATCAGTGAGGATGGACAGCTTGGAAGATTTAAAAACTACCATTTAACAAGTACATTTTATAAAGAAATTAGATTTCTGAAAAGCCTCACTCTGCATCCTGCTAGTATGTGTGACAAACTTTCTTTTATGATGACCTTGGGAGAAAATAATTCACTAATGAAAAGTCAAAATTTGTGTATTTTGTGTTGCCTTAAGGACATGCCCAGCGCTGTTAAGATTACTAGACCCCATCTTAAGAGTTTGGATATTGTTATTCTTGATTTATATGTACCATATATTACTGCTGATTTGGTCTTTAGAAACATTCTTTCATATAATTGGAACAGTATTACATACTTCTTCACTTCTCCGGGCATTTCCATCAATCAAAAACTTTGGTCAACCCATGTGTGAAACAGAAAGGAGTAAAAAATTGAAGACTGGGTAGCAAAGAGCTTCCTTTGTTATGATGTTAATACATTCGACATATCTGCTTTATAATATTTTGTGTTCTACATTAACATTCACTGAAGGTTTACAATTTTCAGTTTTATCCTTTCCTATTCTGCTATAATATTATATAATATATAATATATAATATTCCTATAATATTCTCTCAACAGAGAGCCATGACTGAAACTGCAAGTCTGTTGGACATACTAGCTCTAGGCTAGTTAATAGAGGAGATGAGCACAGGCTCCAGAGGCAGACAATCTCAAATATTTGGAAAAAAAAAACAAACAACCAAAAAGGGAAACCCACTACTGTAAGTTTTTTATCACACACCCTTTGCTTTTCCTATAGCAGGTCTGTATCGTTAGATTCCACAAATGTTCAATTAAAAATCACAAATGTTCAGTTAAAATATTTTTTCAATCCCTTGCTTGTGCTTCATCACTTCTGCTTTCTGCTGCAGTGTGGAGCAAAATGGAATGTTCCAATCTGAAACAAGAAAATGATTTTGCAAGTATTTCTTTCAAACTCTTGCAAATACATTGTTTTTATTCAAGGATAAACTCTATAATGTAGGAGAAATGGTATCTCTAAGGGAAAAAAAAAAACTAAGTTCCTTATATTTGTGTCATTCCTTTAAGAGTAAAACCTCAACATAGGGAAACTCTGCATAACCAGTACATAAGTGGACCCCTTAAGTACAGTGAGAAGGAGTTTGTGCAGCCATTCAATGCTCAAATACAGTTTCAACTTGGCCATTAGTCAAGATAAGGCATCTTGGGAGGCTTCCAGTTTCACAAAGTAACCCCTGTGAAAGCCCTTTAAAGTAACTGTGTCTTAGAAAAGATCCACATAAGTAACACCTTGATCCATGAATCAGCAGAAAAAGGGACGAACGGCAAGCTCAGCTTTATACTTAACAATAGTCTCTGATTTGAAAAATCAGGTTGGGGTGAATTCAGAAAAATATATATTCTGTCTCAGTATGGGGCCGTTTGAAACATCTATGTTAACATCTGAATAAAAAAGATTGCTTTAAAATAACCCACAACACAAATATTAAAAGATTGTAAATAATGAAAAATAACTTCTCTTTCTGTCTCAGAATTCTCTTTAAACTCTTCTAACATTCTAGTGTGTTATGGTGTAAATGAGAAGAAAGGAATTCCTCCTATGCTTTTCCTACAGGCCTTCTCTTCAGAGAGAGAGAAGGTTTCTCTAAGAACTGATTTTGCTTTTCTTCACATTTGTGGATGCTACTGAGAAATGCCACAAGCTTTGACAGAGTTTTTACTGTGGTCATGCCAGTCTGATGTGTTTTTTCACGAAGTTACCAAAAAGGACCTGCTGTACTGTACTGCAAAATTGCATTTTTCTTGCCTATGGCCTTAACTGAAAACCAATTATCTAGCTGTGAATCCTAATTCCCCTCTCTTCATCAAAAATAATTATACAGAATTTTTACTGTGCTAAGGTAAACACAAGAAATGTTGGTGTGTTTATAAGCAAAGCATGACAGTTCAAAGGTCCATCTGAAGTCACTTAACAGTTCTGCATGTATTACACATCTGAAATGCAGTTCAGCACACCTCAGCACAACCGGTTTTCACGCATACAAAGGCTTTTTCATTAAGAGAGAAGGATGAAGGGAGCAGTATGCCATCCTCCACGATAACCTACATAGACAAAAACTAGCTTTCTACATGGCAGGCTCTTGCTCAGCAGACAGGAAGGACTGACTCACAGGCTGTGTGAATTGTTCTAGTGTTATACATAGAGTGGCGGTGAAGGTGTTCTCTCCTCTTCCCCAGGATTGTCCTGAGTATTATCAAGCATTATGGACTCTAAAACCACATGAGAATTTACTTCATAAAGAATAGACACCTGAACACTTTACTAATCCAGTAAAGTCCATTAAACTGTGTATGAAAAAATCCTGCTGAGAATGCAGCTTGCATTTAGCGTCTTCCTTTAATAATAACCTTTTTCATGCTGGGTAGCTGAGGAAACAAGAGCCATTTTTCAGTTAAATGGTATAAGTTCATGACATATATTTTCTTTCCAAATCTATTATATTTAGAGAAACATACTTTTTAAAATTGCATAATATGAGGAAAAAAAGGGTTAAAGTATAGCCTTGATCCTCTCACATATTTAAACATATGTCCTAATACATCTACTGGAAAGATTTAAAGAATACAAATACTATCCATTTCCTGTTGTGTAATAAAATTTTCTGGATTTTCCTGTGGAGAAGCTCTTCATAACAACTCACCTTCTTCTCAATGCCATCTCTGGCAGGAAGGGTGAGACAAACTGATGTATAAATTGACCCTATATCTTCTGCTGGAATCATACACTAGGAGACAACAGATGTTAAGTTGTGAGACAAACATCAAGAGGCAATGAACCCTCTCATCTGGCAGTTTGACAACTGAACTGTCAGTCAAGATTCGTCGCTAAAAAACTTAAGTAGCAGAGTGGAAGTCCAAAGCAGAGACTGGTCATTCCCTTTCAATCCCTATGTTCTGACTTATGTTCCATTTAAAGGGAGGCTTTGAGTGGTCCTATGACTATCCTTAATTTCCTGGAGTAATGTTAGCCCTACTTCAAGAAAAGCATGTAGAAGTGGAATTTAGTCTCTATCACACTTCTGTACATCAGCAAAAGAACTCAAGAGCCCCAGAGAGAGACAGGAATTGTCATTTAAGTGCACCACCTATTTTGCTGTAAACTACTTCATTTCCCTTGTTGTAATCCTGTTTGTGTGACATCTATGCCCAAAGTGATGTCTCTACAATGACAGGGCCCATGTTCACATAAAAAATTATTATCCAATTTACAAAAATTATTATACAGTTTCATAACTTAGAAAACTTCCCTTCAGATCTATATGGGTGATGATTTCCCACCCTCTCACTGTGTTAGGCCTGCAAATGTAATATGAATGCTGAGTTTACTGCTGTTCTGTGCACCAAATTCATGGTCTTTTTGGAACTGTTACAACCCAACACCAAGGCAGCCTAACAGAGGTTCTTGTTAATAGATCCTTTGGGGTGGATTAGAGTGAAATGACACTGAGTGACTGGTTTATATATGAGGCAGATTTATTTTAAAACAATTTGGCTGTGGAAAGGATGTATGAGGCTGTTTTGGCTCTTTCCTATAAAAACAGGTCATATATAAATAAAGTATATAAGGAAAAGAAAGAAAGAAAAAGAAGGAAAGGATGAGAGGACCAGGTGGATCCGGTGAGGAGACTTGATCATTGCAATTTTGGTGTCCATGGTCAGACTGATGGTGGCATTTGGGGTGGGGATGAGGCTTTCAGCAACAGTTCTACAGGTCATATAAGTTCGGGCTTATGTGGGAATACCCCAGTTCCTCCCCTGGGGAAGGGTTTTACACTGTCTGATGCAACACTATGGAAATCAGTCAAGGGAAGGGAGTGTTTATGGCCACTTCTGAGGATGTTACTGAAGGGAGGAATACCTTCAGTCTTACTTGTGAGCTGGAATACCCCCTCTGAGGGGGAGTTTTCCTTATCAGGAGGGAGGAGATTGGCATGATAAAAAGCATTACCCCACCTCTGTGGATCTTCTTATCAGCCTTTTCCTTTTTCTGTCATAAAAACGGTTTGTGAAAGACATCAGTCCTGGGCCATCAGGGAAACAATAGCAGGGCTCAATCAGCCCATCCAAGCAAAAGTCAGTCCATGAGAGCAACTTCTTTCCAGATAAGACTGGAAAACACAGAGATAGTGTAAATGACCTTCTTCTTCCTGTTCATTACCAGAGAAAGAGTTCTAGACTCTTTTGTTGATGCTCTGAGGGATCAGGTTATGAAGTAGATGTAAATATGAAGGGGTCCAATTTCATCCTATTTGTCTCTAGTTCTCAGTCAAGGCAAGTGGAAAGTCTTGAAGATGCCTTGCAGCTAGACCATTCAGGTGTGCCCAACAGCCAGTTACCACATATATGTGGACCAACCAACCTCTTGCAGCTATTCCTAGATCAATACTTTCAAATTTGCTGTCTTAACAGCATACAAGTCTGGTTTAAATGAGACCATAAGATTGCTTTAGCTGCATGCTGTACTAGTACCTCATTACTTTTTAATATGGGGTGTGTGTGTGTTTGTTTGTTTGTTTTGTTGTTTTCTTTTTTTGTTTTGGGTTTTTTTATTGTCTTTTCTAATAAGTGTCACAAATGTCATTCTGGGTATAACTGGATGTGTGTAACAGAAGTCTCATTACAATATTTTCTGCAGATATATTGAACACACATACCTTCAGTGAAAAAAAAAGTCCAGTGAGCTGGACATGATCTTGTTTTTTTTCCTTTGCATAAAACATAGACTGTATGTCACATAGAAGGTTGTAGAAAAACTGACAAACATTATTTTAGAGGAATTTTTTTTTAAGCACTGAACCTGTTATAAAGAGCGAGAAAACTCAGGAATAAGTTAAAAGTATCATTTAGAAGAAATATTGACAACTAACTAATATTGAAATAGCTGCTCAACACCTTGTATCCTTTACTGATCTCAGCTGAAAAAAAAAAGACCTAGGAATAATAATAATAATAATAATAAATCAATAAACAGAACAGAACAAAACCAACCTACCTCCAAGAAAATCCTCAAGGTTTTTATCTCTAGATAAATTTTAAAAAAACCCACTAACAACAAACAAACCAAAATCATTAGTTGCTTTCTTGTGGTATGAAATTTAAGCTGCACAATTACAGGAAAACCCTAAATAAAATCTTTTTTAATTCTTTCAAAAGCCACTACACTAATATCTTATTTTCATGTTGTTCATACATTTTCAGCTTTGGGTGAATAAATATCTCTGACAAAGAAAAAACTAACTGCAGACATTAAATCACTTCTCTGCCCATTCAATACTGAATTTCAATATTGTCTAATACCCTACATACATTTCTATTTCCATATGACATTGATTTTAAAAGATTTTGGGTATAGTCATGGGTATAGGAGTCAACAAACTCAAATCTTTAAAACGTAACTTCATGGAAAGCATTAGGTTTCAAAAAGTTCTTATTCAAGCAATATATACTTTCCAAGTACTTCCTGCTCATAAGCTTACATGCCACTCCCAAGGTTCAGGTTCACCCAGTCTCCCATAGTCATGAATATGGAAAATTGCACCCCAGTTTTAACACATGCTGAAATCAACAATGTGATAAAGTTTTACAGTAACAAAATACATTTGAATAAAATTTGAAAAAAAAAAACTATAGGGGATTTTCTTGTCTATGCTTATATTCTGTAGGTAAACTCTATTGATATTATTGCTGACAGATTAATAGTTGACTCTTTTATAAAGTATCTCTGATGAGAAAGATTCCAGTCTTCCAGGTAATCTGTTCCACTGCCCTGTCTTTAACCAGAATCCTTCTGGTTGAAATTTAATACTATTATTTCTTTCTTCTCCATATCTGCAATGGAGAACAGATTATTTGTGATGAGAACTTACAGGAATGGGACAGATGGTAATTTTTTATCTTCTTATGTTGCATGTTATGCTCCTTTCAAGAGAGGGATTAATTCAGATACTTCTCTGTAGACAGAAGAGAGATATTTTTTAAGATGCAACAGAATCTGGCAAAGATCAGGGCTCCTGGAAACTGCAGGCTGTGGCAAGCAGAAGAGAGTGAGAAAGTCACTTGAATTATGTAGAAGACTGCAGGTGGAGGAGAACCTGAGCTGCTGAGAAGAAACAGGGAGCAGATAGAAAATTTTCAGAGGTGTTGAAGAGGGACCATAGGGAACAGGGTTTGATTTACTGTCTTAGTCACTGAACAGACAGTCAGTAAAGAAGCATGAGTTAGGAGAGGCATCATTGCATATAAATCCTGTATATTTCTAATCTGTCTGTACGTTAAAAGCTAGGAATTCCAGTTAATAGTTTAATAATCCCTGGCTTTTCTAAGTTTAAGAACAATTTATACTTCTTTGGGGATTTCATTATAAAGAAAAAGAGTAGGCATGGGCTCATTACAAAAGCCTGGCTGACTTAAGGTCCTGCCTTGGGATCTTCTTTAATATCTATCATATCTGTTGCTATGTTATAATTTTCACAATAAATGCATATATTTCCTGAAGTGCAAGATGTGAAGCTGTGTATACAGTTCTAGCTGAAACCTTACTAATGTACATAAAGTAGGAGAATGTGTAAACATCTGAATGATTACACAGATAGGAATAATGTGATCAGTAGTCTCTAAGTCTGTTCATAAATTTTTGTGAGATGTCTGCATTCATTGTAAAGGCATAATGTCAGTTCATTAGCAGCTAGTCATCTGACAAGCTCCTCCGATCCTTTCTTGGAGAATTATCAAGTTCTAGATGGTATATATTCTATATCAGTATAGCTGGTTATATCTGTTCAGTGTCATATTTTATATTTCCACAATTCAATCTAATCCTATGTCTCTATTTCTATTTATTTTATAATACAAGTAAATAATGATAACTCAGAAATGAATCAGAGTCAAGACACGTTCCTTTTTGCAAAGGGAAGTAGTTCTACTCCTTGAAAATTAGTCAGTCAGCTTTGGTGGTTCAGTCTTTACCCTTTTTCTGTGGTTTGCTTATTGAGTGTCATATGAAATAGTTTCTAAAGCCATCATGATGTCATAAGTCACCTGTTCTTTTCTGAATTTGAGGCTGCTAGATATCACTGACCAATGGATGTCAGTGACATCTGGGCCACGCAGGCACTTTGAAAACTCCTGCACTCCAGCTATAGGTTTTCATAATTTTCAACCATTCGGGGTGGTATTGCTCAGATGCCAGCCTCAGCTGTTTGCTTGAAATTCTGTTCCCAATATATTTTTTGGGGGGAACTGCTTCCCTAGCCACATCCAATTTCCCTTTTCAACTACTTGGTTATTCCTATCACATTGTGTCATGTGTTCTTCTCCTGGTTATTGTTGTTTCGCTTATGAGTATCTTAGTTTGAATGAATACCTTAGTTTGCTCAGGCCTATATTCACTTACCAAAATGGAACCAATCACTGTTAATATCAGGTAACATGGTCTTTAACCACTGACTATCCTACAATAGTAACAAATTTTTGTGTCTTCAACATACAAATTTGTTTCTTTCCCATATTCAGCTGGTTGATTTTGTTACTCACTCCATTACATAGATGTAAGGATTTCACCAGATAAATAAAACAGCTCTTCTGTACCTCACAATTAACTTCCATCTGCACATTAATTCCTGGTTTTTAAACTTCTATATGCAATGTAAAGCAATAAGTTCCAGATTTGGCTTATATAGCACGTTTCATCCTTGCTCCCCTCATTCTCCCATAATCAAATTTTTGTTACCCTGTCAGAAGAGGAAAACAGACTGGTTTCATTGGATTTGTTCTTGAAAAACCTACAGACTCTCACCCATCTCCTTGTCTTTACAGTGTTTAAAAGTAGTTGCTGGCTTGGGACGTTTTATTTTTAAAAAAATCTGCTTTTATTCTGAAGAATGAAGTCAGACTAATTGTTGTATAATTCTCCAGCTTCTTATTTTCTCTTCTTCTACACAGAGGGTTTTTTTTTCTTCAAATCATTTGGTACCGCTAAGAGTTTTTTGATTACATCAACCAGTATCCCAGGATGAAGTTCATCAGATCACACTGATTTAGCTTATCTAAGTGCCCACAACTTGTGTCTTTCCTATTCTGTGTTGAGATCTTCTCCTTTTGTTGCTGATATTAATTATGCTAGGCACTTCTCCTTAATGGATGTTTTTACTGCAGATTGATGCAAAAAAAAAAAAAAGTCATTAAAAGCTTCAGCCTTCTCTGTGTTATCTGTGCATAGCTTTCCTTCTTGATTAGTTGCAGAACAATGCTTTCTTTGGTCTTCCTCTTATACTTAGAAACTGATTTCTTGTCATTCTTATGCCTTCTGCTAATTGCATCTCATTTGTGTCTTGACCTTTCAATTTTTTTCTTTTATGCCTAGACTTTATTTTTGTCCTCAGTAATCTCTCCTATTTTTTAGTTTCTAAACACTTCCTTCTTCTGTTTGAGGCCAATGAAGAGCTCTTAGTTTATCTAAGCTGAACTACTCAACTTTCTACATTTTTCTGATTAAATACTTATACTCTCAGTATTATAACATCAAAAAGTCGGCAACTTTTCACAAATTTTCTTTTTCTTTAGTTTTATCTACTAACGGATCTATTCATTGTTGAATTTCAAAGCTTATTGAAGTTTACCTTTATGAGTAGATCAGTCTTCACAGTCCAAGGTGACTCAGGAAGAGTACTGGGTAACCATTTGTGACCTGGTAACATTTACATTACATTTTATTACTTGACAATGCTCTTTAAATGCCTCACATCCATTCAAACTTGACATTTTTACAATGCTTTTCTTTTTGATTCCAGTTATTTTTACTGCCATGATTTTATTCCTTTTTTATGAAGTATTAAAACCATTACGTAAATTTTGTTTTCTAAAAAAGACGTCACCAACTAGAACAAACCTAGATGGTTTCCAAATTCTTTTTCATAAGGAATATGAATAAATATTCTCCCATGGGAATACCTCTTATGACATCACATCAGTCGTGAGGACAGAGGTGTATTAAAAAAAAAAAAGCAAAAAAACCCCAGTGGTTCCTTTTAGATTTTTTTTTTTAAATTATATTTTCACTATAAAATTCTACATTTGTTTCCAGACATAGATATCTGAGGCAACAATTGCTTAACTGAATGTTTATGATCAACTTTCTTAGAAGGCTGGCATATATGTGTAGTGGAACTGGACAATATATCCAATATATCCAATATATCCAATATATCCAATATATCAAAATTTTTGGTATTAATTTATTGAGTCTGTGCTACTTATTTCTGGATATTCAGTCCTGCTTTGTCAAGGGGCCATAACAGGTTCAGAAAATAATTAAAAAAAATCAAAAAATGCAGGACTTTTTCAACACACTATAATGAGAAGAAAGGATTAAGAGAGCAGATGTGATATCAAGGTTGTTCTTACACAAGTGGCAAAATTTTCCATTGATACCTGTCTTCAGAGATCTCCAAAGTGGAAAATTCTACTGGAAATTATATGACAAAGACCACAAATTATTTTTTTCCTGTTAGGTGCTCACTTTCCTATGATACCTGATGAATACTACAATGACAGAACCTCCTTTGCAGTGAATCTGTTGAGAAATTTTCCTTATTGCTACCTCCAAAGAGGGCATGTAATATATAATCTATATTTGAAAGTTGATGTTATATTTAAATAAAAACTAATAATAAAATTGGAAGTGTTTGATTTCAGGCTAAGTTTCTTGCTGCTTTTTGTGAATTACAAAATCCTTCATCCAATTTCTCCTGATCTCCATGAAGACATGAAGACTTCTGTCCATTCCCTTAGAGGTCTGGCTGTGGCTTTTCCCTGTCTGCCACTGCACTCTGTGCTGCAAGACTCCTTCTTTGAGTCCCTCAATACTCTTTTTGAACAATTTGCACTCTGGATCCTTCTCCTCCAGGCTCAGTTGTTTATCTGGAAAACAGTCTCTCTTCTAAGGTTCAGTTTAACTCATTCTCTTTCTAATAAAGTATAACAGGCAAATTGAGCTCAGACCAGTCAAACAATCTGTCACATCCCCCAAACTCTATTAATCTCATTTAGAAATTATCAAGTCCTTATCAGTACTATATATTCTGATTCTTGTCTGATTATAAAGTATAGATGCCTACATGATATTGCTTGAAGAAGGAGGAAAAAAATCTGCAATGAAATAATTCATTTTAGTGGACTGTTCATGTTGCAGTACATGGAAAGGGATTAGGCCCACTTAGAAAATCCAAGGAACCATTGAGTAGTTAAGGTGTTGTATCTGTTGCATATGCTTACCATCTATTCTTGAAAGTTTTCTGTAAGAAAACAAGGGTATATAGAGGGTGATTGTGGATGAGGACTCCAAAGAACCAGGAAAAGCCTACCAGCGCTGGGCTGTGGCATTGAAAGAAGTCGTGGAAGACGAGGAATGGATTTGAAATAATGGACTTGTTTAACTGAGACTGTTGAATGGAGAGAAATTACAAGTTTATGGCTGGCTTAATGTTTTTTAATAATGGTTTGTCCCTATCCCTGTGTTTGTCCCTATCCCCACAAGAGTTCCACTCCCTTCTCATGCATAATCTACTGTTATCCCTCCCCTTTATGCTCTGTACCCAATCGTTGTTCCTCCTTCCCAAAAACTCCTCCCCTTGTTCACCATACTCTAGAAAGTTCTCCCAGTTCCCCTATAAAAGGGGGAGCCATTTTAATAAACTGGTTCACTCCTTTCCACCCTACAACCTGTGTTGAACCCTGAGTGAACTTCCCCGTGTCCCTAGCCGGGCTGCGTTAGGTGATTAGTAGCATAGGAGTTACATTTATCTGATATAAGTTCTTAGTCAATCAAAGCAGAGAGGGAAGGGAAACAAATTTATAAACACAGAGGATGGAATTAGGGCTGTGTAACTAGAACTTAAGTGTTTTAGCATAAGGCATATGGTGCAGTTTTTCAAAGCTCTTGAGAAAATAAGAAATACTTAGCTACTAGATTAATGTTGAAATCTTTTATTTGTGAAGAACTTTGTGTGCAAAAAGGGATTATATGAGGCTGAGAACCCATAGATACTGTCACTTACTCAAGCAATGTAAACTCCAGGTAAAATCTAAATATTTGGGCAGAATGTGATCTTTTTCCTGAAACTGAAAAAATCATCCCTGTGAGGATTGGGCAGCTGTCTCTGTGTTTTCACCTAGAAAATAGCAAAAATAGTAATAGAAGTATTTTACATGTGAGCTTTTACAAGAGCAATGATGGTAGGGGCAATATAAGTACTACCTTCATCCAGGAAAAGAGGTGAAAGGAGAGTGTGATGCTTCTCAGCAATGGGGCCATCATCTGAGAAAAAAAGATGTCCTCCCAGCATGATTATTTGACTTTTTTTAAACAGTATTGAACATGTGAAAAATGAGGATGTTTTATCAAGGGACTACACCTATTTTTTCCTAAGGTTCTTTTAGTTAAGGTATGAGGAGCCTCACTATCTACTGCTTTGATCTACCAATCTTCTCCTTAATTACTTGATAATGCAGGTGTAGTCCTAAAGATACAACAATACCTGAGAATAGGTGAGGTGGATGAAAGGGCACAGGGTAATGTTAGATTGGGAGAACTAGCGTTGTCAGCTATCATGACTGCACTCACAAAACCTCATTTATCTAATTCTTAAATACACTTAAAATTAATTTGGTATTTCTGACGTACATTTCACCGTTCTGAAAGTGCAGGTACTTGCATGAGACATTCCTACTCACAGGACTGCAGCAACTCATTTAAGAAAACTTTGTTTCTGAGGCCTCAGAGACGATCTGAAGTGACACATCTGAATCATTTTAGCTTTTCTGTCAACCAGAATCAATTAACACCTCTTTTACCTCATCACAGAGCACAGCCCCATATCAAGCATTGCAAACCTTGTTTTTCAGATGTGTATGGAAAATAAATTAAGAACTGATTGGCTAAAGTAATGCATTGCTCTGCCTCGAAACATGAAAGCAGCACTGAATATATTCATATTAGTGAGAAGAATGTTTTAAGGGGATCTCATGAGCTCTTTATGAGGAAGCTCTCATTTGAGGCTTTTCCATTCATTAGATCTGATTATTTTATGTTTAATTAACATGGGTTAAGTGACAGTTAAAAATTAAAACTGCTTATATTTAACAGCAATAGAATAAAAAAATAACATTGCTAAATTAAATTTTTAAGCTGACATTAATGTTGAGAAAAGAGTAATTCAAATACCTAAAAACTAGCATGTATCATTTTCACTAGGGAAACAAATGGTGTGATATGACTCTCATTGAGTCATTTACAATTTATAGATTTAGTTTTAAACTGAAAAAGAAAAATAAACTTCTTACTATTTGCTGCTGAAAACTGTTGTTCCTCACCTTAGTTCTAGTAACATTTTGAGGAATAGTTCCAAACAGTGTGTAAGATGAACGTTATCTTTACATAAATATTTTATCTTAATGCTTAAAATTTCATAGGTCTGTGGTTAATAAACAAAACCTCAACCATACTTAACAAAATACTTTTACTAACAAAAATACTTTTCTCATTTAATTACAAAGGGACATTTCAATGCAATAAACATTGTGTACTTCAGTTGTGAAGTTCTAGTCAATAAGAAATTCTAATATATTTTTTCTTATCATTGGTAGTTTTGCTCTTCAAGAGTAAAGCATAACACTTAGTGATATACAGTAGAGTCAGAAATTGTGTCACGACAATTCTTTCATACTAAAAATAACCTACCTTACCTTCACTGCTTATCTATTATGATTTTTACCCTCTTCATTTTGTGGGCGATATCTTCTCAGTGCTTTTGGCTAAAGATAATTGCAGATTTTATTCCACTTCGCTACCTGATTTTGCAAATGCTAGAAATAGTGTGTGCATAATACGTATATATAATACAGGAATACACTTTGCCTTACAAAAATAAAAATCGCTAGCACGTGATAAACAACCTAATCAAATAACTTTCTAGTAAGTTCTGTTACTCTGAAAACCTTTTCAATCCCTTTGAGCTTCTTTCTCACAAATAATAACCCCTCCAAAGATATTTGGTCAAAAGATAAAACTTTGGGCTGTAAAAACAGGCTTTGTTCTTAGGATATTATTGATTCTTACTTCCCTTACCATCAATTGTCTTCAGAAAAATCCTACATACACTTCCACCAGCAATCTCATATGTTAAAACTTTACCTGATTATTCATGTGTGTATTTGAATAACAGGCTGCTTTTAAGTATTATGAACAGTAAAATCAATTTTAGTCGTATAAAGAAGAGACTGTTGAGTTCTGTCTAACAATAAGATATTTGCATACTTTCCTTCTTTTTTTATAGTTTAATGACATCATAATGGAGCTTGAATAGGTTATTTTTATCAAAATAAGAGTTTGCATTGTGTTCGAGAAGGCAAAATTCAAGATGATATTTTTTTCCCCATTGCTGACAGAGCCAGTAGGGTCACAGCAACAGTGACTGCATGTTGAGTCAGGATAGTGTATTTGTTACATTCATACAACCAAGGTGCCTATGAGGATTTTGTTCCATGGCAATTTCCAAGAAAAATCTCCTGTGCTTACCAGACCTCTCAGAATGGGATGAACTTAGCTTTACTCTTGGACATAAAGTGAGGCTCATTAAATAGGAAAAAAACGTGAGGAAATATAACTCTTCAGCATCCACTGAAAATTTTTCACTAAAAAAAAGTCTCTGTTCAGAAATATATGTTATTATTAGAAATACTTTTCTAGTTACTTGCAGGGTTCATCACTTCTTTCCTAGCAGCTGGGCACATGAAATAGTCTCCTGTCATAAACTGTTCCTTTCTGCTGCTGAGCATTTGTGCACTGTAAGTCTTACTGCCTTCACACAAATCGCAAAATACAATGTGTGTGACATAATCTTTTAGGCATTAAAAACAGGGACTAAAGCAGCTGTACATGATAGTTGAATGTTTTATTTCACGCATTTTCTTAGTTTGTGTTTTTCATGGTTTCCTTTCATTTGTGTTCATGTTTCCAATGAAACAAACACTTTCCATGAGGCAAACTTGCTGTGAATGAGGCTGGAGAGGGTGTGAAGAGCAACTACTCTTAAAAATCCTAGATTTTCAACAAAAAGCAGTGGATAGAAAAAAACTTGGAAATACCCCAGGTTTTTTCTTGGAAAGCAATCACTTGGCATGGAAATAGGACAAATTCAGTCTTTGAAATGCTGCTTTTACAAAATTAGGTCTTATAAAAGAAGAACTGACAGTAAAGGTGATGAATTATGAGTAATTCCAGCTGAGAAGAAAGGGTTCTGTTTTGCTCACATATTCTCAGTTCTGGAGTTTGTTAAATTTATCTGTATTGTAAATAGCACACACAAAAGTATGTTTGTTTTGAAAATTTTTATATTTATCTATCTTTTCTCTGTTCATGAGTAATGGTTGTATTGTTTCTCAGTCTTTACTAAAGAACATTTGCATTGTCTTAATTTAAGTATGGAAAACCAAGGTTTTGATCTTCCTGACCTTGAGGGTCCATAGATTAAGTTAATGAAGCAAACTGGTCTGCAAATTCTTTGCCAAGTGTTATCTAATGCTTCTTTTCCAGGTTTCTGATAAGATAGACTTTAAAATTGTGGCTGGCATTCAAATGATGGATAGGACCAAAAATTTTCTTTTTATAAGAAATTTAGCCATTTACTTTACACCTTTGATATTTCATAGGCTACTGAGCTATCATGAAATATCTGGTAGCTATTGACATGCATTGTGCATTTAGCTCGTGCAGGTAAGTCTAAATTATTTAGAAGAAAATTTACTTATCATGGTCTTGACAGGACTTTTTTAAATATGAGGAACTTTGGGTCTTCATGACAGATGAAAAAGGTACTTAAAACAGAGGAAAAAGGCATAAAATTCTATTTGAATTTAAAAATAATGGTTCTTGGATCAGATAATTATTTAAATCTCCCAAAAAATTGACAAAGAGAGGGAAAATTGACCATTTGGAATTGTTAAACAAAGTACAAAGAACAAAGAAAACCCAAACAAACAAACAAACAAAACCTCTAAACAGACAAAAACCCACAGTGAATAATACAATAGTTTATAAATATACCAGAAAATAAAGAGTGTAAATATTGACTTTTTTCTCCTAAACAGATTTTGGTTTTAGCTATGCATTTTGTATATTTCTATTTTCCTACACATCATTATGAAACTCTAAAGGAAAAATAGATTGCATGGAATGACACAATGAAAAGGAGATATTGTCACAGTTTACTTCCTTAAAATACAGTGAATTACAAAGCATTACTATACCATTATGATAGTAGTTATGACATTATCTTGAGGATCCAATAGTATTGATACCTGAAATACTAAATGAGGGGAAGAGCTGAAAACCAGTGTGAAATTGAAATGTAAAGAGATTAATACTTACTATCATCTGTGAGTTCTGAGTGATTCAATAATGAAGTTGATCCTAAAAAAAATATTTATCTTCATTTGAAAGAGCTGCTATAGGAGAACAAGTACTCTAGAAATACACATACATGTAAGGAATTAATTAATAGAAATTTTAAAAATATTTTGTTCGAGATAGAGCTGGTGGATTGACCTTGATTGGCTTCCAAATGCCTACCAAGCCACTGTACTATTCCATCAGTAGAACAGGGGAGAAAATACAATAAAAAGTCATGGGCCAGGAAAAGAACAGGGAAATAACTTACCAACCACCATCACAGGCAAAACAGACTCGCCTTGTGGAAATAAATATAATTTATTGACAATCAATTGCAACAGAGGGAGATAGAAATAAAACAAAACTAAAAACACCTTTGCCCTGCCCCTCCATTTTTCCCAGGCTCAACTTCATTTCTAGCTCTTCTACCTCCTTCTCCTGGCACAGGTGCACAGGGAATAGGGCTTTTGTCAGCTCACGAAGTTTTGTCTTTTCTGCTCCTTCCTCCTCTCACACTGTTCTCCAGCTCCAGCAGGGTTTCCTACCCATGGGATACAATCCTTCATTAACTGCTCCAATTTCTGTCTTTCCCACAGGCTCCAATTCTTCAAGAACTGCTCTGGCATAGGTCCTTTCCATGTGGTGAAGTCCTTCAGGAACAAACTACTCCAGTGGGTGTTTCCCATGGGACCACCAGTCCTGCCAGGAGTCTGCTTCTGCATGGGCTCTCCACAGGCTGCAACTTTCTTCAGGGCATACCCACCTGCTCCATCAACAGGTCCCCAAAGGCCTTCAGAGTGGGTAATTGGTGCACCGTGGTCCTCCATGGGCTGGAAGGGGACATCCTGTCTCACCATGATCTTGGTTCTGCAAAGCTGTTTTTCTCATATATTCTCAATCCTCTCTCCCAGCTGCTGTTACATAGCATTTTTTACCCTTTCTTAAGTATGCTGCCACTGTTGTTGTTTGGCTCAGCTTCGGCAAGTGGCAGGTCCCTCTTATAGAAGCCACCCCTGCAGTTCCCCTCAAGCTCCTGCTACAAAAACTTGCCACATAAACAAAATACGATACATTTATTTAAATAAATGTTTTCTTTCTCAGTGGTCAAGACCTTCCATGTGTCTTCTCTCGCATGCGCTAACATGATTTCTCTGTTATTGTTTGTCACAAAATACTGTGATTTTTCTACCAATGCAATCTTCATAGCAAATCAGTGTGGAGAAGGAAATCTATGATCAAATGTAAATATCCATTTGAGGGGAAATATGGCTTGGAATCTGTGTTGGTGTATTTAAAAAATTTATAGTTCAGGACTTTGAGTTTTGAGGTTTTTAGAGTCATTTATAGTTCTCCTGCTTACCAGCACTGGCGGCTATAAAATAGCATGTCGAACACATTTACAATTATTGCTTAAAGCTGACCATCTCTATTCACCAAAACAAAGAACCTGATGACTTATAACAAATGAATTTAAGAGTTAATAAATTAATATAGAACAAAATGTAATTTTTTCTTGTTCCATAAAGAAAATGTATTTTCTAACTGTATTGATACCTATAATATTTCTGTGGCATTGGTATTTCTATACAAGTTCTCCTCTAAATTTATTGACAACGTTATAAAAGCATTCCATCTGTGATATATCTTGCTTAGACTGTCATTCTTATTCTTATCCATTACTGGTAACTTACAGGTACGCTAAGTTAAACATTCAAAAGAAATTTTTTTAATATATATTGTAAATATACAGTCCCAATCCAATTTTGTAATGGTCTTTTGAATTTCTAGAAATGGATTTTATCTAGCTCTTTTGTTACTTATATTTAAAGAAATGTTAGAAATTGGTCCCTGAAAGTCTGACTTCCTCTTTTCTCCTCAGTCTGACCTTGAATTTAAATGTTACATTTTCACATAAGCATATCTATAAACAGTTTAGCTTGTGAAGTTTTGTGAAGTTTAAGAAATCAAACCTTTGTTCCAAAGGTATTCTAACAGATGCTGCTGACTCTGTTTTAACTTAGCTAGACTCCAGCTGATTCCTTCTGTCATTTTTAATGTCTCCCTGGAATCCCCTGCAAGATGAAGGAAACAGCCAAGTGACAGCAATTTTTGTGACAGTCAGTAGCCAGAAAACAGATGTCAGGTGAAACCTCTTTACTGTGTTCTCAGAAACTTCTAGCTGTGAAATGCATCTTCTGATTATGCTCTTCCAATTCATGGCAACGGAACCTGTTCAAGGTTAAAAGGTACATATCTATAAGCCACAGTTTGTTCTTGGCTTTGGCCCTGTACTAGAGGCAAATACCAGATGCTACAGCCTTATGATGCTGCCCATGAAAATCTAGCATGGTATGGTATGCAGTAGCAAATGGTAATTCGTATGTCTGCGTGCAGAACAGAGCCACCTTCATATAACTGAGAGGTACAGCATCTGTTTCATAGGTCAATGTTCAATTACACGTTTCCTTTTTGACAGTGAACAAACACTTTCCTACATTTTAGGGAACATCTTTTTTGTTTTGGTTTGGGTTTAGAAAAAAAAATAATTGTAAAACTCTTAGAGCTAAAATCTAAAAACTAAAAGCAAAGAAAGGAGTAGTAAGGTTCAAGGACTTACCACCCATCCTCAAGTTCAAGTTCATATTCCTAAAAAAAATCTGGTATCTTAGAATTAGATGATAAAAAATAGAATAGGGAAGAATTTCAGATTGTACTAATCGATTTCTATTAAATTTAGTTTCTGTACCAAGTCCTTTGAGAAAATTTGTACTTTTTATTAAATGTTGGTTTCAGGCTTAAGACACTAGTCATAATAATTTTGGTCTGGTATAAAATTAAAGGTGTCTGATGACTGGTATTACCTAGCAAATCAATGACTTGTCGTTATGTTTTATCACAGCCTTGAATGTTGAACTGTATCCTAGTTTTGGCCGTTAATGCGGAAATTCTTTCTCTGGTAATGTTACATGAACAAAGGATGTTTAATAATTCCTCATTGTACTGATAAAGGCTTTCCTCTATGATGACATCTGCCAGGTTTGTCGTGTGTGGACTTCATATTTCAACACTGGACAGTTGGAAATGGTGGCCTGCCTGCATCCCCACAAGAACCTTGTATCATCAGCCATAATATTTGGCAACATTTCCTTTTAAAATTTTGAAGCACTGTAAATATATATAATTTCATTATATGTTCAAATCTTATGTATTATTAACTTCCATTGCATTCATTATCTATCTGAATACTGTAATCCAAATCAACTCTTCAGTAAAAAAAGGGGGAGGAGATTTAACACACTGGAGGTGCTGTTTTCTTGTAGATTTTAATTTCGCTGACATGCATTTTATCAATTTTATAAATAAAGCTGAATGTTATTATCCTACATTTATTTACAATAAGGAGCTCCATCACTGTTTCAGTTTTATCAAGCGTATTTTTCTGCGTGATTCACAGAATTGCAGTAAAAATGTAAAAATCTATTCTGTGTGGATTGGAAGAGAATGACTGGGTGTAGAAGCAATGAAAAAAAGAGAAGCATGGTTAAGAATGGCAGGGGGAGACAATGCCTAAAGCAGCAGGTCATCACGATTACAAGTTGGCACATAACACCAAAACAGTTATGGAAAAGCACAAGACTGCTTCCAGTTGATGAAAATCAAGGTAAGACTTTCAGACACAGGATATCCTAAGATATTGCTGGAAAGGAAAAGGACACAGCTGGAGCCCTGATTATGTCCTCTGTCCCTAGGAAGGGAAAAAAGAGAAATTCAATTGACTCTGAAAAGTAACACAGGGTGGAAAAGAGACCATGATCACTGTGAGCACCTCAAGGGCATATCCAAATTCAACATGACAGCCAACCTAAGAAGAAACTACAAAATACGAGTTGGATTAGGGTGGTCTACAAATATGACTTTGATGGGAATTCCAGCCAGAGGTCTTGGAGATGGATATATCGGTGCCTGTTAGCCTAGGCAAGTGAGTGTGAAGGTAATCAGTTTTCTTTTTTAAGATCCAGCTCCATTTGTTCGGGGTCATTTTCCTCAATTTGTTGGTGGCAAATGTGAAATGCTGGAAAGTCTGTAGTAGAGTTTGATGAGCATTTGCAGGGGATAAATCCCATTTGATCCTTATAGCTTCTTAGCTGTTGCTAGGAACAACAGTGAGGTCTACAAGTTGAGGGCTGCTCCTAGCTGGAAGACACAAATGTACAATATGAATAGAGAACGGTAATTTGGATTATTTCTATGTTCTCCTTAAACATCAGTAAAGACAGACTCCTTGAAATGAAGCAAAGGCATTATGCTTTGCATTAAAGTATCTTTTCTTTCATTTTAAACTGAAGACTTTATTTTATACATTACTGAGGTCTTATTGTAAGAAGGCAGCTAATTTAGCTTTACAACTTCTGATTCTTTCTAGATCTTAACCTTTTGAAAAGGAAGCAGCTTGACTATCTTTTTTGAATTGTTATCCCATGAAAAACTGTGTGTGGGAGCTGCTAATCTATTGAGAAAAATCTATTGCTGATATCCTCAGCACCTCAGTGTCTAGTTGTCAGTTTTGCACTTTTCCTACAGTTCCCATTTTATTCACAATAACTACATGTCATTATTTTTCTAGCCTCTTGTATTTTATCTGTTGTAAAGTCCTTTATTCATTTTTATCTTTCATCTTTAGAACTTCATGCTTTATTTCTCTAATTCTCAGTAATATTTTGCCATTGCCACATCATGTAGTCATTTATTCTTTATTATGAATAACCTTGCAATTTCATTGTGGCAGGCCTGTGGAGATGCATCCCTTGCAATTACACCCTTCTTGTAGAGAGATAGCTGTTCCTCTCAGGCAAAATGTACAAAAGATTCTAATATAAATATAATGTGATACAAATTTTAATTTGTCTTTGAGCTCAATAGGGGCCTTTATATTATATCCTTTATACAAAAAGCGATGGCACTAGACAGTTTAATCGATTATTAAAGATGATTGTCTGTCATGCATACTTATTTCAGTCTAGGCAGCTGAATTCTTGTAAGCAGGAAAAGAATTGGATAGGCATGGTTATCTATTATTTTACCTGATCTACTTTCCAAAAATATTGATTCTAATCTCTCAAGGCCTGTAGTTTCCTTCCCTTCAGTGAAATCATGCTTTTTGTCTCTAGCTCACTTCAGATTAGGAGCCAAGGAGCATCAAGATCTTCTTCAAACCATGCCAGGAAGACTGTTATATAATTGCCAGACCTTGGACTGTAAGACTCAGCACAAATAACTGAGCTAATCCATAAGGGAGGCATAAACTCCACTGAAGGTAATGGAACTGCTCAGAAGTGGTGATGCCACACCACAGGATGCTGGCACAACTATCCTGGCACAGTAAAGACCTGAGTAGAACAGATCCAGAGGAAAGATGCACTTCCCCGCATATGAGACTTTAGGAAGTGCTTAGGGCCCCTCTCCATGGCTGGGGGGAGCCTTGCGTGCAGAATGTGAGTTCTGGCTAAGGGGATGCTACCAGGTGAAGGGACTGTGTGTGGAGGTGATCAGACTGTGAAGAACAAGGAAAGGTGAAAAACTGACAGAATCTTTGCTACATAGACAAGACTGAAACCCTAGCTGCACAGGAGATTGTTTCTTCTCAGCTGAATTGCAAGCTGTAAGACCAGGGCCTTTGACTCCTGGCACCGAAGGCATCTCCTTCCTTGCAGATTTGAAACTGCAGAGCATGTATACAGTGTCCTGATAGCAGGCAAAGGGCAGAAAGTCATGTCCCTATCAGAGCCAACTATGAGCTTGAACTATGGTTCTGCACCAAGAGGAAGCAGCAGGAGATAGCAGTGGGGAAACTCCTTGTGAGGAACAGAAATCCATGTTTAGTGTGCTGACTTCCTCAAAGGTGGTTTGTTTCTTGCAAGGCACTCAGATGTGGGAATTTGCAGAGAGACTGAGGCTTGTCCAATATTTGCTACTATGGTTGACATGGATATCAAGGATGCTGTTAGAAGGAGATTTAAGGTGTATCAAAAGTGTTCATGCTGCTCTGTGAGCAAGTGTCAGGGATATCAGGAACTACGCTAGTGCCTCCTGTCAGTTTGTGAAGGAACATATGGATCCTGAGTCACAACCTTTTTGTAGTTATTGTTGTCTCTGTGGGGATCCAGTAGTGCTGGGGATAGATAGGATACACCTGTTACAGTGGAGCAGGAGTGTTTTTGTCAGTAGAATGACCAGCCTGCTGAGAAGAGCTTTAAGAGTGATGCCAGAGGGTGAATACAACAAGCAGTTAAATGTGGTAACAATGAATGGAATGGTAAGCAGAGACACGTAAGGAAAGAGTGATAAGACACCAGCCTTAGCTGTGTGTACAAAATATGAATACAGTCGTAGAAACAAGCAGGAGGAGCAAAAGATTCATGAGCAATTACAAAACTACAATGTTGTTGGAGTAACTGAGATATCTAAGGACAGCTTGCACAAATGGAATACTGCAGTGAATGGAAACAAGCTCTTCAGAAAAAACAAGAAGACAGACAAGGTTGCCCTCTATGATCAAGAGCAACTTGGATATATGAACACTTCTCTGCGATGGACAGTGGACTCATTAACAGATTATGGTTCAGGAACCAACGAGAGGCCAGTGAGTGTGATAACATGCTGGAACTACGTTTCAGACCACCAGATCAGAGTGCATAAGTGTGCAAAGACTTCTTTACATTACAGAAGGAAATTCTGGGATCACATATTTTTGCTCTTGGAGGGCTTGAGTCTCTCTGACATCTACTAGAAGGGCAATGCAGTGGAGACTTCTGGAGGGTGCTGGGCATAGTTTACTAATAGAGGCAGTGAAGAGGCCAAACAGAGGTAACATACATTTGGGTCTGATATTCACTGCATGGCAAAAGCTGTTTGGACGGGGCAACAAATCACAGTTTTTTCTGTAGTGACCATGAAACTGAAGTGACTGTGAAGCTGAAGATACTGAAAGAGTAGTATTCTGAACATTAGACAAGCAGACTGCAGCTTGTTCAAGGAATGGACAGATCATTTGGTCCAAGTTTTTTTTTGCAAAAGGGAGCCTAGATGAGTTTACCTAGAGTATGTAGTAGTTTAGTACATAACACTTGATGCTATCTAACTCAACTTCAGAAAAGCTTTTGACACTCACTCCTGTTATATCTCAATAGGCAGACATCTACCTGGCTAAGCACTAGCTCAATGGCTGGGCTCAGAGGCCTGTGGTTAATGCATTAAAATCTACTTGAAGACCTGTGATAAGTGGTAGAGATCTGTAAGAAATGGAGGGCTGCAGAGATCTAAATTGGGACGTGACCTGTTTAACTGCTTTATCAATGGTCTGGAGGAGGTAATGGAGGATATTTTTCCAATTTTTTAGATGATAGTACTTTAACAGGGTGAGTCAACATGCAGAAAATAAGAGCTGCCATCCAGAGGGACCTAGTCAGACTGCAGGAATGGGTAGAAAAGCCTCATGAAATGCAACAATGACAAATATCAAGTGCTGTCCCTGGGCAGGAAGCATCAGTGCAAGGACACAGGCTGGGGCCTGTGTGATCAGGGGTACCTCTGCAGGAAAAGACCTGGGAGCCCTGGCAGACACAAGCTGATCAGAAGCAAGCAGTGTGCCCCAGCTGCAGAGATAACCAACAGTACCCCAGGAAGCAGTCATGGGGACAAAGCCAGGATGTTGAAGGGAGGGTATATTCTCCTCTGCTCAGCATTCATGAAATCCCATCTGGATACTCCGCTCAGTGTTGGGGCCCTCTGATATAGAAAAGGCTAACTGGAGCAAGACCATTGGAGGGCCAAACTAATCAGAACTGGAGGAATGACCTGTGAGGTCAGAGAATAGGGCTTATTCAGCTGGAGTGTGACTGTCTTGAAAAGCCAGTACAGCTTGCCCCTCCCCGAGAAGAGGTAAGCAAGAAAATGAAAACAGGCTCTTTCAGCAGTGCATGGTGGGAAGATGAGCCAAAAAACCATAAGTTGAAACATGAGTTTTATTCAGCATTTGAGGAAAACTTTCTCACCCTGAGGACAGCCAACCAGCAGAAATGGCTGCCTGGAGGCAGTCTCCGTCCTTCAAAGTTTGCAAAAGCCAGCTAGAAAAAGCCCTGAGCAACCTGGTATGACCTCTTGTTTTGAGTAGGAAACTGGACTACAGACCTCCTGAGATCCATTTCAGCCAGAATTTTTCTGCAATTCAAAATACTCAGTAAACCAGAGCTACTGGATGGCATTTCCTGTCATCTGTCTTCTGCTAGCAGAGCAGTCACCAGCAGAACAGCAATCACCATTTTGCTGTTCCTAAGATTATTTTGCATTAGGGATGTGATGGATCCACTTTATTTGGAAGATCAAAAGAAAAACTGAAAGCTATTCTTTGACAAATACGTGTATGAATAATTAATGTTCTCAGGATGTTAAGTTGTGCTACAGCAGGGAGATTTGGCAGGCAGCTAACAAGATAAAATGGCTAATGCTGCTGACTTGGTAGCCAGAACAACGTTCTGTGGTAAATGAAACACTAACAATATGTTCACCTGGCAACTAATGAAATACTTTCAATTACTTCATTAATGTAAGGAGAATTGGTAATTGTTCTTTGTCACCTTTAAATTTCAACTCAGATTTCATTGCACGTCTTGCTGAATTTAAGGATTTAGTTAGTCTTCCCTTCGAATAAAACCCGCACTGTGTAATGAGCAAACAAACTCCCCCTTCTAGATCTGCTTTCATTCTAACAAACGTGTACTGGGGCTTATGGATAAACTGCAATGCTCACTGATTGCAAAGCTAAACAAAACAAAGGGAGACAATGTGTCTTTCTAAGGGCTGGTTTTGAAAAATTATTGTGGTGGATATTCACAACTGGAACACTGTTTTTCTTTGAAAAGACATTGAGGAGAGTAAAGACAATCAGCACTGAAATTTCTTCTAGAAAATTGTCAGAAGTGGAGTCTTGACACTTCTCTAGACCATGGGTATGTTGCTTGTTACCATCCTCCACAGAGCTTCAAAGACTTGGATTATAAACCATAACATATTTTCTTCCTTTCCGAGCCACTAGCATTTACATTAGCAAGCTTTTCTCTGAACTTATGAATTCCTTTAAAAGTCAGAGTTCATAATCACCAATACTTGAAAAAAAACACAGAATACCAGGAGGTTAACATAGAACTGATAGTGGCAGCACTGATTTTCATTTTGTAGACACGTTTACATTTTGATACTGATCTAAGGACCTGAATGAGTGCACAAAATTGTTTATAAAATATTGATTGAAAGTACTTAAATTTGTATTAAGTATGAAGCTTTGTTCAAATTAAAGAATGTATTGGTGTCTTAAGCTTAAAATTGAAATCTCACACTTGTGGATTGTCTACAAATTGTAATATAAACTTAAGCAGGTCTTAAGGTTTTTGCATTTCTATCTATACTCTACAGCATACTCTTAAAATATATAATTTTTTGTTCCATTAGGTTATTGAATGAAGATCCATTTGTAAATGCAATGGATTTTTAATTTGGAGGATTTTATTTGAGACAGGTTTCATTTACTGGCATCTACTAGCATATACAATTCTTCATTTCAGAAATATCTACTGGATTATTTGGGCTATAATGCTATTCATGCAAAAAAGACTGAATTCTTTTCAGTTGTGGAATTAACAATGGCTTGTTTACTTACTTACTCACATGTTGTGCAGAATTAAGTACTCTTAAAGGCCATACTCCAGCTGTCCTGGAATTAGTTCAGTTACCGCAATGATTTTAGCATTTCTTTTTGGAAATTTAAATTGTTCTATTTCAAAAGAATTTTCATTTCTTAGACAATTATTTAAAATGTAGTTACATATACAAAACCATCTATGCTCTAGTGCACTTGAGTTTCAGTTTTCTCTAACCTGGCTGTGCACAGGCTGTGCATAGATAGTGTGCACACTTTCAAGGTTGCCAGATATACGAATTGGCAAAATGTTCAGCACTAGCTTTAACATTTAAGAGAAGCATTGCATGACTAATGAGAATAGGGGAACAGTGCTAAAAGTAGAGATTACCAGCAAGAGAGACAGAAGAGAACTGTTTCTTGGCAACAGGATCGGAATCAGTGGTATGTTAGCTGGAATTTCTGCACATGAAATTTCCTAGGTACCCTTTCAGCTGTCTGTTGAAGGTAAAACAGGATTTGTTTATATCTTTATAGCAAAGTTATTGGCAAATTCAGCATGTTTTACGACTTTAATTCTTTGTCATTTGGAAATCAGTCCAACAAACGCATGAATTTTCTATCATTTATGAAAGGAGTAAAGATAATAATATGGACGCAACCCACTCAAATAACTGATTTTACTGAAATATGGTTGTATGTTTTTAGAGAAAAAAGTGCTATTGAATAGATTTGAAAAAATGGAGATTTATGTTTAGTGTAAAGAAGGCTCGGTTTTGTGTTCTTTGTTCTTTTCTCTAGAAAAACTATTTTCAGTGGTGAAATAATAGGATCAAAATATTATACCTTTTGAGTACCAGTCCAGCACTGGAAAGTTTGCTGAGCATATTGAGCCTCCCAAAGACTACAGGGAAGACTACAAAACCTGTATTTAATACTGGAATTTCATGTCAGAAAAAAACATCAGAACAAAACCAATCATGAGAGATCTGATGAATATGTATGCAATTTAAACTTTTTTCCAAAATCCTAGTATTCAGAAAAGAATATATTGAGTTTTAATTTGATTTAAAAAAATCTGAGTGGGTAAGAACAGTTATTTTTGAGGAAAAAATGTTCAAATATTTATGAAATCATCTATTTTTGTAGAATCTGAGACATCTGAGCATCCTTTCTTACCACAGATCTCAAACAATCCTATGGTAGTGGGACCAAGGAAAATAAAACTTTTCTGACATACCAAAACCAGAAAAGGCATTGGAGGAAACCCTTCCAAAATTATTGTAAATTAAACCCCAACCTCTTCTGGCTTTCTTTTTAAATATTACAACATAAAGAAGCTTCTTGAGATATCACTTCCTTAGAAAACTATCTAGAAATGAACAAAGAACAATTAAAACTAGTTACTGCTGCCATTACAGTTCTGAAAACTGATTCAGTTCACACTACTTGCAAGAAAATGTGTACCAAATTAGTATGTAACCAGTTGCAATTTGAATCAATTTAATCTATCTCTCAAGATAACAATTCTGCTTAAAAATCAGTTTCACCTGCTAAGGTCATTAATGAGGTGAATCTCATCATTATTCATTAGATCTGATTCACCATATTCCATAAGAACTCTTATAACATTAAATGGGTGATTAGACTCCACTGAAAGATATTACCTGTGAAAGAATCATTATGATTCATTTCCCCTTCTATCTCTTCATTATGCCTTCTGTCCACTAATATATCTGTGAGGCCGCCCTCCTTCTTAATTTCAGCTTCATTGTACCCTACATACAGTATGCTGAAAGGAACACTATTTCAGAACAGTGAAAAGACAATAAAAGCTTTCTCTCTTCACTAACCAAGATGAAAAAAAAAAAAATCCAAACCCAAAAAAACCCCAAACAACCAAACACCAACTCCTCTCTCAATACCCAAAAAAAGTCAAGCAGCCTTTGTTCAACTGCCACAAACCTAATTGTATATCCAGTACCAGTGGACATATTTATTGTCAATGATTCACTGATAGCATTAACCATTTTGATAATACTGTCAAGAAACAGATATTTAGACATAATGAGATTTTCTGAGTTATCATTTTGAGTCTGCAACACTTTACCTAACACTCATGACAGACCAGTCTGAACGCTATACAGAGGTAAAAATTCAGTGTTGTAAAAACATCACCTACTCTTAAACAAAAAGTAGGTAGTACAGCTGAAGGACTATCTCACATGTTGAGTAAACAGTTCCAAGTATTTCTGTAGAAAATCAAAGCTGCAATGAATTGCAGTTTTTAAGAATTCCAGCTTTTATTTTTGCATTTGGACCATCTCCAAAAGAAACAAGGTCCTTATACTGACCACAACATACAAATATCTGATCTTTGTATACACCAACATCTTCTACTGCTGCATTTTTATTATGATACTTTAAAGAATAAAGCTGTAAAGAAATACATTCCTAATTTGTGGAACAAAAATATTCACAAAACATCAAGTTATCATGGTTGATGGATGAAATAATGGCAAAGAGAAAGGAAGATGTTTGGTTCGTTCACCTTCTTTAAACTTGGAAGCCGAAAATTTCTCAGATTGCATTCGCACCAATGTTAGTTGTGAAATTATTCTGGAAACTAATTATTATACTGGATTCTAGCATGCTTTTCTATCACAGGTATTATCTTACATAGAGTTTAGAATGAACATGCTGAAAAAAAAAGTGAACAATTTACATTTTGACACTGAAACCATTGATGTATTAGTAATACTTAAGTTTTAAATTTCAGGGCTTTTTGTGTATACTAATACATCTTAGAGTGTTAAAACTTATTTTGAGTTTTACACTCTGATTTGTTCTTGTTTTGATCTCACCTATATTTGAATATATCCTCAAGATTCAAACATACCAATGTAAAACTCATGGCAGTAATCATTTATCTTTGAGAAATTCTATTTCTGCTTATCCTTCAACGTGTTGCATTTCATTATTCCTTAAAGCAGGCTGTTCAGGTTTGCTTAGCAAAGGGATTTTTGCTGTGACCATTTTATTATAAGTGACTGTGTCTGAAAGCTGTAATTCCCCCTACTTTAAAACTGTTCCCACTCTGACTAATTGACAAGTGCCCTTATCCAAGAAAACCCATTTTTTTCATATTTAAAGGTACCATGTGTAACTGTGAATATATACTGTAAGGTTGGCAGATTTCTAGGGGTTCAGTTTGAATGAGTTAATCAACAAATAACCCCCTCTACTAAACTGTCTGTGTTTTTTAAATGTTGAATACAATTTGGTGTTTTAAAAAATGTCATCAATGTGCTAGCCCATGTATTGATTACATGTGTTGCTCTTTATACATGCCAGTTGCTATTCTATTATGTTGTGTCTCAGCTGAATGAGTCAGCTGTTTCTTTTCCCTCAATAGATAACTGCAACTTCAAAACAGTGTGAGAGATTGACACTGACTCTTTGGACACCCTAGGAAAAAAAAAAAGGAAGATAATTCTATCGTCAGAAGGAACTGTTTAGTCACACATATTATATGATCTGTTTTAGTTTTTAATCTTAGATTTTATTAGCTATAGTTTTGTCTAATCCTTCAAAGCTATACTTTTCTCTCTTTTTACAGGATTTATATATGAAATTAACCTCTTCCTGGTATGTCCAGCTAATATAAAAATTTGGACTTGGTCTTCCCTGTAGTATTGTGACCCTCTCTATGTGCATTTACATATTTCTTGGGGGATTGAAGTTGTACTCCCTTGAGGCAGTTGATGTCTTAATCTTGAAAATGCATCTGGAAATACACTGTGTTTTCATGATATTGAGCATTCCTTGGCAATATTTCTGTAACTTCCAGGTACATTTCTTGAATTTTTTTTCCTCTTGCTTTGACTTTTTTCATGGGTAACCCTGGTGACCGTCAGATAAACTAGATAGAAATAATAGAAGAACTCTCATGTTAGAAGAAAAAAACATACATATGCAGTCCTAATTACAAATATTTTCTTCAGGATTTACAGTATTTTTGTCAGTTTTAAGCCACTGTTTAGGAGGCAAGAGTATTTTTGTTATCCTGTGATGTAAGTAAGTGCCCAGTGATTAAAAAAAAAAAATATTAAGGAAAAGAAAGTCTCCTTTATTTAATTTTGACAGTCTTTTTTTCATCTGTCACTATTTGTTATGGACTTTTACATAAATTTATTGGAGAGTGCATGTATATTAAGCAAGAACGATGTAATGGCATGTTTTGCATCAATGTCTGAGAAAGTTAAAAATTACAAAAAGACCACTACCCCCCCAAAAAAATTCCCAAACACAGCACTCAACACAACCTTTGCTATCTGTCTTGCCTTTTCCAACATCATTCATGAAGATATTGAGCAACAAACATAGACAAACAGAAGAACAAAAGGTCTTGCTGAAAATATGGGATTTTGTCTTATGTAAATTTCTTTATCATTAATTTAATTATAAAACCTTTATTGCTGTACCTGACAGTACCAGCATGGTGTCATTATTGTATCTTGTCATTTTTGACAGCAAATAACTTAGACAATCTGATACGAAATATTATCCTTTATCAAACTAAGAAAATGAAGGTAATAGACTATTTTCCATCTATCTGAATTTTTGGCACCTAAATGTTTTTTTCGAATGAAGGTGAAACAAAACTTTTATTCCTCCTGTGGAAGACTGGTGACTGCAGAATAAAAATTTAGTTTCAATTCTAATTCATATTAAACTGATTTCTTTGCTTTTCCAGTTCTAACTACAACAGAGGATTATCTGCATGATTATTATAATGCTGGTCTGTATTATTTTTAAAAACTAAAGCACAATAAAATGTGAAGTTGTTTTTGTTGTTTTTTTCAATGAAAGGCATAAATTAGTTTTCCTGATTTTAGGATGAGACCAAACTTTCTTTGGATATATGTGTTAAAATGACCAAAAACCTCAGCTCAAGCTTTCAATCAACAATTTGTTATTAATATGCATCTTATGACTTCTGTTATTAAGTTTTTCCTTCTCATGAGTATTGAGTGTTTTTATAGAGGAAAATAAATTTTATTAAAAAGACAAAGAATAGAGCATACATAAGAATGCCATCAAGATGCGTTCAGATAAATGACTACGTACACCATTAGTCTGCTGTTTAAAGTTTCTCTTTTTTTCCAGGATATCCTGCTCCATAGTAACTGAAATATCAAAACAAATATATGGACATAAATCTATGTTCACTGAAGTCTCCCAGACTTCCAAACAAAGAGGTGTCTCCTAGTAGCTTTCAGCAGTTATATAGTTTTGCAGTTGCAGTACATCTCAGTGGTCAGTTTCAGAGTCATATGAAATGTCTGAGTTTTCTGTCTATAGACTGAATAATTGTACTTTCCACTTCTATAATCTTTCTTCTTGGTGTCTGGTGTAACTCAACACAGTTACTTTAACTCTTGTACTGGTGAGAAGAAATTAAATTCTGGCACAATTTCTTTCAGATTTGTCCTTCTATTGAAGACAATTCAGCGAGAAGTAGGACTATCAAAGAAGTTCTTCTGGAAAGATTTGATCCTTTTTTGTCATGCCAGTACCTCTTCCTGACTGACATCAACTATTGCTATGACTAAGTTCAACTAATGGTTTTGTTTGGATTTTTTAAAAACTATTTTTAAGCATATAGATCAAGGGATTCAGGTGTGCACTGTGCTAAAAAACTTCAGCTCTCTCTGCGTCTTTCTCATGTTTACTAAAGGAAAGATTGTCTCTGATACTATCTCCATGATTTTAGGAAAGCTGATGTGGACATTACCTTCCACATTTTTCATACACAATTCCATGTCCAAGCAGCATTTGGACTGCTTTGTTTTGTAATGTAAAGATAATATAGTAGCCAAGGCTGTCTGGAACAGTGATCAAGACACCTTGCTGGTATGCAAATACTACTATAAGTCAATCACCTTAGTCCATAAGTAGTGGACAGCCCAGGGCTCACTGGGCTCTCCTGTATGGCAATGGGCTGCATGCTGGGATCTCCCTTCAAGTAGGGACAGCCCTCAAGGTTACTCCTTAAGGTTGAGAGATTCTTTGCCGCAACAGATTCTTGGTAAGTGATTAGTAGCATGCTAAACTTTGAAATATTATCTGAGGGATATAAAAAGTTGATTTTGCACATATAATCCTTTAGATTTAAACCACTGACCAAGTCTGGGGTTAGGATTGAATCCAGCCGCACTTAAGCTCCTCTCCAAGAAGGAGTTTAGAACTCAAGGGGATCCTTTCTGAACCTGACTCAAAAGAAGAGTCTCCCTGACAGCTTTATCTGACCTTGTCCTCTATATGGTACATAATCACGTGTATCTTGCCACTGAATCTTATTAAAATCCTGTTGAATTTACCACTGTTTTTTTCATTAACCAACTACTTTAATAAAGTATACTGTGGCTTCTCTTTTAAAAATGAAGTGTATCACTTAATTTGCAACATGTACATGGAGTTTATGAATCAGAAGTATAAATATTGATTTCAATGGCTTCTGATTTACGGTCATGTAAAGAAGATCGTAATCAAGATACACATTATTTTCTAATTCTGTTGCAAGGGAAAGAAGAGATGGAAGAGGCTTGCTTGACAGCTTAGCTTGCACTAAATTGATTTATAATTACATTAAAACAACATGGCAGTCACTGGCATGATTTTTTTATTGATGTAGTTTACTTTCTATAAATTGTTTATAGGAGCAGCTCTGAAATTGTTATTTACAAGAACTACAGGAGAATATTTTTACTCTGAGTTGATAGATTCAAAATGGTTTCTCTAACAAGGATAATTAATTTTATTCATTATCTGGATTATACAATTTTTCATTGCACACTTGAGATACGTTACAGAGATTTCTAGAACAACTTTAATTTCACCTATTTTTTGTACCTATTATAAAATCATTTTCTGAAACTCCAAAATGATTCTTATGTCAGAGTGAGGAATATGTTTTCTTTTATGTATTTCTGATATTCATTTATCCTGCGGATATATTTTCACTTGGAAAAGGACCATAAATTTATAGATCAAGTAGAGTAAGCTGGTTTAGTTATGAGGAGGAGAAAACTTCCGATCTTTCTGAGCGCTAAAGTTTTGCATTCTCCTATAGAATGTTACACCACGTTTTCTGAATTAGGAATGGATTTTATAAAGTGGTTAAAAATAAAACTGTATGGGTCACAATTATATTGTGAAGGGATAGCTTCATTGGTATCAATCCAGGACTCTTGAAAGTTGCTTACCCTAAAATCTCTGATTAAAAATGCTGGTATTTTTTTTTATGGCATTATTCTCTTCAGGTTTTCCAGTGTCCAATATTCTGAATAAACCTAGCTGTGTTGCCTTTGTCCACAGTGAGAAAGAATGTTTGCATCTTGAAAAGTCTGATTTTATTTTTGAATTCAATTTAACTAAAGGCATTCTGATGTTGAGTATACTATTGTAGGTTATTTTAATATAGTAGTATGATCTCAAAGACAGCCAAAACTTCAAATCTGTTTTAGAGAATTTAATCTTACTAATAGAGTTTCATAAATGTGGATTCTGGAGGTCTGACCTCACTGCTGTTGAAGCAAGGAGTGGTCAAGCAATGGCTAGAACTGTCTTGTAATCAAAAAGTGAGGAGATTTGGATGCTTACATGGTTACCAGTATTAAATTTCTTACGAAATCGTTGCAATCTCATTTCAGGTGTGCGACACAGCTCCCAGTAACTTTAAGGACAGGGAAAACCTGGCAAATTACTAGGACCATCATAAGTTTCTAATGTCAATTCCATGCCAGCTCCTGGCAGACTTCTTGATCAGCTTTTTTTCATCTCGTGTTGTTATGCAGTGCTGCAGGAGGCTGTCATTGATGGTTTCCTATCATTGCTTGATATCTATTTCTCACATCCATAGCCCATGTCTGAAATAAGATACAGAAAATAAAAATAGAAAAGACATATCTATCAAATTCTGTAACTTTGTACTGCTGCTTACATCACATCCTATACAGCTACAAATTGTACCATTTCTGGAGCCACATATTGCAGGAAGAAAAATAGCTAACAGGATGCAGAAATGAAAGTTGGAGGAAAAATGTATCTTGGCATTGAGTTTGCTGGAACTGAGAGCAGTAAAGGAAATACATGTGGAAGGGACAGAGAATAGCAAGACCCTGAAGAAGGTTGCCATAAGTTTGGATAGACATTCCAATTCCGAATATGTAGTCAAATCTTAATGTTTCTGTCTTTGACACTGTTCTGTTTGTACTACTACTAAATACAGTGTGTCAGACTAAGTTCAAAATTCTGGTTTCTGATATAATGAAATATTAAACAGAGATCTTGATTCGAAAATCATTGTAAATGTTCTGTAACTTAAATTTTTTCTCTAACACTGAGGCCTAGGTATCACCGGAGGTATTTCTCAGACTTCCACTCACCTGCTGTTTAGGTGCTGCATGGTATGGTTGACAGTATGAACCTTCTAAATTAGATTTCCTAGGAAATACTGTTAATGCATTGCCAGGTGTATTACCACAACACAGCTTGTAGGTATAAACAGATTAGAATCTACAAAAATGTAATATTTCTTTTGGTTTTTTTCTTTCTCAGAATCATTACACAATAAATGATTTTAAAAAATAAATTAAAAAAAAAGAAGAAGCTGAGAAGGTAATTAAGTAATCATCCTATTTTCTCTTTTCATACACAAAAGCTTGATTTTTTCTGATTTGCTAGTTTCACTGTTAAAAAAAAAAACAACAAAAAAACCCCAAAAACTAACCAAATAAACAAAAAAACCAACCAAACAAAACTATTTTGAGTTTTGCAGGTTGAAAACAGGGAATTTATAGTACTACCAGACTCCATGAATTTTAGCTAATAGATGCTTTTTTAAATTTAGTATATTGAATTACTCTATTTTATATTAATTTAAAAATTTATTATGTTATTCTCTCTCTGTAATGTCATATATGGGGAAAGAAAAAAAAGAATGCCTTAAGAATATCTCATTGTATCTTACCTAAATAAACTACAGGCAATAATTGTTGTTTGCACACCAGCATATCCTCTCTGACAGAGAGACCAGCTGTACTATATCTATTTTTAGGCAAGTCAGTCATCTTGTCACTGAAATATTTCAGCTTTCCCTGTCAAAAGGTGTTGCTGTTGAATATTCTTACAGTTGTTATTAATTATTGGGAAAGACTGTGCACAAACTAAGGAGTAACTTTTCAGCAAATTGTCCTACAAAAAATTCCAAAAGGATTACCTGCTTTTCTCATGATGAAGTTCTCAGCAAGGCTTTGGCATGTAAAGGTAGGAAATACCTGCAGAACAGTTTTATGGGGAAAGCTCTCCTGTATGTTCTGGTGACCCAGCACTTTTGGGAGCATCTCCAAAATGCCACAAGTCTGTGTACAGTTACATTGTAGATAGCTCATTGAAACAATGTAGATGCATGAGATCATAGGGCTGAAGAACATGATGGAGCAATAGAGACTACTTAGGAAGAACAGCCTGAGAAGGTGAGGAGGGTGAGTTGCTACACGGGTGAAGGAGAAGCTGTTATGCACAGGCATACTCGTTCAACGTGTGTCAGGAGTGAGTCAAGAGTTTACAGATCAATATTTGTGAGCAGATCAATGTGGGTACTATTATAAAGGGTAACCGTTATAGAACTCCTGACGTGGAAGTAGATGAGACCTTCTTCAAAAAACTGAAAAGAAACCTCATTCAATTACCCTGATCACTGGAGGGGGGCTTCAACCACCCTGTTATCTGCTGGATGGACAATATTACAGGACTCAAACAATGAAGATTTCTTGTATGCCTTGATGACAACTTCTTGGCACAGGCAAGGGAGGACCCAAGGGAAGTTTCTCTGCTGGGCCTGCTACTTAGAAATCAGTTGTTCAATCCTCCTCTGCTGGAGGCAGTCTTGGCTACAGTGACCAGGAGATGATAAAGCCCAGTAACCTAGGAGGAGGTAGAAACTAAAGAAGTATGGAAGATAAAACCACCAATGTTCATAGTGTGGATCAACATTATGTTGGTCCCTTTGAAGACACTCACACATCTGTTCTCAATGAGTTCAAACCACTTATGCTAGGACCCAGGTGAGCAGAGAAAGCATGGTCATAACACCAAAAAAAGGTGTAGAAACTCTATTCATAACAACTTTAACTTATTATTGGAAACATATGACATGCTCTAATCCCTCAACCATCTTTGCTGCACCAATGTTTTATTTCATGACACTATTTATTTTATTAAATTTCAGACTTTTGAAAATTATTGTGCAATATGCTTTAGAAAGGTTCAGACAGAAAATGATTAAAAATTTGAAAATCAACTAGTGCACTTAAAAATGTGTTACTGTAGATTTTTTTTTTTCAGATGGTAGTGAAGGCTGAATGTTGTAAATCAGGCAAGTCACATAGGAGTAAAAAATACAATAATTTGACCCTGTTGTTCCTTATAGTTTTAGGCATTCTAAAACCCATGGTGTGTTTTGTTTTTAATCACAATCTTCTTTCATGTGAATGTAACACCTTGCAAAAGCTTTGCTCTTTCCACTCACCTGCTGGAGCAACCATTATTAAGTTTACTATATGACAAATTCTTCATTTTTGCCTATTCTTTCCCACAAAAAATTCTGAATTGCAAAAGCTGTCATTCATTTCCTGTCCTTTGGTAATATAATGAACAAAAGGTGGTTTGTGCCTCCTAATGCCTCTAGCAATAGTGTTTATGTACTCTAACAACTACAAAGTCTTCTAATCTCTAATGGATGTTTCCATCATTTAATTTTAATCACTAAAGACTCTCTCACATTTTGTCTTACATTAAAAGTTGCCCTTTCTTTTTACAGTTCTTTTTATAGTGTCTTTTATATTTTAGGTGTCACACTAAAGTTTCAAAACTTAATTTTAGTCTACTGCTTCATTTCCTACTGGAAAATTCTTGTTCCTTAAAACAACATTTTTTTTTCAATGGTATACAAACTGAAATATTGTGATAGGAAAAAGTCCTGAAATGTGATGTCATACTGCAGGTACAGAATTTTATCTTTTCAAGGTAAAATTTCAATAGAGATTCAAACTCTCAAAGGTAATAATCTACCTTTCTTATGAGACACGTTACAACTTGTCAATACTTTTAATGAACTGGATTTATTTCTCAATCTAAATTTAAATATTACAACTCTGACCTCTTTTCAGTTTGTGCTGTCATATATGTGGTGAGGCTGATGGAGCTGTTGGAACCAACTGTGTTCAGCGTGGGGCAGCCCCGGCTACTCCACACAAGGGCTGCTCCAGCAGCACAGAACTTTCTTGAGGAGAAAAAAGGGAGGAAAGAAAAAAACCACGCTAACTAAAATACTTTGATTGTCACATGTGAGCTTCAAGCTTTTACAAGATTATCCAAGTGGAGGTCACCTCTGATCCTTTGGAGACTCAGCATTAACTCCAACAAGAACCTTGAACTTACCCAAGAACACAAAAGCATCAAAAAGGTGTTTTAACACATGTTTATAGACAAATGTAAGAGGATTAGAACTGATTTGATGTGTTACACCTTAGAAGTTATGCTGTTTAGCAGGAGTTCAAGACACAGGAAAATTATGCAAGACCTAGGAAGTGTGACTGATGAAGAATACTGGAATCATAACTCCCAAGAGGAAGAAAACAACAATTTAATACCTAGTAGACTTGCAAACAGACATGAGGACTCAAACTGTGGGAAGGATGATTCAGATTTGCCATTCAGAAAGCATCCCACTTAAAGATAACATCACATTAGAATAAACTGTATAAGGGGTTCTGTCTTCCATTGTAATGATTTTTAAAGAATTAAATAAATAGTCACCTGCCAGGAATAACAGCCATAATGGCAAAACATTCCCTGAGACAAAGGATGAATTAATTGAATCTTAGGGCCTCTTTCAGTAGTACTGTTTTACAGCTGTGTAATTAAGTAATCATTACAAAGAGGAAGCACCAAAGTTATCTTATAATAAAAAGCTTTTTTCAGAAAAAAGAAAATGTTAATGTGTGCAGTTCGTTAAGAATAGGAAAACCTTATTTGAATTTTAATTAGGATTTTTTGAGAGGGGGAATTTTTTTTTTTACATACACATTTCTAAGGACAAAATTATTTATTTTTCAGATGTTTAAAAATGGAATTACTTTCATATATAAATACTACTGAAACACTTATTCTTTTCACCTCAATTACTCCAAATCTAGTTTTTTTGCCCTTAGAGTTGGTAACAAAAGGTAATAAAAAGTTTAAACTTTGAATCAAATGAACTTGTAATTTTCACTTAATAAAGCTTGAGATGTTCAAAAGAAAGCATAAGTGGTGTCTGTCAAGTTAGAGCAAGGGAACTTGGACTGAATTTCTTATTAGGTATAGATAATATCATTGGTTGAATAGGTGAATTTACAGATGATGCCATGGAGAATTCATCAACTCAGCAGAAGCTTTAATCAGACATAAGTTTCTAATTTGCCTGTTGACATAGAATCATAGAATCATAGAATCGATTGGGTTGGAAAAGACCTCCGAGATCATCGAGTCCAACCCTTGGTCCAAATCCAGTCCATTTACTAGATCATGGCACTCAGTGCCACGTCCAATCTGCGTTTAAAAATGTCCAGGGATGGTGAATCCACCACCTCTCTGGGCAGCCCATTCCAATGCCTGATTACTCTCTCTGTAAAGAATTTTCTCCTGATATCCAACTTAAATTTCCCCTGGCGGAGCTTAAGCCCGTGCCCCCTTGTCCTATTGCTGAGTGCCTGAGAGAAGAGACCAACCCCCACCTGGCTAGAACTTCCCTTCAGGTAGTTATAGACGGTGATGAGGTCGCCTCTGAGCCTCCTCTTCTCCAGGCTAAACAACCCCAGCTCCCTCAGCCTCTCCCCATAGGACTTATGCTCCAGTCCCTTCACCAGCCTTGTTGCTCTTCTCTGGACCCGCTCCAGCACCTCAATATCCGTTCTGAACTGAGGGGCCCAGAACTGAACACAATACTCAAGGTGTGGCCTCACCAACGCAGAGTACAGGGGAAGGATCACTTCCCTGCTCCTGCTGGCCACGCTATTTTTGATACAGGACAAGATCCCATTGGCCTTCTTGGCCACCTGGGCACACTGTTGGCTCATGTTGAGCTTCCTGTCAATTAGTACCCCCAGGTCCCTTTCTGCCTGGCTGCTCTCCAGCCACTCTGTCCCAGCCTGTAGCGCTGCAGGGGGTTGTTGTGGCCAAAGTGCAGGACCCGGCACTTGGCCTTGTTGAACTTCATCCCATTGGAATCAGCCCATCTCTCCAGTCTATCCAGATCCCTCTGCAGAGCCCTCCTGCCTTCCAGCAGGTCGACACTCCCTCCCAGTTTGGTGTCATCAGCAAATTTGCTGATGATGGACTCAATATGTTATAAAGTTTTTTTGAAAGTATATATTACGGTCTCTAAAGTCAGAAATAGCAGAACCCTAATTCCTGATATTTTTGGTGGGTTCTTTTTAATTAACTCTGAGGAATTGAATGTAATAAAGTGAATCTGCATTACTGTTCAGTTTTGCAGGCTGCATTATAATTCTTCTTTGGATACTGAAGATTTTGTTGCCACTTTAGTGACAAAAAAACTCCAAACAGAAATCAGTAGAGGTTATACATATACTTCTAAGTACATTAAAAAAGGGTACATTTTTTTATTCTAACTTCTTAAGTTCACAAAGTGAAAAGGAGTATTTTATGTTCCAGTAATATTTATTTAATAAAGATGATCAACAACGTAAACTTTAAATTCAAAACTTTATTGAATATAGAAGGTAGATCTATCTGGCCTACAGGACAGACTGTCAGTTCTCACAGAAATGGTTAAAGACATCTTCATGTTTTCCTCACTTTAATGCAGCTTAAATTATTTTATTAAGAATTACTTTTGTTTTACCCTCAGATTGCTTGTCTTTTGAATTGCACCTGCTATATATTATTTTGTAAATTATATTATATTCCATTATGCTATGCTACACTGTGCTATATTTTACTATATCATACTTTATTACATCATACCATATCATATCATCAAGGAATATGGTTCACGATGCCGCTGCCTCATGACACAAACTTCTAATCCTCCCTGTTCTCCTTGATGTTCAGTAAAATCCCAGAGGTTTATTTTATAATACTTCATGCTTTACTGTATTTTATTCAATTTTTACTCCTCTGTCCATTCTAATAAAATTTATTTTTTTAACCATAATTTAAAGATACATACAGTTGGAATTGCTGCATGTGCTTGGATTCTGGAAATAGCGTATAGTGTCGTATTTAAGGTATTCTAATCTTATTTATTAAACTTATCAAGTAAGACAACTGAACTGCATTCCTCCATATCCCAAAAATACATTCTGCTGTGTTCAGAATGCACTGTTGATTGTTAGTACTTTTTATTGTCTACAATGAACATAATCACAAGCAGCTGTAGTGAATAAGAATATTGAGTAACTTGAAGTTATAGCCTTTTGAAAGGTCAACGTCCTGTAACAGAACCAACTTGCAACAAACTTTTTATATATCTTTTATATCTTCCACCCAATTCAGATTTATTTCCTCTGTTTTTTACTACAACTGATGTAAACTAGTGACTCACAATAATTTTCAGCTCCATATTGATTCCCTGTTCTTCTTGAAACTGACAGTCTTGCATAAAAATGGTACTTCTATTATTACGCAAAAATCTTTCAGCTCCTTCGGGTTCTTAAGATTATTTGGAGGTAACGTAAACAAGATAAAAGTCAGAGAAATTTTTATTTATAATCTTGATGTATCTGCAGAGTAATAAGTAAGAAAAGTCATGCTTGCCTTCATCTCTTTTTCCATAGAGGTAAGATTTTAAAAAAAAACAGAGACAAAGATGTAGCTGCAATTCTGTTGAGGATAACCCTTCTAAGCTTGGAATATTCTTCCATATTACCTGGCCTAGTTTAAATATACTTTATATGTCTAGAACTGTGGAAAAGTAGTCTTGAACAATACATAATTGGGCCCAACATCTCTGATCTTTTATCACCTTGTATCTTCTGAAGTCCTTTATCTGTGTAAACTAAAAGTAATGTACAGGTGCAATATTGTCTGACTGCTGATTTCGTTTTGTAATCACTGCATGAGGTGTAAAGCAACAGATAATATAATGTCCTGGGAAATAGGTATAGGGTCCCAAAAGGTAACTTCAACCAGAAATACTCTTCAACCAGAAATACTCTTGAATAGCTGACACTCTATTGTGTGTTGCTGAACATTATAGACTACTTAGTAGACACTGTGGAACTCATATGAAGTCTCTGAAATAAGGGAAAACTTGTCCATTTTTCTTTAGAGAAATAATTAGTTTTTATCGATTTTTTTTAAGCTTAATCACTGGGCTAAAAACCAAAATACTTTTCAATGGATAGGGCATTTTAAATTAGACTAGAATGAAAAATTAATATATTAGTATATAACTATATATGTCCTTTTTTTATTTATATTTCTATATACCTCCATGTAGAATCTTGATCTTAGTAATACTTGACTTGGAATTTTTTGATGCACTTCTCTTCTTTCTCTTGGCCATGAGATATAGATAGAGAAGAATTGCTTTTAAAAAGTGAAATTTTCAGGACTAATTTGATATATTTAGTCAATTATGCATTTGCATAATTGCATATGACAATCATATGGATTCATACTTAGTCCTCTAAACCATCCAGCCAATTCCTAACAGTCCATCCATTGAACCCATATCTCTCCAGTATAAGGGGAAGAATGTTAAGGGGGACTCATATCAAGGGCCTACAGACATCTAGGTACATGGACATCTGTAGTTCTTCCCTAGTCCACTGGTGTAGTTACTCCATCACAGAAGACCACTAGATTAGTCAGGCATGATTTGCCCTTAGTGAAGCCATGTTTTCCTGTCTCTAGTCACAAACCTATCTTCCATGTGTTTTGAAATGTCCTCCAGGAGGATTTGCTCCGTGACGTTACTGAGCACAGACATGAGGTAGTTCCCAGGGTCCTTCTTTCTACATTTTTTTAAAATGGGTGTAATGTTTCCCTTTTTCCATTCACTGAGGACTTTACCTGGTTGCTATGGCTTTTCATATATGATGGAGACTGGATTGGCAACTATATCAGCCATAAACCTCAGGACCCTGGGTTGTAGCTCATTAGTCCCATGGAGTTGTATATTGTGAGGTTCTGCAGGTGGTCTCAAACCTATCTTATCCTATGATCTAAGGGATTTCGTTCCCCTAGTCCCTCTCTTGAGTTTCAGGGACTTACGAGAAGTGAGAAGAGAAATTACCATTGAAAACTGAGGTAGAAAATAATTGATGAGTACTTCTACCTTCTTCATATTAGCTCTCTCATCTTATTTACCAAGGGAAGTGCATTTTCTTTAATCTTCTTTTTTTGACCAACTTGCCCGTAAATGCCTTTCTTATTATTCTTTGCATCTGTCAACAAATTCAGCTCCAGCTGCACCTTAGCTTTCCCAATCCTGTCCTTACACATCTGGGAATTGTTCCTATATTCTTCCCAGGATATACATACCTGGTTACACAGCCTGTGTATTTCCTTCTTATACTTCAATTTGACCAAGATGTTCTTACTGAGCCATGCCATCTCCTGCATTCCTTGGGAATACATATTCTTATATATGGGAATTCAGCTCTTGCAGTCTAAGAAAAATGTCCCTAAAGAGCTGCCAGTTCTGTTCAGCTCCTTTATCTTTGAGGGCAGTTTCCCAAAGGGCTTGACACATGAAAGCCCTAAACAACTGAAATATTTTCTTATGGGTTATTGTTGGTTTAAAATATTGATAGATAGCCATATCTTCTAGATATGAAAAAGTCCTGTTTTTAGAAGGGAAAAACCCCTGCATTTAAATGCTGGCAATAATCAAGTTAGACAGCCATCAACCTTCTCCTTTGGTTAGCTAGAAATTCTAGACTCGGATGGAAAACAAGTAGTTCTTGAAAAAAAAGTTTACTAGATTAGGAAATCAACCTTTTTTTTCTTTTAAATATGTTGGACAACTATCTAGTTCTCACGCTTTTTACTATAACCTTCAACCTCAGAAGCTTTGACATCTTAAGGTCAGAAGAAGAGGCTCAACCTCTTCTTCATAGGTTTCTTTAGATATTATACCTGAAGTAGTTCCATGCAATGGAAACTTAATTTTATTTTAGAAGTGTTTTGGCCATTTTGTAACAAATTAGGAATAGGATCCTAGATCCATTTTTCTACTAGGGATTTTCAAATGATATCTTTTTTTTTAACCCTTGCATGATATCAACCGAGGAATGTATTAAAAAGCCTATTCATTACAAGGCTTTTGATTTTGCTCAGAAAAATGGGTAAATCAGAGCACTCACAATACATGTCATACTCACTTACACAGCAATATAAGGCCAGTCTTCCACCATTTTGCCAATTAAATTTCATAGACAAGTAAGAGTATTTGCATAACCATTAAATCCAGAAGACCAGAAGAAAGTAGCAGAGACTGAAAAAGATATTGCTAACATAATGTTATGACTCTTAAACTACGAAGAGACTGCTAAATTTTAAACACAATAGAGATTTTACCAGAGAACAAAACATGTCAGTAAGTGGTTGGAGTGAGAATAAAAGTTTCATTATGCACTGGTTTAATTATAACGTAACAGTGCCTTAGTGCACTGTCTTAATCTTATATTTTAGGATGTGGCATTTAAAGTATGGGCTTCTTAACCAAAGCAAAGTATTGTTCATAATATATCTGTCATCCTTCTTAAGCTTTTGTCTCTCTGTGAGATAAGGCATATAATGTGGGTTTTATTTTTATACAGCTTCTTGAAAAAATGACAAAAAATATTCAATAGGGTTCTTGAAGGTGAACTGAAAGAGAAAAATGGACATTTTCATAAGTCCAAATTCTTTCACTTACTATAATTAATTAATTAGAGTAGGGAGGGAAATTTTAGTAGTTTTTTATATATGAATGAATATGTTCTAATCTAAAGCATGATTTTCTAAAGATAGTCATATTACTTCATTAGTGTTATAGCTGAGATGTAGTGTGTCTGTAAAACATTGGGCTTTTCTACAGCTGAAGACTGAGTCACTTTAAAGAAATTTTTTGAAATCTTACTTCTCTATTAATTTTTTCTTCAGAATTTGACCTTGGAGTTATGCAAATGAAAGCCGTGAGTTGAAGTCAGTGATTCTTATTGTGGCCTTCTCAGTGCACTGTTTTACTTTTGCAGTGATTTAAAGAAACCTTAAACATTCTGTAGACTATAGACTTACTGTACACATAATTCGATGAATAACAGTGGGTTGGTTCTGGCACTACTTTTTGATGAAGCTAACCAAGTAGCAGCTGAAAATAATCTTGAAGGACTTTAAAAGTGGAGTTAGATGAAACAAAGACATGTACTCCTGCTCATTCTACTGGTATAAATCAATTATGTCAGTGTGAGTGAGGGAAAAAAATAACTTTGTTGTGTGAGCAGCTAAATTAATCATTGATATTAGAAAGTCTTTTCCCATTGTTTATTCACAGCTTGTCTAAAGAAGACATGTTCAATTACTAAACACAAGAACAACTATGCAAAAAGCAACTCTATGTACACAGAAGAGTAAAAAGAGGAAGCCTTAGTCAGCACATTCCCTTTTAGAGAGTTTTGGTGAATTGGAACTTACATTGACAACTATTTTTCTCGTGACAGTTAGTCTTTAAAACTTGAAATTAAGAGCATGGAACCTATCCCCAAACTATGTCATTAACACATCTCAAAATCAAGGCTTTTGTTCCCGTTACCACTTCCTTTGACACACTCCTCCGCTTCTTATTCTTCTGCCTGAATTCAATGTCCACTGAGTATTAGTGTTTTCCTCTTTCTTTGGAAAGGAAAGGTATAATATTTAACCTCCAGTCTCCTGCATTGCAGTCGACAGTAATGAAACTTGTCTAGATATACTATGTCCTTTTTAAAATGAGAGTATTTCAGATTGACTTGAGACTTGAAAGGTGCTATGGAAATAAAAATAGCATTGTTATGGCCCTTCAAGAATTGCAGCGTACGGAAAGACTTGTGTCCCAGAAGATTCCAAGCCCTGGTTTTGTCATTACTCTGGTGTCATTCACAAATGCATTTATTTTAAACTCTTTATTGAGGAGCTGTGATGACCTATGGAACCAATAATGTGAGTGGGGGAAAATTACATTCAGGAAGCTGGATATTTCTAATTATATCTATTAAATAGATATGTTGAATTTTTAACTTCTCCAGGAATTGCTGGGGGTTATCCCTAGTGGGTCGGGGCAGGACCTGGCAGCCAGGGCCTGTCCCACCACCCCAGAGAGGAGCAGGGCAGCCCAGGGGCACTGGAACAGCCTCAGCCCTGGGCTGTTGGAAGCTGTGTGTATGGATATGTATATGCACCTGTATCTGTGTATAAGTCACATAAATAGCACTCATATGTGTGTATATGTGTGCATCTGCATACAGTTACATGAATTTCATGGAACAGAGAAGTTTACCACCACAGTGATGACTCCCTGATGATTTTGTGTATGGCTGATGCAGTTTATTGCTGCATAAGAGTGAATTACTTGTTCTGGCCAAGGTTTGCATTTTTATTGGGATATGAGTCATAGAGGACATCTTCTCAAAACTGTGATACATATGTTAGGTGGGAAATTGATTTTCTGATAAATTATAATTTAATCATAAATCTAAATTTGGATTTTCTGTAAATGTGCTCAGTGTCCTAAATTTGCTCTGTAGGCTTTAGTAATAACTGTCTTCATTTTGTCTCTTTCTGTGTGATGAAAATACAATACAATTTTGCATGTGGTTTGCAGACTACACTCAAAAACATTTGAAATATACTGTTCTATTTTTTAAAAATATCTGTCATGCTTACTCTGAGGTGACTTTTCCAACATCCTGACATAGTGCATTGGTTTTAATATGATCAATACTACAGGGTATTATTTACTCCTAGACTGTTATGAATTTCTAAACTGCCCATTGTTTCTCATATTTTGTTTCTTGAGTTGTTCTTCAGTGTCTCCGCATTTCTGTGCATAGAGACTTGGAGATATGTCTCATTAATTATACAGGAATTGCATAATCTTGCTGTATTTGCCTCAGACTTTGGATGCCAGAATTGTTCCTGTGGGAAGTAAAATCTTTTTGGTCTTTTTCCCAGACTATGACATTTGATGCTTAGTTACACTACACAGGAATTTTAAAAAATTTTACACTGAATACCTGTATACTTCAGTTATGACTGTAGGGAGTAGCTGAAGCAAATGCTTAAAATCTATTCTGGTTTGCAAATACTGACCTGACTAAAAGACTCTTTCTTTAATAGTAGAGACTTTCACATTTTTTTACCTCCTTCAATATAACGTTTAAGAATATTTTCCACTAACAGAATATTTATGTAGACTATGTTCACTATTTTTAAATGCACAAATTTTGCATTATTTCATATCAGAATGTTCTAGTCTGCAAAATTAATGGCAAGTTCAGTCAACTGAAGTAAAATTCTACCTTTTCTTCAGTTTCCTTGTACCCTTGTATTACTAGCTTTAGTATCGTTATACAGAATAGCTATACTGCTGTAGTTACATAGAGCAGACATTAACTTAAACATTTCTAGTGAGTTTGAAAACTATTATCTACAGGAATCTATAATTTAAAACATTTCTGTACCTTAGCATGGTCAAAAAATATTAACAAGTGCAGACTCTTCTCTTTGATTCAAATGTAATTGCCCTAAATTCTTTTGCAAGGATATTTTCATCTTGCAAGAGTCTCAGCAAGTTACAACAGCTCTTTATTTGTTTTTATAATTACCAACAGAAAAACTGCACTTTCAGAACACTCTTGATGCGTAACACTGGTTATTTATCCTAGAATGTTACAGGAAAATTTCATTTCAGACCAAGTCTTACTGTTAGATGCTATATCAAAGTATAAGAACTTGTGCTTGCTTGGAATTTTTGACAAAAAGATGTAACATAGAAGATTTGTTTCCCTGTTTTATTAATTGTAATGTTTTAATTCTCTTTCCAATTTGAAGGAAATGAAAATTATTTACTTGTAAGACTGTAATACTGCACCGTGGCTACATGTTTGTATTTTTTTTGGATGACTGGAACAAAATACAAGTAGTGCATTGTTTTTAATTTTTCAACCACCTGTATTCCAGCACTATAACATGTTCTTCAGAATCTTGTGTCCTCAAAGCACATTAGATAAAGGCCAAGAGCTAAATATTTATAAACAGCATAAAGCTTTTTGCAATCCCAACGAATCTAGAATAAATTTCCTATAATGTAAAAGTGTTCCCTCCAGATGTTTTCAGATTACAATAAACTAAATGCATTAGCTTAAAAAAGGCAGGCTTCATGTGCTCTCTTGCTTTTGTAAATAATTGGGTTGTTCATATAAAGCTTGTAGAATGTGGTGTTATATAACATAAAATTTCATTTTTAGTAGAAAACTTAGATCAGTTATGACCTAAATGTAAAATTGCCTTTCAAAACCTTTTTGTTTTGTTTTATTTTCCTTTCTAAATGATACGGAGGCCCTTGAAAGAAAGCAGGAACTTTAGTTTTGTAAGTTTCCTTTACTCATGATGCTTACAGAGATCATAATGAAGACAAGATAATCCTCCATTTGGCATCCTAATAGTTTCCATTATAACTGACTGACAGAGCTTTACAGTGCTATGAAATATTATTAAAAATAGGATCAAATTGTTTTCTCATTCTGAAAAAAAAAAACAAACCAAACTACAAAAGACAGAACAATCTTCCTGAAAGTTTCACGGTATTGTGCACTTGAGGAAGATAAGATTCTAATATTTTCTCTAGAGAGAAGCTTGTAAAAAATAAATCAGCGTGCAACCCTTGGAAATGTTGACAGTATAAGAAGAGATTTATTTTCCCTCTCCTGTCCCAAGTGCCTTTAGACTACACCCATAAATATAATGAAAAAACAGTAATGAAAAGAGGTCTTTAATTTTGATCATCTTCACATGTCCACTAGCTACCTGAAGAGTTCATGCTGTTATCCCCTACTGGATGAAGCACATAGGTCAGAATGGAAACGGAAACACAGGTCAGGGATTAATTCTTGCATTCATTTAATTAATTGGCTAATTTAATGATCTTCGGGGTGCAGTGCAAAGTGTTTTGCCTCTCTCTGTCTCTTCCTCAGACTCTGTTGAGGTCCTTAAACATGTTGTGCTAGGAAATAACACTCATTTGGAATTGTGAAGGTTTCCCTCTTCAAGGGGAGGAATGTGCTTTTTCTCAGTAAATTTATGAGTAATTTAGTTATCTTCTGTTGACCAAAATTTTCCTGCCTGCTGTTCAGTGGGACTTTAGCCTTAGGTCATAAGGAGTTATGTTTCAAAGATTTTGGGTTTGATTAACTTAAATCCTCAATTCAGCAAGATACAATTTTTAACTACAAATTAATTTTAGAGTTAAAGTGAGTTATTCCTATGCCAAAAATTTTTATTACTATAATTTTCATTTTTATTCTTTTTGTTCTGTTTAATAGTTGCTTCCTACGTGTGACCCTTGAAGCCAGTACTACAAAAAAAAACAACAATGTAAGCAAATACTTAAAGAAAACATGTACATTACTGAAATCTTCAGCTGAAAAGGAAATATGACTTTATACAGTGGAGATTTACATAAAGAAGAAAACACTTTTTTACATCCCTATTAGTGAGTAAATTATTTGTGGAATAGGATTCTGTTGACTGTAAAAATGGTTGTTATTATTGGATAGCTTGAATAAGTTGAATATATAAGAATTTAAACTCAGAAAAAAATTGCTGGCAATTCTTCTGCGTTCCCTTCATGAATTGAAGTGACTGGCTAAACATGGGCTTAAAGGAGAGTGTGAACAGAAATAGATGGTCTAGCAATGTATTTGAGTTTGAAAACATGAAATGCATTGAAGTCTGATCAGTTCAGAGAGATTCCAGAAAACAAGTTTTCTTTATTTAGCTGAGGAAAATGTAGTTGGTCTCTTACATCAACCTGTTTCTTTTAGAAGTCAGTCAGATTAATGGATTAAATAGTCTTCCTTTTGGCCAGTGGCATAAATGTATAAACCCTCCATCTCTGTCCTTCTGAACCCTAGAACATCCTGGAATATATTGGTTTGGAGTCTATTACTGTCCATTATTGTTGACCACAGTCCTATAATATGAATAGCTACAGATTCATTGATCATGTACATAAGACTTGAAATAGCCAAATTCTGCTCTGAAACATATGCACTTCCACTTACTGTGTTATTAGTAAAAAAGGATGCCAGAACTTTAAGAGTGCTTAGTCCCAAAGAATGGTGACATGACTGTTCATAGGTAAAAACAATGTGGCAAGTTTCTGTTGCACTTCACCCAGCAATTTTTTCAAATGTACATGTAGGATGTACCTCCTTGCCACCAATACTTAATATTATTCTATATCTAGCATTCCATAAACTTGCATTTGAAATTTATGGGTAAATGCATACCTTTTTTATTGAGACGTTGTTTATCCTAGCTATGACAATAAGCCAACTGAGGCAAGGTGTCAGCAATTTCAATACATTAAATGCAAATATGTTACATTCTCTATACCCTAGAGGGCAAACAGTAAACCACTTTTTTGTTCTGTGCCCGTTCACTCCTTTTATTGCAGTACCTTTAAAGGGAAGTTGAGATGCTTTTCACTTTCCTAAAAAAAATAATAGAGTTTTGCTGATTCCAAACCAGCATACTTTTCATATGGCTGTTGGATATAAAAAAAAAAGAAAATATTTTAAAAGATAAATTGGTAAATGGATGCATTTCACTGCAGAAATCTCAGGCTATTAGAATATTTGGGGAAAATATTTTCTTAGTTTTATATAGTATGTCAAGTAAATCTCATTTCTGGATTTATTTCCCAAGTACTTTGCTTTCTTTTCTAATGATTTCTTGTAGAGTAGGTCAAATTATTAAAAGGATGATAGTTTGAATCATATCACTAGTGTAATGTCCTGAAGCAATACCGTCTGAAAATCTGAGAGAGGCACATATGCAATGCCATGTCTTTCCTCCTGTTTAAAAAAAAATAGCCAATAAATTTCATATAACTCATAGGATTATGGAAATCAAAGCTGTGGTCCTAAGCATGATTTCCTAAGATAATAAGGTCCTAAGAAAGATTTCACTTTCTAAATCGAGTTACGAGCTTTGTCAGGATTAAGATATTTAAGTTATCTGGAAAAAATGGTTGCTTTTAATTCTTCAGTTCACCTTTTTTCTCCTCACCGCTCACTTTCTGAAGTATTTTGGTGATAATATGAAGAATTTTATGTCAGACTTAGAAAAATATTGACAAGAAGAAAGTAACATGAGGAGGAAAAGATGTATTGAAAATCTAATATCTCATCTACCTGTTTTAACAAAACTTAATTTTTTTTCTTAAAATTGTTTTTGAAAATCAAGCTAAATAGTTATGACATACAGGTCTTAGTAGTTTATATCACAATACAGAATTTGGTAGGAGTCAGGGTGTCCAAAATACACTCTGTTAAATGTGTGATTTCTTCTGAAGAGGAAAATTTTGCACACTTGATAACCTCTATTTTCTATCAGTATTCCTCTCACTGTATCTCATTCCTACTTTTAACTAAAAATTGTTGACAGTACATTTTCTTCATAAAGTTCCTTACTCTCAGTTATTCATATAATTAAATCTCTGGATGTGCTGTGGAGGAAAATGTCTTCATTTTGGGAAGCTAGGCTATTTATGGTTCAAGATTTTGAGGGTTTATGGAGTCAAAGTAATAATTTTGTATTTTTCACATTTTCTTTTAATAAGATTAAAATAAACTCTGAATAAATATCAAAAAGTGGAATGAAAGTACAGATCAGATGTCAAAGGGAAAATCATTGGTTTAATGATAGATTTAACTCAACTGATTTATCTCATCTCTCTTAGCTGATGACAGAAAATCTTTATATTCCTAAATTTACTATCCATGGCTTGTAGCTTTTCTGTATTTTAAATTATCTGTTTCAGATCCTTCTCCAGTTCAATTTTCTGGTAATATATAACTGAAGCTTGGATAACAGCCTTTGTGTGTTAATTTTCTCATTTTCTAATATGTACGTTGTTAAATTTTTCTTGGATCAAGTTTTATGTGATATACTAACATTATTATTTTCTTTCAAAAGCTTAAAAAAAGCAATAGGATAAAAAGCATTAATACATTTTCTCAGTGTTAGCCCTAGGCAATAGTAAAAATATAAATGGATATATAGACTTTTTATGAGAGCGAACCATACATAATGCAATATTATACTACTACTATCTTTCCCATGGGTGTAAGTCAGAATGAGCAATGATAGGATTGTTCAGCTTGAGGGCCATAGGGTGATGAAGCCACACGCAGTGAAAATACAAATAAAATGGTCAGTTCCTAATACAATTAACTTCACTCCTTTAGATGGGGATTAGAGCAGAATTGGACATTGTCAGCATGTTAAAGGGGCCCTCAGAATTGAAGTCTGTTTCAAAATACACAATCATAATACTTTTGGGGTTTTTTTCTAATCTCTGTCCTTGGCGCAAGGAAAATTTCTCTTCCTGCCAACTTTTTATCTTCTTGCTGTTTAGCTTCATTGCTTACGGTTGGTACCAGAGACCTTTTTACTTTAACTAACTGGTAACCGCAGTTGTTCTTTTTTTAAATTCATACAAAAGTCTTACTTTAATAGAAATCAGTCTTACTGAGTTTTCTTTTAAAATTAAAATAAATATTTTCTGCTGCAATACTTCATTGCTGTAATAAGGGGGCAAGTTACTCTCATGGGCAGGGTGTTGTAGCATACCCATATGAAAATTGCTGACTTTGTCAGCAACGAAAACTTTCAAGGTGGAAAAACAGAAAACCTTCATTTTTTACGTCAAACAAAGTGCCTGTAAACAGATGATTTATGGCTTGTTATGTGACCTGTCTCACTAATAATGAAATATTCAAATACCATAACCTTTCCCATCTGTTCAGTGAACAGCTGTAACTTGGTGTTTGGCATCTGATCTTTGCAACAATTAAACTCACTCTTTACATAAGTAACACAGGTGATGTGTTAGAGGCCAATAATATTTTCATGTGATTCAGTTAAAGTAACGCACACAGATGCAGTGAAGCCTGTACACAGCACAGATTAAAGTCTACAATCCTTTCTGATCTTGAGGAGCTTCTAAGAAAGGAGCAAAATGGGGATCTTAATTTCCAAAGATTCAAATTAATGTTAATCAGATGATGGAATCCTCCTCATTCAGCACTTAATAATAATGACTGCCTTTCAAAATTGCCTGTAACAAGATTATAAATACACTTTTGCAAATTTATAAATATTTGGTTAGAATCTGTGAAATTCCCATGCTTACTGTCTATTATTGGCCTATTCTGATATGTATATAAATTTTCTTCATTTTTTCGTAGGTGTATATTGCATATTAATTCTTGAAACTTTCCAAAGCGAAATGGAAGTGGACCTTACTGGTAGCACTGTATATCATAGAGAAATTAGTTTTGTAAGTGCTGTTGAAATTGCGACTTGTACTCAGAAATCTGAATTATTTCAAGTATTTGCTTTCTGCAATCCTCAAATAGAATTTTCTGTGTAAGTTTGGTACACTATGCATAACTTCATTTGTATGCTAATCTTAGGCTATGGAATGCCTCAACAAGAAAACTTTATTTTCATCGTTCCTTTAAAATATATACTACAGTATAAATATTTAGTGCAGTAAAACTTTTGTGGTTCAACTTGGAATCCTTCCTAGTATAAAAGATGTTGACTAGAGACAAACAGACCTGTTATAGATTAGTTACTATAGGTTGTTTCTGTGCTTAAGTGCAAGAACTAGAACTTGTTTTTATTGAGGGAGCAGAGGAAAGAGGATGCCTTGTAAAGAGCACTTGACTGAACCTTCAATATTGTCTTTTGTTTCTCTGTTTCTACTGTGGCTTTCCTCTTATAGCAGAAAGTTCTCTCTGGCATCCTAACCTCAAAGGCTGATGCCTTCTTTTTTGCATAATTTTGAGGAAGGAAACTTGATTTCTCCCATGAATGCTTGTACTCACCATTTAACACTAAATGTGCTTCTGCTATTTTCCTTTATAAAAATGCTGAGATTTGCCTCAAGTTCTTTGATTTTTCACCTCTTCCATCCCTGTATCATCATGGAAATAAATCTTGACTTGAAGATATGAGTCGTAAATTGCTATGAGTTGAGATAGAAGTGGAGAAATCCTCTTTTGAAATACACAATGTTTACTATAAATATTTTGCTTCTATCTACTTGTAACTGTACTTTTCTAACTATTTTTATTTAAATACCTACTTAATATATGATCATTTGAGTCCTAATGGTAAAGTGCCCTAAGTTTCTCCTTAAGAATTTTTTAGTTCTATTTAACATAATACCTCAAAATATTTTATCACTAGAGAAGTATGTTTCATGCTGACTTGAAATTGCATACAATTCTATTTTTTTTTTATTAATCAAAATATAGTACTTTATCATTGTTTTGGAGGCTTTACTGATTCAGGTCTTAGTTTTGTAAGTTGAAACAGTATGATTTTTCAGCATATTTGTATTAACTTGTTCTGTCGTTTCAAAAACTGATCATTTAACTATATCTTTCATAGCTTTGGTTGTGCTAGAATATATTAGAGAGCTTAATTCTGTGAGATGAATTTGTGAGAGACAATTTATTCTTCTGATATTTATCTGGTCTTTAAAGAATTCTCTGAATTAACTTCTTTTCTTTTTTTTCTACCAGCTACTTAACCAGTTTCCCTTGGGCAGACTGTCTGGGTGGTGGAAACAGTTCACTTGGAACTTGAGCCCATAAAACCTTTTTTTGTTATGCTTCATCTGCTATATGTTATGATATTATTTCCAACAGTTTTTAATCTTCTCTCCAATTCATTATAGTTTCGAAGTTTGGGGTTTTTTTGGTGTGTGGATGTTGTTTTTGGTGTGTTTTGTTTGTTTGTTTTTGGTTGGGTTTTTTTGTGCTTTTCTTTTGGTTTTTGTTTGGGTTTTTTTAGGTGTTTGTGCATTTTTTTCTTTAGTGATTGTTTTTTGTTTGGTTGGTTTTTGTTGTTTTTTTTTTGCTTTATGTCATTTAAGAGTGCTGCTGTAATGTCTTTTGCCATCAACTTTCTTGATACTTATCAAACTGTGTCTTTTTAACTGGTCTGTTCTTTACATACTCTTATCTCTCCTATATTTGCCTCCTTTATATACTCTGATATCCTAAAAAGCTGATCTAAATATTTTCTTGAGTGCTTAAAAGTTTTATAGTCCTTATTTAGAGAATTTCAAGTTAATTTAGAAATCTTTGGGAGCAGCGTATGCAGACTTTGTTTTGGTTGTGGGAGCTACATCACATAGATTATCCTTTGTCTAACCTCATGCTGACAGCTCCAGCCTTTTTAATGACCTCTTCTATGGAGAAAGTGCTAGGAACCTTTTTCAACAGAATTGAAACAGAATTATAATGATTTATTTATTTGATAGAAATTTATTTATAGATGTTTCTGTGAAACTAGTATTTGTCAATTGATTCCCATTTTTACATTAGCTTTCTGTTTTGCAGGTCCTCAATTCCTATGAATCATAACTATACCGAGAAAGCTTGGAGTTTACTCTTTGACACCTTTGTGAAATTATTTATCTTTCATTTTGACTAATTCTAGAACCTTTGAGATAATCTCAATTTCTGAGATCAAACCAAGTATTTGTGTAATTGCAAAATGTTCTTTTTTTCCCTCAAGAAATTTCATAATTCTGAATCCTGTCTCTTGTGAGGGAAAGAGGTACTAATAAAGTGAAACTTGCTCACTTTTTCATCTTTCTGAAATGTGTAACTCATATTGAATTATAAAAACTAATGTTTTTATCCTGCAGTTGTATACAATAAATATCAAAAGATGAAGAATAGTTGAGCTACTGGAAAAAGATACAAGCATAGGCAGATGCAAAAGTGCTAGGTTTGGCTGGTATATAGTTGATTTTCTTCACAATAGCTACTATAGGACTATTTTATGGATTTGTGCTGAAAATAATGTTGATAACAGAGGGACTTTTTTTTTACTCCTGAGAAGGAACACAGAGTCAAGGCCTTTTCTACTTCTGCACCCACCCTGCCTATGAGGAGGCTGGGGAAGTTGGTAGGAGACACAGCCAGGACAGCTGACCACAACTGACCAAAGGGATATTGTAGACTGTATGGCATCATGTTTTGCATATAGAGTTGGTGGAAGAAGAAGGAAGGAGGTGATGTTTGAAGTTATGGTGTGTGTCTTCTGAAGTCACCTTTACACATGATGGAGCTCTACTTTCCCGGAGGTGGCTGAACACCTGCATGCCCATGGGGAGCAGTGAATGAATTCTTGTTTTGCTTTACTTTACTTATTAAACTGTCTTTCCCTCAACCTATGAGTTTTCTCATTTTTATTCTTGTGATTCTCTCCCCTGTCCCACCAAAGGAGAGTCAATGAGTGGCTGCGTGGTGCTTTGTTGCTGGTTGGGGTTAAACCATGACAGCAACGTAAGGAAACCATTTAGTTATTTTCAAACGTAAAAATCATGTCTGGTAATGAAATTTATTGCTATGGATTCTTTGAGTCATTATAGAAACTGGATGAGCAAGTGACAATATAATCATGAAGAGTGAGATAACAGTCTGCCTACATAACAAATTTATCCAAAGATATGCCTATGCATCTGTTATGTTGCATGTCAGTTTTTGGAGGCTTTGAGTGATATTTGCAGATGAAATGTTGGCAATGGATATCAAACATAACAAAAATAACTGAGATCTGTGCATAGTGTCTGATAAGACCTGAAATCTGTTTCTCCATGCAATTGCCTTATAAATCATACCTAGGCATATTTAAATGACTGCACACACCTCTTTCCTGAGTGGTCATAAATCACTTGGGGTGCCAAAATTTCTGCATTGAAATGTTTGCAGAAATAAGATATTCAGATCTGAGGAAGTTTTCAAACTTGCTGTTCATATTCTCTTTGATAACATTTTTATCTCCAAAGAGAAGAGTTAAGTTTTAAAACTTACTCTTGACTTTTCCCCTGAAGTCACAAAATCACTTCTGATTTTTGATCACAAAGATATTTTGGTCTCCGTCATTAAATGTATATTCATCACGAAGAACTGTTGGCATTAGAATAGAGATAATTTGAAACCCATTTTTTAAACAGATTCTTAGAATAAGTAAAACAAAGGTAGAAAGCTAAAGCCTATCTCTGAAATATGGTATTCAAGCTAATCACTGTAATAACCCAAAACCAATAGGCTTTTTAATACTTTGTGGGAACTAATACCTTTGATTCTTATGCAAACATCTTCTTCTCATATGAATATCAACAATCTTAGAAAGACCTATCAAATTAAAAATACCCAAGGGTATGTATATGAAGCTTTTTAAGAATCTGAATATGCTAATTGAATGCTTTTGCACTTCTATTAAGCCAAACAATTCTGTGCTAATTACACATGATTCTATGTAGACTAAATTTTTATATTAAATAAAATAAACCTGTTTGTATTAAAATAGGAAATTTTATGCTCTAGCTAGCATTCCATATTATGTTATGAGCTGTATTAGTACAAGCAATTATATATATTTAAAATAAGCTTACTCAAAAATCTCAAAATAAAAAGTTCTACTGTTGATATCAGTGGAAGTAAACAGAGGGCCTAAGAAAAGTGATCAGATATGATAGACTGGTAGGTGTTCAAACCATTGTTCTGTAATCTAATTTTTCAAGCTCATGCCCCGGACTTTTAGATACTATTCCAAAGCAGAGACATTTCTCTATTGAAATTACACCTACATGAACTTGATTCCCCTGCAAACCTTATTTCTCTCTCCAATTTTTGCTAATTCTTGTGTCCTAAGATGATTTCTCCAGTAATTTTAACCACACACCAGCATTCATTCTCATATAAGTTTTGTTCCTGAACTTGTAAATTTTGTCATCAATGTGCTTTTCATTATATGGATAGAAAAGTGTTAAAATAAGTAGTGTCATAACTGAATGAAGGTAGGTGGATTTTTGGGAAATAAAAGGGAAAAAGAAATAAACAAAAGAGTTCTTTTGTCAAGATTGTATGTAAATTTGTCTCTCACCTTAGGCTGAATTATGATTCAGTTCAATATATAATAGCTTTCAAAAAAAAGCTTCCTTGATTTTAAGTTTTGAGGAAGTTAACTTACATCAAGACCATGTTATTTTACAAATCATCTCCTTTAGGAATTTACTTGTAACATGTAGCTTCTCTGTGTTCTTTCAGTTGGAAAATAGTATTATTCCATGAATGCTAAATGTACATCTGCTGCAATATTAGCCTGCAAAGACTTTAAGGCTAAGAGGTTTATTTAAAGCCCCCAAATTCTATGCTTACTTACCTATGTTTCCCAAATACTGCCAAGGTTTTGTTTGGCTTGGATAAATATTTCCTACTTGATACTTCTTCATTAGGTGGAGTTTTCTTCTGCTATCACTCTGTAGTTCCTGACTGAAATCTGAGCTTAAGCACAATTTTTTTTATTTTTTTTTTTTTTTTTTAGGTAACCATCTACTTAGTTGGCAGTCTAGATAAGAAAGTCTATTTTTTTAATATTTTTTAGCTTCAGCAGCTGAGTTCTTATCTGAATGATCTTTACATATCTGCTACACTCCCAATCTCATTTTAAGCAATGTATTATGAAGTCTGTTGACTGTTGAGGCATCACAAGATTTTGCCCAAAGACTGCAACATCTCTTATTTTCTGTTAAGACTTTCTTCTAACTTAGGTAAAATTTCAAGCTTATTGTTATCATCTTATGTATGCCATGTGAGGTAGCAGATAACTGCAAGAGTAGAAAACCACGCTAATCTGTTAATGTGGGTAAAGATAGAATGATAAAGTATGTATGTACACAAATTTAGCATAATGCTATCTAATTCTGTAAAACTTCAGCCAAAATAGGTCTGGAACATCATATCTGTTGCAAATTTGTTTTGCTTAAAATAGTGAATTGGGCAGTTACTGAATTTAATGAAAAAGGAATATGCTGCAGACTGTGGCACTAAAGCTGCATTATATGGGAAAACTGTTGTTTAAACATGTCTTAAACTAGCTCTTTGTGGTCTTTTTGCAAACACGTGTTTCTTCTTCCCAACACCCCCCACGACAAGTGTTATCTCAGGAATGTCCTGGGAAGGTGTCCTGAGGTGTTTCCCATTGGACCTTGTTAACCCCTTCCTGTGATTGGGTGTTCCTGTAAGCCCCTTGAGACTTCTAATTGGTTAACCTGTGATTCTCCCTAACCCTATAAATGTAACATCCCCAACAATAAACGCTCTCTTGCCTCCTCTCCACGCCGGTGTGCTGTCTCTGTGCCTGCCATGGGACCACGTGGGTGCTGGGGGGAGGGGAGGGCACCTCTCCCCTCCAGGCTCAGGGCCAGAAATCCCTGAGGAAACCCCTGGAGTTCCCTTTCTCCGTCCCTCAAGACGTCGGAATGGTTCTTCAGATGGAGATGGAACTAGAACTGGGCTCCACCACGTCATGGGTGGGGAAAGGGATCAAGAGCAGACTTTGGAATGATTTGAGTTTTAATGAAATGAAAGATATTTTGGATATAATGTACAGAAGCTTTGGAAAATGGTATGCTTATTCCAAAAACAAAACCCAAAAGTTTGAATGGGAGCTATTGAAAACAATTTTATTTAGGAAAATGTTTGATCTCTTAGTTCCCTACCTCCGTAAGAGGAATCATTAATTTGAGCCCCTGTATAACATGGTTATGAGCTGTAGAGCAATACAGATATATTCCTAATATAGTACTTTTTGTCTACTTTACATTGCATCTCTCCAAAAGAATAAATGTTTTTTTAAAATTTCCACTCTTCGCAAAGTCTTCAGTACCATTTTCACAGAATCACACAAAATCAGAAAATGGTTGAAGTTGGAAGGGATCTCTGGAGATCATATAGTCCAAACTTCCTGCTAGAGCAGGTCCCCTTAGACCGCACAGAAATATTCCACTATCTCCCTGGGCAACCTGTTCCAGTGTTCCATCACCCTAAAAATAAAGACTTTCCTCATGCACAGATGAAACCTTCATCTGTTTCATTTTATTCCCATTCCCCTTATACTGTTGCCACGTGCCACTAAGAAAAGTCTGATCCCATCCTCTTGACACACACCCTTAAGATATTTTTATGCATATGTGTTTTGCTTTTATTTAGTTAAGGTATGACCTCAGTTATAAAAATTCTTGTCCAGAGCAATTGTAAGAAAATGAACTGTCCATTGCATGAATCTCTGACTAGATTATTTTTGTGGTAAAGAGGGTTACTTTAGCAGAACATCAGATTTAATTAAAAAGCATTAAAAGAAATCTTCATCCTAGTCAGAATTTGACAGGTCCAAGACAGAAGTACAGACACACTGATGCCAAGATAGACAAAAATATGTTAGTATTTATAATGTATTCTCATTAAATCAGGAAGCATCAGGATTTAATAGACTTGGAGTGCAATTGAGTACAACCAGCTGCCTGGAAAACCTCTGTGTTGTGCACCTGTGCAAATATGATTATCCTGCCTTTGTACCTCATCCATGTTTTTCTCTCTTTATATATCTTCACTTGAAAATATCTGAAAACCTTTCATTTGACAAATTGAAATCAGGAAAATGTATAGAAAGTATGCAGAAAGAGAAACAAAAGAGATAATCAGTTCTATTGAACTGGTAAATCTGGGAATCATGTAGATCACAATGGGTAAACTAACAGGATCTGTATTGTGGCAAACATGTACAGGCATAGAAAAGGTCTGTGTGAGTCTCTTATGTTTTCTTTATCATTAATTTCTGTGATTTTGCTTGCTACATTAGTTAATAAATTGTCTGAGTGAGATAAGTAAAATTGTGGAGAGAATTATGTGTTTGTGGGAGAAAGTAATACAAAATTTTAAACTACTTGCATTCTTTTCATGCATTCCTTGACAAAAGAGATTTTTTAAATGAAATGTTTTAATAATACTTCAAAAAGCTTTCTTTTAAGATGTGGCTCAACTATGTATCATATTTCTTGTATTATTGCTAGACTGCAACAGTTGTGCTATAATTGATATATCTGCTAAGTTGAAAAGCCATTTCAGAAATTCATTTACATAGTATTTGTCATTTGTCTTTTGATGATTTATCTGCTGCTTTTCATTCTAACTATAGCTGCTGAAAGATCACATCATATTTCAAACCAAGGAAACTGCAAATTGCGGAGAAATATATTTGTTCTAGAGTGTACACAATAAAAATAATTAAAACTGTTTACCCCTAATTTGGTTTAGTGCAATTTCATTTTTTTCTCTTTATTATAAATTTTTCTCAGTTTTAATTTTCTACTCTATCTTTCAAAACACAAAATTCCATACTCCCCTCAAGCCCCACTTGTTTTTAATTGCAAAAGAAAAGTGAGAGTATGATGCCAAGTTCTGGTGTTTTTTGAGAAATAATATTTTTATTCTCTAGCAGTTTACAATCTTTCCAACTGAAATTCTTCTAGGTAAACTCTTTAACCAGGTTCTAAATCCTGCTTTGTTTGGCAAAACAGGACACACAGTGTTAATAGGACTGAAAAGAAACAATTTCCACACTGTAGAACTCTGGGAAAGAAAAAAGTATTTCATCAGGCAAGAAAGGAGAAGGTGCCTAAAAGCACTCAGCAGTTCTTGTGAAATCAGTGGAATTCTGATGATCTGTAGAGTGTTAGAGCCATTTTGTAAGGTGTCTGATTCCAGGGAATGAAATACTATGCCCCCCGTGTTCTGGATGCGTGAAAAATACAGGACCAGGCCACGAGGTTTGAAGCTGGTAGATATGCATGATGCCTATCATCAGGAGTTTGGAAAACCCTATAATAGCACTCTTCCAGGGTATTTTGCCAAGAGATCTACAAGTATCACTCAGCAGTAGCAGAAGCACTGAATAATTTAGAATAATCAATCCTATTCTGCCAGTTCAAACTGGAGGAGCAGAATCTTTAAGCAAAGTTTACCTGATGTAGCTGGGAAATGCCAAGAAAGCCCTCTTGAGATCACTTAAGGGAAAATAAACTGGGAGGAAAAGTCATTGTGAAGTGCAGAGCCTGTATGTAAAATACAACCAGAGTCGTATAAAATCCTCTTTAATTAGACATGAAAGTTCTCAGAAAGGCTGTGTGTGAAAAAACATGTACGTTTCAGAACATCAGTGCACTTGAAAGACTTGTAACTTTTTTGTTTGTTTAATTGTAGACCTAACCAGGACCTCATGGCCTCAAATCACAGAGGAAACAAACAAGCAATAATTGATTTTCTGAACATCACACATTTTTTTACCTCCTTGATATCTACTTATATCTATAAAGACAGGCTTGAAATAAGAGCTCCTTTAAAATTCAGTAAGACCTAGAGACTAAGGACTGAAGTCTCTGTTAGTTGCATCACCTGCTGTGACACCGAGAAATCTTTATTCTGTAATACTGCTCAAGCTGGCAGGGGAGATACTGCTCGAAAGGACTTCACACAGCAAGAAGCACATTGAGGTTGGTGGCAAAATACCCAGGTGTGATATGCAGCAATACTAGTTCAGTCAGTGAGTTCATCTGAGACACTGATGTTGTTCCTGAAAAATAGTAGACTTGGTACTACATGAACAATAACAGTGGTGACTTCAGTAGGGCTTGCTTCTGCAAAATTTAAATACTTTTAATGCAGGTGTCAGAAGTAGTTTCTCAGCTACAATCAATAGAAGGAAATTACACTTTCAGGGGAGAAAAATAGTACTCCATTTTAAAATGAATCAGGTGAAAATTATAGTGGTTTATATTTCTAAGAATTATTCTTTTATCTCCTAATGCTTAAATACAAGTTCTTGTATGACAAAGAATGAATCTGTATTTGTAATCCATTGGAAAGTAAAATGGTACAGTCCTTAGCAGGAGGTCTTAATACACAGTAGAGCTCAAATTTATTTTTAAAATTCGAGATTTATTTTTTATCTAAAAGGCATTATACCATCAAATTTGAACTTTTCATGGTTTTTCTAGGAGAAAAAAAAGTCAAAATATTTCAAGATTTCTCTCTCATTTTTATCCTTCTTCCAAATTATATGTATTGTTCAATGTAGAAATAAAAATTATTTTATTATTATCAAAACAATAATGAACTGAAATAGATTGCTCAAAGACATTGTTGTGTCCCGCTAGTGGAGACTTTTAAGAATAGGTGAGACACATATGCCGCAAATATTGTTGATATAACTGATGTTTGTTTCCTGACATGGTGACATAAAAAATTCCTGTTGCCTCTTTCTGCTTCATTTTCTATGATTCTGGTTTATCTATACTATTAGAAATATTAAATATGTGTGACATTTCATTTTGGTTCAGAGTGAAACAAATATTTAAATCAAAGAACTCCTTACGGAGTTCAAAGTCTGCTGGTAACACATTGTTGGGTTGATCAGAGATATCTGAAACATTAGTCTAGATAATTTCTTCAGACTTCTAGAATGTCCCATCTGGCTATGTGAACACAGTAGGATATTCCTGTAGTTCTACTCTTCTTACAACCAACTTAAGGATCACAGGATCCTGGCAGCCTAATGGGTTCAGGAGCAGGATTTTGCCATCTATTTTGCTCTCATGATCAAGTCTAATGGCTGCTGGGAATAGTTTGTGTAGACAAAAACAAAAAAAAGATCCTTTTCTTAAGAAATAGCAGAAATGGAGACAGCTACAGAAGGGTACATTGGTAGAGCAATATCGTTTTTGATAACTTTTTATATATATATAAGTCCTTGTGATTTTGATAATTTAATGAAAGAATAATTCACCCATATCACTAGATTGCATTAACTTCACCTTTTTATCTCTTTGGGGTTTTATTGCACAAATAGTCTTTCTGCAGTTCTGTATATTCTATCCAACAACAAGACTTTTAGACTTTTTTTGTGTATATATTTACAACAAAGTTAAAGTTCAGTTTACAAAGAAGTTCCACCTCATATTTTGCTGCTTTTTTTGTTGTTTCGTTTTAAACATGCCTCTAGAATCAAATATTAGTGATGGTAAACTGGGGTTGTAAAATCTTAAAACTGAAAATCCATGCATATTGCATACCCTGTTCATCCACAAAGTAGAAAATATACCCATAGCACACATAGATGTTGCCACCCTTGTGCTTGCAATATGAGCTTCAAACTGAGGAGTTAATAGTATATTTCAACATGATTCTTATAGACATCAGAGCTGTGTGAAACATTATTTCATGCTTTATGTACTGCCAGATACCCCCAAATAAAAAAGTATGTCAAAACACATGAGATTCAAAATAATGTTCTCTTTGCCAAAGAGAACAAACTAGGCATACTAATACAGTGAATCTCTTAAAATTGATTCATTCATGTCTCTATAGAAATGTATTTTGTTGCTAATGCATAGGTATTAAGAGGCATCCTTTTACTGCTGCACAGGTGTTGCTGAGTATGATTTTTTACACTGGGGGAAGGCAGAAAATTCACTAGCACATGGAACATTACTTCAAAAAACATGAACTAGAATACAAAACAGGTACAAAATAGTCTCTGACTCAACTTATCATCTGTGTGTTCCCTCTTGCCTAGTTTGGCTTCTTTGTGTCTAGCTACAACTTCTTGTTTTGGAATTTTGTTTGGAGGTTTGGTTTTTTTCCTGTTTTTCTTTCTACATTTTCTCTTTTTTCCTTATAAAAAGGGTGCATTTTTTTTGCTACAGATTAACCAAAATGATCTTAAAATATTACAAAATTGATGGAAGTATGTAACAGCAGTTAAGATAGCTTATTAACTAATAACTGAGAGAGATGACTTTGAATAAAGTTCAGAATATTTTTAAGCTGCTATAAGTATTTAGCAAACAAAATTCTATGCTTGATGGTGTTGAGTACTGATGCTTTTCAGTCTACTGATATTCCTTAGAATGAATTCAAATGTGGTAGGTCAAGGTCTATAAGGAGCTTTGTAAGTAACTCAGCTAATATTTAGTCCCTTTAGAACAAACATATCCTGTGATATGTAGTATATATGAATAAATAAGATGCTTGGGAAATGTTGGTTCTTTTGTACTTCATTAACTGTAGTCCTCTGCAGAGGCTGTTGGGCTTTCTCAAGTGCTAATCAATTTGTAATGACCTCTGGTATCTGGGTATCTGAGAAGATTTATTAATGTGCTATGAAAAATCTGATTCTACCAAAAAACCTACCATACTCCATCTCTGTAAGACAACTGAGATAGAGATCCAATGGTAGTATAATAACAGATAATCCTAAGAAACAATTATGAAATGGCTACTATGAATTTAACTCAAGAAAATCAATCAACAAAAATCTTATTAATGAATCCCCCTTACTATTACCTAAAAGAAAAATTTTGTAGACTTTAATGATGGCCTTTTGTTTTTGTAAGAGATGGAAATTGAATTTGTTAGAAGTTTGTTCATTTGTTTATTTGTTTGTTCTGTAGAAACCCAGTCTTTCCACTAAGCTCTGCTCTGCTCACACAAACTCTGCTCATGTGAAAATGCTTTTGACTGGTTGCGTGTTTCACTTCATCCTTTGTGTGGGATCAGCCAGGGACACAGCAAGTGGGCAGTAGTCCATTGCTTCATCCGTCTAACTAGAGGTGGGGAGGGAAAGACAAAAATGACCAGATGCATCTCTTCGCCTTATACAGAGACTGTTTCTTCCTCAGAAAAGGTTTTTTATCTGCTTACCTATTACTCTATATCCATTTAATCTTGAAGATGTCTAGTTAAGTCTGAATTGTTATCCCAGAAGAGTTGTAGCTATACATCTGACAATAATAAAATGCAGTTTGAAATTCAGTTTTATTCTGACTGCACAATGCCAGTATTGGAGGGAGTTTGGCTAATAAGATTGATTTTTTAATTATAAAATTAAACATCAGAAACAAATCCAAGTTATCCTTATTTGTCTTGTATATATATATATATGTTAAAAATAGTTTAAACTTATTTGTAAGCTTTCACTTTTCTGAGGTAGTAAGTTTCAAATACTATAACTTGTCATTGCCACTTATTCACTAGGATTTAAAAATATATGCATAGAAGAGCAGATGCTTTAAGCAGAAGAGTTGTGCTATTATTTCTGTTTCTTTTTTATTTCAAGCAGCATCATGTCATAATATGTGTCAAAGTAAACCAAGCCATGAAGAATTTATTTTAAAGAAATGACTGAATTGTGAATATCATATAAATTTGACAATATCAGTAATTTCTGGAGACACTTGTTACTTGCAGGGCAGCTTGTTCCATAGCTTCTGTAGGAAAAGCAAAATACAAGGCTCCATGACTTCATATAGAGAGGGGACTTAGACTTGTTTCTTAAAAACTGCTATTCCCATCTCTCCTACTGCCTGAAATTTCCTGGTTCTGAAGACCTTCTTACCTTCTCCCCTTACCTTTCAAATACCACTGAATGTTTTTGTAGTGTTCTTTCATGGAAGCTGTTTGGTAAGGAAAAAGATGTAATAAAGTCTTCAGCTGAGACCACAAAACAGAGCCACTGTGGCATAAAATAGAGAATTAAAATGTATACAGCACATGTGCTTTTGTGCCATTTTAATTTTGAAATTCTAATTGTATCCTGGCAAGTCATTGTATGCTGGCAAATCATAGACATCATCAAAATATTTCTAAGCTCAATATGTCATTAGATTCTACTCCTTTCCATAATTTATATTCTTGGTCATAGAACTGAAAATAAAAGTGTCTAGTGAGAAGTTGCACACTTATCTTTCAAAATATGGTAACCTACCGTTTCAGACTTTCTGTGAAATACTGAATCAAATAATATTTTACATTTGCATATATTCAGGCTGAAATATTTTTTACAAACCTCCCTACTGTCCACCTTATCTATACAAGAACTTTGTACAGTAGTTGCAAGTTAATAGAGAAATTATATAAGTTGATCATAGCATTTAAAATAACGTTTTGAAAATCCAAAAACTTTCTGTTGCTGGACTTTATTCTGCATGTCTTTCTGACTATAGTTCTAGCTATCTTGCTGGAAGCCAGAGAACTCAGATCCGCATTTTTTTCACACAACACAAACTCACCTTGGAAGACTTTTTGACTCTGGCAGATAAAACTGAAATTTGGAAATGATTCACTGTATTGTTACATACAAACCATTACTGCTATTTTTCTTGTGTTACTAGCCAGTGAGAGTTATAATCATTATTGCTATGTAGTAATTTCTTTTACTGGTTGTTTTTATTGTCTAGTTTTTGTACTACATTTTGTAAGGCTAGCACTGAGTAAGAAGAAAGTGTTACTATGTTCTGTTAAGTTACTGTCATGTAGTATGGAGTGAAAAAAAGTGAAATTTAAATCATGTGTTGATAACTAAAGACTTTGACACTTGAAAATTGCTTCTGTTTAAAAGTAAAGATATAGCATATTATAATTTACTTAAAGTGTGTCTTAGAAGTCTGACTCAAAGTGCAGTCATTTTAACAGAAATGCTTTTAATAAAGCTACTGGATTCTGTAACTGTTTTCCTGCAGTGATTTTCCATGTTAAAGTCAAAATATGTTCTTTGTTCTTTGCCCTGCTCCTTGTCTTCCTCTCCCATCGTCCAACTACTAGCTTTTCAAACTGAGCCTACTGTCTAAATGCTGAAATACATTTGTTTTGTGGAGGACAGATGAATGTGATCAGAAGTTTGTGAGCAATCTTTCTGGTGGTGAAATGACATCTTGCTGCCTCTGTCATAGTTGCTTGGACCTGTGGTCATAGGAATAGACTCACAGTCTGTGTGGCTTCGTTTCATTTTGGGCTTGGTTTTTGGTTTTGGGGTTTTTTTCCTTTCTGTAAACTAAGCAGCTACAACATAGTATCAGCTTCACACTGTTTCAGCTGAACTCCAGCTGTCTTCTGTATAAACCAGGCAGGTAGTGTAAATATACATGCCCAGAATACATCTATGAAAAACTTTAGGGCGGAGAAGCATAATATGGTGGTGTTAAGAAGCACTGGATCAGAGAAGAGCCCACCTTCCTTCCCTCCTCTAAATGATCTGTTTTCAGTCATGTGCCTGGTATGCCCTGTATTATCCTCTGGATATGCCTCTTTGCCTTACCAGAATGCTTAAGACCCTAGTCTATGCAAACTACTGTCAGCTGAGGATTCGGGGCTCACAGGTGTATTTGGGACATTTGAAGGGTTTCTTCAACTCCTAAGTACATCTACTAGCTTTGACTGCAATGGAGATGGAAGCTGCCACCTTTAGAATTACATTGAAAATCACAGCCTAAGAAGCTATTTTTGTGCCTCAGTAAGGTATGCATATAGTAATTTTTCCCCAACTTTGTAATGTGCTTACTTATAAGGGTGTTTTGTTTGAAAATATGAAAATATTCAGATATTGATGATTCCTTTTAACACATAAAATTATTTTGTTTGTATATTTGAAAATACATCCTATCAATTTGTGATCTAAAGGCTAGGTGAGAGAATTTGCTCAATGTTCTGTGAACTGATTAAATTCTATATTGACAAATTGGGTTGTGTATAAGCGGTTCATAGATCTCCCATACCAAGGCAGGGATCTGTCTCCTAAACCACCAAGTCTATTTTGATCTTTCAGATGTTTATTTCTCATTTTTTAAGAGTGGTTTTAAACTGTGAGAGGTGATGAGCTATAATTTTTTCCCCCCACTATATCATCACAACATCACCATTAAAGTAATTGTGACTTTTCTTCAGCACAGAACCTCAGCAGTTTTGAGAGATTGATTTTATTTCTGAGAAGTTTGTAAGATTAAGTTTATTGGCAGAAGACCTGGCAAACATAGTTTCAGGATTTCAGTCATCTTATTGCTAGGATTGCTGACATTCTCAGTCTAGTAAAACCTAAGTGATGTGCCAAAATAAAAATAATTTCCGTTAGTGTGAAGATATATTTCTTACATTAAAACTGATAGCCTAGTTCTTTTTCCAACAAGGCTATGGCCTCTCTCTAGCTATGGTGATGATGAGCATTGTGGGAAGAAGCCCTTAAAAGGAGGATGCTAATAGATTCTCATTTTGGCCTTCATCAGAATTCTTTTTTATTTTTCCATTTCAGTCTGGAAAAGTAACATCACTTCAATTTTAGTCAAGTTTCAGTGTGTAATTTTCATTGTTGAAGTGTTGATTCATTTTCTAAAAATCACCCTGGACAGTTCTAAAGGGATAAAACTGTGCTCAGTTTCCCATTAATTGTTGATCACATAGCCTGCTGCTTCATCTTATTTTATTTTTTTAAGTGAAATATACGATTGTAATATAGTATCAGAATGAAACTATTAAGCAAATATCTGATTAGAGCTTCCATTTTGTGAAGGGATAAATGTGTGCTCTGAATTGATTCTGGTTCAGAATATCTGTAGAAACACACAGAAACACAAGTCTCCACTTTAGTTTATTGAATAGGAAATAATTTTACAGTAAAATTTCTAAAGAAAGAGAATCCAGGGAATTTAGTGATCCTTTTAAGCCTCGATGCATCTGTATTCCCTTACTGCATAATAGGAAGGGGTTACTAGCTTACCACAGCTGCATATCTTCTTACCAGCAGACTGCAGAGGATGATAAGAAGTCTGACTATTTTTTCCTCAGTATGGATTTCTAGCCTTATTAGAGTCTGAATATTATACTCACAAAGACTAAGATAATTAACTTGCATAAGAGATCATAGGAGCAGCAGCACTGTATGGGTTTTGGAAAATAAATGTGCTTCATCTTTGGTCTGCAGGACTTCCTGGCAAGTAGAGGTATCAAATTAAGAATAACTAAAGAAACAGTCACTATTGTCAAATTAGTGTTCTACATGAAGAGACAAAATCATGATCATGTCTATAGCTTAGATGGGCCACACTAAAATGAAGCTAAGTTGTGGAAACCAATATTGATCTTCTGTCACTAAGCACACAGACTTTTGTTGTCTGCTGAGATAGAGGCTACAGGCAGATCTTTACTGTCTTTTCATTTCTATCTCCAGTTGCTCATTGCATCTCAGCAGATGAAGAATACTGCTTCGACATTTTTTTATTTGAGTGAGGGGCATGAGTTCACCCTACTCTGTTCCAGACAAAAATCAACCAAATTTACTTAAGCTATCTTCATAAACTAAAACCTAGTTATTTTGTTTTTCTTTTTATGTTGTGATTGTTTTTTGTTTATTCATTTTTGTGTCCCAGAATATTTGTATTAGCTGTCTTACTTGAACAACTGAGGAAGGCTAGGTCTGGGAGGACTTCTAATGGACCAATGGTAATAGACAGGTGATGAGAAAGAAGGAAAATACAGTTAATCAAAAAGCTGGTTTGCAAGAAGAATATTGATCCAAAACTTGGAATATAGAGATGTTATTATGGTACCTCTCTATATATGTTGTGGTGCATTTGTGTTAAAGAAGAAATAGGTGTTGGAAAATAGACTAGAATCACCAGTCTCACTTAACCTACTGCTCACTAATAAGGTCTCCTTTTTACACTAAGAAAAATAAAACAGTTTGACCTCATAAGTCAAATTTTGGCAAATTAGGTTATAGCACCAGGGGGGTTTATGTCTTTAAATAAATATTATATTTAGTGAAACTATCATAGATTTGCTTTTTAAAGACATTCAATACCCTTTGTGTGATAACCTAAATATATTACCACATTAAAATATCTAATAGTTACAAAAATAAGTATTTATTAAATATATATTAAATTATATGACTTTTGTCTGCCTTTGGACAATCCACTGCTCAAATTTCCTGATTTTTCTTGCAATGGAAGTAACAGAAATGCTAATGTGTGCTAAGTAGGTTTACCTAGGCTTTTATTTAAAATATTTATGTCTTTCTTTACTGTTTTGTCAAGAGCTTATTTTTGGTTTGTCTTTGCTTTGTTTCATTATGTATTATAATTCATTATTGAACTAAAGGAACTCTAGAGTCAGGAAATCAAAATACTAAAGGTTTAAAAAGTAGAAGCATATGAAACGAAGGTAACAGAAATTACTTTTCATAGTATAGAGAATCATACCTTCTCTCCACTCAAAGCTTATCTGATGGAGATCTGAATTTTTTTTTTCTTCTGGCGGTTGTTCTTGTTTGACCTCTTCAGTCTGGTGTTTAAACAAAAGAGGATGACAGGCATTTCTTACTGTTAGGTCAAGAATTCCTACCTGTGCCCTAAGGATATAGGATATGTCTTCTTGTTGGGCTGTTCCAGTTTTACTGATGCTGAAACACTGTATGACTTGTGGTCTACTGAGGATTGACTGCATGATCCTTTTATACACCGTAACAGGTATTCTCATCAAAAGTGCTTACTGTTGTCATATTGCCACACCCTCAAATAAGAGGATTTTTTAAAAGCTCACTCTAGGTAACTTTGTAATGCTAATTATATCTCTATTCCATAGCTGCAGCTGGCATTAAATAAATTGGAAGCAATGTGCTCTGTCTAAATGAACAAAAGGTGAGTGCTAAGAATGTTCCACATTAAACAACAGTCTGGACTACACAAAACTGATTAGCTACAGATATTACACTGCTATTCCCTTTTGACTTTGATGGTTGCTGTTGATGTACATGAGAATCTAAGAAAGGCAGCTATAGCTGGGGATGTAAACATTTTTTTCAAAAATTATGCAATCACTGCTGAGGGATGCTGACTGCGTGCACATGAAGTTACTTAGCTGGGTGAGGAAGAAGTAGTTACGGTGGTCCCCAACCCCACTGCAATCAGTAGTTCAGTGATTGGAAAAAAAAATTACATTTGTGTGCTCATCTCATATTGAACCACGTAGTTTTCAATAGTTTTAATTATAACACATGGTAATAATACTTGCCCTTAAGTTCACTGGGAGTCATATGGAGACTGGAAGATTGGAAGTTAATTCTTTAGAAGAAAAAATTTGGCATCTAGGCTCAGGTGAGACCATTCACACAAATGATGATGTGAGACCATAACCAAACTCTGGGGGAAGAATGAACATAAAAATGTTTCTGTACAGTGAAAACAGACAGGCTGAATTATCTAAAGAGTTTCAAAACCACAATATTAACTGGAATAACCAAGAGATCCATTGCCTCTCTTCATTGATATTCTGTTGGAGTAAACCACCATTTTTCTCAAAATATTGAGCAAAAAAAATGAATTTGTGTCAATGGTTCCTGCCATTTAGAATCTTCCATTGGGGTTTTGTGTTCTGTGCTATCTTCAAAAGACAGTGCTACCAACATTTATCATTGTGAAGCTGATTGTTTTTTGTAGCTGTTTACTTTGGCTGAATGCCAGGTATCCACGGAGGCTGCTCGGATCTCCCCCCCTCAAAGGGGAGACGAAAGAAAAAACTTAAAACCTGGGGCTTACCAAGAAAGATAGTTTTAAATTTATACAGAGATGGGAAACACTAAAAACAATATGCATACAGAGAACTAAAAATAAAGATACTTCCCACAATTGATGATCTCCTCCTGAAGGAACTGCCCAAACTACTCTGCTCAGTACCCGGAAGAGAAGAGAGAGCTCGCTTCCTTCCCATCTGTTTATATATCGGAGCTGATGTAATATGGTATGGAATATCTTATTGGCAGAACACATCAAATGACCTATCCTATTTCCATTTTCCTTCTCAGGGAGGATAACAAACCCATTACATTTGTATTTCAGGGGATTCATGTTCTAATTTAATATTACAACATAGTAAAAATTATAGTTTGTTCATCAGGGTGAAATTAAACTGTAAGGAGAGGATGCTCTGTTCTAAAACTTTCACCTTCTGTGAAATTGTAATATTATATCTTCAAAGGAGAAACAGAACAAAATAGCTTCCTACAGTTTTTGAGTGCAGATAGACATTCAGTTTATCATTTGAATGTCCATATTCTGAGTTTTCCACTAAACATTAGGAATATCAGTGAGAATGCATGGGCAAAGCAATAAAAGACTAAAAGTCTTAACCTTGGAAAATTTTAAAGTATTTTGTTGCAGATTGGCTTAAATCATAGACTGATGTAACTGTATTCAAATATTATTTGTATCTTCTGTCATGTAGCTGTGAAATAAATTTCTAAAGCATTGTTAGACTTGTTTATGTTTAAAGGTTAACTGAATTTTAAAATATAATTCTGAAAAATACCTTGAGCTGTAAGTAGCACCAGTCAAACTATTCATTGTGAATGTTTTATAACCACTTGATTCAGGGGTTTTCAATATGAACCTGTCCAAGAATAATAAGGACATTTAAACAAAAGCAAAATTCTTCTCTTTGTGCATTTTGTGGAATGACCGTAAAAATATTTTTTCCGTGGTATATTTATTGTTCATAGACAGAGTATTTAAACTGTTAAAATACAGATTCCTTAAAGAAATTGGTAAATCACTCAAGGACATGGTATAAGAGCCCTAATATCTTCATTCGAAAGTCAGCAAATAATACCATTTCTCTTCAGTGGAGCAGCAGGTTTAAAATTCTGTCATGAGTAAGAGTATCATCTTGGGTTGGAGTAAACTGGTGATCCCGGTATTCCATAAGGGATTTGAAGGATAGAATGAGATAAAATGGACATTGTGTCATGCATGCATAAGTTTTTCCTTGCCCAGAGAATCACTGTTTCTTATTTGATGTTTTAAAAACCCATTGACTTTTTTGATCAACAAAGGGAAGAGGAATATAAGACATTTTTTATCAGCTGTCTAGCTTAACACAACATCCAGTTTTCTCTAATCACTTTCTTAATGAATAATTAAACATATGTTTGTATATGTCTTGTCTGATTTATAGAGACTGCCACTGGCTTGCCTTAACTTGTTTATGAATGAGAACTGAGTTGGGTACTTCTTCCTTCCATAAAACCAGTGGACTGATACCACAACTGTGTTGACTGTCAGAGCTCTGTATGTGCTTTGTGAACTAATCAAGGAAGTCCAGGAAATGTCATGAAAGTGAATTTTTAGCTTTGGCTATTCAAGAACAAGATCAAACCCTTCATAGGTGGCAAAGAAGATCTGAATAACAGTGAAACATGAATATTAGCTTGAGAAATAATTTTACTCCAACTTTGTGACAGCATTTGGAAGTTTGTGAGCTCTCCTGACTTCCCTGCCCCGCTCCCTTCAATTTCTCATTTCACTACTCATAATTCTAATGGGTTAATTGGAAGCTGGTGAGAGAAAACACACATACTCTAAATTTGCAGCTCAGTGAATCACACAGTGTCATAATTTCTGCATTTGGCAAAAGGGCTTAGGGAAACTGACAGTACCTGCTGCATTACCCTGGGGACATGGGAATTGAGAGCACTGAGCAGGAGAATTGGATGGTGCTTCTTACTATCTCTTCCCTGCCTTACAGTAACACCTGCAACCCAGTAATTCTCTCTGTCATGACTACAGACTAAAAAGGCCAGTGAAAGTGATTGTTGCACACTGCCCCTGAACTGAAGTACCCCTTTGGCAAAGTTATGAGAGAACTGGTCTGACCCAGCGATTGCAGTGGCAGCCATTGACTGCTCTCGACTTGTTTACAAAGAACAGAGAGAAGGAAATTTCCATAATGTCGCAGCTGTAAAGAGTGAATCTAGCTAATTTTGAAATCTATCCATTATGTGAAAGAAAATTTCTCTATTTCAAGTTAATTGAGACTTTATTACAGGCTTCCTAGAAAGAGTAATAGACTGGTCACTGACTGTTAGTAGATCCTAACTCATATTTGCAGTCCAGTGAAGTAAAACTTTGTTGCACCAAGAAATAAAGTTTTATTTGGCAGCCCCCAGTACTGATATGCTATTTATTTTCCATTACCTTTGTGTCAAAAGCTTCTAAAGCCTGACATGACAAAAGAGAAACTTCAAGTTTTGCTCCTAAAAGGTCTGCGTATTTTTGTCACAGGTGGTGCAAACAGCTTTATACAGCAGTATCATATTGCATGTGTTACCTTTTGGTGTCAGCGTAATTGATAAGCTTGTAGAGTCCCAGAAGACAGAGAACTCAGACACTGATAGCCGGATGGCTGTAGAGCCAACCAAGGACTGTTGGTAAAAACAGGCAAGAATTGTTGGTAATAACCAATGACTGTTGGTATCAACACAACATGAGAAAGAACAAGTTGTGACTTGAGAAGGGGACCATGTGGAAGTAAGGCAGCACTTTTCTGGAACAAACATCTTTGTTGTAGTTCCTGGAGATAAGATAAGCAAAACAAGACCACCAAGGACTCCTGAAGCCCTCTGACCCATTTCAAGAAAGGTCTGAAAGAACGGGCTGTTCATGGAAACTAATTTGTATAGAAAGTAAGAAACCTATCTTCAGGGTGGGGAAAACCTATCTATCTATTAAAAGTACCTCCATCAAGCCTGGGCAGCACCCCCTGGGACCCTGGACATACCACTGCCCATACTGACACAGTTAGATTGAAACTGAAACCAGGGTTAACATCCCCATCACCGGGATCAACTCTGAAACTAGGACTGACATCTCATCAACTGGATTGATGCTGGAACCAGGACTGGTGATCTGTCTCTTTCTTTTTCTCTCTTTCTCTCTTTCTTTTTCTCTCTTTCTCTCTTCCTTCCTTCCTTCCTTCCTTCCTTTCTTCCTTCCTTTCTTCCTTCCTTTCTTCCTTCCTTTCTTCCTTCCTTTCTTCCTTCCTTTCTTCCTTCCTTTCTTCCTTCCTTTCTTCCTTCCTTTCTTCCTTCCTTTCTTCCTTCCTTTCTTCCTTCCTTCCTTCCTTTCTTCCTTCCTTTCTTCCTTTCTTTCTTTCTTTTTCTTTCTTTCTTTCTTTCTTTCTTTCCTTCTTTCTTTTTAGTGTAATTCACTAATAAAATTTTCTGATTGTTTGCAGACCTTCCAACTTTTGTCATTCCTTTTGACCACAAGCATTTACAAATCTTAGGTTCTTCTTCCTCCTCAGGGTGGCACATCACATAAGCATACAACAGAATTCTGAAACATTTATGGTATTTACACTAACATATAGACAGCTTCTAGATTGTAAATAACCTGAAAGATAATTAACAATTTTAGGTGCTTCTTTATCACTACATAAGTAAAGAGAGAAAAGTAAAAAAATCAATTCAAAAGAAAAAACAAACATGAAGAGTACTTTTTCTTAACCCAGAGAACGAAGTCCTAAGTGGTCCATTCATAAAATTGCCTTCTATTTTATATGCATACATAGGCAATTGAACAGCTCAAACTTTCTTTACTGACTTTACCTAGAAGACTCCAGATTAGAAAAATAGCAAACTGAAGTTCCTGACATCAAGACTGGTCTTGATTATGATCACATCAAACACACAGTGAAACAGGAGAACAAAAGATAACACCTTCCATACCTAATGTGGGTAAAAAGGAAAAATAGAAAAGCATATGGACTATAAAATAAAAAAAGAAATATAAAGTTATCTATTACTGGCTCAGATGAGAGGCTTCAAAAATACTTGTATCCGATTATAGGATACTCATTATTGAGAAAGAAAAATCAATGCTGTTTTCCACACCTAAGCAGTAGGTACTTGAGTGTCAAAATGATTTACATTAATTTTAGATTGTGTTTAATTCATGGTGACTAATTAGCTGCTTCAGAAATTGGAATCCTCTTTCAAATACCTTCCAGTGGCAAGTATCTAGTCATGTATTGTGCATGCAATAGGCATTAGTCTCAAGGGGGGACACAGTCTCTGATCATAGGATAAAATAAGACATTTGCAGTCATAGCTGTAGTCTGACAGTGTGCAGCTTATTATGGCTTTGTTTATTTTATACTGCTCACAAAAAAAGGTTCTTTGTTGCCAGACTGATTTGTTCTGTTCACAGATGTATAACTACCTTGTCTTACGCGCAGCTGATTTATACTTTCTTATTTTGTTTCTTTACTTAAAAATAAGCCCTACAACAAAAATTACATTTTGCTTTTGTGTATTAAGAAGACACAAAAATTATAATGTTCAACTGGAATGTCTTCTTTCGTCACAGTAGTTCTTTAAGGCAGATGTGTTATCTAGGGCTTGAATAACTTTCCAGAAAGTTTAAGTCGCTTGATTTTGTCCAGATATATTTAATGCTACAGAGACATAAAATAAGTCACCTATTGAGTTATCTTACTCTAGTGTGTTAGTATTTTGAATATTAATACATGCTTGATAATGATTCAGTATATTTCCAGGAGAGGAGGGAGGACATGCTTCAAAGCCTACATTATAGAATAAGTCCCCATTAGTTCTTTCATAATACGTTCAAATGTTAAAACATGTTAAGTCCAATTAAAGTAAGGATAGTAAGCTGCATAATGAAATAGTTGTGTTACACAACATTGACATTGTGACGTTTAAAACCACGTATGTGTAATTACTATATACTAGAAATATATATGTAAGTAAATTGTAACTTTCTTTTCAGCTTGGGTCTGGCTATGCTAGAGCCTATGGACTTTCAGAAATAAGATATCAGCCATTTTCGGGGCCTAGTAACTCTGATTAAAATAAAACCAAACCAAACCAAATAACCACCCAAACAAACAAAAGAAACAAACAAATAAACCCCAAAACCCAACAACAGTAAAAAAAGAAACAGCTTTTAATATCAGTGGAACATTTAGAGAAATTGTTGGACCCCAATGATATTCGCTGATGATAAAGGAAACATGTGTACTATAAAATAAAAAAGAAATATAAAGTTATCAATTATTGGCTTAACTTTTATCCGTATGTAGAACAATCAGTAGCACTAATACATGAAGAAGATCTGGCCCATTGCCTTTCTTTCAGATATAAGTCGGTTGGCATCATCAGGTGGTGCTTGAGAATAGTGATGCTACTTGTGCTGCCTGCTCCTTATCACAAAGTTTCTGTGCTTACATTTTTAAAGAAAAATGGTTCCACTAAAAGAAGCATTAAAAAAATCTACCTACAGTCAGATGCTTATTCTACATGTTTTTAAAACGCTGCAACACTGCTGAAGATGAAAATTGTCTTTAAAGGCTTTTTTTTCAGTTGACCTCATCATGAATGCATTCTGCCTCTACTCAGGGACATTTTCCCCAATGCTGACTCTCTTTAAATATCTTACTTTCTTTGGATGACCACATTTGTCATACCTGAAGCACATATACACATTTTGACATGAGTCATCCATTGCTTCATGAAGGCAGCAGGAGTTCTTTTTCAGTGAAAAGTGTAGCAAGATACATTCTATCTTGTCTTTAGTCTATATTTGAGTTATATCCTCTGTCCCTTTTTAAAATATAACTAACATTATCTATAAGCTGGTAATGATTGACAGTAATCAGACCCAATTATTAATTTCAGAAGTACTGTTGTAATAACAGAGGTAAAAATAATAATACTTAGAAGTCTGAAGTTTAAAAATGGAGATAAATAAGTTCAGTTGCTTTGTTGCTTTAGAAAGTTGGCTGTTATTTTAGATTTCATCTCTTTTGGAAAAACGGAGCAGAAAAGAAGGGAAAACAGTGGAGAATGCCAAGCACCACTGCCTACATTGAAAGTTGTAAGAAGTAAAAATGGCAAGTGACAGCTCTCAAGCCATACTCATCTAGTAAGGTTCTTTTTCAAGTTGCACATTGCTGTAGATGAATTCAACACTGAGCTTTAGAAATTCAGCACCCCTTGCAACAAAATGAGACATTTCCTGAGCTGTGGGACTGAATTTTGCATGAATTGCCCATGGACTGCAACTCTATCAGCTGATTTTGGAGAGAACTTTTTTGGGGATTGTGAATACTGATCCTGTTTCCAGTTGGGATCTAATGAACTACAGGATGCAACACAACACTGGGTACTTCAGCTCCCTGTCTCCCTGGGAATGAAGGGGGACAAAACACAAAAGCACACAGCACAATTTTTTTTTTTTTCTGATAAATTTGGTTCAGTGGAGAAAGCAGTAGACAAAATGTGTAGCAGCAGCATTAAGTATGCCTTTATTCACAAATTATATTTGCTATGGTTTTCCTTAAGTAGTTTTTACTAAACGTTCATTTAAAAAGCTAGGAAAGTTCAGACTGGAGGGTGACAGATGCAAGACTCCTAAGAAATAGTAAAAAGTGATTTGTAAAGTTCATCAAAACTAGCTACTATGGAAGCTGAAGAAAAGCTGTACTTTTTAATGCCAGACATAATTTCTATGGTGCATGTTCTTTTGTGTGTCTGAAGGTTCTTCATTACTTTAGTCCATGCATCACTAGAAATATTGTTTACATCGGTCTACCTGAAGAATTCACCACAGAATTGAAACATCTTCTCTGTATAGTGAACTGATATAACAATTAAATCAAACCCACCCAGTAACTAATATTCTAATAAATTTTCATTTGATATTTTTAAGAAGAAATTTCTTCAGTAAACTGAAGATGAAAGAGAAGAATCAATATCTTCTGATTGAAGTTATCTAAGATTACATCGATTTCTATGTCAGAATGTGCAGTGAGAGTGGAAAATGAGCCCTTAGAAAACACAGAATTTCAATCAAGTGTTTTTTTAGTTGTGAAATATCAATATGTGTTGCAAGAAAGGGGTTTGCTGGAGGAGCAAATTCTTTATTTCTCTCTGTATTGAATTTTTTAGTGAGAAAAAGTCAAAGAATGAAGTCATGATAGGATAAATAATGACTGCAAGTGTAGATAAGAAATATCTGTGGGTACAAGGAAAGACCTTCACCATATTTTAGCAAAATCTGTCAGAAGAAAGACAGCAACAATGTGTTACATTCAAATATTCTATTAATTTTCAGAATTGTTAATGTGATGAATTTAGGATATAAATACATGCTCTTGAAACTTTGTTGGATGCTCAAGAGAGGGGAGAAAAAGAAACGTCTTACGCTATTTTTGATACTTTAATGAAATAATTGATAGATTTTCTGACAGCACAGTACAAATGGTAAAAAGTTAGTAATTTTTACTTACATACACATATTATGCACCCATATATACCTGAATTATTAGTCTATAAAAGGTGGGGAATTTATAGCATGAAAATAGAAATTATGATAGTTTAGTATAAATTTTTGTGAAAAAAGACAATTAATATTCCCTGCTCAGAAGCATCTGTGGATAAGAAAGGTTACTTTTTTATTGCAATACCAAATTTTCTCAAGACTAAGCCAAAAAGTGGAATAATTAACAGCTGTCAAATATAGAGAGTATACCAAACCAAAGGAAGGGTCTGCCCATGTTCTTAATTTTCTCTTTTTTTTTCTTTTGCATTATGCAATCCAGAGAAATCTGACAAAACTTACCCCTCCCCAGTACAATAGCGCTTACCTTTTCAATCATTGCCCTGAGTAGTTTCTCTTGCTTAAGGATTTGCAGGATTTTTCCAAAGTAATGATTTACTTCATTCTTTAATGTAGTTAAGCATGTCAAATTAATACTTTTAAGAAATGGAAAAAAAAAGTTAGGAAATAAAATATCTAAATTATTTTAACTCAAAGCAAACACAAAACCACTTATATCCTATGCTTCACTGACTATTAAAAATATTTTAAAAGAAGTATTGTGATGACTGGCTCAGATATGGAGATCTATTATCTACAAGATTATAATAAGGTTGATTTCTGCTAGTTTTTCTACCCCCTTATCTAGAAATATCTTACAGTTTCACTGTTTCACTTTATGGAATCAGCTTTATGATCAGGCACTCTGTGCTATCTCTAAGATATAGCTTAGTTATCAGTTTTTATATATATCTAAAGAGATGTATGTGTATATAATTATTTGTTTATAATTACAGGTATATGCATGGTGTCCAAAGGAAAAAGTTTGTGGTAAAACCAAGAGGTGTAGGTATAAGGTCTAAGAATGTAGAGTCGGTAATACTGGGTGAGATAAAAATTCATTTAGCTTGTCACATCTCAGGGAGTGCTAGCCTAGAAGTGAAATGCAAGAATTATGTAACAGGATAATGAAACCTTCCTAGGGCGTTCCCAATTTTAAACTGTTATGTGACATGGGGATTTTGTCTTTGTACTTAATAGAAAGGTTTCTTTTTGATTGATTTGAACCTCTTTCCTAAGGCAAAGCCGGAGCATGTGATTTCTTGTCTTGGAAGAGATAGTGAATAAGCAATCCTTTGTTACCCTCTTTACCATTCATGATTTTGTAGATCTTTGCTCTATCTTCTAATCACCTCATCCTATACTGAAATGTTTTAGTTTAATTGTTTGCTAGGTGAAAACAGCTCTTTAACTTTGATCATCCTTGATGACCTTTTCTGAACTTTTTCCAGTTCCATTGTGTTTTCTGAGATGGTAAATACCATTGTTTTTGAATTTTCAATGGGTAAGAGAAATATCTAAATATGACTTTTCTCTCCTCCCCTATTTTATTTTTGAAGTTTTATTCCTTTAATAGGAACATAACTATGTACATAAGTGTGGAGCTTTCAAGTGTGTAGTCAATGCATTTAATTTGATAATTGCTTCTGGCAGTGTCAGGAGGTAATAGCATGAATCTAGTAGTTCTTATACGTGTCCTTTAATGACATTTGAAGTCAAAATCTAAAACTGAGATAAAAGGAATATGACTCAAATTCATTATTGTGACTTAAGATATTTCCAAATATAGATTTGAAAAAAATGAATTGATTTTAGCCTTCTGAAACTATTTAGTATGTAATTCTCTTAATTTATTAATGGCTTTCATTCTTTTAGATTTTGTCACAATAAATAAGGTTTTCTCAGCTTGATAATTGTAGGTTAAAAATATTAGATACTGTCATTTGAAAAATATTCCCCTTTTTATTTGTGTGACATATGTCATGAATATAAGAATTTATACAAAATTCACTTTTAGTGAAGGATCATTTGGATTGAAAAAATTCAGGCAACAAAACCATAACTAAAGAAAATGTATATTGGTAGCTCTAAATAAGAGGTTGATAGTTTGTGTAATATATTCAACCTGGGAAATGAAGAAATAGATTAATTACTAACTCTGACGTGTTTGAGCAAGAGGCTTAAGTTCCTGGTTCAGTCAGTAATTTGAAGTGCAGCAATTTCTAGGTCTACATCTAGGTAGACAAATGACCCAGTGATTTGCATATGTACCTAGCAGGTAGGTACATATGCAATGTACCTAGGCTATTTTCTCTTTCATACATCCCTTAATCGCAGTATGACGTTCAGAGGGAGTATTATGTATGAGAAAGAGGGAGAAGTTTTTAGTTTTCTCCTGCTTATAACTTTAAAGTAGTGGTTTTCTCCTCATATGGAGCAGAAAAATATTTTAAAACATCAAGTATGTTGAGGAAGTTAAAAACAAAAAAAGAAACAACACCCAAACAAGAACAAGAAAACTTACAGAATTTTTCCAAAGTGTAAATAAGACAAGTACAGTAATATTCAGTAATTTATGTATTCGCCTAGAAATAAACACAAGATTGAAAAAAGAGGAGGCAACATGACATTTATGTTGCTTTATGAGGAATAGCACATCAAATTTACTTTTGACATAATTAATTTGAAATTTTTCATAAAGTCTGCAAAAAGGGAAAAAACTGATTTTGAGAAAGAAAATTTTATTGGGTATTAGCATTGATAGGGTCAAGACACATTAGTAATTGTTACCCGCATGTTACAAGTGAACAGTAATTTGCTTGAGTACACAGGAATGTATTTTTTTCTTTTTTCTTTTTGCATGGTTGAAATCCCAATATAAATGTAGAAAAATCTTTAATCTCACAGTATTTGACTTATGTTCCTGTTAGAACGGTTTGGGAAGTCTTTCATTTCCTACTTTACTATTGCCTATTTATATACAGACATAAGAAGATCCCCAGGAACAACGCTTTGTCCTGCCCGCCCTATCAGGACGTAACAGAGCAAAGCAAATATATCCAGAACATGCCGAACCTGGGCAGTAGCCACAGGTGAGCCAAAAAACAAGCAGACAAACAAACTGACCAACTGTTCTGGCCTCTGTACTAATCCAAGGTTGGGGTGCCTTTCAAAGCCCCAGCATGTGTGCCCCTGTGTGGTTATGAGCTATGCTGGTGATGGTACATGCCTTCGGTAGGGTCGCCCATGCCAGACAGGTCAAAACAGCAGGGTCAGATACAATATATCCGTGGGCAGGATGAGCTCATTAGCCTTCTGGCAGTCATCCTAGGAGAAGGACAACTCTAATCCCAAACCCGGGCAGATGGAGCTCGCTTAGCCCTGTAAAACCATCCATCTAAGAGAAGGTCACTCTAATCAAACCTATGTCCTGAGGACCTCACTGCCACCATCCAAGCTCGCTCGGCCCTGGCAGATGAACCTCAGGATTAAAGGGTGGGTTCAGTTCCGCGCAGACTGCATCTCACCTAAAAAAATCCATTGCACAGGCTTGAATTTGACTTATGAGCTCAAGCACCACTATTCAGATGCACTTTATAATTCTATTTGTCACAGGACTAGATTTCCATACTTACTTTAATTAAAGCATTTCATATTTTAATCATCTTTCCAGAAATTGTCTTCTCAGGACTAGAGTCATAGATAATCTGCCGAATTTTTTAGCATTAAAAATCTTATCCAACTATAAAATCAAACACTGGACTGTATCTTATGTATTATCAATATTTAACTTGTTATTTTAACACTTCTTACTGTTATTCTATAGCTACCCTTTGGGTACATTTCCATTAGAGAAAAAAAGAGAAACACCAAAAAAAACCCCAAACTCTATTTTCATAAAAGATATTATTGTCTTCACATTTTTTGTCTTAATGAATATGGATAAATTTGTACATGCTCATATATTCATAGCTGTACCACATTTTAAATATTGTTTTCAATTTTAAAGACTACGTTTTTATGCCAAGGTGGTTTGTGGATTTCAACTATGTTTATACTTTCTTGCCAATGGCTTATAGATTTATATCATTCTTACGTCTACAGGCTAACCATTACATGTTTTATTCTCAAGTCTTGCAATGTCATAGAGCCAGTAGAATATCTTGTATGCCATGTCTCAAGTCTACAATTGATAGGGAGAATTTCACAGTTCAGTTGATAAATACATCAAGAACTTCATGGTTCAGTTGATAAATACAGCAAAATATACAGTCCCAACATTTTTTAAACAACCTCCAGATTGAAATATACCATCACTGTAGTAAGCATGGAATAATGTGAAATAACAATCTTTTGAGATTTTGGAAGTTTCAGAAGAAAGAAACTTGTAAAATACATGGGTGGCTTCACTATATAAGAATCAACTACACATAATATCTCAAGCTGAAAGGGACCCAACCATAAGGATCATTGAGATCAACTCACTGCTCATCACAAGGCTAACTAAAACTAAACCATATGACTGAGAGCATTGTCCAGATGTTTTTTGAACTCTGACAGGATTGGTACCATGAGCACTTCCCTGGGGAGCCTGTTCCTGTGACCAATTGTCCTCTCAGTGAAAAAAACTTTTCCCAATATTCAGTCTGAGCTTCTCCTTGATGCAACTTCATTCCATTTCCTTGTGACTTATTGCTGGTCACCAGAGAGAGGAGATCAGCACCTGCCCCTCTGCTACCCTTGAGGAAGTTCTAGGCTTTGATGAGGTCATCCCTCAGCCTTCTCCTCTCCAAGATGAACAAACCAAGTGACGTAGGTTGCCCCTTATAAGTCTTGCCTTTCACTGTCTTGGCCACCTTCCCGTGGATACAATCTAATAGATTTATATCCTTCTTATATTGAGGCACCCAAAACTCCACACAGGACTCTAGGACTGGAGCAGCACCAGTGGGGTATAGAGGGGGACAATTACTTCCTTCTACTGGCCTGTGATGCAGTGCTTGAGGCGTAGTTGACCCTTTTGGCTGCCAAGGCACACTGTTGACTCATATTCAATTTGCCATCAACCCAGAGGCTCAGATGTCTTTCTAAAGGGCTGCTCTCCAGCCTCTTGTCCTCCCGTTTGTATGTATAACCAGGATTATGCCGTCAGTCTGTTGTAACCCCACTGAACCCTTTGAACCCAATCTTGTCAGTCAGTAGTTCAGTCAATTAAATCCATGTATTACGGACTTGTCTAGCTGTATGTTGCTGCCAAACTGCATGTTGTTGCAAGTCATGTATTTATTGGAGTCCTTATATCAGCAGAAATGGCAAAAGTTTTTCAGTGTAAACATGAACATTAGGTCAAGAGTATTCACTAGACAATGACTTCCAAGTTTCCGAAGTAGTAGAGTTTGTAAATAGTAGGATTTGCAAGAAAGTCTAGTGTGTTTTATCAGAAAAAAATGACAATTTTACTCTTTTTAGAACCGTAAATTCTTTATATAAAGTCCAATATTAGCTGCATTGTTTAATTTTTAGAACTGTTGTTTCTTAAATAACCTTGGATTTTGGGGTTTATTTAGGTTTTAGAAGTTGCACATAATTCTAAAAAAATGTTTTGTCTTCTTACTTTTTTTTTTTTATTTTTAAACTAGCTTATGTTTTCAACAGTTCTCTAAATACAGTAACACACCACTTCTTCTGTTGACCATGCCATAAGTTAATGGTATTTAAGTATCTATCAACAATCACCTTATGGCTGTAAAATAGTTTACTTAAAGTCTAACTTTTTTATAGGATAGCACTTTTAACAGAAATGCCCCTGAAGTTATTAGGGTATATTTTGTTTTATTTTGTTTCAATTGTGAAATGAGGAATGCATTTGTGCCTTCTCATTCATGTTGCTTCCTTCAAGCAGGAAAAATTTGAAGGAAAAATTTTCACATTTGGTGGGAAAAAATTTTTACTCTATTACTCGTTTTGTGAATAAGTAGAGGGCTTGTATTTTATGAATTGTTCAGCATGTTTCCTGAAGGTTGTACTGAGAGAAAGATTAGAAAAAAGTAAATACTTTGACAGATAATTTGCTTGTAACATTGTAGACATAACAGTTAACCTATAATAAAGTAAAAAGCATTAAAAAGGCAATGATTATTTGACGAACATTATTACAAATATCAGTCATCCACTGTGATTAAAACTCAGAATATTTTACATACTATTTTGTGAAAATGGTTGGTCAATGACATCTGAATGACAATCCACTGTATTTTCTTGTTAGTATTTCTTCCTTTTTGACTACTGTCATCTGCTTTTCTCTCCTATCTTATTTTGCTCCACACACGATATGGAGGAAAACAGAATTAAAATTATTTGTTTGTCATTTCATGTTCTCCCATCTCTATGTGGTTACTGTGTGTGAGCAGCAGCTCTTCTCATCACAATATATTGACTACTGTGATGACTAGAGAAATAAAATATAACATTATTTTAGCATTGTTATAATCTCTAAGTTAAGTTGATAGGGTCCTGACAGATCTGCTGACTTTTCTCAAAGCCATTTACAAGGATGATTCAATTATATCTATTGTGAAAGTGTTTCCTTTGCAGGGAGTATAGAAGAGCTAAAAATAACTTTCCGGGTTTCTGACCAGACCATTCTAAAAGAAGATTTTTCATCTTAGCATATAATCAAACAACTGCCTGAGAAGATTTTCTTGGCTTAGAAGATGATTTTTTTTTTCCTTTCAAACTTTATTCACTAATTAATTTTAGAATTAAATCAGTCAGTGTTCAACTTCTGATGCACTTTAAAGGCACTTTTTAAAAAAGGAGCTACAGAGAATGTCAATCTATTGTTAGATTGATTGCATGTTTCCAAAAGTATGTAAGCAGTAATTTAAGACAAGATAAATTAATTTTAAACCCAAAGACATTCAGAGGGATCTCAACACACTGGAGAAATGGACTGATAGGAATCTCTTGAAGTTCAGTGAAGGGAAATACCAACTCCTGGGAATGAATAACCCCAGACATACTGCAGGTCGACTGACTAGAAAGATTTATTTTGTCAAAAAAGGTACTGATAGACAACAAGCTGACCATGGGCCGGTGATGTGCCCTTGTGGCAAAGAAGGCCAACAGCATCCTGGGCTGTGTGAGAAAGACGATCACAAGTAGATCAAGAGAGATGATCCTTCCCCTCTATTCAGCACCAGGGAAGCCACAACTGGACTGATGTTTAAGGGATCAGATTATCTTTCATATGTGTGTGTCCGAGAGACCTAGAACCATTTAACCTAAAGAGAAGGCTCAGGTAAATCTTACCAGAGTGTATAAATATTTTGTGGATCTGATCAAAGAAGACAGGTCGTGTTTTTTCTCAGTGATAACCAGTGACAAGACAATAAGTAATGGAGACAAAATGAGACAGGACACTCTACTTAAACATAAGAAAAAAATATTTTACTTTCAGAATGACCAAACTCTGAAACTGGTTGAGTAGGTATTCTTGAAGATACTCAAACCCAGCTCCACACAACCCCAGCTGACCATCCTTTGAACTGGGGTGAGGGGAGCAGAGCTAGACAATCTCCAGAGGTCCCTTCCCACCTCAACTGTTCCGTGATTCTGTAATTGAGTTATGTCAAGAAAGAGCTCTACATTTAGATAGGTGCTTTTACTCTAAGAACAGAGTATGTAAAAGGTAAACTGGAACCACAGAGGCACACTGCTGTAATTCAGCCCTGAACATCACCTGTTGTAGCCAGTGAGAAGGAGAGGAACATCAGTGTGGATGGAATTTTTTGAGATTAACAAGCCTGAACCATGAACAAAAAACTTCATATGGAACTTACAGATTATGACCATCTGACAAATTTGTTAGTGGGGAACTCTCAGTCCTCAGCGAGGTAAGAAAGAGTATAGCTGTCAATGAAATGCTCCACAAGGAAAGGACTAGTGAAAGAAAAGCAGAAAGAAAAGAAGACAAATCTCAAATACAAAAAGAATCCTGAAGGAAATAACATTAACAAATTCATGGACCAGAAAGATGACTACAGTCCAAATCACTTCTAATAACCGTTTAAACGTTTTTCAGCTACTCTAGATATAATTTTACCTTTCTGCTTCCCTCTCCTTTGCATTTGCTTCTTCTGTTTTCTTTTTCTATATAAGAGTAATTACACTATCAAATTCCTGCCTACATAGATGTCACTTCTCTCTTCAATTTTTTTTTTGTCAGAATTCCAGTGGAAATATGAATGCTCATATGAATTGCTTCTGATGCTCTGCAGTTTCACTGAACTTTTAATCTTCTTTCATTTTAATATTCACTTTTTAAAAAAAAAAATAGATCGTAGTTGTTCTTTTAGATTTAAAAGCTATTTTTAGTTGCAACACAATTGTTTTTCCATATTCACAGCTTTACTTGAATATAAATTGTGCTGGTTTAAAGGTAAACTGGCAGGGGAAATGAACCCAACTCAAAAAAGAGATTGTAAATCAGAATAACAATTTAATAAAATAATACAATAAGTATGATTATACAGACAAACAATTGGTTTTAACCCATAAAACCCAAATGTATAACCCAGCACCCTGGGGCATGAACAGAGTGGTGTTCGTTGGGCCCTCTGAGTCCAAAGTAAAAGGAGAGGGCAAAACCTGTTGGTGAGAATGTTATTGCAGTCTGGTCAAGAGTGGTGGTTGCAGTTTGGTTGAGAGCGGTGATCTGCAGTCTTCCTCTGGATCCCACAAGTGGTTAAAAAAGTTCCAAGACTCCAAGATTATATATCCTCCAGTTCAGACAGGAATGCCCAACACCTGCCTCAGGGCGGGGAGTTCTGCAATGAGTGTGAGGACAGGAGCATCCTCCTGTCTCGCAGGCCTCTTAACACCTTGTTTATAGCCTGAGGAGTCAGGCTGCTCTGGGCAGATGGTGTAAATGGTCTATTGATAACAGTTTCTGGGAAATAGCATGGAAGGCTATAGAATACATAGTTTTGGGTTACACCCATCCAGTGATGAACTGGTCCCAGCTGTTCTAACTAGGACATAAATCAGTGGAAGTGTTTTAAAGTACCTCCTCCCTGAATAAATAAGGAATTATTAACAAAAGTCTTAGGAAATCAAACAGTGATTATTCCCATAAAAGAGAAACAAGTTTTGGAGTAGAATCTTAAAAATGCATTCTGTTTACTATTATAAATGTTGATGAGTAAAAGAATCTGAATATAACTCTGTAGAGTTTCCTTATTTCTCAACTGTGAACTTAATTTGAAATTATTATGAAAAACACGTTAATGCTTATACTACATGTGTTTACAGACTGTGAGTGAACACTCAATCTTACATTTAGTCTTACTAAGCTGTGCTTCTGCATGATAGAACAGCATTTTGAGCTTTTCAGAAATCTTTCCAATTTTTCAACATCAGCTTTTGAAATCACAGAGGTAGAATGGGGTTTGGTGGTTCAGTTTTGGCCCTTATGAATACGTGAAAGATTATTTCTCTTCATGATTTCTGAACAATATTCTCTTGGTGATCTTTAGCTGGAGAATTATTGTGAAAGCTCTTGTAGAAGAGGTGTTTATGACTTCTCTGTTTCAGTGTTGCAAAATATAATCCTTAGTTTACAAGGTTACATTTTGTACTCAAGTTATACAAATGCTTATAACACTCTATTTGGCTGTATTAAAACATTCATTGAAAAAGCCCAAATTACTGAACAAATAAGAAGATCTATCTCTGAGATCTTTCTCCCATAGCAATTTGTTCATCTGTCATTCTTTTCAAAAATTTTACCAACATATTTATTACTGATGGATACGAATTGCCTGCAATAAATCCCTGAGATACCAAAGTCTCGTAAAGGTTTGGTGAACAATTAAGTCCATAATTTTAAAATGCCTAGTTCAAAATATGCAATATTGATTCCTTTTCATCATATGTAGTGTGTGTACAATGTCTTATTAGAAATCTGTTACTGAAACATATCTTTGTATATTTTTTTTCTAAATCAAACCCAGAAAACTATTTTTATAGCCTTTTTTCTAATCTATTAATTTACTTTTGATTAATTCCCCTGCTTAGCATTCTGGATTTTGTCTATATCTGCTTTTTTTTTTTTTTTTCAATATGGATGGCACTGATATCAAACTAACTGATCCATCCATATCTGATTTTGCCTGACTATCCTTTCTATTACATTTACATTTCTTTGTTTGTCAAATTTCTTGTTCTTAGTACCTCATTATTTGCTATATGCTGATAAAACTCTTTGAAAATAAAAACTGTTGCCAGATAAGGTGGGGTTTTTTTCAGATATTTCCAATATGAAAAAGTGCTTTTTAAACTTTTTAAACTTTGATCAGATGACCTGAAAAGAAGTGCCTGTACCATTACATTTTTTATATAAATAAACTGTCATCAGAAAAGGTTGTGAAACTCATCAATGATCTTCTGTCTTTGATCTTCCCGTGTCCTCTCATTAGGAAAATACATCTTTTCTGATTAGGGAAATATAAACATTATCCTGTTGTCTCCTCACATGTCATTAAAATTACCTGTCATTTTATATTCTTTCTCAGGAAAATGAATGGACATAACTGATAATGTACTCTGTACATTGGCCACATACTTCAGGTTTTTGCCCAGTCTTAATTTTGGTTCCACAAGGATTTTTTACTCCTTTTCACTTCCCATCATCAATTTTAGCGTAAAATAGGAATTAGATCCCCTCTCTGTCAAAAAAACCCACCTTAGATCTTAATACATTGTAGCGCATCAATGTTTTTAACTATATATCTATGCTTTAACTAGCATCATCCTTATCCTCCCTTGTGTTATGAACTAAAATTTTCATACCTCATGCATTTAGCAAAGAACATGATGACATATTACAAGATTGTATTTTAATAGGAATAAACATTCAATTGAATAAATGATGTTTTATCCTTTCATGTACTTTACATTTTCATGTTAAACTAGTAATTTGACTAAAAGCAGATTGAACTCCTTGGAAGAAAGTAAATGTTCTCACCTAGTCATCTAGAATGAAGAATGATTGTCTTGTTCTGCTACTTTTTAAGATCTATGTATGGGACTTAAGTATTAGACTTTTAAACCTTTGATTTATAAGAATAAATAGTTGTGTCTTAAGACACTGAAGTACAAACCCCACACTTTTTCAGTAAGACTAGAGCTGAGTAAAATATAAAAGCAGTGTACATGTTGCTTTTGTGTATTTAGATGTGAAATAAGGAGTGAAACAGCAAGCTCTTGGTTTTGGTGTTGCATGAGTTTATTACTGAAATACATCAGTTTATAGTTAAGCATATAGCTAGCAAAATTATAAAACGGTTTTCACCATTGGATAGTTGAAGGAGACTGATGCATGTGCCTGCTATGAAGAAAGATTAATAATGATGAAACACAAGCAACTTTAGATTTAACTGAGTTGTATTCAGAACGTTCTGAAGGGAAAACAACAACAAAAAAAGATAAAAAGAAACAAAACAAAAACAACAACTAACTAATCAACCAAAAACCCACAAAACCCCCAGGTATGGAGACGATATTATTGAGATAGTAGATTTCTTGGTGTTGTGTTAGTTATGATAAGTGTTGCCAGATGTCAAGTCTGTTACTAAAGAAACTTCTGCCTTAGCACATGGGTGTAGTCTGTTCTCTCTTCAACCTTACTGGTCATGACAGAATTGTTATTTTTGGTAGTAGAACTCCATTTAGACAAATATGGGTAACCAATTAAGAGCACTGTCATGTTAGTTTAGAACCTGAGCTTGCACTGAAGACGGGATTCATAGACCATCAACGCTATCCATGTTAGGTCAAATGTGTTATAGGCATAGAAAAGACTAGTCTGATCTGTAATTATCTGATATGGTTTTATCTCTTATTATTTACAATAAAGATGAGAAAAAATTAACTTGGTTAGAAACTGAGAGCAAAATCAGTACAGAAATATGTAATGTGGTACCTTTTATTTCATATACATTTCTTCAGTTTTGTTCTAATTTTAACCCCTCGGTTTGTAGACCTCCTCCCTTCATAAATTCTTTTTCTCCTAATGTTGAAAATCATTTTAGTTCCCCAGCATAATAAAGGAAAAGATTCACACTATCTGTTTAGTGCAAATTTTTCTTTAAAATATGTTTCAAATTAACACACTATTTCATCTCTCTATTCAACTGGTAGTATTGAATATTTGGAGATGGATGACCTATAGACAGTACAGCTGTGTTTAAGGAATTTAAATTTTATTTAGGTTAGAAAATCATGAATAAGAGACTTTATTGTAAAGTGTTCTGCCCGTTACAGTATTATAGCAACATTTCACAGCCATTTACAATTTTCTGTTTAAAAATAATTTTTAGTTGTTGTTCATAGTTGTTGTTCATTCCTACTTCAGCAGGAATTTTGTTACCAAATTCTAAGTGGTGAGATTTTAACAATACTTACAATTTTTTAAAGATCTAATTTTTTTTTTTTTTTTTTTTTTTTGGAACCAGGTATTTTGATTGGAATGGTGTATTTTCAGCTTTCTGGTATGTGATGTTTTTTCGTGTAAATCTGCTTTACACCTACACATGCTTGGAAAAAATATAACAGACACCATACAATATTTTTCTTTTGTGGTTGGATATAATAATACAGATGTTACAAATTTTAAAATGGCTGAAAAAACTCATTTAAAAAGATCAATTAACAATAAACTAAAGGTAAAATGGAAAATACTCAACTTTTTCCCTATTTTTTTTGTTCAGATTGTACATAAGCCTTTCAGAATGATTTTGTATGTACCAGAGAGAAAAGTAAAACTGGGAGGATAAAAGTAAAACTTTCAAATACAATTTGCAAAGGCAAAGGAAAGGTAAACAGGAAATCAAACACGGTAAATTCAAATCAAACAGTGTTTTCAGGTTTTATGAAAGTCCAAAATAATGAGTTTGTGGGTTTTCAGAAACACTTTGTACCTAGCTGAATAGCCATACAGGATACCATGCGCATCAGTATAGTGTTAGGACAAACACAAATCATTAATTCAAGAAAACACTCATTTCATGAGAGAACTAATTCAACCTAGAAGGCTTCTTGGATTCCTTGGACTTCAAACTGTACAAGGAGACACTTCTCCCTCTTCCTCTAATAACGTAGATCATTGAATCAAAGATGTTTATTCTCTTACATATCCATGCTTCCAGGTCTTGGTGAAACGAAATACAAGGTACTGGAGATGAATAACTATGTAGTCAGTCTATATGTTTCTGATCATTTAAAGAACATTTTGGTGTTATATCCCTTTTTATTCTTTTTTTTTTTTTCATCCCAATAATGCTATTTTCCCCAATCTTCTCTATCTTACTTCTTCATTTCACTTTTACTACCTATCTTCTACCTTTTTAATTGCTGGTTTATTTTCTACAAACCTTCCTTTTTTTTTTATTTTCATTTTTTTTCTCCTGTGTTGAAGTTGTTTTGAAACATGAAAATTTTCATTTTCTTACTATAATCTCAGTTTTTTGGCTTGATTTCTCTGCATTTCTCAAAACTCTGTATTTCAGATAAAACATACAGTTGCTTTCACATATGAACATGTCTTTTGCTAATAGACAATAGATGTTAAACTATAACACATTTGCTTTTTTATTTAAATTATTTATCTGCATGTATGTTTGCCAAGCCTCAATTTTGATAAACCATTAGAATGAAGGTGCTGGTTTTGACCACTGATGAAAAAAGGACAAGTTAGTTGTCTTACTCAGCTTTAATAATTGCCATTTATTTCTGTGTCAAAAGGATGGCTTAGGTCCAAGTTATAATTCTGATTTTATACCTTTGTAATTTTTCCAACAGGAATTGAACCAAGTAATCTGTTGCTTGTGATGTGTTTCATTAAGCAAAATAATGTGCTTTATAATTTTTTCTTTTTTTTTTTTTTTACAAAACATGTAAAAAAAATTATAAAATACTTAATTTAATAGCAAGTTGAATTTAGGACACCAGTTGGACTAAGGGAAGAGAACGGTATCTTTAACAAACGTTTTATTTAACCAGTTTTTCATACTTTTTGCCTTCTCTTTTGTTATATAGGCAAGGTTTAAGAAAAAGGGGGTGGGAAAATATTTTACTCTAATAATTAAAAGTTTGTATCATGAGCTAATGAAAAAAGTGTTACAATTCAATATTAATAAGCAAAGGCTCAGCAGCATCATGTTTGAGTGCTTTGTTCTGAAGAGCTGAGGCATTGCTGACCAGACTGGCTTTGGATTATAGCCAAGACTTGCTGGATAAAGTGGACATTTTAATTTTAATTCATCTGTTGTTGATATTCACTACTTGCTTCCTATGATGATAATGCTAGTCTCCAAGGAAAACTTGTGAAGGTGATGTTAAGTTCACAGTGAGGGTTGTCAAGATGCATAGTGAAGAAATGTCAGTGAGGCTTAAGTAGTAAATTAATTGCTTAATCCAACAGCTCCTGTCTTCATTAGGGAGAAAACTAACTTTGCTTTTTACATCTTGAGGTTAAAAAAGAACTTATTCCATGTATGCTGAAACTTTCTGAAGGAGACTTGCTAATAACTTTCGGATTTTTTGATCAAGCCTATGTGTTGTGCATATCAAACTGAAAAGCTGAGTTCTGTGCTGAAATTGTTGTGCACAAAAATCCACCAAATCTCTTACTCTCATGATTCACCTTTAACCTTCAAAACATTGTGTCTTCCACCTCAGGGAACCTAATTCACCTCTTTACTGGAAAACCACACCTAGTGAAAGAAGATGAGGTGGAAAAGGGAACCCAGAATGCAGGCATCTACTAAAACTGATGCAGTTCAACAGAGATGTGAGGAGAAAAGGGGAGATGTAAAGCAAACTGATCATGCAGGTATGAAATAATGAGGAAGGGAAGTGGGGGAGAGAGAGAAAGTGGGTGACTTTTACAGAAGAGAAATGGAGGATTGTTTGGAAAGGGAAGGAAGTGAAGAAACCTGCTTATTGAGGCAGTGACAAAGAGATAACCAAGAAGCATATTCTGTATTCCTGAAATTTCATGTCAAACATAAATTTAATCTTACCTATAATGATGTAGAAGAGATTTTTAAAAAATTAAAAAAAATGTGTCTGCAAGTTTGGCTTTAAATCACATGGAATGAGAATACTGGGTTTAATGCACAGCAATATTTACTATACTGTACAGAATTTTACTCAAATATGGTTATTACAGTTCTGGTACATAAGCACAAAACTTTAATAAACACCTGTTACATTGGTGGTCTTTATATGATAAAGAATGAGTCCACTCTCCAATGTGGGCGGAATCAAAGAGAGTTTATTCAAACTTTGTGCTCCCTTTTATCCCGTAAAACCATGTGACCTTCTAACCAATGGGATTATCCATCTAGGTGTATGCTCCCTTGGGCTTCTCTGCCCCAGTACATCCCCTATACCTTTGGACACACCTCCTACAAACACCTGTTTAAATAAATACAAAATTGTTTCATTTTTACATACTTAATTTGTTTCTAACATATTGCTTCGTAAATTTGTACTCTTCAAAACCTTCATACCTAACTTGTGTCTTTTGGGTTTAATTCAAATCTGATTTTTAACCTTTTATTTCCAGAAGTCTTATGTACCTCTGTCTGGCTTTGAGTCTTATTAGAGGTTAGAACAGCACAGAAGCAGTCTGATCATGGTTTACTGTCTAAATTTTCAGTTTCTATGCTAGTAACATACTTCTGGTTTGTGATTGTCAGGAGCATGTTTTTCAGTACAAGTAGATTTGGAGGGGTTTGTTGTTATAGAAATCTTCATATACTATTTTTAGAGGACATTTTATTTCACAGTTGTTTGTAGTAAATGTCTTTAGGAATAGGAATGTATTTTTTCATGGACTTGATGAGATTTAAGTCTTAGATCTCAATTCTAAACCCAAATTCCATTGCACTTTAGATCTCAGTTCCATTACCTTCAGTTGTATCTGAATTCATTTGCAATTTCTTCCTTTAAAATTCACAGTGAAAAAAGTCCCTTTATAGAGTTTGGTTTAAGTGACTAGCCCTGCATTTCATAAAAATTACCTGGAGAGGAACAGATGACTGAAATCCTATGCATATTACTAAGAACATTGACCTTTCCTTTCCCACTATACCCACAATGGGAAGTGACTGCTTGCCTGGACAAAGTGAAGAACCTCAAGGATAGGCCTGAACTTGGGCCAAGTAGAGCGTCAAAAATATTGTACGGCACTTTTCAGAGAAAGATTGGCAGAGGTAAATGTACTCTTTCATTCTTTTATTGGATGAAATGCTGGGCATTAATTTAGGGACCTCTATGCTTATTTTTCTTTTACAATTGACATGGATGGAGTGATGTACTTCACATACTCTTTACTCGTAAGAGAGAAGAAACAATATGCTTTATTGATATAAACCAGTAAACAAAGCTCAATGGTAAATATGACAGCGGTTTAACAAGATTCAGTGGCAAGGCACACATGATTATGTAGTACATAGAGGACAAGGTTATCTAAAGCTGCCAGAGAGACCCTATCTTTGAGTCATGAGGTTCAGAAAGGAACCTTGCTGTCTAAACTCCTTCTCAGTGGGGAGTCTAGGTATGGCTGGATCCAGTTCTAGTCCCAGGTTTAGTCAATGCTTTATGTTTAAAGGTTTATAGGTGCACAATTGCTCTTTTATATCACTTAGTTAGAATTTAAAAGTTTAGCATGCTATTAGCTACTTACTGAGAACCTGTTATGGCAGCGACTCTCTCAGCCTCAATGAGTAAACTGAGAGGCGTGTCTACTCAGTGAGAGATCCTGCTGTGCAGCCCACTACTGTGCAGGAGAGCTCAGTGGGCCCTGGGTTTCCCACTACTTATATAATAAAATGATATTGTCATATTTATATATAAGCAATATGTCTGGGTCACTGTCCCAGACAGCTCTTGGCTACCATGTTGTCATCCACTCCCCAAACTCTGCAGTAAATTGGATGCAGTCACCCTAACCTCCACTGGTGGTTATGGATTAGACACAGGGGAATCACAGAATCACAGCTCTGTAAAACACTATAGCAGAAATGGTTTGAAAATAAAAAAGTTTCTTTTTTAATAATTTTTTAAAATCAAAGGTGTACTTATAACTAGAGTGGTTTTTTTTTGGCTAGTAGCTTTTGATTCTCATTTCCTATGCTGTTTTTGCTTTGTTTTGTTTTGTTATTGGGGGGGTTTTGGTTTGTTTTTAAACCCACTGAAATTTTTTTCTTCCTATTTTATTTTGATCTCTCAACTTATAACCCCTCAGTTTTCTGTTAACTGTAATAATAACTTATTACAGTGGTTAAATCCCTTCTAAACAAAAAATGGCATTGCATTTTTATTGATACACAATATTACATACTTCATCTATAAGAATCACTAGAAATAGGGTCATATCTGTTAAAGTCTGATCTTTTATTATTTAAAGTTTTGTGAAAAACCTTTAAATATAAGTATACTCAGCTGTTTGAATGTTTTTAAGGATATTTAGACTAGTCTTTTGGTCTGAGCTTTCTAGAATAAATTGAATGGTTGTCCAATATTCACTGATGTTACAGTGAACATAGCCCACAGATTTTGGCAAAAGACTACTCTTGTTTTTTGCATTAATAAAGTACTTTCATCAGCATTATATTGTGCAAGAGTGATTTTTTTTTTAATTAGTTCAATTCTTTCAGCCAAAATCTGTTGTTGGAAATGTTCTATTTTTTTGTTTGTCTGTTTAATTTGCTATATGGAGAAAAAAAAAAATTGTGGATTTGTAACAGTCATTTATTTCCCTAAAAAAAAAAAAAAGCCTGCAAAAAATTTTTTAGGTTTTGCTGTGTATTTCAAGTGTATGTGGGGAATTCCTTTGCATTTTCCTTATATATGCATACTCCTAATTATTTGATGCTAAATCAATTAGTGTGTGAAAAAGAGAAAAATTGTACTGAATTTTCGACAAATGAGAGTATGTTTTAGTACTTCCTAGAGATGCAATATAATCCTGAAAAATGGTTGTTGATTGATAAACAGCTTTCTATGGGACCATATTTATGTTAAAAAGTTTATGTAGAGAAAGCCTGCTCCATGATCTTGCCAGACCCAGAAGAGAGACAGAGTTACTTGTCTGTAATATCCAGATCTTCCCTATTTCTCTTTTTAAAAATGAGGGTTTTTTGTTCTACTTTCCCTGATGAATTAAATGAATCATGTTCTAACACTAGTCATCAATTGGTTTTGTGGGAATTCAGCTGTGAGATTGAATTTTCAATTCATGTTTTCTAAACATTATTTTAACTTATTGTTTATTTGCCCTAGAATTTAGGCTCATGTAGATTTTTAGCAATTCTGAATGATTTATAAATCCCTTGAATACCACAATACTTGCATCTTTAAATTTTTAAACTTCATTGCTTTTCTTTTGCTTGGACTACTATGGAGTTTATCTCAACTCCTTTATGCTCTCTCATGCTTTTATTTTGATTTATTTTGCCTACCCAAAAATTGCCATATTTTAGTATCCTTCAGTCATGTTCTACACATAGTTTGTAATACATTTGTCTGCTGTTTGACACAGGCATTAACAGATGTTTTGTTAATAGAATTGTGTCAGAATACCAGGGACACACAAGAAGGTGAATTTTTTTTTTTCAGAATATACTTTTATGTGAAGATGTTCTGTTGATGTTTTGAAAAGAAAAATAAACAAGGATTCTAGAACATGTATATAGAAAGAGAAGATGTAGAAAGTGAAAATTATTAGATTAGGTTCCTTTATGAGAAAATTTTCTTCTCTCAGAGCAGTCTTTGTTTCCATTCTGTAACTATAACTGTGTTGTTTAGGACTCTCTTCTAAGTTTCCAGAAACAAGAAATTTCCTATGGGAAGTAAAATTAAAAGATATTACAGATATCTTCATAATTATGTGGGAATAGACTGGCTATTATATACTAGATGCTTTCCAATCATAAGGATTTTCTTTTCCTGTTTTTTTTTATTATTATTATTTTTCTACCTTTCCTTCTTTTCTCATATTTTTTCTTTTCCTGCATTTCTAGTTTCTATTTGCACACTGTTTGATCTTGTTTTCCACTTTTATCTGCTTTTTTGTTTCCGCTTAATTCCTGATATGTTTTTTTTTTAACCTCTTTATATCCCCAGCTCTCTGTCTATTGTCTTCAGAAGTACTGGCAACCACATCAGTGGTACTGATTCAGAAATGATCAGGGCCTTTTTCTCAACAGGTAAGACAAAAAACCTGAGATATATGATTTTCACTGATTTTAAACAATTTTTTCTACATTTATTTGTCTGCAGTCAATAAATTCTGGTGGGTTTTTTTTCTATATATATTTATTAAAGATATCAATTTATTCAAGATTTATTTAGATAGTTTGTCCATCTGGAGAACGACACCTGAATTTTCTTCTTGAAAAGTTAGATGTGTGTTTTTCTCTTGAGAAAGTGCCACAAATATGAAACAAAAAACCACTAATTATTTCAGAATACCTGGAACGACTGATTGTAACTAGGCGTGTTCAAAGGCTTTATTTCCTCAGAAGAAAATAAAAGAACATTTTGACAGTGATTGTTTTAAAATTATACAGGCTGCTTATGAGTGTGACTGATATGTCTTTAATATTGAAATTATCTCAGATTATGCTGTATCTCATAACACTTTCATATCAAATGCAAACTTTCATAACTGATAATAAGAAGCAATCTAAAATATTCAAGTCCTCTGAAGTACATTCACAAAAACCCTTTAAAAAATTAAAAAAAAAAAAAACCAACAGAAAAATGTTCAAAAGCTGTTCATTGCTACAGAACAATATTTATGGAGGCTGGTCTTACTAGTTTTGGAAGCTGCTGATAAAATTTACTTTTCTGTTGTTTTAATAGAAGTAAACAGAGGAATGTTATAGATCCGAAGGGTCAGGCATATAGTGTAGGAGCAGAACCAGATTGGTAATTGAAAGACAGTATTGCTGATGTAACAAATATCATACGGAAAATATGTAAGCCTACCTAATACGTAACTTCACCACCAAGACTCACTACTGAGGCTTGAAGCTGATCATTAGTTTTGTACCAAGGGAGAATGAGTTTCAATTTCTGGTATTGTGTTGGGCTAACCTTAGCCAGCTGTCAAACTCCCTACCCAGTCACTCTCTCACTTCTCTCTGACCTCAATAGGAAAGTGGGACAAAATAGGATGAAAGAGTTTATGGGTCAGTTACCACTACAGGTGAAAAAGACTCAAGTAGGGGAAGATTAATTTAATTTATTGCCCATTAGAAATAGACTTGGAAGGCAAAAAACGAAGACAACTAAAACACGTTCACACTCGCACTGTCTCTCACACGCGCACACACACAAACACACATACACACACACATACACAATCCTTCCCAGGTTCAGCCTCACTCCTTTGTTCCTAACTGTTCTACCTTCTCCCTCACCAAGTGGTACAGGGTATGGAGAACAGGGGGCTTTTTTTGAGCTAGACAGAACAGGCTGTGTTTGACGTGATTGTAGCTATTGGTGTCTTCCTATGTTGTGTTCCAAAAGTCCCCATGGAGGGAGTAATCTAAAACAAAGACTTTGGGGATTTATTTCTGAGTTGATATGTTCTTTAATTTCAGACAGTCATGAAAACAAACACCGTAATACTGAGAAACAGCTTGAAGTAAATTATCAAAGTGTTCTGTTACTATGTTAGAGCCTAACTGATTTAATTTTTACCTGTTTTTGCTCCTTCTGAGGAAGGTCTAGCAGAATACGGTGGCTTCATGTTGTAATAGGTCCATACAAGTTTCAAGATAAAATAAAAAAATAAAAAAAAGTTTCAGTTTGGAAGACCAAATGAAAATATACCTTAAAAGACCATGAAGACCACAGACGTTAGAAATACAAAATTACAAACTAATTTTACTTCATAGATTTAGTAATGAAAACAAAACTATTTACACAATGTTTTTTAATTATTTATAATAAAATCTAGTTTCCACTGGTGTCACATGGAAGGGAAGATTTTCTCAAATCCTTTGTGTTTGTTTAGTCTGTCAGAGCCCCAGGAAAGCTGAGACCCTTGTGTCCAACCAGTCTGTCAGCATTCCCTTATGGGGACCCTTCATGGAACAGTCTGCTCAATCAGAGAGCAGATTGATTGACTTGTTCAGGGTCACAGGTAAACAGAAAGACCCTCTTCTGGGTCTCCACACCTTTAACTGGTCTTTCGGGGTCCCAGGAAAGATCCAGGGACACACGCCAACGATATAAGAGAGACCATCTCCTGGGTCTCCATAGTCGAGTATGTTACCCACTGCTGGTAACGGTGAGCACCCTTGAAGGACTCACACTAACAGTCTACAGAATGTTAATATAATAGAAAATTGTGACAGGATAAAGTTCAAGGATTGCCAACGGTAATATCTGACTGCAAAAACGTATTTGAAGCAATATACTAACAACCTCTAATCCCAAATAAAAGCTAACTTAGATAATTATTCAGCATGCATAGAGTACAGTTCTTACCTAATAGAAGTCCCTGGGGGTGAGATGACAGGTTCAGCCTGTCGACTGATCCCTGAAGTTAAATAGAGTCCTCTCCACATTTTTAACTCAAACTATTTTTATGTTTAGGTGGAGCTTGAGCAGCTCTAGTCATACATCATGTTCAGTGGGGGATAGTCGTACCTTGGAGGTAGGTAACATCAGTATTACATCTTAAGTAACCTTTGGGATTTAGGTGTGCATCTGTGATTTTGCCACAGTTGCCGGTTTAACAGCAAAAAATCTTCCTTTTTCTCCCTTGGCTGAGAGTTGCTATGCAGCTTATCAGCTACAAGGTATCACCAAATTCCCCCTCTTGGAAGGATTTCAACAGAGCCTGGCTGCAGTGTCTCTGCTCCACTCCACTCTCCATCTAATCTCCCTTAGCTTGTTTTGTGTGTTGGAAGTTGGGCATGCTCACTTCATTCCTTGCAAGGAGTAGCAACTTTCTCACTATAATTTTCTATACAGTTATAACCATGTCTGTAACTTTTCACTACATTCCACCCTCCATTTCTTTCCCCCTAAGCATGTAAGCTGACTGCAATTTTCCTAACTTTTCAGTTTCTTTGATTTTACCTTCAGTCTTCCCCACAATTGGTTTATACTATTGTTTGGGTAAGTTAAGATCACAATTTTCTTGTTTATCTGACTTTTAACCATGCTGCCTGTGGAGTGATATAGCTATTTTATTATGCTATAATTTAAATGAAGAAATATATAGGCATACTGATGTACATTCAGAAGTAAACCACTCAGATGTAAACCACTTAGCACAATTGATCTAGAACAAAACTGTATCATCAGTGAACCTAAAAGAAACCATAAAGTCAATTTGCATGTCTCTTGCTCCATTCCAGATATTAAAAAAATTAATCAAATTAAAACCAGAAAGAAAAAAAAACCTTCTATTTAATTAAAAGTGCTCAGAACACTTCTGTTCAGTCCTCCCGTTCTCACCCTCTTTGAGTGACAAAGAGATTTCAGTCATAGAGTAATACTATTTTAATTCTTTAATTGTACTCTGTGTTGCAAAAGGATGAAAAGCGTTCTTAGACAATTATGAAAAAGAAAGAATGAAAATAGTATTAACAGTTGCAAGTATTAATAAACGGAATGTTTCTTTCCTGAGATGCTTTAAGAGACTTCATTTATGATGTAAGAATATGTCCATTTCAATTAGCCAACCTATATCATTAAGAAACTATTTCTGCAATGAATAACATCATTGAGAGTAATTGAACTTGGTTTATCACTGATTATTTTTATATTTTCTGTGAAAATGGCAGTTTTTCATTCTACTGTGGTATGGAAGAAAGGGGGAGGGGAAGAAAAAGAATTTTCATTCCCAATTTATGTGAGCAACATTCCCTTCAACTCATAAATAGAGGAATCAATTACCTCAGAATCTATATGAAGATAATTTTGCCTTTGCAGATAATGAACTGTTTTTAGTGATGAAACTGAAAATGAATCCATTACTAATAATGAGGCTGAGAATGCAATAGATTTATACACCACCTCTTCCAGCAAAGACACCACATAAATCATAGGGTAAATAAACAGAGAAAGTCAAGGACATTGAAACCACAGAAAATATACCCTTGTATGATATAAATGTAAAGGGGGTGGTGCTTGAAAGTTTAAGTCCGTATTATTAGCCTGTATCTTTCAAAGAAAAAAATATTCTGTGCTATAGGATTTAATCTGTTTTGTAAACTGCAGTTGCTGAATTTAATATGTTAGTAGTCCATTATATAAATTAGTAGTCCATATTCATGGACATCTGTTACAAAAACTTCAGCATAGCATATGTTCTTTGGCAAAAAATGGTTTGTTAAAAAAAGTGTGTTTAGTATTCTTAACAAAATAAGAATGTGGGAGAGCACATGGATATATTCCCCTTTATCCGCAGTCCTACACTGCTTGCTTAAGAACCAAATAGAATTAGATTCCTTGACTGTGATTTTCTGTCATAAACCTTAGGGACAGTCAGGTGATGCAAAGGTGATCGAAAGGATGACAGCTAAGATTTACAGATTCATTTATGTTAAGAGCAGAGGTACCAGTTGTATGTCTGCTTATATTAAGCCTAAAGGCTTGTAGTGAATGAGTTCTTTTGAAAAAGTATTCATTCTTTATTTAAAAACCTCAAGAAAAGTATCAGTCTTCATTCCACTTGATACTTTGGCTGTTTGACTACATAAGTGAAAATTGGTCTTTCATGAAATTTTTGAACATGATTGCTTTTTATCATACATTATCTAAGTCTATTAACTTTACAGTCAGTATTTTCTCCTCTGGCCATGCTAGTATACTATGGTTAGACATTTTAATTTTTTTCACAGACACCATTCATCTTATCTCACTGGAATCTTCATAATTTCTGAACCAATTTTGAAGTCTTTTTCAAGCACAGTCTCCAGACTTTCAGTAGCTTCATAATCTATGGACAAGTGTCTCCGACTTTATTCCTCTGATGTTTAATGTTTTTAGTTTTTAAGATAATCATCCTTATCTCTTACCTCTCAAGAACTTTCTAATGTACTAACATAGACAACATTCACTACCAACTGTACCACTCTTTGTTTCTTCTCTAAAGAGGAAAATATTAAATAGGTGAGATTTAAAATATCCTGTTCCTTACTATATACTTTCCTTATACAGAGTAAAGGAGTGAACAGTGGAGGCTGAGTATTAGATTTTTGTGTTGGTTTTCATCATGACTAGGCTTCGTCAATGAAGATTTGGGAAGGACTCTACCCACATTTGTTACAAGTGCGTTGTGGCTAAAAAGGTGAACATGAGATAGGCATGTCCGGTTACAATAGGCACAGCAGAAGGACTCCTTAGATGGTATATTCTGCAAAACACGATTCTTTCTGCATTGTCTTTTCTCCTCAAGAGTGATCCTGTGTGCGCTCTCAAAGGAAGCAGCAGCGTTATAGATGGTGTGCCTCCAGGCCTCCCAATTGGAGACCAGAGTAGATCAGTTATACTGATCAATATGGCCAAGGCTGAGATGTTGTTTCAGGGAGTCCTTGTATCTTTTCTTCAGGGCTCCTCTCACGCGGCAGCCAGTGGCAAGTTCACCATAAAGCAAGATCTTAGGTAGGTGGTGGTCTTTCATCCTTGAGGTGTGTCCTGCCCAGTGCAGCTGTCAGTAACATGACCTCAATGCTTGTGATTGCTGCTTGTTCAAGAACAGATGTGTACGGCCAGTCTTCGCGGGTGCAGATTTGGGAAAGGTCATTAACCCTTCGAGCCTGCGCAGTGGATTTTTTTAGGTGAGACACAGTGTGCGCTGAACTGAGCCCACCCTTTAATCCTGAGGTTCATCTGCCAGGGCCGAGCAAGCTTGGACAGTGGCAGCGAGGTCCTCAGGATGTAGGTTTGTTTAGAGTGACCTTCTCTTAGATGGATGGCCTTACAGGGCTGACGAGCTCCATCTGCCCGGGGGAGTTTTTCCCTGGTCGGGAATTGAACCCGGGTCGCAGCGGTGAGAGTGCTGCAACTTAACCACTAGACCACCAGGGGCCCCTAAGAACAGATGTATTAGTCACATAATCTGACCAGTGGATGTTTAGGATTGTACAGAGACAGCGTTGATGGAAGCGTTCTAGGAGACGCAGGTGGTGGTGGTAGATGACCCATGATTCAGATCCGTATAAGAGAGTAGACAGCACAATGGCTCTGTAAACACTGATCTTTGTACTTTTCTTCAGGTGTTTATTTCACCAAACTCTTCTATGAAGCTTTCCAAAAGCACTATATGCCTTTGCTAACCTGTTGTCTATCTCTCTGTCAATCCTACCATCCGAGGAGATGAGGCTACCAAGGTAATTAAACTGCTGAACTGATTTGAGCTCTGATTGGCCAATGGTGATATGGGGATGATGGAAGACTTCCTGAGGTGCCAGTTGATAGAGAATTTCTGTCTTCTTTAAGCTGATTTCCAGCCCAAAGAGCTCAGCAGCATCTGCAAAGCAGGATGTTAAACGCTGCAGAGCTGCTTCTGTGTGGGCAGCAAGAGTGGTGTCATCAGCATAAAGCAGCTCCCAGACAAGATGGTTTAGGGTCTTGGTGTGGGCCTTCAGTCGCCTTAGGTTGAATAGGCTTCCATCAGTATGGTATCGAATGTAGATACCATCCCAATCATTGATGTCTGCTGTGACCCTTTGGAGCATCATGCTGAAAAAAACTGTGAATAGGGTTGGTGCAAGAACACAGCCTTGTTTCACACCATTAGTTATTAGAAAGGGCTCAGAAAGTGCATTGCCATATCTGACTTGGCCGTGCTGATCCTCATGGAGTGAGATGATCATTTTAAGGAAGTTGGAGGGACAACCTAAGCGTTCCAAAATCTGCCATAGACCTTTTCTGCTCACAGTATCAAAAGCCTTGGTGAGATCAACAAAGGTTACATAGAGACCTTTGTTCTGTTCCCTACACTTCTCTTGCAGTTGTCTGAGGACCTCCCGATTATGTGAATTTTCTGAACATATGACTGTTAAATGAAACATGAATAATAGAAGGCAAAGTACATGAAATTCAAAGCAACTTTTTTTTTCTTTTAATATGCCTTTGTCTGAATTCTACCATTGCTGTACATGCTTTTGGACTCCACATGTTCCATGTCATTCCTTTTAGAAAGCATAAAAAGTGTTTTCATTCATTTCCTTGAAACCAGCTTGGCAGAACACTTCCAACAAATGTCCAACACAAGTGTTTACCTTGAGAGGATAAATTTATTCATTTTTTCATAGGATGGAATGAGCTTTCAAGAAAAAATATTTTTAGGAAATCATTGACTACTTTTCTAGCTATATAGTGGAAACATTTTCAGTGTACCAAACACTTCATAGGGATTCTAAAACTTCGTGTTTGATCCTCCTTTTCTGAAATCGATTGATTCTTTTTAATAAGGAATGAATGGTTTTTTTTTCCTCACTCAGTGCTGGGCATGAAATTTCTTATCTGTCAGAAACCACAAGACTAAAGACAGTTGGTATATATACTTAAAAAATACTGTGGTTAGAAAGAGAATGCATAAATCTGTTCTTGCTCTTTCACATGCTTTTCTCTCTGTTGAATTATTCATTCAAAAAGTGGGGAAAACTATACTAGAATCAGTGTTGGAGACAGAAATGCTAACCGTTTCAAGAAGGCTAGAGCTCTTATTAACATGCATTGACTCCAAATTATTTTTTATGTTGTTAGCATTACTATATAGCAGAGTCAACTTAGAAAAGACAACTAGGAAATTAGTGGTTAAACATTTTAGTCAGTCTCTATGTCAAATCTGGGAGCTCACAAACAATGCATATTTCATTCCAAGAAGACATGAGCTAGCCTGAAATCATCATGTATTTCTGATAGAAAGGCTTACTTTTACTTTGAAAAAATACAATACTAGTTGTGATGTATTTTTCTTCAGTGCATTAAGCAAATACAGAACTGAATCCTCCTTTTCAGCAGCCAGCAAATCCCAAACACAGTACAGCAGCCTCTTTGGTACTAGCAGTAAATGGACAGAGTCTGCAGACAATTAATTGTGCGTTCTAAGTGATAACTGAAGTTCTTTCACAGAGTTATTTCTCTACTAAGCAATACTGATTTATTTTTACTAGATTTATAGTTAACTTCTGTCTCTTACTTGGCATTACTCCAGGAACCAATTCCAGATCCAAGGTACACCTTCTGATGGTCTCAGACATGTTTTTGTAAATGCTGAATGAGATCTTATATTTTAACTTCAGCTAAATTTTACAGGAATTACTGCCTTTTTTATGATATCTATTAAGAGTTGAAATTTGCTGTAATGTAATTTCCATTGATTGTTTTGTTTGAGAGAGATACTGCTTTGTGGAGACATTTCAGAAGAAAAAGAATGGAAAAAAAAACTGACAGAGCTAATTACGGCAGCTGAAAATTTGTATTGATACAAAGTTTTTTATTTTTACTCTCTTACTATTATAATTTAATAGTAGAATGTTATGTGATTACAACATGCATTCCCTATAATATATGCATATTATTAAATCTCTTTTATAGATTCAGTATAGTACATTCAAAATAGTGAGCAAACGGTCATATGATTGGCATTGGTATTATTTTGCTATTTTGGTCACTGAAAAATATTTTTTTTATTAAACTCTACATTGTAATTGTAATTAACTGGACAGATGAAAATGGCAGAATTAGCCTTAATTTCCCAGACAACTAAAGACAGGACCGTATAACCAGAAGAGCTGGTGAATCAACTGATCCACGATAATTTTATGTGCCTCCATTTTCCAATGACAACTGTGAAGTGACAGGATATAGGAGATGCATCTGCCCTTGTAGCAGAGGGTTTTTGTGAGTTGCTGTGCATCAGATGACATACTGTAGCATGGTACTTCACAGAAATTATTACACTTGAGCACTTCAAAGTTAAATTGTATAGTACAGGAAAGGATTTATTTTGGAATTTAATTGTAAATCTCTGATAATTCTCTTCTCTTTGACTTTTTTTGCTATTTTATATGTGCTGTTTTAGTAAACATATCATAATGCTGCAAGATATTTTTATTATGCTTTATTTATGCATAAATTATCAATTTATTAGTTTTTGTTCCCTGGATTTATAAAGTCATATGTTACTTTATTATTGTATACATTTTCTGCTTCCAGCTTGATCGTGAAAACATTTCCATATTTGGTGTCAGTCAGTACTTCCAACTGTTTATCAAGCAAACTTAGTTTAACTGTAGTTTAATCTTTCATCTAGATCCTAAATTCCAGTGTGGAAATTTATTAGAACTCTAATGTATTATCACAAAATGTGATGAAACATTACCACTATTTGTCTTATTTGGTTTTATAACTTAAGAAATCAGTATACAAGCTGTCATAGAGAAAAGTTGCCGTGAAAGAGCTGAGTTCTTGATGACATCCACCTAGTTCTAACAGACTACTTTACTCTGTTCTGGTCTGGAAGGACAAAGAAGCAATAGACAAACCTTGCCGCATAACTGCTGCTAACTTCACACCCTCATAACATGCTTAAAGTGGGAAACAAGAACTTGATAGAAAAAAACACGTGAAACCCCCTGGTTTGCTGTAGGTATGGAGGGAATCAAGGAGGCTGGGCTGGGACTGTTATTACGGAGCCCACAAGTGTCTTAAACAAGTGGTGTTGGGAAGTATGCAAGTGCCACAAATGAGACAGAGCTCTCCACTGCTCTAGCCATCGTGGCTAGCATTTAAAAAAGAAAAAAAAAAAAAAGAGATCATATATCACTAAGTGATGTGGGTCTTGTTTTGTGCCCATCTGACGTCAATTCCCCAGTTACAAAAAGAGACAGACAAAAAAACCCAAGTAAAGTGAAGGAAAGCCTAACAGCTGATTCCTGGATCAGGACTGCCAAAAAGCATGAATATTAGTAACACAAGAAAGGACAATTTTAACTTCTTATTCTAGATGAAGAACAAATGCTTATTTTCTTGCTGATCTCTGAAACATACAGAAATACTGAATTTAATAGCGTAAGATTACTACTTGGGTAAAAAGGGCAAAAGTATGATGTTTTATAATCCTTTCAAGTTGCTTGCTGTAATTTTTGTACTTTTCTCTTTTCACAGTACTCTTACACCACTGTAGCATAAAACCACCTAACAATCAATGGTGAGGGAATTTTTCCTAAATTAAATCATACTCATTAGATTAGTTTAAAGCAGTTATTTTGTTGCAATTCATTTTTATAGGTTTCATAACTCCTTTCAATGCTCCAGTGCTTCAACTCATGACAGATGTTTTCTGCAATAGATATTTTATTTTGAGGAAATGTGTTTTTCAGAAAGTTTTCTGAAACTGTGATGTGAATAAAAAGTTTATATCTGTGACCTTGGGAGCTAGTCTCTGTGTCTCAGGTTTTCCTGCATATAAACGTTCAGCTTTAATATTTAGATTTAAAATGTTCTTACTGTTATAGCACTCATTTCAGTGATGATGTAGTCAGTCTTTCTAATGCAGATTCCTGCATTGCCTGAAGTAACTGGAAAAATGGGTCTTCAGGTGCCTGAGCATGCTGGGCACAGGCAGCATCATCACATCTGGAATCACAGGGGGTGTGAGCGGCCTGCTATCTACCAAAGCCACAGCCATGTCATGTGGCATGTCTGAGCAAGCCTGTTTGAGAGACAGCAACATTTGGGAGGGTGGGAGGAGATGGAAAAGAGGAAGAAAAGGACATTATTGGGGACAAAGTGTTTCCTTAACTATTTTTTTAACTGTTTGCTTTCTTTTTTCCTAATATCTGAGTAGATTATCAGAAGTTTTGTGCTAATTGGCAGTAATTAAACAAAATTAAATTCCACAAGTTAAGACATTTTTGCCTACAACAGTTTGTACATTGCATTCTCTTGATCTCAGCATGTCCATTCTCAAATGCCATTCAGTAAAATGGGGTGAGTGTTGCCACTGTTTTCTTCAGACAACCTCAAAGTAATTAATGAATGTTTTGCAAGACACATATAATGTGGGCTAAGCACTGCCAAAAAAACTTGCTGAAGAAATTAGTAATTCCCTTCTGCTACCTAAAGCAAAAAAAGACAGAGAAAAAGTAGTAAGCAAAGCTGAAGCAGATAATTTTCTAGATCATTCCTTTGTGATAATAAAGGGATGGACATGATAACAAAGGATGTCCAATGACAGCTGAGCTTTTAGATGTTTGTACTCTGGACTATCTTCTCTGTTGAAAGAATGAAAATATTTTTCTTCATAGGTTCATAGTGAATTTCTCTATAAGTTGATATTTGTGACTTTTCTCCCGTGTAAGCAAGCACTGTCATCTTTCTTTCAGACTGCATTTTCATTATTAAAACTTATGTTTATATTGTTAGTAATCCTGACACATTTTTGAGTATGCACACGTACTCTAGTGTTTTCCAAGTGGAGCTCTCAGTAAGCCCTCCAGCAACTCAAAATGCTCTTACGTTTTAGTTGGTGGAGAGAGTGAGTTAAACATGATAATTTCGCTTCAGAATTGAGCCTGCGGGAATATATTCAATTCACCGACCATACACAATAATTTCCTTGCTGATGTTCTGCTCTGTTAAGGGGGCCTGCAGCAATGTCAAATTTGATAGTGTTCCACTCTCCAAAGCGTGGGCAAAGTGATTGGGATAACAAAAGACAAGGAAGCACTCTGAATGAGCTGTGGAGACAGAATGGAGTAGAAATAGCTCTATTTCAGTATAGCCAGCATGCCTTGCTCTGCGGTTCTCATGTGAATTGTGACTTGAAAGTGGGCTGCAATCACTCTGTTTCAGGGATTATTTTGTTTAGTTGTAAGCCCATTTGTTAATAAAGAGCTTGGTATCTCTAAAGTGAAGCTAAAGGCATTTTAAAAAAATTTTTAACCTATAATGAAAAAGCATTTTTCATTTAGTGAATAGATGTTTAGTGATAATTACCAAATTTTTACCTTGTTAGAAAATAGACCATTTTATAACTGAAAGCATAATTCTATATTTGTGACATACCAATATTCAGTATGAGCAGAAAATCAGTACCATTTTGCCAAAATACAAAATAACTGGTAATTATCATCAGAACCTTCTATAACACTTCAAGAGGGGCTAAACAGGAAAGGTTTGCTACTTGCTGCTGTATGAAAATGCATTGGTCACAGCAATATTTTTTCTGAATCTTCTGTATTATTTCTTCATTGTGTCATACTTACACAAAATGCATATGCACATGTATGCAACCTAGAAATACCTACATCCTTTTTCTATTTTTCTTAGTCTAATAACATGAGGATTTAATTAATATGTTTCTTTCACATATTTAAACTATTTCCTGATAATTCACTTGATGTAAATGAGTTTGAGTGCTACTGTTCATGTGAAGTAGCAGACATACTTTTATTTTTAATTTTTTCCTTAAGACTTGGCTATGTATAAGGATCCCTTTGACACATCTAAGGGTAAGTTCAGAAGAGACTGATTCTCTCTGTGGATTCTGGACTGACAGTGTAGAGAGTCAAGGATCTTGTAGTACTGTGTATTTGGTCTGAGAAGCACCACAGGAGTTAACAGGTTTCAGAAGAAGCTTAAGAGTAGATTTCGTGTGCAGAAGAGAACAGAAATGAGAAAGAATCCCTTGACATTTAAAAAAGATAAAAAATAAAGAAAATTATAAAAAATATAGAGGAACTGTCCTCATATGATACTTCATAACAGAACTGAATGATGAATATTGTTTGCTTTTCATAGTCTGAGTGCTAAAATGTATTCCTTATGAAATTAAAGCACAAAAATTTATAATTGGGCTCTGTTCTTGAACACGCTGTACAGTCTTGAGTTTGCTTCACATCTTCAGACATGTTAAATTTGCACTTCCATCGTGTTGTTTATGTCCTAAGCCTGTTTGCACGGGAGGTCATTTTTATAGCACTAACAACTTCTTGACTAGTAAATGTGCACAGTTATTTATATCATACAGAGCCCAGTCTAAAATGAGATTTTGGCTCAGTAAGGAAAATATTTTCTTTGACAGCAAAAGAAATTCCTTGTCTTCTCAAGGAATTAGTTCTGTGAGTTTTTCATCAGAGACCTTTTGGGTCTGTTCATTTAATGAAGGTTTTGGAAGTGGATAACCTTTTCATTTTTCACTTCATGGAGTTTTTCTCCTAAGTAAGGAGAAAAAAAAATCTTGCCTCTCTTGTTTTACATCTATTGGCACACTGTAAAAGAAATTCCTGGAAGAAGTGTTGGCAGGCAGGTTATTGATAAGGTTGCGCTAGTAGTTTTATAGCACTGATAAACTAGCTTGTTGACATATGTTTAGCCCCCGGATTGATTCCTATGAATCACACAATTAGAGGATATTTCCGTACAGAAATTGAGTCATAAACGTTTTGGACTCTGGTATATAGACTACAACAGAGGTTGCCTTTCTAATGGTGAAATATTCTCATGGATTCTGTTGCCAGTGACAGATTTTACATAAGAATGGAAGCCACAGTGAGGTTTTTACGAAGTTGGGTAGTGTACTAATGTAGCTGCATATCCATTGACATATGAAACTAAACATGAAAAATTCAGTTTGAATTCTGTGGAAAACTTGTGGAAAAGGTATCTATATTTAGTAATAATCTTTACTAAATGATAATTTTACTTGCTCTTTGTTGACAATGTATATTAAAGGACTGTTGCTTCTAAAACCTGACTTTCTAGTGCTTGAAGAATGAGGTTTATCACACAAAAAACCCACAGTAAGAGGAAGAGCAGTAAAACAGATAATAGCCTGGGATTGAATACTACGTCCTCTTCTGTGCAAGTTGTGCACAGGTTACTTATAAACACATAGGCAAGGACTTGATTATATTGGAAAGTGGAATTAGAATTCTGGAGTATGGTACCTAGATTCTGTGTGCATTACAGAGACTGCAAGTTGACTGCATTGCTATAAAGGTTGAAAAGAAGTATATTTGAAAAGGATACCTTATCTGAGGCTGTCAGGAAACATCTACACAAGTTTGCTGCTTAGAAAGCTCTTCTTTTTGGGTACTGCAACCCTTCAGAGAGCTTTTCCGTTATAAAAGACAAGATTTAAGGCAATATTAATGTCATCGTAGTGTGGTAGGTCAGTGGTTAGGTTTTGCCAGGAAGCATTAGATCTGGGTTAAAACTTCCTTTACACTGAGTTTCACAACCTGCATGTCTCTGCACAAGATATTGTCAGCCTGGTTTGTCAGATATCTGATTCCTCTTCTTGCAGATGTGTTATTGTGGAAGAGAAGATCACTGAGTCAGAGGGAAGATGCCTGTACTGCAGTGATCAAGATACCTAGGGATTTCTGAGAGTTAGTTCAGTTAGTTCAGTTAGTTACTGTTCACCTGAAGGTAAGCAGTCACTGAATAAAATGTAAAGCTGAGACTTATACATCTATTTCCACTGCTTGTCTGTTTCATTGGAAGAGTCTGTGAATCCTTTCATTGAGACTGTCAGGTGCTTGTACACAAAGAGAGGAGTTTATATGTACCACGGATGGATTAAACTTGAGCACAATGCTAAAAGACAGAGATAATATAGTTTCTACTATGTATACGTTACATGAAGATTGCAGTAAGCCAGTCTCTATTAGAAAGTGTATTTTTCAAGGAAAATTTCAACAGAGATTGAGTCAATAGAATGGAAAGGGAAGTTGTTCAGAGGAAGGAATTTGTCTTTGTGGGTCCACTTTGACAGCTTCTCAAAGGCAGTATTATCACATTGTCCTCTCATCAAAATGTTCATGGGGCTTTATTTTATTCCCTGCAGCAGTATGAAATACAGTGCATTTTTGAAATTTTTTGCACCTTAAGGGAAATGCCCTTTTTTTTTTTCCTTAGGTTGATTTTGTGGTAAAAAGACAACTCTGAGAATGGCAGTTTAAATCTCAAGAGTCACAGATTAATCAGTGCATATTGCAAGCACAGGTGTCTGTGTGTTAAAAAACACTGACTGTAATATAAAGACATGAAACCTCATTATTGACTGACTGAAAATCTTTTTCCTAAATTGTCCCCAGATACCAGGGAAGTGTCATAATGTTGAAATGAATGAATCCACCTTCCTCTAGGCCCTACCCACATTAAGGTCTATGTAAACAGTGCTCTTTATGTACTCTTGAGTTATTCTGAACTCATGCTAATCACTTTAATATGTATCATACATTAATCAGTTATGAATGTCTTGGACTTGAAATTTTCACTATGTTTTCTGAACTTTAATTCTCATTCCAGAGGCTGAAGAGAATTTAGATTTCATGCAGAATTGACCTTTTCCTTAATTATAGGTGCTTTGCTACTTCCTATTAAACATTAAGTATTCACACATCTTGGGTAGCTGAGATGAGTTTCATATCCTCAGAAGTGATTATTAGAGATTATTTTCAGAAAAATATTGATTTTAAAGAGTAACAACCAAATTCTTCACAGTCCAGTCCCTTTATAATTGCTTAAACATGTATGCAATGAGTGAAAAGTAGGTGGAAAATTATGCTACTTTCACTTGTAGACTGATTTATTAATTTCACCAAGGGTTATATGATTACATAGCTTTGAAAATAAAATCAAACAAGTTGTGTATTTATCTGTTGTTGAATACAATTGAAATACAGTTTGAGTTTCTGGTTAAATAAAGTGGACTGGCAAGACTGAAAGCTCAGAACATGATATGTATCGGTTAAGATTAGAAAAAAGTTTCTGTTTCACAGTTGTGATGTATAAAATTTATTTCTGATTAAGATGCTTAAGGAACATGTAATGTATTTAGTAAGGAACAATGTATGTAAAATATTTTAAAATATTTTAATTCATATTTTCCTTTATGAAAATTCAGTTTATATGCTACAAATTATTATTAGGCTCTGAAGATGTAAAAAATATTTTTGTCAATAAATATTGTTTTGGAATTGTGTTTCCAAAAAAGATGTAGGATTCGTGTCATATTAAACTAAAACTATATTAATATAATGAAAACGACATCAATATAATCATATGGACTTACTGAGAGTGAAGAAGTACATAAAAATATTGGTGGAATATTAGAAACTCAATTCCTATATGGACGGCCATTTTAAAAAAGAAAATGCAAAAGAGATATTTTAACCACAAATTATCAGTAAGTTTTAAATAAACCTGTTTTCTGTTTAGAATAGAAGATGATAAGTTTTGTTTAATAACAGTAAGTACACTGTTGTACATGAAAGAATAAACAGGCTAAACTGAAACAATCGCCGTATATCTACTTTTTACTGAACTATATTTGTTTATTTCCTGTCTACTCCTCCACACAATTGGCCAAAATAATTTAAAATGGATGATTTCTGTAAAATCTTAATTCTGTAAACAATTAGTTTATCTGGAGTATGATGGACTGCTTAAAAACATTGTCTAAGATACTTCAAATTTATGTTGGATTAAATTTAAAATATAGGTATACTGTCAGAGGCTGCTTTTTGATGGTGTGTGTGAGATATTTAGTAAAAATTAAAATGCCTTTTTTGTGTATTATGCCAAAATCCCCTCAAAAACTACAATGACACAAAACAAAGAAAAATACACTGAACAAATAAAAAAGATATACTGTAAAGTAGAACTCACATATTTCTTTACAGAATTTAGACTGTTTAGGTCTATCAGTTTTCAAATGTGTGTCATACAATTCAATGAACAGAGCCCTGAGGTTGTATGGAATTGAGTCTCACAGTTAAACTTAATAACCTAGACTTCTGACCTTTCCTCAGTAACTGGTATTCCTCAGTATGTCCCTACCTGACAGAGTATTTGGGTCTTGGGACACTGAGACAGAGCATCAAAGAAGGCAAATTTAGAAATGGTATCACAGCTAAACTAAATCCCCAGGGTGATCACCACTGAGGAGTACTTCTCACTGTCTTATATGTTAAGACATGGAAAATATTATTTGAAAGATAGAACTCCATTTCTGAATTTGTAAGTAGTTACAGATATTCACAGAATCACAGAATGGGTCAGGCTAAAAGGGAGTACAGTGAATCATCTGGTCCAACCTCCCCGCTCAAGCAGGGTCATCCTAGAATACATCGCACAGGATTGTGTTCTGGGACAGTCCCATGTCGTGATTTCTTTCACAAGACAAAAACTGAAGAACTTGCAGGAGCAGTGAAATCTGCTTAACTGTCCTGCAAGAATTCCATTATCCTGACTGTGGCTGGAATCATCAGACATACAAGTGCTCATAGGAAGCTTTCATTCAGCAGGAGTCTGGTGGGGAAGAACAGGAAGATATCTTGCTGTGATGGGAAACTCTTTGATTTTTTCCCCAAGTTCTGAGTTTATATTATTATTATTGTGTTTCTTTTTTGTTGTTGTTTTTTTGTAGGTTTTTTTTGGCAAGGGGGGAGGGTTTGGGGTTTTTTTTGAATGGGGAGAAGGGGAAGATGGAGAGAATTCAGGTACATAGTGAAAACCCTCTTAGAATTTAGAAATTGATTGGAGAAAGAATTCTGAATTACGCTAGTTCATCTTATCAATCAGGGTCTCAGCAGTTATCCAAACATTTTTTTTCTAATTGGTTTTATTTATATTCCCTTACTAAATTCAAGCAAAACAATTGCATAACAATCATTTGCTCAGCATAGTGGTAATGGGTTACAGAGCAGATACACCATCTCCAGTTATGGTACCATTATTACTTATTAATAGCTAGTAAATAATAGAGATCTTAATTTTGGATTAGTTTTTTTTTTTAGGAAGAATGTAGAGAACGGAGAAATGTTGCAATGTTGGAGGCTTCATCTGAAAATATCGATAAAAGAAGATCAAGAAAAAAGACCATAAAGGAGTAAAGTGTGAGAGGCCTTTCACGTGCAAATTAATTTGAAGTTATCCTGGATAAATTTCCATGGAGAAAAAAAACAGAAATCAGGAAATGAGCAGAAAAACCAGTCTAGTAGAACTTGCTATTTTCTCATATAATCTTGGTCTTTCTTCACTTGTTAGGAAATACTGACTGCCAAACTCACTGTGTGTGGCAGTTCACTTTTTCTTCCATGCCACTAGATACAGTAAACTCTCATAGTGAACTCTAGTCTTCCCTTCTGATTAATTTCTGACATCCTAATGGAAAGGTGAAACATTCTGTATAACATCAAAAGTCTATAAATTCATCCTACCACATCTGATTGTGATATTTATTCCGGGAGACACGCAGAGAAGCAGGCCAGTGTAGCTTTCTAATAAATGATTATTGAGAAAATAGTAGAGTAGTCACTTTTCAATCTTCAAAGAGTTTTGTCTGATCAAGGATACGGTGAATTGGCTGATTTGTTTACCTGGTTCAGTTTCTCTGCCTAGCATGAATACAAAGCTGCTTGGAGTGTTTTGAAAAGCACTTCAGCATAATTACTATGCACATCATTGATCTGCTAGCCTCCTGGAGTTTCTTGTATTTCGTTGGCTTTCCTGTATGTAATACTTAAATAACAGACGTTTTTGACACTGAAATTTTAGGTTTTATCCTGAAATACATTATTAATTAAAAAAAAATGAATCAAATGATTGATGTCTCCCTATAGCTGTCTGCATATTTGGTTTTCTAAACAGCTAAAACCTTCCTGTAACACATGAAGAAAGAACCTTTAATTTTTTTCTATATTGTATTAAATTTTCCTTTTTGTCTGCAGGCAGAGATTTTTACCCCATTGTTAATTGTTCCTCTTTCTGGTAGATTTGAGTTTACTTCTCTTATCTGTGAAGAATCCAGAAATAAGCTGAAATTAGTTACTTTCTATTGCAATTGCTTAAACCATTGTTTGTTACACTGTTGTGCACTAAGTAGGGAAAATAGTTCATCTAGGCAAAGTTTTTTTACGAAACAGTGGTCTAGTAACTTTCAGGAGTTTCTGAAAGACAAGGAAGCAAAAAGATACTTACAGAACAGGAATGAGTAAGCCCAGCTTTGCCATGTCTCCTGTTAGAAATTCCTCAGAGTTCAGCTACTTCAGACACGAACAAATAAGTATCTTGGCTATGGATAACAACCTAGGATATGAGCTGGGTTTGTGAAGCCCTGTAGTTTACATTTCCCCTTCTTTTATTCTGTGGGTGTATGAAATTTCCAAAGAACTAGCTTGGAAGTCTGGAAAGAGAGGAAAAAGTGTTCTTTCATATGTATCAAGAGGAGATTTCCAAGAATGAGCATCAATAACAGAAGACCAGTCTACCTCAAAAGGATTAAGTTGTTTTCTCTGGAGTAAGGCTTACTCCTTCAATATCACTTTCACTAGTTACTTTTGAGTCTGAGAGCAGACTTCTTTTTTCAATAATAAGATTTATTCAGACGTTTCTAGTGGAAGAGGAAGAGCCACATTTTAAGCCATATTTAGCAAACTTCACTAAACTTGAGATTCATAGCTTTAACATACAAGATTAAAAAAAAAAACAAACCAGTTCATTTAGGTACTTACTTCTGAAGGTAATAGTGAATTGTCATCCAACAAAACATGATATCATAATGAAGACCCTTTTTACAAAAAAGGTTGCTTTCAAGATATTATTTAAATTTTCCAAAGACTACTCTTGCCAACAAACTATTCTGCCAGCATTTTACATCTTAGAATATTAACAATACTGTCAGAACAACATTATCTATCATATATTAATGATGCTGTCAGAATTACAGGTCACTCATAACATGGAAGAAAGAAGGTAGAAAATAGTGGATAAATCCACAGAGGTGCTTTGATGTAACTAGAATGAGAGAAAATTAGTGAGACAACTTAGAGGACTGGAGTGTTGGTTCAAATTTCGTAAGAAGGACTGGCACAGGTAAGGAGAAGAGCTGTTTCCTTATAGACTTAAGGCATCTATAGCACAAATGGACCCAAAATTTGTGCAGTCCTGATCTTCTCTAGTATCCTTTATATACTTTGTAAAATTTACTTCACATAGACATGAACATGTTTCTGATATTGAGACAGCACAACAATTCAATGTAGACTAATTTCTTAAAAGCATTTACACTGGATGTAAACTTAATCTTTTTTCTTCAAACCTTTTTCCCTTATCCATTTTTACAATTTACAAGAGGTATTCGTAATTTACAAGAAGAGCGATTAATCAAAGCTTAAAAAAACATATAAGCAATTTGATATAATCCTAGTTAGAACAGCTGGGACCAGTTTATCACTGGATGGGTGTAACCCAAAACTATGTATTCTATAGCCTTCCATGCCATTTCCCAGAAACTGTTATCAATAGACTATTTACACCATCTGCCCACAGCATGCCTGACTCCTCAGGCTATAAACTAGGTGTTAAGAGGCCTGCGAGATAGGAGGATGCTCCTGTCCTCACACCCATTAAGGAACCCCCTGCCCTGAGGGAAGTACTGAGCATTCCTGCCTGAACTGGAGAATATATAATCTTGGAGTCTTGGAACTTTTTTTAACCAGTCGTGGGATCCAGAGGAAGACTGCAGATCACCGCTCTCAACCAGACTGCAGACCACCACTCTCGACTGAACTGCAACCATCACTTTTTAACCAGACTGCAACCACCACTCTTGACCAGACTGCAACAGCACTCTCACCAACAGGTTTTCCCCTCTCCTTTTACTTTGGACTCAGGGGGCCCAAAGAACACCACTCTGTTCATGCCCCAGGGTGCTGGGTTATGCATTGGGGTTTTGTGGGTTAAAACCAATTGTTTGTCTGTATAATCGTACTTATTGTATTATTTTATTAAATTGTTATTCTGATTTATAATCTCTTTTTTGAGTTGGGTTCATTTCCCCTGCCAGTTTACCTTTAAACCAGCACAGATTTCCATGCCAGTGAGTGAAGAAAGATGCAAAAACAATATCTAGTCTCCTCTAAATTGTACTTTATATTAAAGCATTGCATGCAATTTTACTTTTTTTTTCCCCTCCAAGTTCTTCAATTTCTTTATGACATTCTTACTTCCATAACAACTATGTTATTTCTTAAACTTATTATTTTGTTTTCAGAGGCCATGATCCAAATGCCTTAGAACATCCTGAAGATTTTTCACATTGCAAAATTAAAATGATGGGAAATCCCAGATAACACACGTAGTAACTTTTAGTAAACAGTATTAACAGTTATTTCTTTTTATAAATTAGATATGAAAATAAGGACATTTTTACATCCTTTCAAAGTCACAGAATAACGGAACCATCAAGGTTGGAAGAGATCTTCAAGATCATCTAGTCCAACTGTCAACCTCGCATACTCAACGCTAAGCCATATACCAGAGTGCCACATCCAGTTGACACTAGAACACTTCCAGAAGGCATGGTTCAGGAAGAACAGCACAGTTCAGGAAGCAAACTGGGGAATGGGCACACTTGTTTGAGCCATGCAGGGCAGCAGGGCCTGTGGAGTCCCTAGGATGTCTCTTGGTTCTCTGTCTCCACTCTAGACCTTGTAGGATTGGTTAGAGAATATCCAATTCTTGACTGAGCTATTCAAATAAATTTGTCCACTAACAGCTGGTTCTCGGTGTTGCTGTAGGTCAAATTCTATGCCACATGTTCTCATCACCATCACAGCTTTCACAGTGATTGACTGAGAGTTTCTTTATGCTTAAAGAAGAACTGATTTGCTCTTATAATTAAGCTACTACTTCGTCCTACATGGCTGATTAATATCCGAATGTTATTTTCAGCCAAGCCCAACACATACCAACTGACACAAGAAATTAAAACATTTTGAAGCAATTGAGAAAGAAGCTTAAAAATTGGCCATAATGAGTGCTACTCAATACATTCCAATATTTGACTCAATATGGCTGATGCCATCATCTAGACTTTGAATACTTAGGCAAAATAATTTTATTTGACTGGGATGATCTTGTAAGATTCTCTGATCCCATGTAAAAAATAGCACAAAGAACATATCTTCCAGTAATATTCTCAACGTTCTCTTAAGATAAAGCTAAATATAGTACACAAAAATAAACACATTCCCCTAAATACAAACACACAGAGAAATACACATATATAGTATTACCTGACAAATGAGGCTCAGCTGCTTTGTAGTAGGAGAAATCTGACTTATTTCATTCATTACTTTATTGAAGAAATTCAAGAAACTAGAAAAATAGTTTCTAGCTTTTGAAGGTAGAGAAGAAAATAAGATAGTTTTTGGTTTTTTTGGGGTTTTTTTCAGTACTATGACATGCTTAGAATTAATTGTCTAGTATTGAACTACGCAGATAAAGATATAGCAGGTATACTCTCTAATTTGCTTCATTTCTCTCCTGCGAAAAAACAAATCTAACCCTACTGTGTGAGAACTGATATACAGCTTGGCTAACCAATAAGTATTTTCTGCTAGAGTCCACATAAAACCTTACTATTGTTTGACCATAAATAACAGAAAGAACTGTTTCATTCAGGAAATCAACACAATCTATATTTTTACTTTTTCTAACTTTTGACAGTCTATGTACTGATTCATCAATACTCTTTATTTACAGAGTCAATTATTATTATTTATCAACGCTTTATCCACTATTAAATATACATATTTATTTATTTTTATAAACATGTTTAATATAATCTTTTGATCACAATAATGCACTTGCTCACCTGCTGATCTAAGCTACTGTTTAGCTGTGGTAAGTAGCTCTTCTGTGGTTACTTTTTGTAAGCTGGGACAAGGTTTCTGTTATATTTGGAAGGTGGCTCTGTGTCCTCGCAATGTTTTCGTTAGTTCTTTGTTTTTCAGTATTGCTAAACTCCTACTTGCAGTAGCTTCAACCCTTAATATATACAAGCTGAAACAAAGCACAGGGGTGCCTTAAAATATGGATATCATTAAAGTGCTAATTAAATTAATTAATAAATTAATCCTGATCATGTGAATGTTTAGGTACAGATCCCAGGAAAATTTAGGTTGGAAAAGACCTCCTGCTTAAGTCTGGGTTATCTGTGAGTCATCATCCTGATGATGTTCCTTTTACAGTCCAAATCATTCCACCTTTACCACGCAAGAGATCCTGGTATGGTCAAGGTACCACCCAAGTGGTACAGTAAAGAGGCATTTCACTGCTCAGCTGTTTCAGTCAAAGTTTATCAGGAGTTCCTGAGGTCATGGAGAAGGCCTAGGGAGGATGTGGGGAGAATGCACACCCACAGTCAGGAGTTGCTTGGGGAAGGGCTGGGCAGTGGTCAGTGAGTGGTGAGCAATTGTATTGTGCATCCCTTGGGTTTTATTCCTCTCCCTCTCTCTCTCTTTGTCTCTATCACCTTTTCATCACAATTATTACCATTATTGTATTATTATTACTAATATTTGTATTAGTATTTTTAGTTTTATTATAACATTTTATTTTGTTTCAATGATAAAACTGTTCTTATCTCAATCTGTGAGTTTTACTTTTTCTGATTCTCCTCCTCATCCCATTCTCAGGGGGGAAAGGGAATGGGAAGAAGTGAGTGGCTGTATGGTAATACTTCGTTGCCAGCTGGTACTAAAACACAACACAATCTATTTCAGTATGGTATTTGTTTACTATGATCAGAAAATACTGATGAACAGATTGAAAGTCTAACCTAAAGTTAGGGAAGAGTTCTTGCTTATATTTACTATCCTTTGACTGAATGTTTTCATCTTTTTTGCAAACTGTTGGCCTTTGGTACAACACCTTTCCGGAGAAAAGTTTCACATCATCAATTGATTCAAAGATTTGCTTCAGGGTGCTTAAATCTAGCATGTAAACTTGAATGGTTATCAAAATAACTGTTTCCAATGCTAGATTGAATTGTACAAAAATTAGGTTCTAATTAGAAGATCTTCTTACAAAGAAACTTTGCTAATAATTCTGTTATTTGTATATGGAAGGTGTGACAAGTAGCATACAGAACAAGTTATAGTTGCTCACCTCTCTTTACAGAAAAAACCATACATGACAATAGGATAGTTCACACCAGTCTGGAGATATGCCTGCAGCGATAGGTCAAGTAGTAAGATATAAAGATGTCTGTACTTACTGACAAGTATTTAAACTTGTCAAGAATAATAAAAATAAATTTTTCAGCACACAGGGAAAAAAAGACCTTTGATAAGAGGAGTAGAGAAGCATGGGAAAAACCCTACCTGAAAGAAGAGCAAGAACAAAAGAAAACAGGGTACTAACAAAAGGAGGAATTGAAAATAATGGTAAAACATACTGAATAACCTATTAAACTTTAGGAAATAACTGAGAAATGAAGAGTGGGTATGAATAAAAAAGATACAAAATATTACTCTATTGGTAGAAGGAAATTAAAAATTGTATGGTGAACAAAAAGGAATAAAAAGCAGATGCTTTTTATGTTTCTGTTAGATTCTGCAGGGGTCCAATCTTCCCCTGTTCTGCAATGAAAGAATGTCAGTATTATTCAATAGGTCATTTACATCTACATAAAGACATGAGGAAATGGTGGATCAGACATGTGAATAAATATGATTTCAATAATGAATCACTATTAGATAAACATATTAAAATGGTTTAGATGTGTTTTTATTTGTATGGTATTATGCAGGTGATTTTGCTTCTGTTTATGTGTCACTTAGCTAAAATGTTTAGCTAAAATGTTTGTTTTGGTTTTTTGTTTATTTGTTTTTGTTTGTTTTTTAAAATTTTAATTATAGCAGGTTTATGGGAGTCCTTCATGGAAACTTTGTGAACATCTTGTTAGTGGAATGCTTTCAGAAGTTTAGGCACCCTGGAAGATAGTAATTTTGGTTTTATTTGCAGTTTGTTTTCATGAAGTTTGGCAACAATTAATTTTTATGCTGCCAAAGCAGCATTTGAAGAGAAACGCCACTTTGCTTCTTCACTTATTACTATAGTGAAAGCTATTCTGCCTTTTTATATAAGAAAGTCCTGGGAATAATTACATTATTTGAGTCTTACTGTAGCTTCTTCTCTGTAAGTTAAGACTTTAATAGCAGTCACATTCTCCAGAAAAGCAAATAATAATTAGGACAGAGAAGGAATGCTTGAGGACCTCAAGAAAATTTATGACAATTCTTGCCTCTATATGCTGACAATTCCTTCAAGGAATCCTAACACCCCTGAAGTAATGAATTTGACTGGGAGTGGAAAGCATTTTAGAGAGCTTTTTAACTACTTGAATATAGTGACTGAGGAAATATTAAACAAGCAAAAAAAATCTTTTATAAATGGTATGAAGAATGAAGTAAAGAAAAGGAAGGGGAAAATATTTAGTAAAAAAACCCCAACAAAATAAAAGTAAGTGGGGGAATGGTGAGAAATTAAAAAAGGAAAACAAGGAACTATTGTATTAGAAAATAAGCATATATTTTGAAGATTAGGCATTATTGGGTTATTGTGTATATTTTATAGTATTTCCTTCATTAATATAATGATTTTATTGATCTCAATCTTGATCACTAATCATTATTTTAGACTTCACTGTCCTGCAGATGTCTTGTTAGGATTTTCTCATTATTACTTCCCCCCCATTTAAAATTAAGAGCTTGCATTCAGCATACACTTTTACGTTACCCTCAGTGATTTGTTTGGTGGTACACCATGCTATTTGTACAAGAATTCTAAAATTATCTGTATATCTTCTCATTTAATATTTAATGATTCATCATAACCATTTAGAGATTTAAAGTACTGTGATCCAATTGAATAAAAATAATATTGTCCATTTAAGAGAATTTGGGACAAAAGCATCAATGCATTGTTGATATTGTTATATAAAGATACAAGCATAAATTTTTACACACAGCTACAGAAGTAAGATCAATCTACCCAAATTAGTTAAAATGAAAATAATTCAAACATCTGAGGTTTGTGAGGTTTTTTTAGTTTTTTAATTTTAATTTTGCATTATGTTTTTCATTGTATTTACAGTGTTCATTTACTTTCTAATTCCAACTAGGAATAGCATTGCAATAACTTTTAGAGAGAAGATCTTCATATTTTAAAAAAAAAATCAGTGAAGAGGCTGAAGAAAGAAGAGCAATTTATATGGTTGGCTTGAGATCTCAAAATACCAATTTTTGGCATTTCTATTCTCTACTTTTAAAATTAGTTTAACTCTCACAAATTATGAAAATCTCATTTTTTTTACTAAACTTTCAAATACAGCTGTAAAAAACACCCTCTAAGAAAGTAATAGTTTCCCCAAGTCCTATTGCAGATGGATATAGTTAACTATAATTTGTATTTTCTCATTTTTTCCCTAATGTCTGTTGCTATACTTTTGTCACATGGGGAGCATACTAGAAGAATTATATTCTACAGACTTGTAGCCTATTATGTATGTCTGTACTTATTTCTGTAAAAGGGCATATGTTTTTATAATGCATGTCTTATATTTCTAGGTATGTTTTGTACTTTTTAATCTGTCTTAGACCTGGAACAACACAACTAATTGAGTTCAATACACCAATATAAGTGTTTTTTCCTCCAAGATGTAACATTTCATAGAATCAAAGAATAGTTGGGATTAGAAGGGAACACTGAAGGTCATCTAGTCCAGTCCCTCTGCTCAAGTAGGGCTGTCTAGAGCTCAGAGCAATGTCCAGAGAGTTTTTGAGTATCTTCAAGAATTGAGACTCCACAACTTCTGTGGGCAACTTATGTCAACGCTCAATCACCTTCACAGTGAAAACGTTTCCTGATGTTCAGACAAAACTCCTATCTTTCCGTTTGTGCCCCACTGCCTCTTATCCTGTCATCAGGCACTTTGAAAAGAGAGTTTAATTCATTAAGTACTCGATATAATGCAATGACAAAGTTTTAATTCTAGAAGGATTTTTCTTCAAATAAAAGAGGAAGATGCTTTCTTCCATATCTAACTGTGGTAGAACACTGAATTTTTGGGAATGGAAGGTATCAATTTAGGAAATCATTCCCATTCAGAAACTGAAACATAGATTATGTCTCATTGATATCAATGAGGGTTATTTACACATCTAAACTTAAACAAAAATCTAAGATCTTTCTTGAAAAGGATGTTAATGTAAACCTATGCTAATATTCTCTCAAACTGTAGAAATGAACAGAGCCATTATAACTATTAAATTAGTGCTTAAGAATTTATATGTAACTTTTGGATTTGACTGAGTTGTTTTAGAATGAAATAAAAAATAACTATTGCTACACAGCATAAAAGTAGCTTGTCTAAATACTAACATTACTGGTGTAAATTAAAGACAAAAAGATTCCCACTTTCTGTGGCACACCAGCTAAAACCAGTTACTGCTGCTTCAGATCTCTGTTCAGCCTTAGCTCATTCTATTGTCTGTATTGACTCATTACCAGGAATGAATAACAGGTCTATTTCAATAAAATTTGATATAAAAAACCCTAGATCACAGTTACATAACTGCCTACATTCAAGTACCCCATAATGTAGCACAATACTCATCAAATTAAGTTTCATTTAATTAAAAACTCAGTGAAAAACATCAGTATTAAGTTCAGTAAAAATGGCTATTTTGTGTCAATGCATTTGATATTAGAATATAATGAAGATGAGGTGCATAACTGTTAAATAGCTTAGTACATAACATGCTCAGTAAGAACTCTTACATTACTAAAAACTTCTGCCTGCAAAAGTCAACAAGGAGAACGTGCTACTGAGATAATAAGAGCTGAACTGAAAGTAGTGTAGGATTTGCAGTTCCAAAGCCCCACTCGAAGTAACTTTTAAAACTTGCATTTATAAGTTAATTAGACTTTTTTTTAAGGATTCGTGTGTCGCCAGCCGGGGGAACAAAGGGTCCAACCACCGAGTTAGGGTGGAACAGAGCGCTCCTTTATTAACAGGGGAGCAGGGACTTATATAGGATTTCGAGGGAACTCTCTGGAAAATGGGGTGGAACATGGGAGGAGTATGCTAAACAGGGACATATAAGGAAAAAGAGGAGGGTTTCAACTATGAATGGATGGAGACAACCATATATGGGGTTACCAAATAAAAGAATGGTGCATGGTACCAACTGTGAACCAATCAGCAATAAGGGCACAAATAAGCAATAGAGAACATGAGGGATTTTTACAAAATTGATGAAAAAGATACATCAGAGGACAGAAAACACATCTTCATATAATCCAAACTTCAACCCTAAGTCCACACAGCTGTTGTGCTCATTAGGAGGTAGAAAAGGTAGTTGTTTCTGGTGTTTCACAGTTTTCTTCCTTTGTTGCTTGTTCCAATTTCCACACGTTGTACTCCTCAGGTCTTTGGCTTCCCACATTCATGTTCACATGATATCAAATGGAATCAAAGTTTTAGTATTTCTGCTGAAAAATACACAGTTCTTCAGCCTTTTTCTGCAGACTTTTTTCTGCATGAAGGTACTTGAGGTTAAATAACTGAGGTTAAATAACTTCATTTTCTATTATTCTACTCTTTCCCAATGTTTTGTACTCACAAGTGCATACAGAAAATTCAGACATGTAATTCTAACTCTGTAAAGCTGAAAGAAACAGAATTAATACTTCTTTCCTGGACAGCTTTAGAGCTAGGATCTATGTGAAAAAAAAAAAATAAATCTCAGATATGTAGTCTGAGAAAAGTCTTCTGTACTATCTGCATTTTTAGTTCAAAGTTATGGTGTGTCCTGTTAGATTTAAGGGAAGTTAGCCTAACCTTTCTTTTTTCCTGCATATTTTTCATTGTACAAAATTAGCAAGGCTTGTAAGTTTTTCTAACTGATCTGTTCTCCAGACACTTGACCAAAGCTCAGCTTATGGTGGTTGGCCCAGCAAGAAGAACTCAGTATCCTTCCCACTGATTTGAATTTTGAGTTCTGCATCAACTCTGTATGACATCTCCCAATTTCTCCTGTACTCCTCCTATTATTTTGGATTTATTTTCAAAACACCTGTCTAGTATCTGCTTCCTTTATCTTTCAGTTTGGACAAAATGGAATACTTTGCTTACTGAATTCTAGTTGCTTTGACAAGATCTAATTCTAGAAGTGTTTGCTTTTCATTGTTCTAACTCTTAAATGTCAAAATGTCATCCAGAAGGTAATCTCTTGCAAATAAGCTAGTACTTCCACTGGTTCCAGACTGTCAGACTGAAATTTCTGCTTCATATCATGTGTAAATAGGTCAGTAAACTTCCTTTTTTTTTGTACATAAATAACAGTACTTCACAGAATCACAGAATATATTGAGTTGAAAGGGAACCATAAGGATCATCAAGACCAACTCTTAGCCCTGCACAGGACCATCCACAATGTTTGCATACTGCATGCCTGAGAGTTTCATATTCTTATTATTCTTTGTATAAGTATTGCTATTCTCATTGCTGTAACACCTTTCAGTAGCAACTCCTTGGCATAATAGAGATTTTTTTGACAGAAATATTTCTAGCTTGAAGTTATATAGTATATTTCTATTTAAGTTTCCCTCCCTTGTCCTCCACATTTATGAAGCTTCATTTTCAGATCATTCTTTGCTTAGATCACTCCTACCACTCTGAATTTTTTTTTCCCTTTTATGTTTTTTTCTTAACTATTTCAGGTTACATGGTTTTGTGGGATTGTTTGCAGTACAACACTTCAAGTCAAAGATATGTAAGTTTTAAAACTAAAATTGCAATGAGCAGTTTTAAAGCAACATTTAAAACGGCACATTTTAGAATTTGAGACTAAATTACTTTATCTGTAAAAGCCACGTGCATTGATATTTTTTCATTTTTGTGTCCTCTTTTCCAAATCAATCACCAACTATTGTAATAGTAGATAACATTACAATTAAGCTGGTAGTATGATATTAGTCAAATTACAATACATCTTAAGCTTTTAAATATACATAGGTTAAAATTGCTATATCAGAACTTAATATAGGATAGAAAACTTGTCTGTAATAGCCAGAGAAGTTATGCAAAGTGGGAAAAAAACTTATTTTAATGAAACAATTGAAATGATCAAAAATTAACTGCTCAGTTGTTAGTTCAATAAATTTACACTACCCTTGATCTAACCCAGACATTACATCAGCATTGCTTTGCTTAGAATAACTTATAAACTTGCACTGATTTATGAAATTGGACTGATTTATGAACCTGGACTGATTTATGCACCTACATATTACGTGCCTATATTTTCCCCAGAAGTCACACTGCAAACCAGAAAAGAGAAGAGAAAAACAAATTACTTTATTTGACCAGCAATTAAGTGGAAGAACTTAGATTGAGAAAAGCTGTGGCATCATTAGGAAAAGAAAAAAAATAGAAACAGAACAACAACCAAAAATCAACAAACCAACTAGCCAAAAAAATAAAAATCCCAAACACAAAAATAAACAAACAAAAGACCCAAACCAAATAAACCCTCATCCTTTTGGGGAAATGAGCCTACTTTAGCTATTAATTTTGGATTTTCTAGAGTTTTATCTATCTATGCTTTTTCAGAGTATGTGGTGTATTGCTATAAATTTTGTAGGAAATTCGAAACACTTAAGCAATGAGGGTAGATGAGATACCTGGTTTTGTGCATATCTGAGACAAAAAAATATTTAAACAGGCTCAAATACTAAACTGATAGAAAATATACTTGCCCACATAATTGTGGAAATAAATCATAGAACTCTTATCTAAAAGAAGCTGTTGAAATAGAAAATATGGGCAAATCCTTTTTGGTAGTTGGCTATTCAAAATAATTTATTGTATTTTTCAAAGATATGATAACTATTCTGTAAGGTATCAAATAGGGTTCTTTTTTTTTTTTTTCCATTGACAGAAATTGGCATCAGATCCATTAACAGATCTGCCAGAAACAAAGATGAGCACAAAATTTTATCTAACATGGCAAGAACGTTGTTGCTGTTGTTTGTACATGCTGCTTAAATTTAAGACACACTAACAATGTTCATAAGGCACAAAACATAAAATATACAGAAATTATTCTGTTTCTATTTTAGCTTTCTCACAATATTAGAGAGAAAAACTCAAGGCTAGCTCTATTCTCTTAATGGGTTCCAGCAAAAGCAACTTCTATTAGTTGATACATGTTCGTAATGATTGTAAAATCCTTAACGATATTCAGATTACTTCATCACTTCCTAAACGATAAAAATTGGGGGTTTTTGATCATTAGGTGTGGTTATCTCAACAGATTCTTGCATATATAGTAAATATACACATAAGAACATATATAAATATACATAGATACATAGACATATATTTATAAGGAGAGACAGGGGGACTCACAATAAGTATGTGACTAAGGTGTTCTATGCAGAGCCTCAAATGCTATTTCTTACCTAAAAGTTTCATAGACATTGTGCAGTTTTGGTATCCAGTAAAATAATGTTTGGAGAAGGAGTTCTCAATTAGCACAAGTCTCTCAAGTTGTGTTAAAAAGCAGGCGAAGATCTTGTTCTCCATCAGGAAGGAGATACAACTGCATAAACTTCTCCTGTTCAGTGTTCCTTCTATAGAAAGAAAATTTTCATTAGGAACTGAGAATTTCAAATGACAAATTTCAAACCAGAACAACTGGAAATACTTCATCTACCAGGACCATGGTTATAAAGTTCAGAAACAATATACAGGAAAGAGCTGTAGCTAAATCCCAAGGCATATTCTATGAATATTTCCTCTTCTGCTTAGAATCTTTTTCCAACCTGAATTATTCTCTGTAGATGGTCTGCTCTGTACCTTTTTTCTTATAAACATTAACTTCTAAACACCAAGTCATAATGTCTTAACAGGAACTCTTTATTTATCAGCTTCCTGATTAGCATTAGAAAACAAAGTCTCCTCCTTGAAGATGATGAAGTTATGTGTCATATGCAATAAAAGGCAGATATTACTCAGAGAGGTGTTGTTGACCAATTTTTTGAAAGTCTATCATGTTGGTCTGACTTTTATTGTGTGAGGCTTAAATTCTAAATAAGAATTCACATCATCAGAGTGTGTAGAATCATTGTGATTGTCATACCAGCAGCATGAAGCAACATTACACTGTATATTGACTATGTGAAGCAGCAACAATTGGAGATCTGATTTAGAAAGGAATAAAAAAGGTAAAAATTTATAGAATAAAAAAATCAGTTTAAAATCTGTTATCATTCATACAAGATGCCTGGTATTTGATGCTAAATTATTTTAAATCAAAGCTTTTCTAAAGTCAGTAATTGTCAGATCCACAGCTTGACGTGATCTGTTTTTAGCATGACAACACCAAAGGCCAGTGATTAACGGATTAAAGTGGGAATTCATTTATGAACAGCCTGAAAGGATGAAAAGGATTCCTAATAGTTCTGCTTAAAATTCATATTAAATTACAAACTGTTACCTGTATTCAAAGGTAAGAATGTGATAGTAGAAGTTGATTTTCTGTTTCTATCTGATTAGACTAACATACAGCATAGACAGTGATTTTGGTAGCTCTATTCTATCAATTTTTTAAATTTTACTTGATGAATAATGCACATTTCTAGGAGTCCATAGCAGAAGTTCAAAATAATTTTAGCTGCATATAATATAGTGTTTTAGTTGCCAATATGCTTAGTAATTTATATGTTTCTATTTGCATACAAGTGTTAGAAAGAACTGAATCATTCATACTAAAGCAGATGGGTGAATATCATCTTCAATATATAATGGAGTTTAGAGCATAAGATAAAAATTAATAAACAGATGCAAGTGAAATATTCTTTTAAATTCCTTATTGCAAGTTTTGTTGGTTTGTTGGGTTTTTTTTCAGTGATCAAAAAAAACCAGGCTCTGTCCTCAACTAAAACTCTCAAAGTCTGTAGAAAGCAATTTATAACTTAATCTTTAGTACTAATTAACTTACTAGGAAAAAGAAATGTTCTCACTCACACAATTTTTTTCCTTTTCCAAAACATGTTTCTATCCCAAAACTAATGTTTTGGTAATTAAGTGTGCATTTGTGGGAAACAGTTTGCTGTTTTATTCATCATCACCTAGAAATAGCAGCTGTATTTTGTTTCTGTAATTTGACTTCTGATAATGGTAGGTAGATGTTTACGTACACCATAGGCCTCCTTATTGTATTGTCACAGTAGTGACTATTTTAAGAAGGAATAAAGCATTTTTTTTCCATTTTCAGTATTTGAAATAAAGCTTATTTTGATGTCTATATACAGTAGGAAACTGTAATAACTAAGATTTAAGAACATATTATGCTTTATTCTCTCTGGTTCAGCATTATTGATTCAATTTCTTTTCAGCTTGGTACTGAGATAAACTTCCTTTCCAATTCTGATACAGCTATCTTTATAATATGATGAAGAAAAAAGATTATGATACTTTACATGTAATATCATCATTCCCAATGGATCATATTCTGGATATAATGTATTACTGTGATCATTTACTTTGAAATAATTGTTTACATATTATGCTTTAATTACAGAAAGATCATACAGATGAGCTTGTAACATTTCCATATGGATGTTGTAAAGGGAAGAAAGGTACGGTTTTTACACTTTCTGACCAGCTTCTTATACTCAGTAAAGCTGTCCATGGATGTACAAGAAAAATATTGTAGTTTAGACTTTTCCTAGCATTGTTATGTTGCAGTTTACACATTGTGACAGTGGGTAAAGCTGTAGCTTTTCTTCTAAAATCATTATGCTGAAAATTCAGTTATAAAGAACCCTGTAACTAAAGTATGCATGAAGAGTTTTTCTTGACACAGATCTTAATGACAGGCCTCCAGACTGCTGTATTCCATTAGTAGAAGTACCCTTTTCCTCCAGATAGAGCTGACACAGAATCAACTGACAAACTAGCCCAGACAAGTTAGCTGAGCAAGTGCAGAAAGTCTGCCTTCAAAATCAGTGCGAAGCACTGAGAGGCTTTGATTAATAGCTTAAAAGTTTTAAATGGCTTCACTTGTCTCTGCCCAGTCAGCAGGTGTATTTCTGTTTTATCACCATGGCTTTTGAAATCAGGTAGACCACTCCTGCCAAGAATTCTGCTTCGAACACTGAGAGACCAAACCTGCACATCTTGTTGCTGGAATCTCACTGCAGAGTACTCTCTTGATAGACAGGAATGTGTTTGGTCTTTTTTAAGGATTCTTTTAGACTCATGCATTGTTTCCTACAAATCATGTAAATATATCTAAGGTATGTATTTGAACAAAGCATTTTTTCTTTCACTGAGGGAAATTATTACTCCTTTTCTAAAGGTGGCAGTTGCAGCACTGTTACAGTCACAAAAGAAAAGGATAACGTGTCCCTCTGGTGGGTGTAGTTCTGTCTTCTCTCAAATTACTGAAACAGGCCTCTCCAGATGAAGGGAGACTTTTCCCAGTCTCCCTCTCTCTCTGCCAAATGTACGCCAAGGAATGCAATGAGATGTTCCACATTGTTTGCATGTTGAACATCTCCAGTAAAGGTTTCTCCCATTCAAAAGAGGTGCTTTCATACTCTGAGGGATGCATCTCAGCTAATTATCCTCTCTAAATTTGATAGGATTGAAGTTATACCTTCAGCTTTAAGGTTTCATGTATAGTAATGTAGTTCACAGACATCTGACTTAGCAACTGGCTAGAGGTTCACGAGAGGAAGAACTTCTTAGTTCAAGATTATGTTGGTGTATCTTTTTCTTTTCTTGTATAAAGGCTAAGCCAAGCTTTTGTTCACCTGAATGCACTAACCTGATGTTTAGATTTGCTTTTAACTCATAGTAGAGCTATAAAAAATTTAATACTATCATTGTCCTTGATGTTTATCTGGTTATCTGCTTATTTTTGATGGCTCAAACGTTTCTTCTTTAAAATGCCTACAAAGCTACCCACTTTACAACAGTAGCATTTTTCACCTTGGTGGCTTTATATGAAACAATATATATTGTAAAAAATTATGAGAGAAACTTTGATAGAAATTATAGGGAAATAGCTCTGGCAGTGAGGTTGATTCTGTGATCCCTTATATTATCATTTCATTCGTTTCACACTATCTTAGAATAAACCTCTGTAAAAAGACCTCAAGAAGACATCTGTATCATTCTGCATAGCTCCAAGAAGGATGAATTATATTTAAATACTTTCAACATATATATTCTTGCAAGATCTTAAATTATGGTGACTCCCCAGACAGCTTATTCCAATGTTTTACTATTGTTATGACTAGACAGCTTCTTTTAATATCTAACCTAAGTCCCTCTTTTTGCGGCTCAAATCACTTATAGTTTTACTTATCCATGTTCATTGTGGATTATTCCCTTTGATGCCTTTTATGCATCCGAGAACAACTATTGTATCCCTAACACCTGTCTCCTTTTTAAACTAAGAACTGGCATATTTTTCAGTCCTTTCTTGTAGACAGTTATTTCCAGATCCCTGCTTATCTTTTTCTTCTGCACTCATTAGATTGCTAATTTCTTGAGCTGCACTGTGCAATAAGTGACAACAGTTTTTCAATCAAAACTATTGACTATATATTTTCTTTATTTCCTACTAATGCATTCATATGCATACGTATATATGCATATATATATTTAGATATTTAGTAAAAGAGTGACATTGCTGGCTCATATCCGTCTAGTGATCTGTTGTAACCACAGATCTTTTCTGCAAAACTGTTCCCTACATGTGTCACTATAAAAGTGTGCATGCCTACTGACAATCTTTGACTTGACAAATTCAAATCTAGTCTTGGAATATCATTGAATTCAGTTTTGACTTCCTAAATACAGTTTTTGTTTATTTGAAGTTACTGGTAGATTCACATCAAATTCCAGCGAAACTCTGTTCTGCCTATCTTTTTCTTTGGACATAACAGGTTATTTCACTCTATCCACCTCTGTGGCCAGTTCTTAGTAAATGAACCTAGAGATTTTTTTCTTAATTTTCTTAGGAACATAGAATGCAAAGGAATGAAACTGTTTATTGCATCCCGTTTTTCTTAGCTGTTCCTTCTCTTCACAGTGCATGTTATCATAATAGAGATAAGGGAAAAAAATTTATACGATTTGCTCTTTTCAGTTCATGAGAATGTTGTTTTCTTGCAGCTATCTGCAAATTGTATTTTTTCTGAGGAGCAAAATTATTTTGCTAATTTACATTTCTTTCCCTTTTTTTTTCCTGAAGACACAAAGTTATCTTTGTCCTGTCTTTCAATGCAATGGACTATTAAAGATAACTTTTAGCAAATCTAAGATTGCTACAGCCAGATCTACCTGTGTCCAGAACAAAATTTTCAGGTCCAGTAGATAACTTCACAAAATATTCAGATGATAATCACAATAAATGCAACTACAATAGAGCAAGATAACTCCTGAATAAAGAAAGAGCAAGTTAGAGACTACTTGACTAAATTGGAAGCTTTCATAAATAATCTCTGACCTTTCTTTTTCTATCAAAGTTGAGATCTCATCCTTTGTCTCTAATACTGTGTTAATGCCCTTTTTTCTCTGATTTTAATGGCATTAAATGTCTGATTTAAACTGACCTTTTTATTGAAGACTGCTAAGGACTTGCATGAAAAGAAGCATTCAAAACTTAGACCATTCTCAAGCTCATTTTTGCTAGTTTTAATACTCCACCAAATAGAGAACCATTACTAATCTTTGTCACTCTCCTATTTCTAATATAGAATGTCAATTTGCTAATCTTTATGTCTCCTTCTATTGTGCTTTGCGTTGTTTTTATTGTTTGGTGATGCAAACTGCAAAATTTGTGTTCAGTATCTGTAGACAGACTTCATTTTTTTAATTTTCTCTTCTATCTCATGTAAAAGAGCAGATCTGATTCCATTCTTACACTGAATGAACTGAATGTTTTCTTCAAATCTAGCACAACAGATATACTTTACACTATCACTCTATATTGTTGTATGCACATGCAAAATAACTAAATCTAGACTATCAATAGCTATGCTATTCAAAACGTGAAATAACACATAATCTCAGGGGAAAATCTTCAAAGATAATTAATTTGATTTTTTCTAATTAACCAGTTTCAGATTTTAATTATAAATGTAATGTCTCCTTATAAAAGTGTAAAAGTTAAATACTGTAATTTGTTTTGCTATATAACCTCTCTAATTATACTGCATATCTATTAGTATATACATGTTTGTACCATGCACTATGAATTTATGATATTTTTTTTGGTGAAGAAATTACATGCTTGTGAGAAGTGAACTCATAATCTTATCTTCAGGTTGAACTTGAATTACAAGTGTCTTTCATGAAAGAGTGAAAATGTTTATCTCAATGGTCTAGAACATAGTTATGAATTCCAGCTGATTGAACTCCAAGATACACAAAATCCTAAAGGAAAAGAACAACTCGTTATAACAATATATCATCATCAGCAGCAGGCTTTTTGGAAAAGGAAAAAAATCTCTGGATATTCCACTTTCTCAAAATTTTTTGAGGAATTTTTATTTGTTTCATACAGAAAAATACAACAAACACAAACTTGCACACATCTGAAATATTTAGAAATTACACACAACTTTCTTTTCTGTTTCTTCTTTATTTTCTCACCTTCTGTTGTTTACTCCCTTCCATTTGAAAATGTTACAGAAATTATGAAAACACGGGAAAAATAGGGGGGATGTGATACTGAAACCTACATGAAAAGTAATAACTATTTTTTAAATTTTAGTATTTTTTCCCTCATCTTGCATACCCATGTTTTCCATTCATTATCTAATTTATCAAGGAACTTCTGGCCTCTCCATTGTTCTAGTTTTTACATATAAGCTTCCTTTTAAAATCGATGCAAAGTTTTACATTCTGAACTCTATTAGGAACTACATGCTTTTTTATATCAGATTTAATTTTGAAATTTTAAATAAAATTTGTCAGCTCTCTGTCAGATTTTTTTATTACAGCTATTTTTTTACAAAATCTGTGAAATTTCTATAGTATGCTATATATGACCATAGGAACTTCTATTATAACTTTATAATCTATTTATGTTATTATTTTATATGTACTTTACATGTGTAAATTCATGTTAAAACTGTGCAACACTGTTAATAGTTTTTTGAGAGATAAAATCAAGATTAGATTAACTGGATATGGATTAATTCCTTTGTTTTCCAGTAGTGCCAAAGAGCACTGAGCATTACAGCTATATTGTGTCAGTCATGATAAAAAGCTTTGTCCTATTTGGTCTTTTTTCCAGTAGTGACACTTTGCTTTGATGGAACAGTGAATCAAAGAGCCAACACAGGCTAGTGAAGCAAGAAGAAGAAAAGAGGAATTAGTCTTTCTCTGGATGATTAGTCTTTCTTTCTTCATGGACAGAATATAGAAAATAGAAATATAGAATATAGAAAACTATAAACATCTGGAAAACTGAGTTTGAGAATAAGATGCTTCTTACTGGAAGACTTCTTACTGCAGTTGTAGATTATCTAGATAAACTCTGATTAAACAGAAGAGAATTTTTTCCTTTCATACACATGGGAAAATGAGCAAATAACTATTCTTTACATAATGAAACAATTGCAAATGAGAAAAATATCATTATAAACTATGTCTCTTGTCATCAATTAGGTGGGAAACACTTTAATATCTTTCAAACTGAGAAGCATAATTGTTTGATGAGCCCAATCTCCATTACATATCTCATCCTCTAATTATAATGTATTAGTTTTACAAGTGTTTATGGAGAAGTTGGTTAATTTAAGAAAGAAAACTATAATTCAAACCAATAGTTAAATTACATTAATTGCTTCTGTATTGATGTGGATAGATAGTGACTTTTTTACTTTATTTAATATCTTTTCCAACATAAAATGTATTCTTCCAAAGTACACACATCACCCAAAATAACATTAGAGGACACAAACAATTGTATAAAACTGGATGAATACAAAAGGAAAAGGATTATGGAAAAAAGCATAATCTAACATTTTATAACAGATGTAGAGCAAAATCCTTTCCTTGCTAGTTTAGAACCACTAAGTTGTTTGGCTTAAATTTCACCAAGTTTTCTTTTGTCTCCACAGGCTTGGTCTTCACAGTAATTCTGTACATTAGAATCACTTTAAAAAGTAGATCTACAGAAAATGTGAAATGGAACCTCAAGACTAGCAGGAATTACTTGCAAATGCAAGATCTCTTGAACAGGTTAAAAACCCCCAATAAACCAACTCACCAACCAAAAAAAAAAAAAGTGATATGCTGACTTCTTTCTTTTCTTTTTCCTTTTTTCTTTTTCTTTTTGTTTTTTTTTTTTTTTTTTAGTTTAATTTTAAATGTATTTATTTTAAAGGAGAGACATTATCAATGTTAGCTATAACAATAAAAAAATAATTAGAGATTTTTTTTCTATTTCTACAAAAGTCAACTGTTATACAATCTGATCTTCTGTACCTGAGCCAGGACACTATACTTTGCAGTATCCTGTGCAGTTTAAACATTTTCTTAGCTCTGGTCTGCGATGAAAATCCCTCACTCAGCAGCCTTTGCAGCGAATGAATCCACAGAAGACAGACTTTTTCCAGGCAGAACTCTCTTCTAACTTTATTACTCCATTTATATACAGAATAAGGGCCCGAGCTATCAAACCAGACCAGGTGTTACTTATCTGCACACATTCCACACAGACACTCCAGTGGCTGCCTTCAGCCTCAAAGATCAATCATACTTCAAGCAGCTTTCCAGTTTGACCTTGTGATTCTTTTCACACACACACTAATCTTAGCTCTGGCTCACTCAGGATCACAATATTCTTGCTTTAATATTTTCTTCTTCTTTTTCTGTCATTCAGGTGGCTGGTGTTGTCTTGTTTAGCTGCTCCTTCACTGGTCTTCATTCAAAGCAATAAAATATGGATTTTGACTGTTGTTAATAACCCATAAAATGCAACCAGCCTTTTTGATGCAACCTTTTCATAAGCAAATAAGAAATAATTTAACAAAAATCCAGAAATAAAACAGACTTCAAAAAGCTTCATTTCTATTGACAAACAGCAATGGACCCTCTTCTGTTTACAGAAGCATGGTATACTATCTACTATAACCTTTTTCATGACTTCCACTGAATGACAGAGTAGTACTACCATGACAATGTTATAGAATTTCTTCGGTATTTATTTATCTGTTATCTTTTCAGGTTTATGTTGGGTTACATGTAAGGGTATTCAGTAAATGAGTGATGTCCCATTTAATATCTTTTTGAGGTTTCTCACGCTCTGTCAAAACAAGTGCTGCACTAATGAAATTGTTCGACATTTCAGTGCTTTCCAGAGAGTGACAAAATATATTGTTATTGGTGACAGGTGTTTATTACAAGGCATTCTATACTGTACATATTTGTTCATGGCGGAATCCACTCGAAGAAAAAAGGATGTTCGCGTAGGAGATAACGTTCCAAAAAAATTCATTTTGTCTTCTAAGTTTGGTAAATTGCAGGTGATCCAATGACATTATATGATAGGACAATTTAAGCGAAAGCACACTATTTCCAAATGGAAAAATACATTTTTACCTTAAAGAAGCTGTACTGAAGATACAATAGCATTTCAGCATTGTTTTTAGGTGTTGTCACAGAATGATCTCTAAGGAGTGCTGTGTGCTAGCTCAGATTCATTCTTGTGTAATTGCTGTTAATTAGTGTTAGGGTAAAGATTTTTTTTATATTCCGGGGAACGTGGGTCTTTTGGGTGAGGACTAACTCCCATCTTTGTCAGGTAGCATAAGATCATTTGATGAAGTGAGGTGTATGATGTAATCCTTTTCTATCAGTTTAAAAGTTTAAGCTGTACATGTATGTTGATGTTTGTCCATAATTGTTCTTGTCATTCAATCACTTTGAGAACTTAGATGTAAGGGGCTCTCTTCAAAGTCCATCAAGATTTATGCTATCTCTAGTGCTGTTTTATTTGAAATGTTGTTAAAATCAAGTACACAAACAATTAAGAAAATGCTGGAAAAATATTTATGAATAACTGATAAATAATGACAATAATAAAGATGAATAATTGCAATAATAATTTCAAAGGAAATGTTTAGAAAAACAAAAATATTAAACCACAATGAAAAGATATATTTGGCATCTTGAAGAATACTGGCCATTGTGTTGTATTTTTTACTGCAGATCTCTCTGTGCTAAACTAAACTACTTTTTCTTTCTCCACGTTTCATTTATGGCAAACAATTTGGTGGGACAGTGAAGACTAGAATTTGAGTCTGTTTCAATTCAGTGGGGGAAAATTTCAGCAAAGAAAGTGGAAGTATTTTATTTTCATATTCTGTTTAACATATTATTTTATCCATGGATTTATTATTTTATAAAACCTTCTATTTGTCTTTCCTCTCTGTAAATCTCTAAAATAGATGTAGTTATCTGAAAATTTACACTTCAGTGCATTCTCAGTGTAATTCAATATTTACCATAATATGCCAGTCTTTTTTCATGTATCTATGGAAACCATCTACAATTATAATATCAGAATCCTCTACCATAACATGTTGATATAAAGACTAAGTCTAATACATAAAATGAATCTGCAGTGCTTTTGACATTGCAAAGAGTTGATTTTAGACGTGGATAAAGTTTTTTTGCAATTTGCTTCTTTAGCTTCCTAAACTTAAATACTACTATTCTCCAAAATGCTTATAGAATGTTGGAAAAGATCACCAAGTCCAATACCATGCCGACTAAACCATAGCACTATGTGCCATGTCCAGTCATTTCATGAACACTTCCAGGGACAATGACTCCACCACCTCCCTGGGCAGACCATTTCAAAGCATAACCTCCCTTTCAGTGAAAAAAAAATTCCTCATATTCAACCTGAACCTACCCTGGCACAGCTTGAGGCCATTTCCTCTCATTGTGTTGCTAGCTGCCTGAGAGAAGACTCTGGCCCCCATCTTACTACAAACACCCTTCAGGTCGTTGTAGAGAGTGATAAGATTCCCCAGAGCCTCCTCCAGAACAAGCAACCCCAGCTCCCTCAGCCAATCCTCATAAGATTTGTGCTCAAGACCCTTCATCAGATTTGTTGCCCTTCTCTGGACATGCTCCAGCACTTTGATGTCCTTCCTGTAATGAGGGACCCAGAATTGAATGCAGGACTTGAGATGTGGCCTCACCCGTGCCAAGTACAGGGAGACAGTCACTGCCCCAGTTTTGCAGGACACACTATTCTTGATCCAGGCCAGGATGTCACAGTCCTTCTTGGCCACCTGGGCACACTGCTAGCTCATGTTCAGCTGCTGTTGACTAGAACCCTCAGGTCCTTTTCTGCCGGGCCACTTTCCAGCCACCTTTCCTAAACCTGTAGTGTTGTATGAGGTTGTTGTGACCCAAATGCAAGACGTAGCATTTTGCTTTATTGAATCTCATACAATTGGCCTTGGTCTATTCATCTGGCCTGTCCAGATCGCTCTGCAGAGCCTTCCTGCCATCCAGAGCCTTCCTGCCCTCCAGAGCCTTTCTGCCCTCCAGCAGATCAACAGTCCCACCTAACTTAGTGTTGTCTGCGAACTTACTGAAGATATGCTTGATCCCCTTGTCCAGATCATTGGTAAAGACATTAAACAGGACTGATGTCAGTACTGAGCCCTGAGGAGTCCCAGTAGTGATCAGCCACTGACTGGATGTGGCACCATTCACCACTGTCTATGCCCAGTTATTCAGACAGTTTTTAACACAGCAAGGAGTGCACCTGTCCAAGCCCCAGACTGTCAGCTTCTCCAGCAGAATGCTGTGAGAAAAGGTATCACAGGCTTTACTGAAGTCCAGGTAGACTACATCCACAGCCTTCCCCTCATCCACTAGGCAGGTGACCTGGTCATAAAAGATCAGATTGGCCAAGCTGGACCTGTCTTTCCTAAAACTATGCTGGTTGGGTCTGATCCCCTGGTTGCCCTGAACATGCCGTGTCATTGCACTCAAGATGATCTGTTCCATAACCTTCCCCGCACCAACGGCAGACCTTACACCTATAGTTCCTCAGATCTTCCTTCTGTTTCTTCATGAAGATGGGCATCACATTGGCCAACCTCCAGTCATCTGGGACCTCCCCAGTTAACCAGGACTGATAAAAAATGATGGAGAATGGCTTGGCAAGGTCTTCTATGAGCTCCCTCAGTATCCTTAGGTGAATTCCCTGCAGTCCCACAGACTTCTGAGTTTCTGAGTGACATCAGGTCACTAACTCTTCCCTCTGGATTGCAAGGGTTCTCCTGTCTACCAGCTCAGAGAGTTGGTTACCCTAAGAATAACTGGTCTTTCTGTTAAAGACTGAGACAAAGAAGGCATTAAGTAGCTCAACCTTTTTCTCATCCTTGGTGAAAATGTTTCCATCATGTCCAGTAAAGGACGGAGATTTTCCTTGGTCCTCCTTATGTTGTTAATGTATTTATAAAAACACTCTCTATTATCTTTCACAGGGGTGGCCAGATTGAGTTCCAGCTGAGCTTTTGGCTTTCTTATTTTCTCTCTACAGGACTTAATGGCATCCTTGTCCTTCTCCTCAGTTGCTCGCCCCTACTTCCAAAGATCATAAACTCTCTTTTTTAGCCTGAGTTCCAGCAAAAGCTCTGTGTTCAGCCAGGTCTGCCTTCTTCCCTGCAGACCCATCTTTCAGCATACAGGGACAGCCAGCCTTTCTGGACCTCTTTGTTATTGAGGACTGTTTCCCAAGAAACCCTCTGAACCAGTGTCCGGAACAGATCAAAGTCTGACCTCCAGAAGTACAAAGAGTCTGATGAAAAGCTATGTTAAGGAGTCAAAATTAGTACTAAATTCCTAAGACATGAGGAAAAAGAAGCCTCCCATTATCTGTAAGATCTACAGAGAGAAAGCATAAAAGGAATTCCTGGAAAATATAATAACACGGTAGAAAAGGTAAATTAATTATTTACAGGAATATTCACTATGAAAAAGATGGAGAGATTGCCATACCAGAACTTTTTCACGAAGGGGACTCACTGGAGAATCTGAAATTGAAGTAACAGTTTGAGTTACAAATAAGTAGAATAAGCAGCATCCTGCTGCTGAGACCAAGCAGCATTCACCTGGACAATTCAACAGACTTTCTGGGAATTCTAGGACAAAACATGTGAATTGCTAAAGTAGTATTTAATCTTCGTCTATTATCCTTGTGTTCTTCATATTTGGTGGGGGTGTACATGATACCAAAATTTAGATAAAGATTCCACAGACTCGCTATGCATTGTATCTTCCATGTGTTTGTGCAATCTCCTCCAGAACCTATATAAACTTCTCTCATCCAATACTTTCTCTTAGCAAGGGGTTCCACAGATCTGCTGCCTGCTGTATACAGGGGGAAAAAGTAATTAAAAATCCCACTTTTTTTGCTTGTTTAAACCTTAGTGAAATTAAGTATCTGTCTCACCATTATAAAGTATTTCCTGATACAGATATAAGCTCTGTCTTTTTTGAAATTCCAAGTTCCCCATCACATTATTATTATTTTCTTTTAGCATTTATTTATTTGAATTATTATTTTGAGAAAAATACTGAGTAATGTACTGGTTGCAAAGTGAAATGTTATTAAAATACATTCCAATTCAGGTGGATATATTTAATAAAAATAGGAAAGATAGACCCGCAGGAAAAAAAGTTTATGAGAAGTGTGGTCTCTTCTCAAACAATAATAAAGACTTTGATGTACAAATACTACAGCACTTTTATCTTTTACTTTTATATTTGTTTTCTTTAGAAAAATCATTGTTTTCAGGGTTATATATTGCTATATATAAATATAGCATAAATAGTTATATATATATATATATATATGAAAACTTTTCAGAATTCTAGTTTGATTAAGGGTAACATGCTAAGTCCTACTTGAAAGTGACATTAATGAGATTGTCTTCCGTTAAGGGCAGTCTTTGTGTTCAGTAAGTTTTATAAAACAAGAAAAAATGTCACTCGACAAGAATTTATTAATTGTTTGCTTTGACATTTGCTTTCATGCATGTCAGAGAACTTGAGTAATAATCTCATTTTAATGTAAATTTTTGAAACATAGCTGGATGCGTGCATAGTCTGTGTGGGGTAATATACCAAAGAAAGCGTACAGCAAGTATGCTGCACACAGAGCACATTGTTTGAAAAAGGTTGGTATGAGCTCCATTAATACCAACACTTGGAATACCAGATTAACACTAGTTAGGATACACCTGCAGAACGAATATGTTTGATATTGTACTTTCATTTCAAATGATGGTGTGTACATGTATAAAGCTATATAAACATAAATGTTTTGCAGAAGTTCTTTGTTTACATATAGATAAAGGCTGCAGCAGTTCTGTGTTTATAACATATAATAAAAAATCTAGTTGCTTAAATGCTTGCAATGCTGTGGTAAATAGCAAACAATAGCACCATCTGAAGGTGCTTTTAAAATATGTATAGACATTTACACTGTATGATCTGCAGACTTACCCTTCATATATGAATCCCTCCACTAAAAAAACTCAAACTGCTCTAGAAATATTTTTTCACTCCCCCTCTTTCCAACATCATATTGTATAATTTATTATGATGGTATCTGTTTCGCCCACATCCAAACCCATTACAAAAATCACCTGAAAGTAATTTAATGTTGCTGACTCATGTTTAGGTGCCTTTGATCTGTTTCACTGAGACATCAGATAAGTTGAGTTTTATTAATCTGATACTTTGCCTCACCTGGATTTACTTAAAAATCACCACATATGATTTTATCATAGCTTTTTTCTGCTGAGAGAAGTTAATATGGTTCATAAAGTGTCTCCTACAGAGCTATAGAAAATTCCAGAGAAGGTATGAAATAAAAAGGAAAATGCTTTGTTAATCTGTATTCAAAAGTTGTCCCAAAAATGTACTCGTAAGACTGATTCTTATCAATATTTTTGTTCTAGCTTCTTCAGAAATATTAGCTCAAATAATTACCCCAATCATATTTGCTGACACTGAAGCTGCTACATATTTCTGAAGTTTGGTCTTGTTCCAAATCAATCAAATCCATTTTTACTTTAAAGGCTGGATTTTAGCTATCCTCAAAATTTGAAATGATGACCAGGAAAGTAACTTTCAGAGCAGTTTATCTACTTGCAATGTATCATATGCTCACTCTTCATAGTTCTCTGTGTGCACAATGATTAATAAAAATGATAAAACTTCAGCAGTGTTCGAAACAGTAATTGGAATACACAATTTGTGAACTATAGAGGTTTGGTTCAGCAATAATTTTTAGGGTAATATTTTTTTTTTGCCTGGGCTTTTTGAAGAAAATAAAGAAACCTTGATGATTAAAATATGTTCTTTATCTTCCTTTTGAAAATCATTAAAGGAATGTTACATATGCATCTTTTAAGTTATCCTATATTCTAATATTGGCAAATACTAAATTTTTCATCATTTCATTCAATTTCTGAAACAGCATTCGTCATTGATCCTAGTCTCTTATGTTAACTTAGCCCTGCATAAGAAATTTTTTTTTCATCACAGATTAAACTGGCACCTTTATATTTGCAAGCAGTTTAAATCATATCATATCATACTGTCTTTTGTACTATTATTTTTTAAAGTAATGACCGTCTATTTGATGATCATACCGCATAAGCTCTGAAATATTTGCAGTAAAAGTAAAAAGTCTGTATGCTTATTGAAAATTCAGTATTTGTTCTCTGTGTCAGGTGGATTTTTTAAGATGTAAGGACTTTATTGTGTGAAAGATAGTTGGCTATGATATTCCCTCAGAAGAAACTCAAGAGGATCTGAATCTGTTTTGAAGGTGTAACTAGACTTGTACAGATTACATTCTTAATTTTATTTGTTCTTTACTGTACACACTGTACAAACTGAAATACTGCAAACTGTAATATGTATTTCAGTGTCATTTTTCCCTAGAAATTTGTGGCATATGACACATTTTGAAGTTTTCTGTCATTCTCTGGAATAGCAGTCAGTAACAGCATTCTTATCATGTTCATTGGTGTTAACACTTCAGTTCATCTATTTACTTTCTATCTCCAAATCAGCCCTTTGACAGATGCTGGAATCTGTATATGTCAGTTCACGAACAAGAAAGGGAATCACTAAGGGAGTGATTTCCATCTTTGAAAGATAAATCCACTGAGGTTAAGAAGGAGACTTTTATTGGTTAAGTTAGAGTAGTCCAAGAAGTTGTTTTTTGGTTTGTTTTTTTTAAAGAATTTTCCCTAAAAAACAGGTACTGATGGCTGTTAAGTGAACAATATAAATCAAGTGGACAGTATCTTGTCATCCTTTATATTGCTCTTGCTTACATTGGAAGACAAGAAAGAGAAAGAAAAGTGAACAAAGGATCTTTATAGAACTTAAAAATTAATTCAGGATGGATGCTTGGTTTGTCATGTGTAATGTCTCCTGCTAAACACACATCCATTCCTATTTTTGTTTAACAGCGAATTTGCAGTTTCAGAGAGAAAAAGAGTTCTCCAGTCAGAACACCTGATGAGCAATTGTGTCAACCAGGCTTACATGAAAAAAATATGTATTATGGGACTTATATGAATGTGTCTCTGTTCACATAGGGCTTTAATATCATGCAAGGACTTCTCTTGTAATTAAGATTCATACACCTAAACCAACAGGATTTGGCATACAGGGAGAGGTGTCACTCAACTAAATGCAATCTTTAGAAGTGTTATAGGTACATTACTAGAATAGATGAGGGAAGGCAATACCGAAAAAATTGCAGTAGGTAGACCAAAGGTTGGCATGACATCATCTGAGGGCAGCATTGCTAGTGGGAACATTTACAATGTTCCTGGGGGCACAGAGGTCTCAGGAGCATATCTGAAATGCTCGTACTCCAACACATGCAATATGAAACTTAAACAGGATGAATTGTAAGCATTGATCAGCTTTCCAGAGTTACAATATCATTGGTATTAATGAGACTCTGTGGAATGAATGGAGTGTTGGGATGGAGCCTTTCAGGCTGTTTGGGAGGGATAGGCAGGGCAGGCAAGGTGGAGGTGTTGCACTATACTTAAGGGAGTGTTTTGACTGCATGGCCCTCACAGTTAGTGATGATGTGGTTGAGATCCTCTGGGTAAGGATTAGAGGAATGGAAAACAAAAGAGATGTTGTAGTAGGTGTCTATTACCAGTCATCCAGCCAGGATGAGTTCTGGATTGGTAGGCCTTGTCCTTATGGCAGATTTCAACTTCCAACATGTCACCTGAGAATATACTGATGAGCAGGTCTTGGAAATTTTTGAAGTTTGCATGAAATAATTCTTGTCTCAGGTTTTTAGTATGCCCACTAGAAGAGAGGCCCTAAAAGACTTAATATTTTTGAAAGGTATTGTGAGTGCAGAGCTATAGTTCATATATACTGGTGAAGACACAAAAGGCCAAAGTTCAATTAGAGTTGGACAGTCCTGCTTGATATATTTATCAAAGATCTGGATGCAGGTATTAAATGTACCATTAGTAAGTTTGATGATGATCCCAAACAGGGTGGTGTTGTTGACTCTGCCTCTCAGAAGACCTTGCAGAGGAATCTAGATATATTGGAGCATATATATAAATCATAGAATATATATAAAATAGAATAGAATACATATAAAATCATAGAATCATAGAATATTTAAGGTCAGAAAAGACCTCTAAGACCATCAATTCCAGTCATTAACCTAACACTGCCAAGTCCACCATTAAACCATGTCCCTAGGCACCACATCCGTATGCTTTTTGAACACTCCCAGGGATGGTAATTTCACCACCTCCCTGGGCAGCCTGTTACAATGCTTGACCACCTTTAGTTGAAGAAATTTTTCTTGATATCCAATCTCAGCCTTCCCTGGTGACACTTGAGATCATTTCCTTTTGTCCTATTGCCTGTTACTTGTGAGAAAAGACCAACCCCCCCTGTCTACAATCTCCTGTCTGAACACAGTACTCAAGGTGCAGCCTCAACACTGCTGAGTACAGAGGGACAATAACTTCCCTAGTCCTGCTGGCCATACTGTTTCTGATACAAGCCAGGATGCCATTGGCCTTCTTGGCCACCTGGGCACACTGATGGCTCATGTTCAGCCACTGTCGATTAGCATCAGAAGGTCCTGTTCTACTGGACTGCTTTCCAGCTACTCATCCCCAAGCCTGTAGTGCTGTATGGGATTGTTGTGACCCAGGTGCAGGACACATCACTTTGCTTTTTTGAACTTCATAAGATTGACTTTGGGCCATAGCACTGGAGTATGATTAAGGGGATGAAATTTAACAGGTCAAAATGATATATTCTGCATCTAATGCAGAGTATAACTGTGCAAAAGAATAAATCAGAAGAATGGTGGTTGGAGAGCAGCCTGAAGAACAGGATCTGGTGGTGCTGGTTGGCAGCAGCTCAGTCTGAGTCACCAGTGTGCAAAGGCAGTTCAGAGGGCAAACTGCATCCTGGAGCGCGTCAAATACGGCATTACCAGCTGGTAAAAAAGGTGCATCTATTCATTATTCCCGCAGCCTCATCTTGAGTACTATGTACAGTTCTAGGCCCTACAGTTTAAGAAAGTTGTGAAGATCCTTGAATGCCTCCAGAGGAGGGTAACAAAGCTGATGAAAGGGCTGGAAGGAATGTCCTAAAAGGAGCAGCTAAGGAGCAACTAAGGTGTTATCTAGTTTGGAGAAAAGGAAATTAGGTGGCAACCTCACTGCTCTCTACAGCTTCCTGAGGAGGGGAAAGGGAGAAGGAGGTGCTGAGCTCTTCTCCCTGGGATCCAATGGTAGGACCCAAGGGAATGTTTGAAAGCTGTGTCAGAGCAGGTTTAGACAGAATATTAGGAACATTTCTGTATCGAGAATGTGGTCTAACACTGGAACAGGATTCCTAGAGAGGTGGTTGATGCCCTATGACTATTGTCCCACATCTGCCACTTTCTGATACTTTACAAATGATCCTTTGCTCTTTCATAAATTCTCTCTTTTGAATTACTCTACCATAATATATTTTCTTTAAATTTTTCTTTCATTTCAGAGGATGGAAAGGATCTGGTATAGGTAAATTAACATAGAGTATATACTGGTAATAAGAACTGCAAAAAGAGAACAAGTCGCTATTAAGGTGCATTGAGAATGAATTCTAGGCAAATTCAGATAGCAGATTCTTTTCAATTTAGTAAATTACTTTCCCAGTACAATCAAAAGCATATCTTTTTCCAAAAATGACGTGAAGAGGAAGGGTTGAACAAACAGTAGTGAAAGGTCATAGTTTGAGGTATTACCATAAAATATTTTCAGGCTTTCCACAAAAAGAGAAACACCTGTTGATACTTTTTTTTTTATTCTCATCAAACATGTGCATTAATAAAAATGTGTGTTTTGCAGGAGGGTCACAAGAAGTTATGCCATTCTTTTATTTTAGAGAGTTACTTTGCAGAATTAGAAATTTCATGTGAAGAAAAATGACATAATTTCCATAGACTTGCTGGAATTTGTTTTGCAGAGAATAGTGTGAGGAGGAAGGAGCAACAGAGAGGAGCTGTTATGGTCTGACCACAGGTCCCTATTCTCCATCCTCTAGCGTTGCTCTGGACAGGAAAATATAGAGGAGTAAGGAATGGAGGAGTAAGGTTGAGCCTGGGCAGAGCAGAGATGAAGGAGAGATATTTTAAGGGGTTTTTGCCTTTGTTTTTCACTATCTAAATATATTTTTACAACTATTGAATTAAAAAGCATTTAATTAAAAATATTTAATAAATTAAATTAATTTTCCTAAGTCAAGTCTGTTTTGCCCATCACAGAAATTGGTCAGAGATCTCCCTGTCAGAGATCTCTCCATGTAAACACATGAGCTTTTCCACCTTATCTTCTGTCCCTGGCTGGTTAGTGAGGGGGAGTGATAGTGTCTGGGTGGGGGTCTAGCAGCTGGCCAGGGCCATCCTACTGTATATGTTACTTTTCTCTGGAACACTGAAATCACAAGCCTTCTTTTTGTAGATGTGTTTGGATTGCATTTTCTTTGTCTCTTCAACACATCAAGAGAGAGTAATTTTCTTACCAGTATTAGTTCGCTTGGAGAGGGACATTTCAGCATTTAGGTCCTCAGCAAGACAGTTGTCAGCATATCATCCTTGATTGTCCATCAAGACTCTTGTGCTAGGTAGACTCATTTTTCTGTTGCTTTAGCTTGAGAGAGATTAAAACTCATTTATCTATTACTTACACCATAAGATTTCCATATTTTCACAGCCATTATCTTTCTCTGCATTTAGGGTGTTCCTGTTCTCTGTTCCTCAGAGAGAGGAAGAAACAACCTTTTTTGACTCAGTGTGTTGTTGGGATTCCTTCACACCACACAAAGGATATTCTCTTCAGGACACTGCGGGTAGGGTGTGCTGCCTTCACGTCAACTCAAATGCAAATTAATTGCGTAGCTCAGAAGCAGCTATAAATGTTACGAGGAAGAACAACTTAGTATTAATAAAAAGTATCAGATGGAAAATTCAGCCCCTTTGAAAACAAAAGTTGATTGATTATAACTATACTCAATGATAGGAATGGTTTCTGTAGTATAGAGTATTTGGCTACTGGTTCAGTATAAATACTGCAACTACTCTCTTAGACTTAAAATGATCAAAGATGGTTTTAAAACACTTTTCAAATAATTTGTGCTCCCAACTAATTCCTTGAACACACTATTTTGGCACAAAGATTATTAGCTGTACAAGGGAAAATATAAGATTGGTGGAATTAAATGTGGCAGTTAGCATGCTTTTGTATACATTTGTATACATTTTGTAAACATTGTATACATATGTATACAATGATCAAGTCATTGGTACTCCCATCATGCAAATGATGAAAGCTCTTAGCTTTAACCAAAGGAAATGCTGAATAATTCCACAGTCTATGGATGGAAAAGATAAAAATGTTTCTTAGTTTCTGAAAATTGCTTTCGAAAATTATGTAGAGCACTTACTGCTCATCTATAGTGATTTCCCTTCCCTCTTAAATTTAATTAAAGAAACTGTACATATTTTTATAAGAGATTTAATGAGAAGACTACAGATTTTTTAAAATGACAGATCTTTCCTATGACATTGATCTGCTAATGGATACTATATCATTTATAAAAATTGAAAAATAAATATCACATATGCTAGGCTTCCATTTGACAAAAGCTTATTGGACAATAGTATGGTTAATGTCATCTGTATTTATTTATAAGTAAATGATTGTTGCGATTTAGGAATGGTATTACCCAATTTAGTTCTCCCATCGAGACTCCAAACCACACTGCCACTCACTCAGCTCCTCTACCCCCTCTCCCACCTCCCCCCTGTGAGTGGCTGAAGAGGAGAATTGGAGGCACAAAAGGTAAAGATCATGGGTTGAGATAAGAAAAATGTACTGAAAACAGTAATGAAATAATAAAACAAACAGTTGCAGCAAGAATATTAATAACAGAAATGTATAAAAGAGAGTGTGATTTACGTGCAAAACGTTCACTGAACCCAACCTAATGCAATGCTACAACAACCCTCCCCAGCCACTCTGTCCATCAGGCTTGTTCCCGCTCAGAAGCCACATCCTTCTTCTTGGAAGCCAGAAAGTCCTTTCACCCCAACCCTGGTGAGATGGTATCCAATGACATCTCAGTTGTGATGTCACCCCCTCAGCCACGCCCCCTCTCTGCTACTGCAAAAAATTAACCCTGTCCTTGACCGAAACCAAGAAAATAAGACTTTGTTTTGTTTCAATGCTACATTGAAATGCTAAACCTGCTACATTTATTTCCATCATAGATTAAATATTCAGAGACAAAATCTGTCCACATATTCACCCAGTTAATTTCTAATGGAAGTTTTTGAGCGTATTTTATCTAACTAGGAAAGAAATAAAAGGTTTCAATTTTATAGTCGCACTAGATTATCAGACTTGCTACAGAGTTGCCTTAAATTGCTGAAGAAGTGATGAAGACGGTTGAGAAAAAACATGAGCTGGGTCCCTTGCTTATCCTTGCACCAGGCTCAAGCAATGCCTAGTGACAGAACAATGTCTTGGGTGAAGGAGAGGCCTCGTGGCCCGATGTTGTCTCTGTGAGGATGGGTGCAGGGACTCTCTGGCAAAGGCTTCCCTCGGTGGGTGGAGGAGGACCAAAATGTTTGTTTTACCTTTTGTATCAGCTATGAATTCTGACTGAAAGTAACTGATACCCTCATTAAGCCCTGTTTTCTTATTAACCTTCACACCTCTATGAATGCAAATGAAAAAAGAAGATGCTTTACATGTGTGACCACAGCCACCAAAATCCAACCTATAACGTGATTGTTCTACCTCTTTGGGAGGGGTCAAAGATTGCAACATAAAAGAAGGGGTTTTCAGGGGAAAAAGAAAAAACAAGAAGAAAAAAGAAATGAGAGGGGAAACCTCTATGTGCTTAGGATTGGTCAACAGACTGTGTCTTTCCTATCCTGAAGTGACATGCTTTGTGTCTCCGACTGTGTTGAAGAATACCTGGGAATATTTATTTATATATGTATTGCTATTATATCTCTGTTACTATACTTTGTGTTGTGACATGTATAACACTGTGCAGTTAATGCATTTATCACCAAAAACCCTGAACCTGCTGTCCTATTCTTTCAATAAAATCATACCATTAGTAAATTTGAACTCAGCCAAACCTATAGTATGGGACTGGCAAATTGCACAATTTTTGAATCTGTAATTGCACAAGTTCTTATTGAACATGACCAGACTTATAGTGTCAAAACGATGCTATTTGTGAATCTGTGCTTGTGAAGGTTTCTACTGAATGCAACCAGACTTACAGTGCTGAATTTGTTCTAATCAGAAACCAAGCCCAGCTGCACCCAGCCCCTCTGATCTCTGAGGACCAGCTGGAAGGCAGGGAACTTATTTTCTGCCAAATTTCTATACTTTTAACTCAACAATGATGGATTCAATCCTGTGGGTGGAGTTAAATAAGAATAGTCTAATCATAGAGATCAATCAGAATCAAGGCCTATTATAACTCAATTGACAGTTTGAGGTATTGTTTTTGTAGTTTTTGCTATTGGACTTAGAAGAGTATTATTGATGCATGAGGTTTAAGCAGTTAGAGGCTCTCAGGAGTGTAACTCAGGTTACATGTACAGTGTTACTAGGAGAGGATTTCAATATCTTAAAGGATACCAATGAAGTTGACAGAATCCTGAAACAGAATGATGAAAAAAGAAACTGCCGTACTGGCAGTAACCTCCCACACCCATCCCCACCATCTTTCCTTGTATTATTGTAAATGAAAGATTATTATTCTTCACATATTAAGAAATACCTTTCTAAAGTGGGGCATAAAGATAACTAAAGCAGTAGTCTCAAAAGAAAAGAAAACTTCCCTTTTGGAGCACAAAGTTGCTATGGTCAGAGTGAGTAATCTTGAGTCTCTCTGTGCAAGTTTGCTTCAGCAATGCTGAGAAGCTCAACTCCTGCCTTCCTGGATGGAAACTTGTCTTGCTGGTTAGCCAGAAGATCTACTCAATCCAAGTAATGATAGACACATTAAGAAGAAATATAGGACAATATAGTCTTCCAGAAGAATTTACTGAAACAGTATTAATTTGGATGCAATGGAGGAGTTTGTTTGCACTTGTGTAGAACCAACTAAATGTAATTAAATGCAATTATTACAAGTTTAGTCTTCAAAATCTTAGCTGAAATTTCTTCAGAAAAAGTAAAAAGTGCATAACTGACAAGCTCTGTTCTTTTCATCTCCTGTTCTTTAGCGTCTGTGTCAAAAATTGACCTGCTGAGGCCCTGTTTTCAGAATACAATTCAATACAAGCTGAAGTCCTGTTGACTGTAATGTGAAATGTACATGTTGATTGTCTAACACGAGATTTAACACACTCTTAAGTGCTTTTTTAAACAGAGGTAAAATTTTCGACAAGCAAAATCCTGATTGCTAAGATACTTTGAAGACCTACTGCAGTCTTGCTGCTATTTTAAAAGCAAAAAGATTTGTTTAGTGGGCCCTCGAATGGAATAAATCAGTATATGAAAGAGAGGGAAGCATATGAATACCAGTAATGAAAATTAAATGGCTGTGTAATTTGCAGTACTTATCAAACTATAAATATATTCAGTTAGTTTATGGATTAATCTGTTTCTGTCTGTTGTCATCTATTCTATGTATGGAAAATCTATGCCGAAGAAACATTTTTCTTTTATTATCTTATAAAACAAAGTGAGGAAACAACATTAAGATTATTAAACAAAAGCTTTAGAAAATAAAAGACATAAATATGAGGATTCAATGTTCCATTCTGGAGCACTATGACATCAGAGCTCCTCTCACTTTCTCTCCACATCAACCTTTAAAGATTTTTGGACTCCAAAAAGCAAGAGAGCACAAGAGTCTATGACAAATCATCTGTCAGCAATAACTGAGTGAATCCTACGGTGAAAGATGATTGTTTATATCTTACTGTAACATTAAAAAATTGTAAGAGTGAAAGGACACATTCCTTGTCTACTCATGGTATTCACTGAAATAATGGTGTGTTCGGAAAGTTGCCAATGAAGTTGTACCGCACCTTTAAAGACTGCTAGCTAAGACATAAACCATGATTGCTATGCAGTGGTTAGGAACCAATTAAGTGCATTGCACTTGAGGCAAAGAATGAAAGAATAAGTTACTATCAAATTTCAATGCATAAGACCACCTCACGGTTTGGCCCATTTGCTTTCCAATCTTAAAGTAAAACATACCAAAGACAATTAAAAACATTTCAAGTGCAACCAGGTGTAAATATACTTGAACACAATTACCAAAGGAAATTATTGTATATCAGCAAAGGTATGAACAGTCACTTAATCTAAGCCATGCAATCAACCTTTAAGGCTGCTTATTGCTAATAGAGTTTTTTGTCAAATGCCTGCCTCAAAGTAAGAACTTCAGCGCTCAAGGTCTGATCCTGATATGCTCCAAGTATATAAAGATTGGGGCACTGACTTTAATTATAAACAAACTTGCCTCTTTGGTCTATATGAGTCACTGTATAAAAATACCAAGTAAAGCACAGGATGTACAGATCCTGGCTGCTAGACCCTGCTCTTAAACTTCTGGCCCCAGGGAACAGCTAGGTCCCACAATATCCTCCTGATTGGAGTATTTGTGGCTGCATGGACAGACGATAATCTTCAGATACCCTGTGGGCTCATGCTCTGAGTTGATAGTTCTTAGCATTAATGTTCTTTTAAGACATATCTTGTTTCTTATGGTATGGCATTTCTCCTTTCTTCAGTCAAAGAACACTGATTAATAGTTTACATTCATTTTATAACATAATAGTTTTGATTATCTTTTTACCTTTCTTGTGTTCCTTTCTGATAAATCAAGTAATTTTAAATAAGCACCATAGCTGTCGATTTATTTCATTGGTGTAGTTCCTCATTTGTCTTCTCTTTTCCTCCTCTATTTCCCTCACTGTCCATTTTAAACTCTGCAATACCACTTTTCACTACTGTCTCCAATCTGAGAATCAATTGAACTACTTAGAGTCTTCTAATCCAAAGAAATTAATTCAGAATCAACCTTAGGGATCTTAGTTGTTCTAATATGGAAACTTCTCTTTAAAATCAAAGAGTGATCATTGGCATAAAACATTTCTGTGTAGCAGGAAATATTTCCAATTAGACAACTGTTTTTTTTCTTTGATGACTTACTAAAATACTTCTGTAGTGAAGTATAGGGTTTGCTTATTTGGTTTTTTGTGGTCTTTTTTTGTTTGTTTGTGTGTGGAGGGTTTATTATTATTATTATTTTGTTTTATTTTGGGAGTGGAGCAACTAAGCAACTAAGACTCTTTAGAAATGCAGTCTTATGTCTTATTTTCCACTTTAGACATGGGCTCGAATGGCAAAGTTCAGCTTTTGAGTGCCAGGTACAGGTAAAGTATTCTAATGATCTTTTGGGCTTCAGATTCAACATCATAGGTTTGCACATCATAACATTACCCTTTCTGGCAAAAATCCAGAAGAAAACCTGTATTCAGTCTTGCTGTTCCAAATACCTGGATCCAAAATCATTTGTGATTATCCTCAAAATATTTTTTTTCTCTAGCATATCTTCAAAAACCATAGCCTTAAAAATCATCTCTATAATGTCTTTTGTGAGCATGCACAACTATGTCTCTGCATAAACTTTCCCTGGTGTGTACTCACTATGCTGTGCACTATTGTTTCCAACCTGAGTAAAATTTTTGCTTGGTATACTGGAGTTTCTCTCATACACACTGACAGTACTATACAGCATTCTTAAATACCTAGATAAGTCAGTAAGCTTCCCCTTTTCCATTTTTTAATGCAGGATGATTTCCTCTTATTAACAGCATAAGAATGAAGGTTCTGATAGAGAGACAGGTCTGAAATGCAATACATATCTGGCTTTATTTCCCTGACCTACAATTAACAAAATACCTATTTCCTATTTCTTAAACAGCGAGCAATTGCTTTTAAACTGGCCAATTTCATCTTTGATTTTTTTAGAGTGTCATGGTACTTTACAGATATAAGTTAAAATCATAACTTAAGGCTTGAAAAGTAGGTCTGCACTATTAATTTCAAGTATTCAAATATAGAGATTTTTGAGTATTTACTTCTCAAATTTCAAGTTTCCCTTCATATCAATAGGAAGTGAAAATACATTTTTCAAGTCCATTGCTGATAAATAAACAAGATTTTTATGTAAGAATACAATGCCAGGAGTTATGGCTCTGCTAAACTAGGAAAAAAAATTACCTATTCTGAGGATAAAATCAAGGGAGGAGGAAATAATGAATTTTTGAAATATTATAGGACATATTTTGTGAACACGTATAATTTAGTACTAAATAGGTACTAAACAACTGTCAATGACTTTTCAGATTTGAGGTATGCTGGAGGTATTTCAAAGGATATTCAAACACAGCTTGAGAGATCAGACAGTACAAAGGGAAGGTTGCACATAGATCTGATTCTCTGTTTTTTTGTATAAAGCAGCAATAAAAGATTTAACATGGTTTTTGTGGATGTCAGGTGCTCACCAAAGCTGCTCTCTCCCTCCTCATCTGGGCAAGGGAGAGAAAACAAAATGAAAGGCTTGTGGGTCAAGATAGGGAAGGGGAGAGATCAGTCACCTGTTATTGTCATGGGAAAAAGACTCATTTGGGGAAATTACTTTAATTTATTACCAATCAGATCAGAGTAGGAAAATAAGAAATAAAATCTTGAAAACATCTTCCCCTACCCCTCCCTTCTTCCTGTGTTTAGCTTTGCCCCATTTTTCTCTACCTTTTCCCCTGTAGCAGAGCAGCAAGACAGGGAGTGGGGACTGTGGTCAGTTCATCACACATTGCCTCTGCTGCTGCTTCTTCCTCATGAGGAGGACTATTCACACTCTTCCTTTGCTCCGATGTGGGATCCCTCCCACAGGAGATGGTTCTCCACAAACTTCTGGGTCCTTTCCATGGGCTGCAGTTCTTCATGAGCTGCTCCAGTATGAGTCTCTTCCCACGATGCAGTCCTTCAGGAACAGCATGAGTCTCCCAGGGTGTCACAAGTCCTGCTAGCAAACCTGCTCCAGTGTGGACTCCTCTCTCCATAGGTCCGCAAATCCTGGCAGGAGCCTGCTCCATCAGGGCTTCTCAGAGGGTTGCATCCTCTGGGAATCCACCTGCTGTGGTTCCTCTCATGAGTTCTTACTCCTTTCTCCAATTGAAGTTGCTGCATGTTTTTTTCCCCCTCTTCTTAAATATGTTATCCCAGAGGTACTACCACCAACGTTTATGGGCTTGGCCTTCGCCAAAGGCAGGTTCAGCTTGGAGTCAGTTGGCAATGACTCTGTGTAGTGGTTTGGACCTTGTTTTCCCCAGAGGCTAAGAGAAGTGGTAGACCCCAAGGGGTGGAAACCCCTGGAAGTTTTGAAGTTCTGCCCAATGGGTGCTCCTGCAGAAATGTAAACATACCACAACCAGACCGGAAAAGAAGAGTGGTAGTTTGGTTGTTGTAGGAGAGGTGGCCATGTTGTAGAGCCACGAGGAAGGGGCTCTGAGCCCCTTGGGCCCTCTGGGGCCTCCCAGCCCCCGGCTGGGGGGCTGCAGGGACCTGGAACAGCATAAAGCTGGGCTAGGTGCCTGTAGTTATGCCGGGAGATGTTTTCTCCATGGGCGCAGAGCAGCAGCCGGCATTGACCAGAGAAAACGGTGGCAGAGAGCCAGAGATAAGGACCTGAACTGGAGGAGCAGCATAAGCAACATGCAGCACCAGAGGAGACTCCTGGAAGGAGAGCCGAGGAAAGGAGAGCCAGCAGCTGAGAGCTACAGAGTTCTTGGGGGTAAGACTGTACCAGCCCCCCAAAACTCCCTTGAGACCCCTCTTGGAGAAGAGGGACATGGACTCCTATTTAGGAGAAGAATTTTGGACATGCAGCACCAGAGAGAGAGAGGAGCTGAGAAGATCAGAGCGTCCTGGAGCTGGACCGGGACGGCCAGATGGAATGCGGGGGGAGTTGACCTTGGCTCCCCCCTCGCACTGCTGCCACGGTGGCAGCCTGAGAGACAGGGCACAGAGGCCCTGCAAGAGATACCAGACCGTCACGAAGACCCCCCTGTGTCTTCCTGATATGACGTGGTGATACGACCTTGTCTGGGGTTACAAAGCCCACGGAAGACCCCTCGGTTGGAGGCGATGGGGCCGAGAGAGGCTTGGATACCTCCCTCTGGATGCTGGTAGAAAGCCAGCTATCAGCTGCTGCATGCATGAGATGAGGAGAACCTGCTGCCTTAGAAGATGCTGCTGTTCAGAGACTGGAAGGGATCTGTCCTTCTTTCCTTCCTGGACTTTTATTTGGAGGGGAGAGGAGATCTGATCCATTGTAAATATATATGTCATGGTAGAGATAGTTTGTGATCATGTGTATAATGTGATATGGTATTTATTTGTACAGTCATTGTAATATATTCCCTTTTCCCCACTTTGAGTCTGGTGTGTTTTGTCTGGAAAAACCCATCTCACATTAGGTTGAGATGTGGGAGGGGGAATGGAGCTAGGGAATTGGATTTTGGGACTATCTCAAACCATAACACTCTGTCAGACATAAATGAAGCTTCTGGCATCTTCTCACAGAAGCCACTCCTGTAGCCTTCCCTTGTACCAAAACCTGGCTGTGCAAACCCAATACACTTCTGCAGAAAAATTCTAATATATGACCAAAAATGAATGAGTGTAGGAGGTTGTTTCTTATGTAAACTATCACTAAGTAGTAGTGTTAATTTAGCATTTAAAGCAACCTATTTCTTCAAACAGGAACACAGGATTATCTTCTAGGACAAGAATTGTGGATTGTGTTTATTGCGCCTGTACATTTATATATGTGTGTGTATGCATGTGTATATATGTGTGTATATATATATATATACATATAAAATGTAATGAGCAGAAAAATTGGGTTTGTCTTCTATTGAAAGACAAGAAATAAGTCAAAAAGGATTTGTTCAATACAGTGTTTTTCATACACTTAACATTAATTATTCTAATGAAACATTTCATCATTTCAAGAATCCGCTGTTGTTAAATATGCTTCTTAAAACAAAAATGGTTACGGTTTCTTCTGTCAGAATCACTGTTTGGTCCCCCACTTTGTAAAAAACTGTCAAATGAAGCCCAATCCCAAGAAAAAACCATTTAAAATAACCAAAGTTAATAAAGAGAAACAAAATGAAATGTGTAAGACTCATAATCGTGAGGAGTTCTACAATATACTTCTCACTGTTATATTGACCTCTGTTTAGATATCTTGTGTGATACTGTTTGTCAATTTCTTTTCTCCCCTAAATCTCAGTTTTTCATACTTTCAAGTGTCTACATTTTTCAGCTCTTATAGCAAATCAAACAAAAAGTAGACATTCTTGTGATTCAAGAACTGATTGAAAATTTTAAACATTTTATAATTTTAAGAGTTTATAACAACAGTCAGGATTTGAGTCTTTGTTTCACTACTGTGTTATGACTCTACTTGGGAGGTAAGTAGAAGTACTGCATCCTGCCTCTTGCTGACACAAAATGGAAAGTGTGGAATTAAAATTCAATCAGGCAGGAATGATTAATTACAAAAACTTGCTCACTCAAATAGTACTCAAAAATTGTAAGACTTTTATTGCTTCTGTGATATAAATACTAAGTAATACCGTCTGCAGCATTGCAGTTTTATATTTGTGAAAGAACTACCAAAGAAGAAAACTTAGTTCAGCAACTTGTTTTCTGTGAACTTGGGCTGAATAATTTTGCATTCTTTTTTTCGCTTTTTATATTGTAAGAACAGCAATTAATGATATTATAACCAACAGTAATTAATGGAAAATATATGGAGTTGCTACAGAGATCTGACATGTGGAACACTGACTCAGGTTGGATGTCCATATATACATGCATATACATACATGCTTACACATTTAAAAATTTTATATATATGCTTATTATTTCAATATATATTAAGATAGCAGCAGTACCTTACACTTCTGCACTCCTTTATAAAGGACATATTATGTGTTATCTACCAAGCAGCCTATATTATTATTGAACAAACATTTGGCTTTAGAAGCATCAGAATGGATGTTAACTGCCTTTGTGAAGCCACAGGAAGATTGTGAGGTCCCTGGAAATCTGGATGCATAAATGCCCTATAAATGCCTAAAAAGGATCTGCCACAACTGTGTGGGGATGAAGACTGCATACTGGGCACAAACAACATCTGTAGAACAGTACAGATTCCTTGTAGAGAGGGAGCACATTGGACCTCAGTGTATGTCTGCTAAATCAATCCCAGGTGTACAAGGATTTTTGGAGAAAATTGTACCCTGATAATACCTTTTTTCTTCTAGTCTTTCTGAAAGATCCAATGTTGCTTCTATTTTAGTGTGATCTACACCAGTCTTTTCATAGTTTCGTAAACTTTGTATTAGTTAACAGTGGTTATTGTGTGTTCCTTCTGCGTACATCACAATATGTGAGCAAGGCTGGCATACTTAACTGGAAAGCATGAGAGTCCTGTCTCCTGTGGGATGGAGTAATTCCTGACTAGCAGTAATGCATTTTATCAACATCTGTAATTTTTTTCTCCCTTTTCATATACAGATTGAGATACTCATTAATCACGATCAGTAAATCAACTGTGTCAGTTTTTATACAAAAGATCACCTCAATCTGATGTTTTTCCTATTCTTACTGAACATCTTCTGTTGATTGTGTAAAACTGAACAACATGCTAGATCAGTTTGGACCCTTGGAGTTGAAATATATAAATTCATTCAGCTAATATGCCATGGAAAACAGTGTAGCAATGACCTATTTGTTTAATATCAGAGAATATAAATTATTTCATTAGATATATAAAAGAAACAGCTGTGAGATTTTCCATTTTATCTGCATATACCATGGAGATTCACGCATCTCTTTATCATTGCTTGTCTCACTAAAATATGTTTATGTTTTTGAATGTATTTGTCTCTGTATGTGTGTATTTATATCCAACTTTATATCCAGCTTTACCTTCTGTTTAATATTTCTAGGATGGGTGAAAGAAGTATGCTTTCTTAGCTTCTATGTATCATGGAAACTAACACCAAGTATCATTTTCTGTTGTGATAAAAGTCATGTAGAATTAATTGGATTGTGGAAGCATATTGAACATCAACTGCAGAAAAGTTTATAACTGGCCTTTCTATACCTTTGTATTTTGATTGTTTGCTGCTTTCCACTAGAGAAAATTATAATAGATATCCAAACTCATATCCAGCCAAGAATCTTTTCAAGTTTATAATGATACAGAAACTGATGTAAACAAAGGTTGAGTATAAATTGAGTTATGACAAGTCTAAGGATAAAGTAATATAGATTATTGCTGTAACTGAACCACTATGTGATCTAGTAGAGCATACACAAATTAATTCACCTGCAGTGATGGATGTCATCTTTATTAAACTCCTCCAAGCTCAACTACCATACTGACACATGAGATAAGTTCAGCAGAAAATGGCAAAGGTGTTGCTTTGAGAATAAAAAACAAACACAATGGAGAAGGCATTAAGAAAACTTCCCTGAATTGAAAAAGTGGAAATATATTGGGAATATCTGAAGATTTTTTTCTCCCTTATACAAAGTAATACAAAATAAAAGTGTGAGGTAATAATAAATTCCTTGAATTTGTATTTAAACAGAAAATTGCTACAAAAGATATGTAGCCACAATAGCTGAAATACATTTGCAATTCACAGTTTTTGTATTCTATATGTATGTACGGGGAAAAAATAAATAGGTAATATCAATAAAACCAGAGTAAGTTTCTAAAAACCTAATGTAGATGCTTATGTAACCTCAGTGTTACAGGAAGGATTCAGATAGAAAACTGTAAATATATACATAAGGAGAAAGAGGGAGAAATCATCTTCCTCTTTTCTCTCTAGGCTTTAATACTTTTTTTTAAGAGTTCTCATATAGAATTTTAATAAGCTTTTCCTACTATAGATACTTTGATAAGTTTTTCCTGCCATACGTATTTTGGAATAATATAGACATTTTGGTTGACTAAATGAAAAAGGTGGAAATATTTTCCTCAGGTAAAAGGGTAGATAAAATAAACAGCTTAAATTCATTTGGGAATGTGTGGAAAGGCTAATAATGAGGAAATAAAGAAACTACCAACATCAACTTAGGTGGTTGCCTAGAAGTAAGTCCATCCTGTTTCAAGAACACAAAAACAACTTTACTGGTATCTGATGTTATGTCCTACAACATTTCATTACTCCTTTCCTATCTCTGCTTTCCTTTTTCTCAAACGTTATGTAAAATCACTGTATTACATAGCTAGAGATTTAAAACCATTTTAGCTCTTATTATTAAAAGTCAAGTTAAATGGAGAAGTGTCAGCCAGAGGAGATTTGTTCTTAGCCCAGTATGGTTTAATACTTTTATGAGTAGTGTATATGGGAAAAAAAATTGCTAATAAAGTCTTCATATGCCTTACACTTGTTCCAATGGCATAAAGGAACATAAATTCAGCAAAAATTCAAAAGCTTGATATAGGAAAAGTAGCATTTGTATTAATTGTTATTAGAAGCTGTATAGTTGGAAGTAATCATGCTGAAATTAATAATTATGAATAACCACTTTAACCTTTCAATGATATGTTATTTCTGAGAGAAGATTGTCTTAGCTATCCAAGCGCGGGAACAAAAGTTCCTGTGTATACAGGTAAAGGAAGTGGATTTCTCCCAAAGGTATCTATTAAGTTTAAAAAAACTGTATTTTAATTTCTGCAAGCTGAAAATATCAAAGCTGCAAAATTTATGAAATTAAAATAATATTTCAAAAAAAGAATTTATCTCAATATTACTAAATAGAAATTTTATTAGGCTTTATCATGGTTTACAAGTATATAAATAAGAAGGTGATTTCTTATAAGGAGCTGTTTAATCTGTCAGACAAGTGCAATTACAGGATGAAATAGCTTAAGCACTGAAAGAAATTATATGTCTACCTGCAAGGACAATTAAACTTAGAAATTATATTTCAGGAAACAGGATTGTTAATATGGATTTTTTTTTATCAGCAGTAGGTCTTTTTTTCAAAGGGGAAATTCCATCACAACAAAAATGGACTCTATCCTCATGCAGAAATTTTGTGTGCTGTGTAAGGAAGAACCCAGTCTTGCAAATCTCATGGGTCTGTCATCTAAATAAAGAGATTTACATATACCATAGCCATAAAGGCTACTACATATACCTTGAAGTAGCTTCATTTTCAAGTTCACTTGGTTTAGTTTATAGACCTAACATTCCCATGGTTTTCTCTGGGAAGTTTCTTTAACTGTACTGTTTTTATTTCCCTTACATAGGTCTCTGCAAAACCAGCTGTAAATTCAGTTAGACTGATTTTGTAGCAGGACCACAAGTACATAAACAGAGATTTATGGGAGTTCATCTAAAAGGTCCAAACGTCCACTCATCCCAGTGCCCTCTCTGTAACACTCTGTATCTGTTTTACTTGCTTCAGTAGATTGTGTTTTGTTAAAAAATTGGGACTTGGCAGCAGGGAGAAATTTGGGTGCTTTGCCCTTTGCTGTCTCTTGAAATGTGGGTAGAGTGGAAGGCTTTACAGCAAGAGATACTCTTCTCTCTGATGGCAAGTGAGCATGACACTTGGGCACAGAGAAGGAGTGATGTGGTAAACACAGGAGCCTGCAGTTCAGAAAGCCTGAAAATCTTCAAAGAGGAGTGGGAAGGCAGGATTCACAGCTTAGAAAATGCCATTTCTTAGAAGGGGTTATGAAGAGTTTCTTGCTGCTGAGGAAGAGGCTAAATGTCTCTATACTAAGACAGACTCAAGGAAAAGACCAGTGTTAGTGATAAAGTGTGAAAGAATACTTGTGTTAACCTGTTTTATTTTGCCTATCAGTGGTGATCTTTTCCCTTATAAAAAACATTCTTATTCTAACTCTTTTCATGTTTTGCACCTTTTTTATTATCCTTGGCTTAAGAAAAAGAATGCAGATATATCTCAAACATCAGGTTGGTGCGTGATCCTGGAATTGCAGGGTTTTACTGTAATAGTTGTTCTATCAACATTGTTATTCAGAAAGTAGCACCTCTTTTCTGTGGGACAAAGCCAATTATTCAGTATTTAGAGGACTAAAAGTAACATGTTTTATGTTTACAATTGAGGAAGTAGTTTCTTGAGCTTCTGCTTCTCCAGGCAAGCTAAGAACTGAAAATCCAAATTTACCTTCCAGTTAGATGTCAATATGGAGAAGATGCTATCATCATCTCCATAAGTCTTAAGGAGCAGTGGGATTCTTTTTTTTTTTTCATGTCTCTGATACAGGCATAGGGAGAAAGTATAGAGGTTGCCTTTTTGTCAGTCAATATCTTTCTTCAGTTATACTTTCAGTGTGATGTTTAATTCGGGGTAACTCTGGAATTAATTTATTTGCAATAGCTGCATATAGAAAGGCCTTGAAAGAATCACAAACATAACCAAAAAAATTATGTTACGTTCCGGATAAGAGATAGATTTTATTTTACATTGAAAAACAGAAAAATCAACATGTAGATGAAAGACTGGCAAGCAACTGTACAGACTATCTTGTTATTCTCCTTTCCTGGGATATACGTGACACTCAGTTTTCCCATCTGGAATACTGATATGTACAGTATGCAAATGTGTCATTTACTCAGCTTTTCACTTAAATACTACATAGCTTGGCAATGTCTGAGGTACATAATGTACAATAAAAGGAGTAGTTGTAAGCGCAAGGCCCCACTGCAGCTTATTAGCAGAGTTGTGTCCTCAGAAGGCTTGCAAGGATTTGGAGAGACTGACTACTGGCAAGCAAAGCCTTATTGTTGAATGAGCAGCCACTCTAATGAACCCAGAAAGCCTGGGCTTAGCACAGCCTCTGGTGTGGCTTACATGGACTGAATCATAAATAAAACTGATGTAAAACTGCAATGCATTCATGAAATTGTTTATTATGTAGGGTTTTTTTTAATGTGACCTGAAAGGAATAACAGAATAAAAATCACACAAAATATTTTTATTACTAACCACAGTGAATTAATTATTAACACAAAATAGAAGAGTCTTAAACTTTTATATTTTCTTTTAAAATATCTTCTAAATATTTTCAAAAATCAATGTTAGAATAACATACAGTGAGATAGTTTATGGATATTTCAACTACAGCAGTTTTGATAATCACAGGACAATTTCCAGATCTCTAATGAGTCCTAATGAATGAGTAAATTTTGGATTTGATCCCAATATGTAAATGTACGTAGACTTTTATCTCTCACCAATTTTAAGATAAGAGTCCAAAACTGGAAGAAGATGGGTCTGTTTCTTATTTTGTGTATGTGAATTTGAGCGATTAATTCTTCATGTACTATAAAAGGGAAGGAACCTTTCCCTTAGGCTGTGGAATAATAGAAGAACTAGGTCTGCTCTTAGTAATCACTGTAGTGACTGTAGGTCCTCCTCCTCTATCCTTTCACCTGCAGGCAGCAATATTGGAAGAAACAGATGGACCCAGTCTATTAATACATGGCTCCATGGCTGATGTCATCAACACAATTTTATACTTTTCAATTATGAGATGGTGTACGCAGCGCCAGGCTTGCTGGCATTGGATGGGATTCACCTTTCTCAAAGGGGAAAGAGGGTTTTTGCTCACGAGGTACCAGGGCTTAATGACAGAGCTTTAAACTAGATTTGAAAGGAGGAGAGAATAACATCAAGCCTGCCTGTGACAAGCTGTGGGATAACATGACAAGGCTGGAGGGAAGTGGTGCTAACAAAAGCCCTCAGCCTGTTTCTCTGAGATGTGCTGGGTACACTGCAACACATGTAAAGTCTTACAGAGATGAGCCAGGGGCTACTGAGGCAGTAGCAGGCAACTAGTGAAACCACACAAGCACCAGTGAAGTACTACGAAGGAATTGTGCTCTCCTAAGAAGAAGACCTGTTTTTCAGCCTGTCTGAAGTGCCTCTACACCAATGCACGCAGTATCATCAACAAACAGGAGGAACTGGAAGTCACCATGCTGCTAGAAAGCTATGACCTAGTTGCCATTGCTGAAACTTGCTATGACAAATCCCAAGACTGGAGTGCAACTGTTGATGATCGCAGGCTGTTCAGAAGGGACATGCATGGAAGGAGGGGTGAAAGGGTTTCCCTCTAAATCAGAAAAGGGACAAGGTGTGAAGAGTTGTCTCTGAAGAACAGTCACAAACTGATTGAAAGCTTACAGGAAAAACTAGAGACTGAGGCAACAAAGGGAACCTTGTTGCTGGTGTTTACTACAGGCCATCTGATCAAGGGGAACCTATTGACAAAGCCTTCTAGCTCCAACTACTGTGCTCTCATCACTCTCCTATCAGTGTTTCCAGCTTCCATGATCCTCTTCCATCCCTTTGCAGTCTTGTGAAAAAAAGTCTAAAAAAGACAGTTTAAGGCAATTATATTCAACTATTCAGTAATTTAAAAAGTCACAATCATGATGTTATATATATATATGTATATATATATATATGCAAATAATATCAAGTAAATTAAGGCTCTAATATTACATAATGAAATAAGGGACTAATCTTTGAATTCTTGCAGAGAAAGTTCTTTTAGGAAAGACCTGGGTGACTGATAGCAATTGTTGGTATCAATTGCATTCATTCTTTTACCATAGAATGTGATAGGGTTAGAGAAACCAAGGAAACTTCATACGATGTATTTTAGATGCTGTGACATGTAAGGTAGCCCTTTTAGAAAGGGCTACTAATTAGCTAAAGATCAATACACAACATTTTAAGTTAGAAGGTCTCTATTAATGTTCTGAGGCTTTAAGGTCAGATGAGATTGTAACAGTCATTTTTTCTGGACCTACACACTGAATAACTTCTATGTCAAGTTTATCTGTAGGTAATAGTCAAGAAATCTAATCCGGATGGATTCTCAACTGTCTTAAAAGTTTCTTATAAGAATAAGTCTTCTTTTTGAAGACTTATTGAGACTAAGATATGTCCCATGCAGTTTGTTCAACTGTGATTTTGATGTAATATACCTGTAAAAACCACTGTTTTTCTTCTTGTCTTATACATGTCATCATATCTTGATGAAAGCTTTGGGATTTTTAAACAGAGACAAGCAGAAAGAAAAGATTCTCAGCTTTATACTATTCAAAGGACTCTTATGCACAGAGCATTCAGAACAAAAGAAGTACATACGTGAAACTATGAGATTCTAGTTTGGCGCCAGTCGCCATTCTTTCTGCCTTATGTTGGAAGTGGGGAAGACTTTCCTTTTCTCTCTCATTTAATCATTACTGATAAAATGCTGTTACTGATTAAAAAACTTCCCTTCAAAATACAAAATAGAGATACGATGCTATTGTTTTACTTACACTATTAACTTTAACAAATAAAGAAACTTTTTTTTCCTGAGAATATCAATTCAAGGTAAAAGCTGAAAGTGAGTTGACAAGCTCAAATATCAGGTGTTGGAAGTTGACAGTCTTTGTATAGCAGAAGAGAAGTGGAAACAACTCAGAGCAAACAAGGAACCAATATGTTTTGTTTTTCTTTTTTCTCCTAAGTTGTTCCTGTTATACAATTTCATACACATAACTGTCAGATTATCAATGAGATGTCAGTTCAAAACTTAGTGCAGACATCTCTGAGCTTGCAATGATTTTTGACAAGTACGTAAATTCTGTGAGTTGCTGTAAGAAGAGTTGTACTAAGCAACCTCTTTTCCAGGAGGTATTTTTCAAAACACCTCCCTGAGGAAATACTTTACACATGGTCTGTGTGTCCTGAAATACCTTGTCAAAAGCAGTTGACTTAATGTGGATGGAACTTTTATGGTGATGGTCAGAAATATGTAACAAGAAGCTATAGAACTATAGGATTTATGCTACTGTAGACTAAGAAAACCTTTTGCTGCATTTGAACGAAAAAAGCACAGTGATGTCTTATATAGAATTGTCATGCTGAAGAACAGCATCTGTTCTAAGACTTGTGCCTTAACATTTTAAAAGCAAGTGTCAATGTGTGAATGGCGGAAGAAAGACTTTGACAATATTTATCACGTAAATTTTTTTAATTTCATTTTTTCTCAAATCTATATTCAAACTTGCTTTTATGTGAAAGTAGGTTTATACTTTTCTTTTAAGTTACAAAAATATATATCTTGTAGTATGCTTTATAACTGCAGTTGCTCTCTAACATCTAATGCTCCCTAAACAGCATTTTTGTTAGACATAAGCAGAGGAATCTCTCATACTAGAACAGAAGTAGTAGTAGGATAAAGAGGCAAACTCCAATGCAGAAAAAAAGAACCACATTAAGGATGCAGAGCTATTTCAAATTGTCAGTTTGGTAATGATTTTATTTTAATTGAATTGTCTCAAATGACTCACTGTCTGAATTACAACAATCCTAAATTAGAATCATACTCTTTTTAGTTGTTTTAATACAATATCAGTTTCAGAGCTTTTGATTGGATCTTTTGTGTCTGAGGTGCAATTTCATCATTGTCTTATGCTTATAAGAACTTGTGCTGCCTTCAAGATCAGTAGTTCCACTCCATCCTTGGCCACATTCCTAGTAATTCATTGGAGTCAGTTCTAGTAATTGTGCAGCCACTGACTGAAGACCACTGTGTCGCTGATCTGAGAACTATGAAGAGAAAATAATTAGTTCTTGGTCTGATCTTGGTCTGATACTACAGCCATGTGGCTACAGACTTCCTAAACCTGACAGAGGGGAGAAGGAGATGAAATGAGAACCATCCTTTTTTAACACATGTACAGTTTCAAATCAACCTCCACTGACAACTCAGCTTGCAAGCCCTTCATTTGAATAGCTTTAGACTTCTAATTTATATCCATGTATATATATACATATATGTATAAATCTGTACAACTGTATATATATATGAATATATATATGTATAATATTGTAATCTTTTGGTACAATATTTTTTGATTATAAAGCAAATTTTCCAAAAAATTATGAGTAATTGTAGTAGGTGGGTTCAGAGATTTTTTTCCTCAGATTTATGAAAAAATCCAAGTACAAAATGTGTAATAGATCGTGGGATGGAAGATTTAGATTTGTATTTCAGCTAGCACTACTCTTAATATTCTGAATTGCTTTCTTACGTCTTCTAATCTCAGATGAAATCTTTGCCAACACCACTTGATCTTTCTTGTGATTTCCATTTTGAAATTATGATTCTTTATTTAATCTTTTAATTTGTGTTTCCACAACTGAGTACTACTGTTTTTTTTTTTTCCCTTCAGTGAAGGACACTTCTTCAACTAATGCAGATTGGCTTTGGTCCACTGGTAAAATGGGCAGGAGTTAATTTACATAAGCTTGGAACTGTCTCAAATGCTGAGGAAATAACTACTGCCTGGCATGTAACTACAAAAACAATTTAGTAGAGGCACACAATTTTCCCCACAAAATTACAGCAATGTCTAAACTGTGGTTTTTCAATATTGTTTAATTCTATAAAATCTCTTGACTATACAATTCTTGGAAATAGTCTGTCCTATCTAAAATACAGATTGCAGTATTTTCAGTGAAAATACTATAAATCAAAAAGAAAAATAATTGAAAGATAGCTCTTCTTATCATCTTATGTCCAATGGGATATTTCCAAGTGGAATAGTAACAGCAGTAAGCAAAGAGATTACTCTGGCTTTTAAGGTATATATTGCTGTGTAAGATTCTACTTCTTTGGCTAATAAAAAGCCAACAGTATTATTTCTATTAATTTTTTAGATAAATGAAGGATGCACAGTTTATTTAATGCATAAACTACTCTGTATTAGCTATTTTAAAAGTGAGGTAGGCAAATGAAAATAGACACTACTAAGAATAGCCACAGATTTGGAATAATTTTATTTTCTTGGTTCTGTTTGTTTTTCCTTCCTTGCCTTTTATCTTCCTGCTCTTTTTGACATGAGATTGATATTACTCATACAATTTTTGCCTACAGAACAATTTACGTAACTGAATTTGACCCATGAAGGAAGAGATGGCAGATATTTTCTTTGTTGGAAAAAATAACCTTTACAAATTCTAGCAAAGTACCATTTTATTCTGGCAATCTAATACATATAGAGGCAGGTTTTCTTAGGTCGAGTAACTTTTCTGACACTGTTGTGTGTGAGTAAAACCACAAATTTATTTGTAGGGTGTCATTGCATAGAGCTAGCTAACTAACTTTTAGATATTTAGTTTATAAGAAGCTTAGCATTGACCAGCTGGTTAAAAACATAACACTTCACATTTTTAAAGTGCTTAATTACAAATACATCTTCATGTTGTGAAATATGGCAGGACTTTTTAGATATTGCTTGTATATTCCTTTTAGCAAAGGTGACTCAGTATCTGTACTAACAGAGGAAAGATATCTATCACGTTGCCCCTCTAGGTTGTTCTACCATTTCCTGTAGCAAGAGACTTCTGAGACTGTGATTTGCTTGTTTGTTTTTTTTCTTTTTTGTTGCCTACATAGAGGAAAATGGTGCTACCACCTTGACTGACAAAGAATGTCACAGTGGCAAATGTCAGCCATTTTTTTAATTTTACTCTAGTAATGTCATAACCGTCCTTCAGTGCTGTATGTGGACCGTGATGAATTTCTTTCTCAACCTTACAAAACCCACTCTTTTTTCAATCTAAATGCATCTTAATGTTTTTATGTTCCCCTCAGGCTGTGCAACGTACTTAAAATTTATGGCAAGAAAATACACTGTTTAGCAGCTCAATCTCTACTTCTAGATTTATTCTATGTATACAAAGCTAAAAGCAAACAGAAAAAAATCTGGCATTTCATTAGGATTTGTTTTCCTTATTTAGTTTCAGCAACATTTTGTAGACTGTAAGATATGGACTACCCAGGAAAAAAAAAGGCAAAAAAAAAAACCAGAAAGAGAGATTCAATATCATCCCTTATTAACTTTTCCACTTTCATGGCAGAAATTGTTTCTGTCAATACTTTAATTTCAACTGAGCTGTTTTTGGCAACATGGTAAATGCAGCTGGGATTTGTTCAATGAATGTTATGCTATGAATGTTTCTTTCATATAAAGTTCTTAGGTCACAATAAAAATTCTAATTTTTTTCAGGTTTTATGTTTCTAGGCTAACAATGTTGAGCTATGCTGGTACCTATGATCTTTAAGGCATAAGTGTGAAGAGAACAAATACGCTGCTATATAACTCCTTTAGGCCTTGCTTTTTTCACTAACACAGCAGGACAGATTTGTTCCAAGTTATGTGCAGCAAAAAGAAAGGAAACGTCCGTGTTGAATTTTTTTAATCATTTTTTTATGAAACCTATCTTCATACTGAGAGCAACAGTCTGATTTTAGAACATTAACATTTGTGTACATCAGAGTTACCTTTTAACCACAGTGAGACCATTTGGATACAAAGAAGAGAGGTGGAAATACAAGATTAGAAAAAAAACCCAAAACACGTGAAAGCAGATATTTTGTCATGAAACTTGGCTGACATATGTGCAATCAAGGAGAGAGGTGCAATTCCTTCCTCACCAAAAAATCAGAGATCACAAGGATTTTGCTTCTAGCAGACTTCAATCAGGACAGAAGCAGTGTGTGGATGCCTAAGGGGCACTAACACTTGCAGTCACTTGACTAGTGCTTGCATTAGGTGGGAAGTACAGCTGCTCTTTCCCCTGGTTTGCATGGCAAATGGAATGTGTCAAATAAGCTGCAGTAAAATGCTTGATGTTGAAGGAACATTAAAACACAGCCTCTTCCTGTAAGGGTGCTCCCAAATGGAAGTAAATGCAACAAAGCTGCTGAATACTTTGGTTTGACTACTTAAATTCCTTTATTCCTCAGAAGGTGGGGACTTTGATTAGACTGAAGATTCTCAGTCTGCAGAACGTAAGGTGTCTGACAGATATTGGCAGATTAGTCAACATTGTTAGGTAGTGTGCCTAACATTTACACTCAGCACTGTAGTGAGTGTTTTTGGGTTTTTGTTTATTCGTTTGTTGGGGTGATTGTGGTTTTTTGGTTTGTTTGGTTAGATAATTTCATTATCTTCTAGGTCACTGTTATATTTCTCTCTAGACCAACTTGTTAAGTCTATCTGTAGTTTTACCAAGAAACTAAGGCTTAAAGAGTTAATTTACTTGGTTTTTTTTAATACAGGTATTTTGAGATGGTCTGGAAATAGAATCCACATGCAAGGGCTTAGTCACCTTTGTTTTTCAAACAAGATGGCTGTATAGCACATTGTAGACCTTTATTGAGAGAGCAGGTTAGTTCTAAGAAGTTATCTTATGTCATACTTGAAAGACAAAGATGTCCTTTTATTCAGAGATACTTCAGGTATGTGAGCATTGAAAAATCCCCCGACTTCCTCTTTGATATGGGCCATTCCTAACAAATCCTTCTCTCTCCACACCAAATTTTGACATCTGAGGTCACTTACAAGGTCACAGCAAGTTTTGTCAAAGGTACATATCTTCTCGTAGGAATAAACTTTGAGGACTATTTGGAAACTTTTTTTCCTCAAAGTGTGGTGTACTGGTTTAGTTTCCTTTACTGCTCTCAGGAGTTCAAAACAACTTTGATTCCTAATTGGCATTCTATTACTATTCTTGAGATATTATCTTTGTCGTACATCATCTATAATTAAATCAGCTAGCACAGTAGGTGCAGGTGTCTATCTGTCATTAAATGAAGTTATCTTTCAAGTACTCCTTTATCAGTTGTACATTTGCTCTGAAATAAGTCACGGATATTTAAGCACTGAAGTACCTTACCAAAGAGGTTGGAAATCCTCAGAGACTCTTAATAGAGAAATGATTTTTTTATTTTCTTTTTCTTTTAAATTTGGAAAGTATCTTGACTTCATTAAAGTTTCTCACTATCCTTCAGAAAGTATAATCAACTGATAGCTGTTCCTGTCCAAGTAGATGACTTCAGTGATCTGTCTTACTATTAATTTTCTCACTCTTTGGAAGCACTGCTAAAGGTGACAAGAATAGTCTTCATCCTGGAAATAACCTATTTGCTGTTCTTTAGTGACTTATGGTTCCCATATAGCTTCAATGAGCACCATATAGGATAACAAAATTAGACAAAATTCATGTTATTTAATTTTTGATCATGCAACATGGAAGAATTAATCTACAATATGTTCACTACCTGGAAGTAACATAGGCCAAAATTAAAATTCTGTCTATCTCCTGTGCGTGCAGTTAGATGAATTGATAAAATATACATGAAGTGCTACTAAACCAAAATGACAGCCTGATGAATTCATTGTAGTGTAGTGGTTTACTTGAGGCAGAATATCACAATGGTGAAAGATTCAGGTCCTGTCTATTTTACTTCAGTATATTTAACTTAGATGAAATCACACTCACTCTTCTGATGGGAAAAAGCCTTTATATTATGCTTGAGGGGAGTTGTAGCTACATGATTAGTACCAGTAGCCCAAATAAAAATGTATTTAGAAGTGCACACACATTTCACTTAAAGTATGTTTTGCCTTACTGGAGCAAGTTTGAGCCATTCTTAGAGCTTGAACTTAACTGCTACTAAGCAATATAGTTTCTCACCCAGTGTGGTTGGATTGGAATCTGAAAATCCTGTTCCTGGAGCTCTTTGGAGTATTTTTCAAAATTAAGTTGTTCATAAGTTATAAACTGTGTCCAGCACCCCATGAAGAGAAATAAAAGTAAACTTAAAATGTTAAATTTGAAATATTGTGGTAGATTTTTCCATGTGCATCTAAACAACTTCCAGAACCTCTTTTATCACTCTGAGGTGAACTTCCTCTACTCTCATTATGCAATAGTATATACCTATGTAATACCTACCTTTAAGTTGAACTGGGTGCTTGTGTTCTGAACTACAGCAATACTGTACTCATCAGGTTCCTTATTATTGCTGTGTTCTTACAGCATACTTTTCTGCATGTAGATAGTTTTACAAATGAGATCTTTCTTTATCTCACCCCCAATGAACCCAAAACAATACTTCAAAAACAAACAAACAAACAAATAAATAAAATCCTTTTATTTATTCAAGTCAGGGAATAAATAAAAGCTACTATTTTTACATTTAGAAGTTCAAGGAGAACATATAATTATTTTCTGTTTTCCCTCAGTCTGCTGCAGTATGTTACAGTCACAATAGAAGTAGGATTACTAACTAAATAATAATAATAATAATAACAATTAATAAACAAGCAAAAAACAAGTTAGCAGTTGCAACATTACCAATGAAAAATCAGGTTATACAGTAACTTACATGACATTATTTTCAGAAAGAATGTAATCATTTAAAATAGATAACCATGAAACAAAACTTGCCAGATACAACAGTGAAACAGAAATTGTCCCCATCAAAGAAGTCATAACAGGTCTTGAAAATGTGCATCCTTCTTTTTTACAAGATTACTGAAATGCTATATAAATTTCATTCATCATCTGCCTATTGTATTTGAATTATTGACATGATATTCTAGGTCAAGGAAAATTCTACATTTGGACAGATAAGAACGACAGAGCTTTTTAAATAGATGAAGCCTGTTAGTAGCCTTGAATATAGTAACAAAATTTGATTCTGATTTGCCAATACAATTAATGTGTGAAATATTCTTCCTATGGGGTGAGAACAGTCATATACCACATTATGCTCACAGGAGAGTAAAAAACCAATTACCTTTGCTTCAAGGACACTTAGCAAAGCAGAAAGCCACTATGCACAATTGAATGACAGCATAACCATTATCTTCAGAGTGTGCAAGTTTCATCAGTACTTGTATGGATAAAAAATTCACATTTCTCACAGATCTTCCTCTCATATCATATCTTTGCACCACACTTGGTATTCCATTTCTAGCTATCAAGAAAATGCAGAGGTAGGCTCTTCTGTTATCTTCCCACACTTGTTATCAAGCTCAAAAATTCTTCATTAGTTGATTATTCAGATGGCTTGTCAAGATTAGCTTTATCATTCAAACACCAAAAACCTTCCAATTTTTGAGAATTAGAACACATGCAAAAGGTTTTTGGGAATGAAAATGCACAGGTGAGTCCCATAATCTCCTAAATTCTAGTGAAAGTGTGGACAGAGAAAAGCCTAAAAAACGAGTTCATATGACTTACGTCCAAATTAATACAGCAGGATAACCACTAACAAATATTTTTTATCAATGTTCAGGTTAATAGTTTTTGAATCAAGTTGCACACAAAGGCACTATTCTGTTCTTGGTAATGTTGTTTCTACAGCTGCATAATTAGTCTTTGCCCAGATTTGAGGCAATGCTCAGGTACTTCTAGCCATTTTAAACCATTTTGAGGCATTCAGTAAGTGAACAGGAGAGTCAGCTTCTTGGCACAGCCTTCAGGGAGAAGAGCACGTAAAATCAGCATCAGTTCTTAACAAGAAAATTTTATTCCAGTGAACTAATTTATGTAAAAGATAATTTTTCATTCTAATAGCTATTTCCTTATATAGATCTGTTGTTGTTTTAAAGATTTCTTTGAGAACTGAACAACAGCTGTGTAATCGTATGTTTTGAATGTATGTCAACAAAAGTAAGAGTTGAAGGCAATTTTAAAATATGCCCCTACCCCCAAAAGCAGTTTTTCAACTTGCATATGCTGGGAAAGAAAATGGAGGACAAATGTTTTCATGCTGTAAATATGCCCAAGACAGAAGTAGCATATTATGCAGTAGGCAAATAATGCAATCTCAGATGGAAGAGGCATTTTGACCCATCATGCCATGAAGCTTGCAAAATAAAACAGTAGGATACAGGCTCACTATATTTTATTCCAGAGTAATCTCATATATTCTTGACTTACGAGCATCTGTGCACTTGCCTGATTCTATATAATCAAAAATGGAATAGTTTATAGAAATACCTGATTTATCTAGCTAGCGGTTTAATGCACAGGATTCTGAAACCTCATATTGTTAACAAGTTGGAATGTGTCTCTTTTTTCTTATATTTTATATCCTCCAGGATTTGTTACACATATAGTAGTTGTGTGTAGGATGTGTAGAGTAGACATTTCAATTAAGAATTTCAAGTTTATTGCTATTCTGTACTCTTCCTTCATTGTTAGCTACTGCCACCAATATTTCAACTTTGTTCTTCTAGAAGATTTGCAGTATAATGTGAACTTTATTTATTCTAGAATATCAAGTTGCCTCCTTCTCTCTGCTAATAACAACGGTCCTCTACCTTCACCTTCTTGAAGATAGATGTATTGTTTACTTCTACACATTGGAGAGAGATTACCTAAAAGGACTGAATAGGTATTCAATCAGAAATTTCCATACTTTGAAGAAATGGGTTTTCATCTTCAGCCTAGTAACTGCATTTCAAATATCTTTCATACTTTTGTCATGATGACTTGATATAAAGTATAGTTCATAGTATGCAATATAGCATGTATTTTGATTACTTCTAATGCTTTAAAGAAACCTGACTTTAAAATACCCTTGCAATGTCTGTTTATACAGTTTTGTAGCATGTTGGTGTAAATCTAGCCCTAAGTATCTGTAGTGATTTTTATATACAATCACATTGCTTGTGTGAATAAAATAAAGTGCTTTAGTGTTAAACACAGTGAGAAACTTAGATATGTTTTGAAATTTACTTTTTTCCATAAGCTTCTTTCTCTTGAAATTTCTGGAGGTAAGAAATATTCTTAATGGTACTTTATAACAAAGCCTATGTATGCAAAATGTATTTAGCTGGTTTTGTGCCTGGAATAAAAACTGTTACAGAAAGCTGAAAATCAGGAGTCAATTACATTAACTTGCTAACATCATGCCTGTTTCAGTCAGGTTAACTGACTTGAGAGGGGATATCCTTCAAGTTTGCAAAATTTCAAGTCCTAAATAGTTTTAACATGAGCTTAAGCACTGCAAAAAGTACACACAGAAATTAATAGTATTTGTCAGTATAGAGCTAAAAATTAAATTGCCCAAGCCATGGAAAGTTTTATGTTTCTGCAAATATTAACCTTAAATGTCGATTTCCAGTATCTTGTAGTTATCAGAACATATGCTGCTACTTAAAGCAAGCACAGTTTAAAACAGCACAGAAAGTCAACAGCTTGCTAAAGCAAACTTTCCAGAGTCAGACTTGATCTTTTCTAGTTCCTGAGGATGGTGTTGAAGTGTGAAAACTAATACTTTTAAAAGGCTGAAGAAGTTGTGCTTTCACATCCTTACTAATTGCAGTAACCTGGAGAAGGAAGAGGTATTTCATACAGTGGAGGTAGTTTCATTTTCTCTTGCATTGAGAAACTATTATTTTTCATTGTTTCACTTGGTGATCTCTGTTTTTACTGTGTCCATTTTATGTCAGAACTTTATTTTTTTCAGTATCTTGATTGTACATGTTCTTAAAGTAGTCACAGTATGTCAGGATGTTTCCAGAATAACATGTTAAATTTCTGCTTTGGTGACTCTTGTAACAGACTGCTGCAGGTTAAACCTGATTTTTGCAACTATGTGGGTTTTGGAGTTAGGGAGCCAAAGATGTATCAGGGTAGCTGGAAATCTATTTTCATGTTCAGTCTGTTAAAAAATTTCATTGTTGCAGTGGTTGCAGGTGGTTCCTCTACAGTATTAATTTTGTTTTGATTATCCTTGTTAATGGAGCTATTACAGAGAGTTTTCCACTTATAACTATCACGGTTATAAAGGACTAAAATTTCTTTTATTTTGGACAAGCTCTTTTGTAGTCATGATAATGTAAGTGGTGAGTGTAATGCATTTTATAATATGACCAGCTCCACTGTGACATTTTCACCTTAACTGAGAGGCTTTCCCTTGCTCTTTAGTATGTCTGGTCAAATGTTGAAAATAAGCATAAGAAGAGTGATAAAAAAATACAAATAGAATATTTTATTATGAGTAACTCCCTAGAGTAGAGTATAATAGCTTTGTAAGCTTTTCTGACTCTGTATATCCTCACTGTAAACACAGACAAAGAATATAAAGGAAGGGAGAAGAATTCTGGCTTCAATTGCTCAAGTTGCAAATGAACTGACTCAACTGACTTTATCAATATCTAAAAATCTTCTATGTGAGTGGAGGCCACTGTGGGGTTTAATTTGGTATATTGCCATATATGCATTATTTACATTACATGCATTAAGATTTCCAAAGATTTTCAACATCCTAAACCCTGCTTATGAATCTGATCTTCAAAGGGTTGCTACTTTCATTGTACCTAAAATGTCACTTCAGTCTACTGCTTAGAGAGTAAACATAGGGATGTTCTGGGCAGGATGAGGGCAAGGGTCGTCTACCTTAGCATTTCATAGGATAAACAAGATTCCAATGGAGTACAAGCAAGTGCCATTTCATTTTATATTTTTTTTTTTTTTTACCAATTACTTGTTGAACAATTTGAACATTTTCCATACATGTCAGTTTTCTAACATCAAATTCAGAAACAGGTATATGAACCTTGGGTTATTCAGTACTGATATAAATAGATGCTTTTAGGTAAATAAAATCTAAGCAGTAATTCTGTGGTTTTTAAATTGCAGCTGTTGCTATTGAAATCACCACAACTACAAAAAAAAAAAACCAAACCCCAAACGTCATAGTATTTCGTCATAGTTTTTCGTCACTGATCACAGCCAAAATGACTGTGATTGCTGCCAATGATATGCCTGCGACTGTTTCACCTGGAACAACTAAGTCAGTGCACTGAGTATGAGTATCTCTGGACTAAACTAAAGCTTATATATACACGGTATTGCAGGATTGATCTGACACAGAAGAGCCTTATGCACTTTTTTGTGTATGTAGGCCAATTCTTCAACCTTGTGAAGATATTTCATATTACACTTTTAGTTCCTATCTATCCATTTTAAATGGAACTGGAGGTCTTGGGTCAAAGGACATTGAGATTCTACATCTGGAAGAGATAATTTTTTCATTTGTTACATGAAACAATAGGCAAAAAAATCTTAAATACTTCCCAGTCATTTCAGCCTGCAGTTATAATGAAAAGTTTTGTGATAAGCAAGTTATTAAGCTTTTATAGTAGATCTGGATTTAAGGACCACATTGGTACAGAGATATGTGTCTCTGTGAAGCATATGTGGAATTTACTACCAGCAGCTGAAATGAAGGGCCACTACTAGTCCAACTTTTCAACACAGATTATTGAAATATTGACATTTCGAAATGAGAGAGAACCTGCAGTAACTTGAGAAAAAGAAATCAGTCATTCCTTTGAGTCTGAGAAGAGGTGACACTGGCTCTCAGACAGCAACTGGCACTCTATCAGGTGCTATTTGCTTTAACTCTTTAAACGCAAACCATATCAGACAACTACAGATCAGTCAGAAAGCCCACACCTGAAATGTCTTCCTTTGGTATTTGCACATTCTCAAAGTCAAACTTGTGCAGAAAGAAAAATCTTCTTATCAACACAGCTCATACAACAGAACCTCTGAAAATACTGATCTTTTTTTCCTTCTGCTAGCTGGTGCTCTAGGAATGACACATCCCAGCACATTTGGATCAACTGTGTGACCCCATGAGCTTATTGTCACTTGACTTCTGGTAAGCACCTACCCCCCTTAGTGTGAAAGAACCTAACAGGAAAATGGCTGAAACAGAGCTTCATTAGAATTCTGTAAGACGTGCCTTCCTGTCACTTTGGGGATTTAATATTGCAGCTGGGAGATGATATCCTAATAAGAGTGTTATGGGAGCACCTGCCATCCAAGACATATCTACATAAGAGGTGTATTAGCTATAGCGACTAAGCTTTACATTTCTTGTCAAAGCAGTCCACTCTTTTCTATGATTCTATGTAGTGTAGAAGCCTAGAGGTTAGGGTGTTTTCTATTTGGTTGTTATATTGCTCAGCAAATATTTCCTACTGGAATTCTGAAATCTCAAACTTTTAAAATAGTGAAGAATGTCCTCCTAAGTGGAAAAAAGTAAAATCAGTCTTTATCAGTGTTTATTTTTATGCTCAAAAGTTTTTAAACAAGACCAGATAAAGAAAATGTGGACCTACAGGCGGAGAAACAGAATTTTCCAGTAGTGAAAAAACCTGTATAATGTTATGTCATGTCATGGCTGGGCTTCACAAACGAAGATTTGAGAAGGGCTCTACCCACATTTGTTACAAGCACGCTGGTGGCCAAAAAGGCCAATACAAGATAGGCATGTCTGGTTGCAAAAGGCACAGCAGAAAGACTCCTTAGGTGGTATATTCTGCAAGACACGATTCTTTCTGCGTTGTCTTTTCTCCTCAAGAGTGATCCTGCGTACGTTCTCAAAGGCATCAGCAGCGTTATAGATGGTGTGTCTCCAGGCCTCCCGACTGGAGGTCAGAGTAGACCAGTTATGTTGATCAATATGGCCAAGGCTGAGATGTTGTTTCAGGGAGTCCTTGTATCTTCTCTCTGGGGCTCCTCTCTTGTGGCAGCCGGTGGCAAGTTCACCATAAAGCAAGATCTTAGGGAGGCGGTGGTCCTTCCTCCTTGAGACGTGTCCTGCCCAACGCAGCTGTGTTCTCAGTAAACCTGTATAAAGCAACTGCTATTCAACTCATTCCTGGGCTTGAAAACCTGCTAAAAAACATTAGTTATTTGATAACTCCCCATGAAAACACAGTTCAATATTAGAAGTGAGAGGAAAATCTACTCTGGTTTATTAACTAGCTTAGGACAAATACTTTGAATACTGATTTCACTATTGCAGAGTGATGCTTATTTGTTTTTTGGGGTGTCTTTTGATATTCTGTACATTGGCAAGAGGCTGAAAATCTCTAGCTCACGTCCAACGGCAGTCCATTAGACTGGGTTGATCTCAAGCATTGTTATTCAAAACATCCCCAACAGTACTCTGAACATGCCTCCAGTTCTTAACCCAGGCAAAGAAGGTAATGAGCATATTGAATGTAAACACAGTGTTGTAGCCCGAGTGCAGATCGGCAGAAGATCCCTTTACTGTATTTAATTCGTGCTATCACTGTGGAGAAACAGAAAGTGTATGAATCAATTAATCATTGCATAGGAAGCAACTTGCACCTACTCACTATAAATTCCAAGGGGGAAGGGTGACAGAGATGCTATTTAATTTGCTGCACAGGGAAGAGTATATAGATAAATGAAACTTTTTTTGCAGGCATGCTGAATAGTGTTTCATGTCTGTATTATTCAAACTGATACTAGCACTTCAACGGATGACGGTAACTCTGTTGTGGGAAGGAGGCCAGAAAATGGCCAGGTAAAATAGGCACTGGAATAACTATTCCTCCTACTGTTGGCAGTTGCATAAAAATTTAATTTGATGTATTTGTAAGTCCTAATGTTAAGGACTGGGATGCTTGTGTGTGCTTGTGCAGAAAAAGTGAGGAAATGCTGCCTCCACTGTCAGGCTTCAGCTAAAACTCATACTTCATGTGAACTCCATGCTTCTGAGTAAGACACTTGACAATTTAGTCAGCTGCCCATTGTGGAGATCAGTGGACTCTGTGCATGAACATGACTTCACATTCAGTCTCACCTAATGACCAACCTTCCAGAACACTCTTTGGAGCAAATGTTGATCAATCACAACCAGTTTTCAAACCTACAACAGGGACATGCAAGAAGGTGAAGAACAGTGCAAGCTATATCAGATGTCTAAATATAAATATTTTTCTGAATCTTGAAATCAACATGTAACCATCCCAACAGGATCCCAAAGCATTCAAACACTTACAAACCTCAAAAATATTGATTCTTTATATACAGTCGTAAAGGTCATAGTTTTCTTCTAGACAGTTCTCTGTAAAAGTCAACCCTGAATATAGAAATGAGTGGGTGTATCAAATTCTTTCCAAAGCTTATCTTAATAAATTGAGAATTACCTCATTTTTTCTGCACTGAAAGTCCTAGGAACTCTTCATGATACCTGGGAAAATTACGTATTTTTTGTGCTTCTGGGTATTTTTCTCTATTTCTTTACTTTAGTTATTCTTTTAAGAGCTACTTTGGATCATTATTTCCTACAGTGTTTATAACACTTTTTTTATGGGATAGTTGACCTTTGCATACCTTAGATGTGGACAGAATACTGATGTATAATCAGATTTTTTTTCTTCTGATTTGAGGTAATGGTGAGAAAGACAAAAGAAGCCTCAGGAAAAGAACACAAGTGGTACAGTAAATGTACATCATGCTGATCAGTAGTATTCAAGGAAATACATTATTATATTACTGAGTTTTTAAAAAATTTTTGTTGTAGAAGGAGGAGAGAAGAAAAACGTTACCTCAAGGGCAGAAAAAGCCATTGAAATGACAACTTCAAAGCAGACTTTTGTAAAAGACTAGTAGAAAACTAATGTCCTTTTTCACAAAGTAAATATGAAAAACTTTCAAGCTTAAAAATTTATATTTGTCCTGAAGTAGCATGTCCTCCTATTGGCCAGCACTGTATCTAACACATTTTCCTATGAGTATACACCTTTACAAAATGCACACTGCTATGCTGAAAAGAATCACATTTTGCACTATAATGAGCCTGTCTTGTGAAGGCCTGTGATAGACATACTAAGGAATGAAATTTGCTTTCAGTTCTGAAGACAGTGAAATTTGAAAGTAATTATGTCTCATAAAGTCATGGTTTTGTTTTCTTGTTTGTTTTCTTGGTTAATGACAAGATTTTCGTGAACAGTAAAAGAGAAAAAAATAATTCTTTTGAAAAGGAAATGCCTCATAATTAGGATTTTATTGTAAGAAGTATTATTTTCATTCTCCTTGACACTTCGAAGAATATAGGTTTTTTTAAGACAGAAATATCTAAATAACAGGCAGAATGTGTTTAAATATGTATAATTAGGCGTGCACTTATTTTGCCAAACTTGTGCCTGTTGTATTGCAGACATAGACAGATTGCCCCATAAATTGTTTAGTCACAAACTTATGTATTTAAGTCCTTGTGTTAATACTTAATATTAGGAATAATTTACATTGTTAATATTATATATTAATAATTACATAGTCATAATATATTTTTTGCCTTGTCTGTACGTGGAACACAAGCAAGAAACAGTAAGGAAGTCATTTATCCTAGATATAGATACCTTTCCTGCAATTACCAAAATGGTCAAGATGATGACGTTACTGACACTAACAGGGGCAGAAGGAAAAGGAGAGGAAAGATTTCAAAGACAGAAAGGATTTATTTATTTATTTTTGCTTTGGCATCGTGAATGAAAAGGGTGAATTTATTGCTACAAGTGTTAGTAAATTACCTGCATATTAATTTCTCTTTGGTTCATAAGAACAACTGTTGAGAGGAGTAAAACTTGCATAGTCGACAAGTGAATACAATTTCCACTTAAATAAGATTTCTTTTGAGATTTGCTTTCTACTTGGATTTTTCTTGTTAGACAGCTTTGATTTCTAAGAATAGAATAAGGAAATCCATCCAATGACAACACAACCCTTTCTTACTTCCAGGTAAATTTAATTGATATTTGTGAAGTTTCTTGCATAGGAAGTCAAAAGAAAAGTTCTTTCTATGGTAAAGACTTTGAAAATCCATTTTTCCTGCTGCTAGAGATTTCACAAGTTTGTGTTTAACTCTTTGTCACAATCCAGAAGTGGGTAGAGTGTTCATTATAAAATTTTGTCAGGCTGAACAAAGACACCAGTTTGTGTGTCAGGCAACTCTTAGGCTTTATTGTATAATTGTTTTAACTCAGCAACCAGCATCCTATTTAGTTGCAGAAGTATGGACTAACAAGCTTCCAACCTCTACAACAAACTTTAACAACCTCCTAACTCTTGCATCAAAATTCAGGTATGGAGTAAGGTGTAGAATGTGGAAACCACACTTGCCAGGATAAAACTAGAGAAGAGAGAATAAAGATGGAAAAGAGAGAAAGAGAAAGATCACTAGTCCTTAGATCCTGTTTCCTTCCTACCACCATGGATGGTCTGGATCTGGGATTGATGAGAGAGAGAGAGCACCCAGGACCAATCCACTTCCTTTTATAGTTTACCTGATGCACCCTTCTTACGTAAAATGGATTTTTCACACCATTTGTGCTATATTGTTTGCACATGTACAGTCAGCCTTTTAGAGCCCTCCAGGAAATGAGTCAGGGGGAGTTAGGGGTCTCTGGTGGTCCTGGAGCCCCTTTTAGTAAGGTGCCCAGCACTCAACCCTTCTCTTGATGTAGGTGCACTGAGTGTGAGACTCAAGGCAGAATTGCGAGTCTAGCAAATAAAAGGGGGAGACGGCTCAGAACAGCGCTGTCCCATCTCCACAGAACCCTCTCTTCCAATCATAATTTCCCTATTGCAACTATCAGAATGTTTGAGAAAAAACATGCTTACGTGCTTATTCCTGGTCCTCCACACTCTTCCAATTTTCTTTTCCGCAATAGTTGCACCGCATACCATCTCATTGTAGAGTACTGTTGTATTATATCTGTAGCCGTAGTTTAGTGCTGATATTTAGAATTTATTCAATAGTTGTATCCTTTTCCTCTCCTCTCTTTTCCCTCTTCTTCCTCCCTGTGATTAAAAGTTTGATAACAAATGAGAAAGTATACTATTAATTGCCTAAGACTAAGAAGCCTGTTTATGTTACTCATCTTTCCCTGTCCTCTAGAGAAGGTCACACAGTAGACAGAAATATAAAACCCTCCTTTTTTTTTAACAAGGAAGAAAGCATGGGTATATTTTTTATATATGCTGTGTCCCTTACTTCCTGTAATTCTTTTTATATCAGAAATAGTTTTTGTTGGTTTGATGAATATAAGTAACAGTATTCCCACTATACTGATGACCAAAACAAATAACATCAAGTAGTGAAATGAGGATTCCCTAGTCAGCCAGTGGCAAATATAACAATAAATTCTATTTTTCTCCTATTCTAATCTACATGCTTTATTCACTTGCCTGCTGTATTTAGTTTGGTTGAACAAAATGATAATACTTCATTGTCAAATACAATTTAATATTCAGATAGGTTTAATTTGAGCCGGATAACCAGCTTATTCTCTTTAATGTAAATCACTGTCTCTTTGAGACAAATACTAATGTCCTGGAAGGGTTTACTTTTCCTATTTATATTAAAATATATGCAAACCTTATTCATATATGATTTAATAAACATTTCCCTATCCAGAAATTATTTTTTATTGAACCGATGTGCCTAGAAAAATGCTGTATAAGCATCATCTCTTGATAAAAAGTCAGCATTTAAAACCATGGCTTTCAAATATGCAGGAATTTGGTTACATTTTGGCTCTGTCTGTATTTTAAGTCAGTAGACGAATTCCCAACCATTTACTTTGAGTACTTGGGGATCCCTAATAAGTTCCTTCATTTCCTAAATGTAAAGTGGGGCAGCTTTGTAAGTGACAAGTTCACCTGATCAGCCAGTCACTAGGAAACTCTTCTAATTCAGAGTTCAAAATGTTCTAACTACAGAAGTTCTTTGAAACTCTAAAAATATATATCATTTACATAGCATATTACATATTCAAAACACTGTGTTAGGCATCACGACATAAGCATTCTCTGTCCCAGAAACAGCAATGAGGAAATGTTATGCATATTTTACAGCTATAAAAACTTCAGACAGAAGGGTGAAAAAAGCTCAGCCAAGACCATGAGGGTAGATGTAATTAGGAACTAGGCACAGATAATTTTGTCTTTTAATTCACTTCTCCAGATTCTGATGCTTTTCAAGGATGCAGCTCTTTGACTAGAATCCTAGATAACTTTGTGACTGTTTTCTTTCACCATGTTGAAAGGAAAACAAAACAGAAGGGAAGAAAACACAGCTGCAATTAGCTGTAAAAAGCAGCCAATAGGGCTTTGTAAATCCCTTGAAGGCTCTGATAATTAAGGGGTTGTCAACACTGATTCTTTACTGTCTGAAAGAGATGTCTATTATTCAGAATTAAAAAAATTAAAAAAGTAACTCTGTATTGTCCTTAGATGCAGTCAGACTAAAGAAAGCCTAAGAAAGTATTAAACTGGTAAAGCCTTGAAGAACTTAGTCTAATTATGATTCATTAGTTTGTTGTTGAGAGAGGGATGATTTTAAAATGCAATTCTCCCTCCATTATTTCTTACAAAATATGGAAAGGCATTAGTTCTTTTTCAGTTTTACTCTGCATATTATCAAAGGAAAACACAGTTATTTCAAATGTTCTGTATAAGTGGGCATTTTCTGAATGCTAGTGTCTTTGCAGTTTGACTGAAGAGTTAAGGAAACAGGTTTCTTTAGCACGAAAATGTCTGATAATAGTTGTAGGAGCTTTAAATAAACTATTATACAGGAATAGATTTTTATCTGTTTTATTTTTTAAATAAGGGAAATTAATGAAACTTTCAAATTACTTTTTATTTAAGTCCATTTGGTAATTTTTATAAGCAAAAAAAAAAATTAAATAACTTATTAATCATTGTTTGTTACTGATTTTCTTTCATTTTGTCCCTAATGGCAGCTTAACACTGTGTTCCCTAGCATTGGTTCATCCATGAACAATCCTTTTCAAGTAAGTAAATACAAGATATTGCTAGTATTTTCACTCCAAGAAGATACTCTCCAGTGTGGTTCTCTCTGGGCTGTCAATCCTGGATGAAATAGCTGTAACTCTTAATGCCACTCTTCTAGTAGCCTGTGCTTTTCCACTGCACTGAAAGAGCCTGCTTGAGCAGGAAGGTTGGATAGGATGTCCTCCAGAAGTTCCTTGCAACTTCAACCATTATCTGATTATTGTCCTGCTGTCTGCAAAGGCTTCATCTGGAATTTCAAGAGCCAAGCAATGTTTTTATGTAGGTAAGTGAGCAGAATAATGATTTGTTACTCATGACCTAGTTGCTGTCAACAATAAGATCTTCCCTCACAGTGATCAATTTTCCCCGAGTATTTTCATAATCGGAACTCTGGATAGTGCCAAAATAGTAGTTTCTGTGTCATGATTCTTAACATACTGTTAAACTCACTGTTAGTTATAATACTAAAACTATTATAGTTTCTATAATAAACAGGGAATTCTTACTTATGACAGTTGAACTGGAGTCACAAAGACCTTCAAGTGCTTTATCTCGATTTGAATTAGAGTGGAAACTTAAAGGTCTGTGGCTCCAGATCAGATTTTGGGGGAGAGGGTAGAGGATATTCTCAACTAATGCAGAATTCTCACCCCCCAAAAAAAAAATATTTCCTTGTGTTATTTTTACATGGAACAGGGAACCAGGAATAGACTTTGAAGCTGGAGATGGTAACTGTGAGCCAAATATGGTTTCAGTTATCCTGGATTTTCCCTGAAGTGATTCGATGGAATTAAATGAATATAAGTTAGAACTGATTTACCACTTTGCTACTAAAACAAGAATTAAGCTCATAATTTTCTAAAAAGTCCATTCAATTACAGTATTTGGGAAACCTAGTTATACATAATAAAATTTCTACTTTCTTACTTTATTATGAAAATCATTAGCATCTTTCTCAGAAGTGAAGAATTTTCTTTAAAATGTTTTTACTAGGTCCTAGAACAGTAAAGAAAATTCAATAGCATTTTCTTCCTAGTTGCTAGGAATTGGACTTTCATTACTCTATTACATGGTGAAATGCCTTCAGTCCATGAAACAAGTAGGCAAGGAAACATAATTAACAGTGTCTGAAGACATTTTTCAGTGTTATCTCATTTTGGATGTTTTTCAAGACTTTAACACTTATGTTGTCTAAATTTTTTCCTAGTATAAACAAAAAAGGAATTTATATAAAGTTGTTTTTCTTCTCAGGAAAGGAATTGCTTCTATATACTGTACATTTCATAAGTTTTGCTAACAGGAAATCTAATGACTAGTTATTACCTCATTTACTTCCACTGGCAGATTTTAGGAATATTGTATACAGTATCTTACTGTATATTGTCAGTCTGAGTCTTTGTAGCTATTTTTTACAGTTGAAGGAAATTATCCATGGGGGAGAAGTTCTATTTTTTTTTAAATTTTTGAGTTACTTTTTAATAAAGCAGTTCATCCCTACATATATTTTACCTAAATATTTAAAATTCTGAGTCCAATTTCTATAATATGTTCATTTTAAACAAATGGATTTTAAGTAAAAGAGCAAGGGCCAACTAGTGCAAGAAACATGAGATTCATGGCCTTTGCTCAGTAGTAATAATACAGAAATTGCAACACAATTCTCAATTTCGTATTTTACTTGTGCCCTTGTGTAGATTAATTGGAGAAGAAATTTGAAACTGCACTGTAGTGGGTCATGTGAAAGTGAAAGGTCAGGTAAGCAGTTTTGAAATGTGTATAAGGAAGGAGCAAGCCATGAATGAAATATTTCTGCAAGAAAATTATTAAGTAATTACATAGAGTGAGAAAGGAGAAAAATTATAGGGAATGTAATGAATGTGGAAAGCAAAACAAAAAAGTCAAAAGGTATAAACCCAAGTTGTGTTTCCCAAATATTTGTACTTTAAAATTTTATTAGATTACTTGAAAAGCAGAGGACATCCCATCTAGATTGTCTCACCATGAAAAAGAGCTGTCAGGATACATGCCATCCTTGCTCCATCATGATTACAACCCAGCCTGATTTCTTCCCACTCCTCTCTGTTCTTTAAAATCCTGAATACAATTTGCACAGTTAGTGTGATATCATACTAACTAGGGTCACACAAATTTAAAAGGAAAAGATAAAACCTGGAGATCTCTGGAAGAATAACAATTGCAAATAACTTTGAAATAGAAACAAGCAAATACTCTCTATTTCCTAATTTTCTGGGCTCTGATCTTCAGCTGTTAGTATAGTACAGCAGGCTGATGACTCTCCAGATCAACAAAGCTTGTGTAACTTTTTCATACAGTGAGGATTTGAGGGACTTATTCCTTGAGTGCAGATAAAATAGTCAGGGTTTAATTGTTTAATTCCTTCTTAGACAGAGATGGATGGCTTCTTGCATTTATGTCTTTTGCTCTCAGAACACAACTACATGTAGTATTTGAGACAGGGAGGTAGGAGTAAGAGGAAATTGATCTGAAAGGAACAAATTCCTTCATTGTTGTGTAGGATAAGACCAGTTGAGATATCTGTCAGAAAATTTGAAAGCCAGCATCTCAGGTGTATTGGTGTGTAAAAATAGTGTGAGTTACATAAACTACAGATGTATTTGTTTTTAAACAATATGTTAAATATATATTTAATGTAAAATTAGAGATGTCAAGTATGTTACCATTATGAGTTATTTATTATATGCAGTGGTGAGATATATAGTTATGTTAGGCAAGTATGTGCTCAGAAATTTTCATGAAAAGCTCAGGCCCTGAAAGAGTCACAGAACTATCGATATGCTTCAGTTAAATCTGTACAAAGACAGTCAATTCCCAAGTCAATTCGCTCACTGATATATTATCTAAATAATCTGAAGTAGCATTTATGATTTTATATATATATATTTATATTTATATATATATATATAAATGTAACTCTAATTAGAGGGAAAATAGAGATATCTCCTTTAAAATGTCATCTATCATAGTACAAATAAGATTTAGAGGAGCTGTCAGATTTCAGGATGAAAAAAACAAAGCAAGCCTCAAAATCTGTTTATGTTGCCCATTATTTTTCTGCACAATAAGTAAATCTAATTTTTTATTTGCTTTTTCATCTCCTAAAAGAAGTATATTAACACATTCGTGAAGATTTTCTTTCTTTAAGCAAATGAAGGATTTGTACATTGAATACACTAATATTAATAAAACAGGGTAGTTTAAAACAAACAAACAAACAACAAACCCCAGAGTAAAAACTATAAGGGGAAAAAAAGGCAATACAAAAAACCAACAACCATCACAACAATAACAAAAGTTATGTGTTTGAATGTGTACTTTTTAAATTATTAATATATAAACCCAAAAATAATCCAGGTATATTGTGTCATAATATTTATGAATAACCCTTAATTATATCTCCACATTCAATTTTCTTCACATGTGGAACTCTCACCAGTCTGCTTATGAATGGAGGTCTCTTAGTGCAGCCTGATCCCACCTTGTAAATTAAGCAGATTAAGCAGGTATCTAGAGTGCTGTGAAATTCATCTGTACCTTGGAAGTCCTCTAAGGAATTGTGTTCTCTCCTGTGTATTATTTCCCTGAATACAGAAAGCTTTACTTCTCTGTAGGTTTTTTAATAATGTCTGAATAAAAAGTTCACAGTACTTTATATCACAATGGGAATTGGGGCACAAGGGTGTAAATTCCTAACCATCTGGGTATTTTGGGAGATACTTGAGTTCCTTAGGCTTTCTTGACATATCTGCAATATTTTCCGTGAGTCCACTTTTGGCCACACTTTCAAATTCTATGTGATTAGACTGAATACCTTCAGCCACTCCTCCAGCAGCAGATGGTAACTGCTTCCCAACAACTTTAGAGAACTCAGTTGATTTTCTGGCAGAGATATTTTATTTTTCCCTTTTCCTGTCAGCTACCACTACCTCACAAAATGCTCCCGCTTTACAACCATATTTTCCCATGCTCATTTTCATTAAAATTCATCACTTCTTTCCAAAATCTGAATGCAATAAAATACTTCATTTTTATTATGTCTCCCCTCTACAGTATTTCTCACTATCTCCTTTTCTCTCCTTTTTCAATCAGTTTTGAACATTAAATTTAGAACATATCATTTATCTGTGATAACAGACTTAAATTCTATTTAGCATAGTTTGGTTTTGGTGGTGGTGGGTTTTTTCTTTTTTTTTTTTTTTTTTTTTTTTTTTTTTTTTTTTTTTTTTTTTTTTTTGTCTTAAAAAAAAGAAACAAAAAAACCCCAAAAAAACCAACCAAACAACCAAACCAAACAAAAAAACCCCAAAACCAAGACTCAGAGCAGTAACTTAGGGATGCAAATTCCTAGGATTTTTTTTGTTCCTGCCATCACATCATATGATTCTGTGCAATGTAACTGTTCCAGTAAAGAATCATTTCTCAATATCCAGCTACTTAAATGATTAAATTAGTTCTTAACTTCCATACCTTGTATTAGTGCTGACTCAATTATTATGAAACTTAATAGTGGAAACATTTTCATTCTTGAACATAAAGTATTCTGAAAGTGGAATTACTGATATCTTCTTGTCCATTATAAAGGGATTACTCATGTGAGATGTGCCTCTCTTTTGAGGATGGCAACACTAAACTTAGCCTTTGACCCTAGTTACTGAATGGTACTATCTGAAGTTATGTTGCTATTGAAGACAGATGTACTAATATATTTCTTATCCCTCTCATTTCATAGTCCACTTTGATACGATTTAAGACTGATTTTCTGGTTTTCTTTCTCATTCTAAATTACATGCATAATAGGTACTGGAGCATTTCACATAGCAGTAAACATTACCTTGTGCAACTTCTCTGGTTATGAGCCCAGGTGACATTATTACCTGTCACATGTTCCAGAAATGGAGAGGTTATCATTTAATTAACCCTGATAATGTCAAAAGGAAATGCATAAATGCCAAGTTATTTCCATCCATTTTTTTTTTTAAGGGCAAGCCTACAAGAACTAGTAGCATCTTACATTAAAGTGGTACAAGTTGAGTAAAAAATAAAAGCAAAAAAATCAGAGGCATCTACCAAAACCTTTTAGAGTAGGGTTTTACTGTTACCTTTTTTGTTGGCTTAACCAGTCATAAAAAGATACATTTTATTAAAGAATATAATGGCTGAGAACTTGGCAAATGTGAACACTGGAGAAGAAAAGAAGCCACAAAAATGTGTGCTTAGAATTTGGTCTTGTAAGTATAAATTAAACTTGTATTTACTCATTTCAATTTACTGAGTCAGTCAGTCCTGTAATTTTTTTGATGTTGAACAACTCCAATATGTCATTTGAAGAATATTTTATAAGGCACTACTTCCCACTGGCTGCCACAAGAGAGGAGCCCCAAAGAGGAGATACAAGGACTCCCTGAAACAATATCTCAGCTTTGGCCATATTGATCAATATAACTGGTCTATTCTGGCCTCAAATCAGGAGACAGGGAGACACACTATCCATAACGCTGCTGTTTCTTTTGAGAACACACGCAGAATCATTCTTGAGGAGAAAAGACAATGCAGAAAGAACCGTATCTTGCCAATACCGCCTAAGGAGTCTTTCCACTGTGCCTTTTGCAACTGGACTTATCTATCTCGCGTTGGCCTTTTCAGCCGTCAGCGCGCTTGTAGCAAGCGTGAATAGAATCCTTCTCATGTCTTCATTTGCGAAGCCTAGTCATGAAAAACTTGAATGTAGATGTAGATCTAAATCTGAATGATGAGTTAGAGAAAATAATTTGTATTAAAAATGTTTGAAAGCAGGACATTCTTAACTTGTGCACACATATATACAGCTCTCCTCCTATAGGCATAACATCTTGGTTTTTGAACAAGATCAATATACCTATATGTTAGATTACATAGCACTCACCGTAGCCACTAATGAGCTTAAAGAAATGGTTTATCACCTACTCATTAATGAGTGATAGAATGAACGTTAACACCTAAAGAAAAACTAACACCCACCACCTCTTCAATGTTTCTTGAAAGCCCCTAGATTTTGTTTGATAGGCTGAGAGCTCATGCAGTGACAGGTTATAAACATGACAATTTATTATGTCCATTGTTACAAAGAATGGAACATGCTGTAGCATAAGAAGCTGTTTTAACTCCAGAGACTCACCATATCGAGGACTGAGGTTTTTATGCATTTCATTGTAATAAAAAAAGTATTAAATTATCATCTTAAATATAATAAATTATATTTTTTAGAAGTAAAATTATACATGCAGATACTGTCTGATTCTCTATATTAACATATTCCTTTGAATATTCTTACTAAGAGGATTTAAGTACCTGGTAAGATTTGTAATATTCTCATTGAGCTTTTTGGAACAGTTATAAAATTAAATAGTCACCTCTGCACCAGGGAGAGTAAATATAAATGCAGTGGAAAGCTGGTTTTACCCCTTTAAGACAGAGATAAAAAAGTCTGTTATGGAATGGCTTGCCTGAGGCAAGCTGAAAAATCTTGATGCCCTACAAAATTAACAGCCTGAGTATTTTTTATTCCCTTAATGCTCAGCGACTCTAAGTGATACTATGGTTGTGTGGGATAGTGAAACTAGCCCTTCTTTTCCCACAGACATTGGTTTGGTCTGAACTTATTGTGATAAAAGATATTTTTTTTTCCCTGTTAAGGATAAACAACACAAGTACCTTCAACATAATTGTTTTCAGTAGACAACAATTTTAATTTCACCCAGCTTGAATTTTATAAACTTTTTAAAAAGAGGCCAATATGAACCCAAGTGACTAAAAATTTTTTTATTATTATTTTGGTAAGCGGTCTCTATGTGATGAAACACTTGTTTGGCATAAAAAGACGTTAAAATGTCTATAGCTCCTTATCGGTTAAATAGGAAAGATAAGAATAACCATCAGAATATTTGATCTTTCCGCAATTCATTTTCTCTGTGATCACGTTAGCAAATTAGTTTCCAATGCTGAATTTCTGCAAAGGATTTTCCACATATATTCTTGTGAAGATTAGCTTCATGAATGCTGTAAGCAAAACTCCTCGTATAGAGTAAAATTAAGACCTGACTCGTAATTGTAAACATCACAATCCTGAAATTGCATGATGAATATGGTTCCAATTTACCTGGGGCATAGGAACATATCACAGGCAATAAAAGTCTGATCAAAACAGATTATCATCAACATATTCTGAAGAGATACCAACAAGTTACAAACAAATTAACAAAAAAAAAAAAAATAACACCAGAAGGTTCAGAAGGATGATTTAATACAGAATTTGAGTCATAAAAGGTGAAAAGCAGGAAACCTCTCTCCCAAATTATCACATTCTCATTTATTTTAGACACATGTATAAGCATGGCTTTATGCTAGTGAGAAGTGATTTTTGACTGGTCTCCTGAGAAACCTCTTGAAGTACCTTGTGCTAAATAATCTTTACTTTAGACTGCAAAAGTTAAACTCCATGTTCCTTATAAGTTTTAAACCTTTCACTTAGGACAAGGGTATCCCCATGTCACCTCATAATATTCTGGGGAAGTTCTTTACCTGCACACATTTTTTCTTCACAGTAATAGTAATTCTTTACTGAAATCCTATTATTCCTATAAAGCGTTGCTCTTCTGAAAGTATCAGTTTTCATCTTAATGCCTAAAAATATGCCAAATAAATCTAAAGATGTGGAAAATCTTACTATTCTTGTCTACTTTCACAGTCCTCTTTTTAAAAAGCACATACTGTATTCCTGAAAATATTACAGGTCTTTGTCCTCCTTTTGCAACATTGCTTTGATCTAAATGAGGAATAAATATCAACTTTTAATATGGTGACTAGATCAAAATATTTCTCTTTTAATTTTCTTTGTCTTGGATCCTAACTCTAATAAATAATCCAGTGCTCACGGATGATGCCTATCTATGCTCAAGAATCACAGTGTCATTTGTATGCTCACAGCTGTCAGACCAATGAAGGTTAGAAGTTCAGCCTGTATTTTGTTACTTGAAAAATTAAGAAAGCCAGTGTTCACACATACGTGTCTAAAATAAGGTACCAACCAGTATGACTTCTGGACATGCTGGCGTTGGCTCATTTCAGAGGAAGAAACAAATGCTCAGGACCTGTCAAAACGAGACCACTGCATTTACACCTGGCCTACATGATGGGGTTTGTTTGTTGGCTTTTATAAAGCCCTGCCTCTCTACAGCAAATGATCCCGTATATGTGGACCTGTTGATATTTCCATTATGAGATTAAAGAAAAATATTAATCCATGGTGAAGCAGTTGTCAGAGGGTTTGTCTCTGTGCTTGTAAGGTTGTTGTTCTTCCTATCTACATTTGTTGTCATGAGACCAAAATATATCAAATACCAGCTATGTCCATCAAATATATTTGGGAAAAAGTCTGTATTTAATTTCTAATTTATTGATTGAGTAAAATTTGCAAAGAAAATAAAAATTATTGTTATAAGAAAAATAATTGTATGCTTTTGGGGTTGGGTTTTTGTATGTGTGTGTGTGGAGGAGCAGGAATCAGAGTGAGAACAGTTCCAGGCATGGAAAAAGATATACAACAATTGAAAAAGGACTTTATTATATGGATTTTATAGTTCTTATGTGGTTTCAAATATGTGCATTGTATGTTACCCCTACAGTTGTACTGCCTAGGCATGTCCAGGCATGCCTGGAGTTGTCTATCCCCTGCCTTCCCCACTCCTCCCTCTGATTGGCTGAAAAAGCTGCAGTGAGGAGAGAGCTACCATTGGTCTTTTCCTTTCCTAGTTCCTCCCTCTTCTCTCGAGTCCTTACTCCTATTCGTTCCCCTGGTTGTCTGTCTCATGCTCCACCCCATTTTCTGGCCCTTTCCACTCCAGAGCTTATATAAACCCTTGCACATCCTCAATAAACCGCCATTGCACCTTCAACCTCGACTCGGACCCTTTGTGCAGTGTTGCGGTCCCACTCCCCTCTCCCCCAGACCGTGGCATGTGTGTGTGAAAATACAGCACATCCTATAATTATTTGTAGTTTTTCACAATAAATCAGAGAATAGAAAGTTAAGATTTAGAGCTGCAGGCCTAGAAGTTGAAGTAGTCTTTTATAATTCCTCACAAGTGTCATAAGATAAAGGTGCTTTCACACTGATTACAGTCAACTTAGCTCTTTTATTCTGCATAAGGCCCACCAATTTTGAGATATTTTATTTTGGTGTTTATTTATTTTCAGCTATTTTATTTTGGTGTTTATTTACACTGGGGGAAACATTACCCAACTTTTGTAAGACTGATCCATGTAAAATCAAGTGCTATGTTTTACAGTTCACAAGACTTAAGCATACAATTGAGGTACACACAAAATTTTATATAGTTAAAATATTTCCTTTATGACTCTAATCTGATGAAGCAAGGAGTAAAAAGTACGTGTTAAGAAACCTGATTAAAATTTTCATTTGCAAGTTGTATGGGACATTGTGAAAGAAATAGCCACATATATTGTAGTATGGATAGTCTAATGTTTCTCAAGGAATATATAAAATTAGATGTCACAGACACACTAAAATGGATAATTAAATCTGAAATAGTTGTAGTATAGGTTTACAAAGAAGACCTGTCTCTGTGGTTTTATTGCTGGCATAAGGGAGAGAGTCCAAGTAAGACTGAATCCAAGTAGGAGTTAAGATATTTCGAAGTGAGCAGTAAACATGCATATATTTTTCCTGACTATCTATAGATATAAAATTTATCTATTGCTGTAGTCAGAACTACAAAATGCAGTTGGATTACAGGTCCAGAAGCTAGGAGAGAACAATTCATCTTCTTGTACTTCCACAGTAAGACTGTATGAAGAAGACCTGTAAGGAAGTTCCATAAAGCCCAACTATTTTTCCAGTCTGTGTGAAAATTATAATTTTTTTTTGTATTTTTAATATTTGTGAAGGAGGTTCTGCTATTTATACTAACCTGACTACGAAAATTAATTTTAAAATTTTTTTTCTTCCCTGTAGGTCCAGGCAGTTCAAGTTATTCAGAAAGAGCTGATGTTTAAATTAAAAGCAGAATCAGACCTGAGGACTGTTCATCTAAAACTACAGCAACTTATCAGCTATTATTGGCAAAAACACCAAAGATTTGCAAATGGAAATACAATGGCAAAGGGGCTAAAGTTTAACAAATGCCTGACAGTTTTACTAATGCCTGACTGCTTGAATGTTAAAAAACACTGTTGTGCCAGAAAATCCTAGAGAAGGAACAGAAGCCAACATTACGGCCTGTTTGCTCTTGTCAGGAAGAATGACTGTTATTATTAACTGATATAGTAATCACAGGACTCTGAGAGTTTAGATATTAAAGTTATGAAGCAATTCTTTCAAAATCACCTATCAAGGAATCTAGTTCCTATTGATTCTACTAGCAAAATAACAATTAAACTCTAAATAGTTAGACAACAGGGAGAGAAAGAATAACACACTAAATAAAAAGCATCATGAAGGAGGTGTGGGAGTAAATATGGGAGTAAATTTCACACAAAACCACACAGAATGGTTGGAAAGTGGCTATAGAAATCAACTAAAGCAGATTGCACAGGGCTATGGTCTACTGAATGCTAAATAGTTACAAGGATAGAGACCTTATAACCTCTTTAGGCAACCTGTTCTTGTGTTTGATCACCTCCACAATAATTTTTTTTTCTTATGTCAAAATAGAATGCCTTATCTTTCATTTTGGTCCCATTGCCAGTTTCTCTGCCATGGAACACCACTGAGGAGGTTCTGATTCTTCGTTCTTTGCTCTTTCCCATCAGGTATACAGACACAGTAATGGGATTCCCTCTGAGCCTTCTCTTACACAAGCTGAATAGTTCCATGTCACTCAGTCTTTCGCCATGATTGTTCATCCAGTTACTTCACTAAATTTGTAGTCTTTCACTCAACTCCCTCCAGTAAGTCCATGTCTCCTGCACTGGGGAGCCCAGACCTGGACTCCAAATGTGTCTCACCAGGGCTGGGCAGAGGACTTTGCCGCAACCCGCAGGGATAAAGGATAGGGTTGAGCACTGCAATAAGGGTTCTCACACGATTGAAGGTGAGGGAAGCAATGCCAACTTTATTAGGTGGGTAACAACTTATATAGGGTTGGATAAGGGGTGGAACTTGGGCTAGGGAGGAGCATGGGATTGACAACCAGGGAAGTATGGTGATTGGGCAGCTGGGTCAGGAGAGGAGGGATTTGGACATCTCCGGGGGAAAGGACCAATGGGAGCTACCTCTGCACTGCACCAAAACCTAGCCAATGGCAGGCAGAGGAGCGGGAAAGCAGGGAAAAGGCGGGAAAACTGAGGGAAGAAAAAGGGGACAACATGGAGAACAATTTTTTAAAACAACAACTGGGGTACATAAAACTGTATAACATCATAACAATAAACTGGGGAGCAACTGGGGTACAACAGGCGTAATCGGTGGGTGTCATAATAAATATTATTTGTCCAGTCCGGTATTTTTAAGTCCAATTAGGGGTTATAGATTTTTCTCCACGCTTCATAGCGTTTCCACTCCTCCTTGTCTCCAACATCTCCCCCTTCTTTATTTCTTTGGGCGGTTGTTAGGTTGGCCTCAATGGTTTTCATCAACATCCTCCGCAGACAGACCGCTAGACAGGGTAATAAAACACAAACAGACACCGAACCAAAAAGAAACAGGACAGCTAACATGATGAGTTTCTTCGTCCATGAGGGAAAATTTGGCATCTGAATCCAATCAAAGAGGCTGTCGAGCCCGCCTCCTCTGTCCTGATGAATCTCCCGAACCAATCCCTTGAGCTGGTTGATACTTTGATGTATGGATTCGGAATGGTCCGAGAAATTCATACAGCACATTCCTTCAAATTCCTGGCACCCGTGACCGTGTGCCAGGAGAAGGAAATCAATGGCGGCTCGATTTTGTAAAGATACCTCTTTTAGCTTCTGGGTGTCCTCAAGCAGGCCCTCTATCGCCTGGGTGGTAGCGTTCGCCTCCTTGGTCAACCAGCAGCCAAGGTGCGTGAGGAGAGAGAGGGCATGCGCTGTCCCTATCCCAGGGATAGGGAAAGACGCCCAGAAGTTCCTCACTCTGGACCAAATGTGAATGTTGGAGTCACAGTCCTCTGGGAAGGGCAGAGGAGTAGGCCAATACTGTGGCCTTCCAAGATTCATATGAGGTGCAGGGAGAGAATTTTGCATCCGAATCGGTTCTGACTCAGGGAGGGTTTTAGAAACAACTACTGGTTTGGAAGCAGCGGGTTTGGGAGCAACAGGTTTAGGAAAACGAAGAGGGGCGCCCATGGAAAATGAAAGGGACCTTTTGGCTCTTTGTTTTGGGTGTACCAATTGATTCTCAAAATAGAATTTAGCCGGATTAAACAAAGCGAGTTTTCCTACTGTGCAAGGACCTCCCTCCGGGTAGGCCCTAATTCCAGGCCATGCCCGATCCCCGCACAGTAGGAAAAATCCCTTGGGGAGCCTCATATTACGTGGGATGTGCTCGGTGGGTATGGTGGTGGCCACCGAGCCATTGCACCACGGGGAATGTGTCCCTTTATAGATGGGCTTATATGCAGTGACATTAAGAGGGGTAAACAAAACAGGTTGGGTGTACCGATGGAAAATAATGCATGCAGTGGAAGGGAGTGAACCTAAAAGATCGATTTCCTGAAAAGGAACATCTGCGAAGGTAAGTGATGATATGGCTTGCGCCATATTAGGGGAGTTTAGTTCTAGGGGTCCCTGGGCCCGCGTCTGTGTCACAAACGCGGGCCATTCGGATGGAGTGACAGGGATCCCAATCAAACATGTCTTGAAAGGGCTGCCAGCGCTGGTCAAGGCCAGGCACAGGGTATCGGTGCCCGTAGCCTTGGCCAGCGTTACCCAGAGATTTTGATCGGGCTGGTTCATCCATCCTTGAAGCGGGATGGTTGTCGCGGGATGGACGATCGCAGCCATAAGGAGGATCCGTAGGAGAAGTGGTGTTCGAAGCATGGTCTCTTCTTAAGTGGTGTTTGTCGTCGATTCTCTGAAGATCTTTACTCGTCGGGCAGGGACCCACTTTGGCCCGTCAGGACCTGCAACGCAAGCGTAGCCCTTCCCCCAGGTGATTAAGGGGAAAGGGCCCGTCCATTTTTCTGTTAGTGGGTCCCGGAATAACACTTTGGCTTTCTGATCAGTCAGAGCCGATGTTGTGGCTCTGAAATGGCGATCTACAGGACTTTTGCCTGCGCGAGTTTCCGTATCCTCCATCATGTTGAGAAAGTTAAGAACATACATAACTTTCTCTAATTTTTCTTGGGGGGAGAGGCCAATACTCCCCCCTTTCTGTTTTTTAAGCATGTTCTTAACATTTTGGTGCGCACGTTCCACAATACCTTGCCCTGTGGGGTTGTGGGGAATCCCTGTGGTATGTTGTATTCCCCACTGTTCAAAAAACCTCTTCGTGTCTGCAGACACATAGGAGGGTCCATTATCGGTCTTGATCTGCTTTGGAACTCCCATCCTTGCGAATGCAGACAGGAAGTGTTTTTTGACGTGACTACTCCTCTCACCAGGATGCGCGGTGGCCACAATCATTTTAGAGAATGTGTCAATAGACACATGTACATATTTTAGCTTCCCAAATTCGGCCACATGGGTTACGTCTGACTGCCAGATCTCCAGGGGCGACAAACCCCTTGGGTTTGTCCCCTCTGGGACAACCGGTGTAAGTGTTTGGCAGTCAGCGCAAGCCTTTAAAATTTCCTTTGCTTGAGATAATTTGAGTCCGAATTGCTTTTGCAGCGATCGCGCATTCTGGTGGAAAAATTCGTGCGAGAGTTTCGCCTGTTGATATAAATTGGGGGTCACAACCATACCTGCCAGATGGTCAGCAAGTTGATTCCCCTCCGCCACAGGACCAGGTAGAGTGGTGTGCGAGCGGGTGTGGACGATATAATAGCCAAATTCGCGTCGTTCTACTAGGAACAATAATTTGGTTAATAACTGGAACAAATTCTGGTTAGTAACATCTTTCAAATAGGAGTTTTCGATTCTCCTTACCACACCCACTACATAGGCCGAATCAGACACGATGTTTATTGGCTCACCACTGAAAATTTGGAAGGCGCGTACAACTGCCGAGAGTTCCACAATCTGAGGAGAACCTTGAACTTTGTGGATATTTTGACGCCAATCACCGTTTTCTCTCCACACTATTACGGCGTTCCCGGTTCTCCCCGAGCCATCGGTAAAAATAGTTTTTGCATTTGGAATTGGATTTTCAGATTGCATAATTTTGAGCCGAATTGGAAGATGCATTAATCTCTGAATAAATGGGCACGCCGGGAGATGTAACCGAATCTCCCCCGGGTAGTTCCCGATGGCTATTTGAAAATCAGTGGAGGTCTGCAGCAGTTGGTCTAGGTGTTCAGAAGTTAGTGGGAGGTAAATGAAACCTGGCTCTTCCCCACTAAGTTCTAAGCACCTAGTACGACCTTTTGATATTATTTTTCCAATCATTTCAATTAAAGTGGTGATGGTTTTACCGAATTGATGAGGGAGGAACATCCACTCCCACAAGCAAAAGTCTTTGTAGTCGCCGGTGAATTGCCCCAGGAGGGCTAATGGTTGTCTTTGTTCTTTTATGACTACCAAGGAGGATGGCAGTCCCTCCATCCTCCTGCATGATTGTCTTTCGGAGATTTTCTTTTCAACAGTAGCAAGGGAGTCAAGGGCTTCAGATGTTAAATAACGTGGGGAGGACAGATCAGCGTCACCTCGCAGCAGCTCGAAAAGGGGGTGCAGATCTCCTGTTGTGATCCCCAACACAGGTCGGATCCAATTGATCGCACCCAGTAGCTTTTGGAGGTCATTCAAAGTTCTGACATTTTTGTCAATCGTTACGGATTGAGGTCTGATATTTTTGGCATTAATTTGGAGTCCGAGATACCTCCAAGGTGCTTCCCTTTGCACTTTCTCAGGGGAGATCTCCAATCCATTATTTTTTAATGCCGCGATTGTGGAATTTAAGGTTTCATCAACTGCCAATTGATTTTTGGCGCAGATCAATACATCATCCATATAATGGAAGATGATTGACTGCGGATATTGCGACCGAATTGGCCTCAACACCTCTGCCACAAACATCTGGCAGAGAGTTGGGGAATTTTTCATCCCCTGGGGAAGCACACGCCACTGGAACCTGCGGTGAGGTTCACAAGAGTTGATGGCAGGGACAGAAAAAGCGAAACGGACCGAATCAGCCGGATTAAGGAATATGTGAAAAAAGCAGTCCTTTATATCAATCACCACTAGGGGCCATTCAGCAGGGAGCATGGATGGTGAAGGCATTCCCTGCTGGAGGGCTCCCATTGGCTCTAGGACTTCATTTACTTTGCGCAGGTCCTGGAGAAATCTCCAGGAACCTGAGGACTTTTGAATTACGAACACTGGAGTGTTCCAGGGACTGGTGGAAGACTCCAAGTGTCCTTTTTCCAATTCCTGATTAACTAAATTATTCAGAATTTGCAGCTTTTTTGACTGTAGGGGCCACTGATCAACCCAGACTGGCGTGTCAGTTTTCCAGCTCAGTCTGGGGAGCTGCTTTACTTCAGTGACCCCCTCTAAAAATTTTGTTCTGGAGTCAGGGTGCCCAATTTGAGCTCCCACTGTTCCATGGCGTCCCGTCCCCACAAAGTGACTGGAATATTCAACACATACGGTTGGAGGGACGCTGGTCTACCCTCTGGCCCGTAGATGGTCAAAACTTCCCGACTCCTGACGGGGTGCTGCGTTCCCCCCACACCGCTCACACGGACGTAGGCTGTCTGAGCTGGCCACGCGTGTGGCCAGTCTCTGGAGGCAATGATGGTCACGTCCGCCCCCGTGTCGAGGAGGCCCTCCACCTTGACTCGCTGCGGTCTTTTGGGCTGCGGATAGTAAATAAAGCATGTTAGGAGTGGGCGAGATGACTTTACAGTGGTGGTCCATAGGACCTCCCTTTCTGCTTCCTGCCTCTTCTCCTCATCCGCCGACAAGACACACAGCAGGTCTTCAGTGGAGACCATCTTCGCCACGGGGAAGCGGTCCTCCAGCTGTACAGGGGGAAGATGCACAGTTAGACAAACGGCAATGTTGTTATTTGCCAAGCCCGTCAGGAGAGTGGGAACAACTACAATTCCCTTGCTAACTGCTGAAAAGTGTGACGTTATTAAATAAGTTAGGTCGGGGTCAACAGGGCCAGATGGTATGACCCTTGCAAGCTGTTCATAAGAACTTAAGTGTGTCGATGGATGTATGGCATGTAGGACAATCCATGGGAGGGTTTTACACTGTTCCCGAGTAGGAACAGGGTCTGCTGGGGGCAGTCGAGTTACGGGGTAGCTGGGCGCGGCTGGCGCAAGATGGAATGGGGGGCAACTTGTGTCATCGCGCCCCCCCGGGCGCTCAGCTCCCCGTTTCCCGACTGCTCGCAGGGACAGTGACTTAGGTTGGGCATAGACGAGAAAGTCACCTTTTTACGGAGCTTGGGAGATGGTTTTGGGGAAAGGGGTTCACCATTAACATTGGTTTTGGACCTGCAATTGGCAGTCCAATGGCGCCCCTTCCCACACCTCCGACATAGTGTGTTTGGTAAGTTGGGCTCCGACCGGTATTTTGGGCAGTGTTTTCTAAAGTGCCCTTTTTCCCCGCATTCAAAGCAATGTTGGGGCCCCGAGAAAGCAGCAGCCATTACCCGTGCTTTATTGGCGTTGGAGTAGACGTTTTTACACGCCTCTATCATTTCCAACAGGGTGGGATCTTTAAGCATCTTCAAAACTCTCTGGCAGTCCTCATTTGCCTTTTCAATCACTAGCCGATTAAATAAAATTTCTTGGGATTCTTTCTGTTGGACCTGCCGAGCAATTGCCTCCTTGAGCCTTGTAATAAAGTCGACAAAAGGCTCCTTGGTTCCTTGATTTATCAGGGTAAAAGAGGGCGCTTGCACATAGGCATCCGCCACTCTTTTAACCGCTTCTAAGGCCAATTCTTTGGTGGTGTTCAATAATTTGGGATCTAATCGAGTCTGATCCCCCCTGTTGGAATAATTTCCCTCGCCATAGAGCATGTCAATGGCCTGCCTGATTGGAATCCCCCTTCTCTCCATCTTTTCGTTGACAAAGGCAACGATTCTTTTTTTCCATTCAGCTTCGAAAACCGAGGCTTGAACGGTTGTGAAAAGACCTCCTATGACAGCCCGAATATCATAGGGGATTAGCGTATACGCGAGGAAGAAGGATTCCAAGAGGCCTATGGTGAACGGGGCCCCCAGCCCATATTCCACGATTGCCTTTTTTATGTCCTTCAACATGGGGTAGGACACCGGTCTCCACTCGGGGGGTTTCCCCTCCTCGTAATAGACCGGAAATGCCCTTAGGAATTCAACATCCTGGGCTCGCGCCGCTTCCTCCCGGAAGGCCTCCCAAATGTCCGGAACGGAGGACTGCCTTTCCGGGGAACGCGGCGCCCACCCATCATCATAATCGGAGTCCCGGTGAGCGGGGTAGGCCCTGGTGCCATGGGGCCTATGGGCGCGGCCATCTTTCCGGAAGACCGGCTTGGCCTTTGCCCTGGCCCCGCCCACTACTTCCTGCCGGTGACGTGCAGGGGACGCGTCCGGGGAGGAGACTGGGGTGGCGGAAGTGGGCGTGTCGGAAGACGCGTCGGGGGAGGGACTTCTCGCGCCACGAGTGGGAGGAGAGGGAGGCGGACCACGGGGTGGAGCTACGGGGGCCCGCCTCTTCTTTTCCCGCGCTGATTTTCCGCGCTCTTCACCCTCCCCCCTTCTCTCTTGGTGACGCTGGGGTCCCTCCTCGCCGCCATTTTGTGATCGACGCTTTCTTCTGCCGCGCTCCCTCCCGCCATCTTCTAAGGTGGTGTCCGTATGTGTGTCCTCCCCGCCATTTTGAGTATCATTAGAGTCCATTTTAGTGTCCATGTCCTTGGTTGTGTCTTGAGTGAGGCTGGTGTTCGCATTCATCATTTGGTGCTGTAGCACCATCAGAATGAGCCTCCAAGCAATTAGTGCTTCCTTGGCTAATCTTCCGCCTCTGTCAGAGTCCCGCCACAAGTTGTAACCTAGGGCTTGCCATTTTTCTAAGGAGATGTTGTCATGGATGGCAAAGCCCTGGCGGTCCAGCCACCTCGCTAACGCCTTAGCTGATTTTTTATCGAGCGGGTGGCCGTGCTCAATGACAAAGTCTTTGAGGCGTCTGTAGACAAACTTTTGAGAGGTGGAGAGTGTCAAACCCATGGTGTTTTACAGGGACACTCTCCGATGTTACTCCTCTCTTAAAAAATAAAATATGGGGTATGAAGTGAAGGGTAGGTGTTAGGGATGTCCCTCGAGGCTCACCTGTCTGGTGCGCGGCCCACACGACCGTCGGGGTCTGTAGCCGTCTGCTGCTCGAAGGAGGGTTGGCGGAGCAGTCGTCCCTCTTGACGCCGCCTGAGCCCAGGTGATAGCACGGGAGTTCCCTTGATACAAGGGACCTTCAACCGTGCCCCACGTTGGGCGCCACTTGCCGCAACCCGCAGGGATAAAGGATAGGGTCACAGCACTGCAATAAGGGTTCTCACACGATTGAAGGTGAGGGAAGCAATGCCAACTTTATTAGGTGGGTAACAACTTATATAAGGTTGGATAAGGGGTGGAACTTAGGCTAGGGAGGAGCATGGGATTGACAACCAGGGAAGTATGGTGATTGGGCAGCTGGGTCAGGAGAGGAGGGGTTTGGACATCTCTGGGGGAAAGGACCAATGAGAGCTACCTCTGCACTGCACCAAAACCTAGCCAATGGCAGGCAGAGGAGCGGGAAAACAGGGGAAAGGCGGGAAAACCTGAGGGAAGAAGAAGGGGACAATATGGTGGACAATTTTTTAAAACAACAACTGGGGTACATAAAACTGTATGACATCACAACAATAAACTGGGGAGTAACTGGGGTACAACAGGCGTAATCGGTGGGTGTCATAATAAGTATTATTTGTCCAGTCCGGTATTTCTAAGTCCAGTTAGGGGTTATAGATTTTTCTCCACGCTTCATAGCGTTTCCACTCCTCCTTGTCTCCAACAGATATAATGACTATTCAGGTTGTTGGGTAGAATGAGCAGGATTGGTGTGATTAAAATGCTGCAATATTTTAAATACTTGTTTGCCCTAACAGAATGTTTCTGGAGTGAACTAATAATGGTGTAAGAGCTTCAGTGAATGAAAAGCTCAAATCCAAGGATCTAATGTTGATTCATGTATTCAGCTGAATTGAAAGTACTTGCCTTAACTGTGGCCATACCTCTGTTCTTCATCTTACCTGAATTAGTAATATTAATCTCCTTTCCAGTGTCTTCCTGGGGCATATGAAATTTAATTCTTTATGCCAGGCCATTCTAAGTTCAAATGTCCTTGATCTTTTCCATCACTTCTGAAGAGAAGCAGTCACCACAGACATACCTGCTGCACTGAGATAAAAATGTGCATAAATGCTTGAGCAGAAGTGAAATTTCAGCCATAGTGAAGGAGCATTCTGGATTCTCTACTGTGACTCAAAACACATCATGTGTACTGTGGTTATACACAACCTCAAATACCTACAGACTTAACTTTCCCCTGGGATCATTCCCAGCCCCAGCTGACTCACTGTAGTGGTCCCAACCAGGATGTTTTTGCTTCCGGTGACGATCTGTTCTTCTGGGATGCAATACATGTGAGTCTCTCTCACTGGTGCTTTGTTCAGTGACTAGACCCATGGTTACAGTTCTGGTCAGAGCATTTTTGCTGAATTAGGCTGTTCCTTTAGTACAGCTGTGTCCTGTTTGTTGCCTGAGCTGACTTCAGTCTCTGGATCACTTTTTTGCTTTCTTTTTAGTTCTGCTTTTTTTGCTAGGATGGGTCAAAAGCCAAGGGATGGTACTATGCCTCAATCTGTGTGTGGTAAATTTTGTCCTGAGGGCCATGTCAACTAGGAACAAGAATCTGGGGTAATATATTCTCTCAACCATTTCAAGCACAACTCTGGACCAGTTGCCCAGTGTTCACAGCAATCATTTCCTCTCAATACTGTTACATATAGAAAGCTGGGGCTCCAGATGTTTCCTGCCTTCTGCTTCAACTGTCTTTTCCCATGCTATTGAACATTTTTAGTAGGCATTTGGGAGCAAAGAAAGTGCTGTGATAACAGGAGAAATAGTGCTAAAAGTACATGTCTAAAGCCCATCTTCTGTGTGCACAGCTTGAACAGCAGCATGTCCCCAGCGTTTGTCTGGAGCTGCTAAAATGCAGCTGGTGAGAGCAGAGCCCAGGCAAATCTAAAATGATGGTGTAGAACAAAGTGCTTTTCATAACTTGCTCATTCTGTATTTCCTTCCTCTGTTTACAGCAGCTGCTTTCAGATTATTACTCTGGACACTGGTTTTTAATTATTTGGAAGCTTCTCAGTGGTTCCGGAAGCTCAGTAGCTTCAGTGCTTTGCTAGTTCCATCTGTGATGACTGAGAAGAAGGTTCTTAGTTCAGTGGAACACATCTAGCAGAAGTGATCCACACATGACCCTTGGGTTTGGCTAATGCATCAGGAACTTGTGCTGAATGCTTGTAGGGATAGGAACAAATCATGGGCCTTTCAAATGCTGTGTAGCTTTTTGACCACCAGCAGCCTCTTCCTTATTTAGGAGAGAAAGGGAATTTTTTTTTTAAAGAAGTCTGAAGTGGAAACACCTACATTCACTTTAGTTGTTGAATTACTGATATTATTGTTCAAGGCTCCTTTATAAATAATTACATACTGTCATAAGTATGCACAGATCATCTAACCTCCCTTTTCTGTGATTTTGAATGGGGTAATTTAGCTGCCTTTCTTAGCTGGGATTTTATTTGGCTTATTTGTTTAATACCTTGAGGAACCTTGTAAAAGCTGCAAGTGTGAAGGTGTATGGCCCATTTTCAAAAAAGCCAGGAATGTGAAATAGTCATCCTTTTATGGTGGTCAAAGGATAAGAGTAGGTCTTTTCACACAGCAGAAAGGTATATGTATTGGGTCTCAAGGCACTTTTTAGCTGGATAACAACTGGCTTTCAAAGGTTTGACATTTGTTTTTCTGAGCCAAGTGTGTATGGGAGAAGCCTACAGGGTCAAGAGAAAATAAGCAAAAGTCAAAGACAGACTTTTAAGACAAATAGTAACATCTGGTATACTATTTTTCTTCTACATTTGTAGAGCTCTTGTTTACTGCAGTGAATGTGAAATGTTTTTCTTGGCAGGATTATGGGATTAAAGTCCACCAGTCTGGGAATAAAGTTCATACAGGTTTATAACATAAGTAATATCTAGTAAGAAACCGCAAATGTAGTTGCATTTAAAACCTGTATGTCATAAAAAAATCATCATAAATGGTTAGAAAATACATAGGTTTCATTACCTATTGAGGTTTTTGAGAGGCATCTTGAATATTTTTACTGGTACGTACTAGTACATAAAATGCTGTGACTGTGCCCTCTGTCACTTGTCTGTCATGTCAATCCATCTTTGTGCTAATTAAAGGCACTTAGAGAAACAATGAGGCAAAGCAGCTAAAAACTGCTGGTGGTGTAGGCTGAGGACATGACACAAATGAAGTTTGGTGTATCTGCTATGTCTTGGGACCCCCAAAAGGGAAAAATATTGCTGAAAAAAGGTAAGGAAAAGAGGCAGAGGTGATCTGGTTTGGTGAATTTCTGATAGTTTCCAGCAGATCCCACGCTGCTATCCCTCCTGAATGAATATTCAGGGAGAAATGGTCATGCAAACAGTGCTTGATTTCTGTGGGAACTGTCTTCCCAGATGAATTTTTTCTTCTATGAGAAAAAAAAAAGAGTACAGATTGTATAATTTTTTTATAGCATGGGTATGGCAAACAAAGAACTTGCCCCTTCTCCCTCTCCCCATCTTCTTTCTTTCTAAGACTCAAGTTCTGCAGAGGTTACAAAAAAAGATCAGGGTCAGCTGGACTCCTCAAACAGAAGTTACAGAGGTTTATTCAGTTGTAGGAGTATTTCAGTGAGTTCGTGTAGTCATCTAAAGCTTTATTCTCTGAAAATTAATGTTCCTGTGGTATTTTGCATTGCTTGGACTTTGTTCAATGCTAAATAGTTTAACTGGAACAACAGAAATGATCCCTTCTGAGATCAGGACACTTGGATCAAATGGAAACTGAAAAAAATCCACAGGGCTTGCTGATTGAAAGACTAAAATCAGTGGTTTATTCTCAAATGCATTGTGGAAACTTCTTTGTAACTCTTAAAACTTCTAGCTATAATATTAACTGGAGTCTCTAAGGCTAGGGAACTGAAGATTTCTTTATGCTCGCAGGAAACAGAATGTTGAAAGAGAAAAGAGTTGTCCACGTAAAGCACTTTCTGTAGATTTTTGTAGAGATATGTTTCTAGAACTGTTCCAAAAGCCATGATTGTAATTTGGCACTGTATATGTATCTGGTATCAATTCACACTCGCATTACTTGAAAAGTCATGCCAGTTTCTAGAGAACAAAATGTGTCTGTGTTGTCAAAATTCTTGTTCGTTGCCTTCAGATTATTTACTAGTTAGTTTTCATGCCAATATACCAGCTTGGCTGCACTGACTTGAGCACAGTCTCTCCTGATTTAAACTTGTGTTGTGGAACCTGGCCCTTTGCATTTATATTTATGAAGAAGTCTGTTTACTGTCTTTGATAAAAGCAGAAGAACCCAGTCTGTTTGAAAACCAGTGTGAATTGTTCAGCTGTCCTTGTAAAGAGGGACAGTTGTATTTTACTATTATCTTTTGATTAATGTGCTCTTCATCACTACATGTCTTCCCTACAGATTTCACCAGCCACATGTCAGCAAGTGTAAGAGCCAATTTCTTGCCCTTTGTAAATCAGGCCAAGGGAAGGTCTTGGGAGCAGAGAGCTGTAATGGACCATGGAAGTCTGAGAGCAATTATTTCTAACTAATCAAACACAAGAAATAGCAGGAAACAAGGTTTATTTATGGAAGACATGTCTACTAGGAAACCTACAGTTTTTATTTACTACTGCTCAAGCAGATTACTAGAAAATGAACAAAATAAAAGCCCAGTAATATCTGAAAATAAAGACAGCTTTAAAAATCAGTCAGAAGAGAGAAAAATCTCTGATATATTTAAAAGATGCAATTTCATTGTTTTGTATGTGCTTCCTAAATATTATGACTTTTTTTTTTTTAAGGTGATAATGTTATGAGAATAATTAGGACAGCAGAAAGTGGATGTTTCAAGGTGAATCAAGCTTAATTTATTTTGAAAAGTCATAGTTAATGAAGATTTCAGGTGTAGACTAAGGCAAGTTATTTATAGTCTGGATACAGGCCAGTGCAGTGCTGTATCAGCCCCTGGGTAGCTCAGGGCAAATTTCACCTTAAGAAGGAAAGGACTTCATTTCTCTGTATAGTGGAAAGCTGCCCAAAGCTACCCCACCTCAGGGAATAATAGAGTACCTACTTCCAGAACACTCTTGTTCTTTCCCACTGTGCTACCATATTTTTCTCTTTGGGGATGCTGGAGGGGACAATTCCTCCCTGATGTTGCAATAGAGCAGGAGTGCAAGTGTCCCATCCACTTGTGTAACTGCTTGGTCCCTGAGTAGATTTTGAGTGGATTGTTCTTGGTATCCACCTGTCCCTTACGACTGTCACGCTCTGGGTCTGCATCTGGCACCAGCTTGCAATCAAATATAGGCTGCTTAGGTTGGCTGCAGACTTTTATTATAAAGTGGAAAACACTGCCTATTTTGTTGTGACAGCTGTGTCCTACATACCTTCATAATAATGTGTTTGGTATGTGTTATGGATTTATTTGGTGGGCTATGTTAGGAGGAGTGTGGTGATGCTTCCCCTCTACTCAACACCAGTGAGGCCATGCCTGGAGTGCTTTGTGCAGCTTTCCAGCCGGAGAAAGAGATGGAATAACTGAAGAGAGCCCAACAAAGGGTCACTAAGATCATTCAGGGACTCTTACATGAGGAAAGGCTGAGAGAGCTGGGACTGTTCAGCTCAGAGAGGAGAAGGTTTAGAGAGGACCTTATCCAAGTGTAGAATATCTGAAAGCAGGCTGCAAAGGAGGTGGAGCCAGGCTCTTTTCTGTGCCAGGATAAGAGTCAGTGGGCCCAAACTGTAACACAGGAGATGGGGTCTGAACAGCAGGAAACTTGTTTACTAAGAGGGTGACTGAGCACCAGTGTGGAGGTTGTGGAGTCTCCCACCTTGGAGATACCCATAAGCCATGGACATGGTACTGGGAACTGGCTCTAGATGGCCCTACTTGAGCAGGGGGGTTAAAACAGATGTCTTCCAGAGGTCCCTTCCAACCTCAGCCATTCTGTGATTTTTGCAAAGGGTGAGTATTTAAGCCATGTACCTTAAATAACCTTGTTTCCAAGCTCCTTGGGGTTCTCTCCTTCTTAGAAATCTACACGGACCCACATCCCACAGTCCCTAGAATAGGAAAGAGTCTCCCCTGAAAATCCAGCCCTGTTTTTTTCATCTCTCCTGTGACCATCTGCTGACACTAGACAAGCCATTTTAATACAGTCTCAACTCTGAAAATATTTGACAAAAATCTCCACCAACCAGTCAATCATAGCCTGAAATAAACACTGAGGAGCACTAGAATGTCTTGGCCCAACTGTCAGACATATCTGGATGCACTGGACTATTGTTCATTGTGCATAACTGTGATTATGACATATGAGCAGTCTGCCCAGATTATTAATGAAAATAAAAAGAAAGCCATCTGTTTATTATACTTGCAGGTCATTTCCTGCGTATGCAGTTCTTGGAAATAAATGCTGTGAAGTATGAAACAGTGCCTCTTGTATGTTAAATTAATTCAGGAAGGCATAGTGGTATTTATGACACTGTAATTACATAAAAGGGAAAAGAGGAAAATCATGCCTTTAGGTGAAAAAAAAGCTGACCAAGAAAAAAAATTGTGTGTGAGCAATTGAAATGGCCTTATAAATAAAAAAATATTTTTATAACGAAGTAGACCTTCAGAAAAATATGCATTACTTGCTAAATCAAAGTTTGTTTGGTTTGGTTTTTGGTTTTTTTCAGTTACAGGCTATGAATGGAAAGATTCTGAACCTTTCCTGTATATCTGTTTGGTAAGGTTTCTGCTGGGCTTTAAATGCATGGATTTCTCCGGTAAATGTATCATAGATTCTGCCCCATTGCTGGTGATCTGATGTACTGGGAAAGGGAAAGCAACTTTAATTGCTCTTTGGTAGCAGATTATATTCAGCATTTATCTGTGATCTGTGTTAGGTGGAAGAAATACTCTGCTCTGCTGATAGTATGTACTGTGTTTTTATACTTGAGGTGTTTCCTGAGAGCTTCTGGAAGCCATTGGACCAGATCCTCAGAAAACATGAACAATTACAATTATACTGGGTTTGGCCTCTGGGGACACATTTTTACCAGCATTGACAGTTATGAATGGTTAACAGTTGCATTTTAGTTTGATTTAAACAGAGTTTGAGCAAAATCTTTACCTCAAGGACAAGCTGCAAGGGAAATCAATGTATGTCCATCTTCTTTGAGCATACATTCTTTGCTGCACCATAAGGAAGTATCTGTAAAAAAAAGTAATTGCACAAATAACCCAAAAGAGGTATCCATGGCATGTCACTGCTTTCCCAGAAGAATAGTGTGTAGGTGTCTTAGTGTCAATGTCTTTTTGACATTAAGAAGCGTCAATGTCTTTTTTTGGAAACTTGCCCTAGACCCTAAATAGCCTTGACACTCTTCATCCATAATAATTCCAACTTTTGTAGCCCTTGGAAATAGAATTAGGATGAGTTTCTCTGCTGTTTCCTCACTTGCACAGTCGTGCAGAGGTGGCACAGTTTTGCCAGTTGGTTCCTTTGTTGCTGGCAGACAAAAAAAAAAATCAATGTTGCAACCTGCCTTTCCCTTTCCTTTTTTAAAAGTTTGCTTAAAAGACTAAGACTAAGATCAAGAGCTTTGCAGATGTATCAAGAATTAATGACTCTTGTGTAAGTCACACATTCTGTGCCAAAAAAATCTGCATCCCAGCTGAGGTGATGAATACAGAGACAAACTTTGACAGGGAGTATGTCATGGGAGTAGCAACTATACAGGAACAAGTATTGGGAATGACTTCTTACAGGGAAAACAAAAGACGATTAGGGATTCATAGAAAGACATGACCAAGATGTCCATAAAAATGAAAGCTGACTAGTCTGACAAGTCTTGGATTTCCAAGTTTTGTTGAAGGTATATCTAGACCCTAACGGATCTGATTTTTTTTTTTTTACTGTCTTTTATGGCTTTCCTTTATGTTAATATGAAACAGAGGTATCCTCTTATGCAGTGACTCCCTTGAGCTTCTGCTACTTATCTGTCTTTTAATCAAGTGAAGAATACAGGCCTTTTGATACGATCCCCTGTCGCAGATGAGGATTAACTAGGATGAGAGGAATTGCCCACTCCATAGTGGGCAAGGTTGAGATGTAGAAGAAGGAAAACACAATCATGGAGCTCTTTGTTTTTAGCATTTTTCTCTGCGCTGTAGACATTTTACAGAGAGAAGAAGTAACGCTTTCTTCTGAGGAAGTGATTCTGAGCCACTGTTCAGCCAGTGTCAAATTCAGTTTGGCCTCACAAGGGACAAAAGGGGGGTTGCAGCCTGTGGGACAGACTCAAAGAGTGTCTGGGCTGTGACAGATGGGGTCATCGCAAGGGAGAGAGGTATTAAGCCTTGATGTAGTGTCTAAAACTGTTCTAAGCTGTGTTTAAACTCCTCATGGCAAGTGACAGAAATGGTTCAAAATTTTTATATTTTTGTGCAGAAGTGTTGGGCCAGGTCAAAGTCCCGTGCCTGGACCCTTGCTGTGGTACCTTCTGCATCAGGCCTTAAGTCAAACCCCTGTAGGTCACACCTATCTATGCCCTTGAATAGGAACAACCAGCATTGCAGTATAATAGTGATTCATGTGATTAAAATGAATCACTTAGAAATTTAGAATCATTTTAGAAATTTAGAAAATAAAAGACAAGATGTGAGTGTTATAGTTATAAGGCAGCCCCTCCAAACAGCAAAATATTTTGGCAATATCGAGAATAGTACCAAGAAAAAGACATTGCTTTAGTGCTGTATAAAAATTTGTCCTCATTTTAAATACTGTATGTGGCAATTGTCTCCCCATCTGTAAAAAGGGAGACTGGAGTTAAGAGATACAGAGAAAGGAAACTAGGCTGGTTAAGAGAATGGGGCTGCAACATCTCAAGGAGAGACTGAAATGTCTGGAACTCTCAAATATGAGGAAGAAAAGGCTGAGAGAAGTGGAATTGATTTTTATAAAACTTCGAGGTAGCTAGATCAAATGCAAACTGTTACTCACCAAACCCTGTATTATAGGACTAGGACCTACATCATTTCTTTGGCTTTAAATCAGTAATATACTAGTTTCATAAATTTGCAGATTGCATAGTTAACTTCTGATATGTGCTTCCACAGGAGACTTGGAGGTGGCTTGGAGGTCCATAAAGAAATACAGAAGGGATTAGGCAGGAGGATTCTGCAACAAGCCCAGTACAACTCTTAAGGGAGAGATAGAACACTTGTCTAGATGGACTCCAAGGTTTTTTATGTTTTTGTGTTCTTAAGGCTATCATATATGGTACCTGATGAAACCAAAGGCTTAGAGGTACAGGTGAATTCTTTTTTCAGCAGAATTCAAAGGGTTTTTTTCTTATCTTCTGGATAGGCTACTCCATCTTATGCAGTGTAATACACTGGTCTGCAGGAAAGTGTTTTCTTCTTTCTATTGTCTATAAATGTAGCCCTTTCAGCCTCTTAGAACAGAAAGTTTTAGTTGGTTCTTTTTCTGAACTTTTTTTATTTATTAAACAAGACTTCAACCAATGCTTGGAGTTAAGTACAGTTACACATCAAGCAGGGAGAGGTGGTGGAATTATATTGTGCAATTATTTTATTTTTGGAAAATAGTTTGGAACTACTTGTTATTATACTAAGTATTGAAAATAATGTATAAAAACTGGAAAAATGTGTTTCTGCAGCTTAATATAATTGTGTGATATTCAGTAATGATTTAACTTTGGTGTAACTTTGCTATTCTCAACTAGTACATGTTATTTTTTGATATCTTGATCAGATGAGCTGCTAGGTCTGACTAAAATTGGCAGAGTTGATCCTTTTTTGGTATCAAGTCACTTTGTCCTAGATTTGAGGTTACTTCTCTCTTCCTTTTTTTCTTCCTTTTGAGTAGTATGTTACTGTCAGGCTTAAAAGCATGGAGTTTATTTCTCTGCAAGCCACCTTGGTATGAGACTGTCAATGCAGTTACGTTAAGCAGCCTTTTGGATCCATCTTTTGGCTTTGGACAGCCACACCTTTACTGTGCTTTCTGCTCTCTGAGGTGGCTTAAGAGAAGGCTAAATTATTTTGAACAGTTTATGCACTTCACCAAGAGTTTTCAGGAAAATAATTACTCTGCTAAGGTTTGTGAGTTTTAGGGGTCAATAAACACCTTATTTGCCCTCTTAATACCAGCTTAAAACCAATAGGGCAAACAAATAATAGCACAAAGGGAATATTTCTGCACCAGAATGTCTGCAATTATATTTTTTTTGTGTTACTTCTTTCAGCACAAGTCACAAGACTCTGCAGAGTCTTAATGACACACCCTGGGGTGGCCAGTTTCATTCTACTGTTTCCTTCTTTTCTGTCTCTTATCCTCCCCTGGAAGCATGACAGGCCTTTCCACACTAGTGTGGGAGAAGAATAGGCAGAGGGAAGTCTGTACTCCTTCCTTCAGTGTCAAATATCAACTCTTCGTCTTTTTCCCCATAAAATGCCGGAACACTTTTTTCTGAGATAAGCAAATCCCAAGCAAAGAGTGAGCAAATGAGTCTGTGCTGAGGTGCAGGATCTGGCAGTACAGGAGATGAGAAGGAGTGGGCCTCTATCCCAGTCATGCTTCATGTACCTTCCACAGTCAAATCCTTCTGCAGAGGTCACAGACTCTTCTGCAGCACTTCCCAGTAAGATCAAATTCTTTGAAGCAGGAGACTTGTTAAGAAAAAGCCCCATACCCATCTGCAGATACCCAAATCGTTTTGCACTTGCTGGTTTCACAAGGATCACAATAGTTGGTGTTATCACGAGACAGTCACGTTTTGTGTCGGTAACCCTGGGGATTGCAGCAGTGTCACCTCTGTCACAGCCATTATCACTGAGGCACTTACCCAGCCTTCCCAAACTTGGCTCACTCTTCAGGGCTCTGGGGGGAGGTGGGGAAACAGAGTTGGTGTTTGACAGCCTGCACCTGGGAGAGTACATGCACCCTTTTATACCTTATCACATGGCTGCACCAGCCAAATACTTTGAGTGTCAGGAAAAGGTGCAGTGACAGGAGCTGGCTGCCAGTATTTAGTGAGAGTGGTTCAGGGAGAGAATAGGATGGTTAGTTAAAGCTTAGATGTTAAAAGATGTATTTCTGTGAGTCTGGTATTTGATGTGACTATGATGAAAGAATCAGTGACCTTTGCAGTAATGGATCACAGTCGGGTCTCAGACAAAGTGTTACAAAGCTGAGGTTGTAGTGCTTCTTACACTGAAGAGATTTTTGAAGATTGATGTTTGGAAGGGAGAAAATTACAGGAATATATTTTCAGAAGTCCTATTTTGTTTTTTTTCTCATTATGTCTCAAACAGCTTTGAAAGACTCAAAGTAGCAACCCGAGGGGTTTATTTTTAACTTTCACCAATGTTCTCTGACTAGGCAAATGACCCTGCAGGCCTTTAGTCTTTTTTTTTTTTTTTTTTTTTTTTTTTTTGTGCGCACTGATGCCAGGACAATCTGGCTCTTACAGAAGGCTCGTATAGATTGTCGCCTGGCTTAAAGGGCGTGCGTCAGTTGGGTAGCTTAACAACAATTCACAAAAAAGTTAGCTTCCATGCTCGAAAATAAACACACATACACTTAAAATCCAGTGAAAATCAGGCAAGGTCTTTCTAGGGTTTTTAATTTTATTGCTACAGCCCTGCTCAACTAGGGAGCCTAGAGAACAGCTAAAGAGTAGAAGGAAGAGTCCTGCCTGCCTTTCATGTAGAAAAACCTGGCTTCTTCATCCTTTCAAGGCAACAGAATGTCAAGTCAGGTTGTGTTGCCTAAGGCTGCTATGCAGTAAGGGGATTTAAATGTAACCTCTGCATACAGAAAAAGGAAGTCCCTTAATTCATTCAATATTTTATTAGAAGTCTCTTAATGCTGGTCTTATTCCTAAAGGTAAACATCTCGGAGGCTTTTCAAAGCCTGTATTTCATTATTTAATAATCTGTTTTCACTAACACAATTCCCTAGGTCTGAGCCTGTAACTAAGTCCACAAGCTGGAAATATCAGCAGTCCAGGAACTGTTAAATAATTAAGCCATTGGTGCCTGTAAGTGTTAGGGCTTGAATCACTCACATTTTATTTTCACAAACTGCTGGGAAAAAAGGTGTCATTGCAAAAAGATTACTTACTAGCTCTTTTTAAGGACAAGGTTACTTTTTTCCTGCAGAGGTATGGCTTGCAACTGTATGAATTTTTGTAGGATAACATTTAATAGCGAGCCTGTACAGACCCGGTTCTTTGTGTAGAGCAGTTTCATCTCGGATCCAGAGTTATCCCATCTTCTGGACTCACTGGAAATCCCTACCTTCATTCAGAGGCTTTTTTTAGGACTGGTAAATGGCAACCTTTTTTAAAGAGTTTTGTGTGAATAGCCATGGACTGGAAAACACAAGGCAGTGTTTGGCCATGGAACAAAAAAGCCCTACTCGGTGTGTGGGCACAGGTGCTTGTTCTGTGCTTGTGTGTGGGCATATGTGAACCCAGGGGCACCTTTGCACGTGTCCTCCCTCTCAGGTGGGGCAAATGTCTCTGAAGTAACTGAAGGCCAGATATTCAGGCTACTCATTTTGGCATCTCAGGCACTGAGGTGGATGTGGGCTCATTTTGAACACAAAGGATATGACACAGACTGCTCTCCCACTTCAAGCAGATGGAGGCAGGTCAGTCCACTGAGGGAGTTTCTCACCCATGAATGATAGATGTCATGATTTTTCTTCATCAGGGAAAACGAGACTGGTTTTATCATAGTACTATATACCCTGGAGGAGGAAAAAGTAGTACAATCATGGATATGCTGTAAGAGAAGAGGAGTTCAAGGAGGGGTAACAGAGGGCTTTTGAGAGCACTAATAACGTGCACTCCCTAATTTAGTCCAGGCAGAAGACATTTGAGTGCCATAATCCATTATGGCACCAGCTTGCTTTCTTTTGTAGACAGTTTGAATTCAGTTGCTATGTGGAGTGAGACGGCTGGATAGAAATGAGGGGCTGGTCAGGGAAGGGGAGGAAAATGAGATTTTGATGAAATGTTGTAGGACCTGAGATTATTTTCCTTGTATTGCTAAATGGAATTCTGCACTTAGCAGTGCAAAAACCAAATTAGTACAAGGCAGGAAATACATATGGACTGTCTTGAGTACTGGGGTTTCTTTTGTTCTGTTGCATGATGATGTGACAATGCTACTGTTCTGTTTCCAACATCGAACACACTTAAGCTAAAATCTAGAAATAAATGGTTTGAACTAATTTTTTTACATTGATTCTATTTGTTTACTTTGGCTTTTTGAAATATCTTGTGACTCTTGTGATCTGTAATGGGAAATCTCTCTGCATTCCCTTCAGAGTTTATTTGCTGTGTTTACAAACTTAGACAGTATTGACATAGTTACTAAGAAGGAGCTGTCTTTTGGCAATGCTGGAAGCTTTAGCAACTTTAAATATACATGGAAAATTTAAACATACAAACATTAATGTAAAAAACTCAATTTAAAAATTATTTGATTTCAAATCACTGATAAATTATGCAATACTAGTATCAAATTCACCTCTACAATCGCTGTTAGACCCATCTGCATTCTGTATGTTCATTATAAAACACTTGGTAATTTTTGCTATCAGCATGAAAATATTTTTCTGATAACTTTGAGAAGAACAAATTGCCTCAAATGTGTGAATTATGAAACCATGAAGCTTGCTTTTCAGATCACCAAATATCTTAAAATAATTTTCCTCTTGGCTAGGATTGACTGGACTCATTTGCAGCCCTGATTTAAACATCATATTGACATCTTGTTGTGATTTGCTGCAAAAAGAATGTGGAGGTATTTGTGATTATCTTCATGATATCCTGTGGATTAAGCAGGTTATGACTTTTCTGCAATTGAGAAATGGTGGACACCAGTTCTCTTTGGATTTTTCGTGGATGTTACAAGTGAATGAAAAAGAGTTGCTGTTATTACAAAGACATCCTGTTTCTTTAATAGCTATAGTTTGGAAAAAATTCCTTTGTAATTAAACTCTTACCAATAATTGAAAATATGAGTGCTAAAACTAAAGAACTTCCTTCCATTGTATCCTTTTGATTCTTTTATAAAGAGCAAAGCCCTGTTATGGTTAATTTTATGAAAGCTGAGAATTTTTAATTAGTAAAAATTTATGCAAAATCATGTTTTCACCAAACACCTCCATATACCATATCCTGGAAAACAACCAGAAATATATCTTACCTGATGGTCATATGTACCTTTTCTGTGTAAGAGAGGGAGAAAATAACATTTTATGATTCTATGATTCTTTCAAAAGGGAAGCCTCTAGAATGTGGCTTAAATATCAAACTGCCACTTTCATACACAAAGTAATAAAGTATCTTCTGCTGTCACTTCTTTCTTGTGGCCCAAGATAGTTTTCTTCTGGTACTTGTGTTTCTCATAGATCATTTTTTATGTCTTTGCCACTAGGATTTGAGAAAATTGCTCGAATATACTGTAATGCACTGAAGTTAAGTGTCACTGTTCTTTTGAGTCACTACACTTGCTGAGGTGGGCAGGTGATCCTTTTAGTGCTAAAACTTGCTGATTTGTCTTAGTGAAGTAATTCAATGCTGTAGCAGTGAGACAAGATAAAACCAACTGCAAGACATAGCAAGTAACTTCTGTTTCTGAAGGACTTAGTTTATTAAAATGAATGTACATGTATGGTATTTACGTCAAACCAAGAGGATTCTGGATCTGATATGATGTTGTGTTCTATTAGATTGGGGGTTAGAGTGCAGGAGTCTTATTTTTTCTCTTTGTCTGATACCATGACAGTATATCTTTTAGTTCTTCAGATGACCTCTCTGAACTTAAAGTGCATATTTTTAAAATACCAACTAGGCAAAGAATTGTCTCCCCAGCCATCTCCCAAAAATAAATCATACCACTTCCTTGTATGCCCTGTATTATAACCACAGCAGATGACTTATTTTAAAGATATTTTATCCTTTTTTTTTTCAGAGGAGCAAAAGCATTAGTGTGAAGGATGAAAGATCATTTAAAATAGGAATAAGATACTTCTTCAATTCCAGGTAAGCAACCTCAAATTTCCCCAGATTTACTTGCAACAGGAGAAGCACATGTACAGACACTTAGCACAGAGCTGCTGAAAAGAGGTAGCTTGTCAAATTTTCTGCCATGTTCTAGCTAACTCTGTGTTAAATGCAACTTTCCTCCCTTTTTGTCTTCACTCTGGGGATATAAGGGCATAACAGCAACGTTAAGAGGCTTCTGACAGATTTTTTTCATCAGTAGGTAAATTCAGTATTCTTTGGGGTATGTATGTCCCTGAAGAACAGAAGGAAGAAATAAAAAGCTCATCTTGAATGAGTATTCTTACAATAAACACTTGTGTAAAGAGGAATGATGTAATACACACATTATTCTTTAGAATTAAGATTTCCCTTTGGAGTTAGCAGGCAATTCAGTGTCAAATTTGAGGCAGGAATTGAACCAAGATGCTAATAGATTTTGGGGTTTTTTTCTTCCTCTGTTGCAACAACTCTCATTTCCTTTTTCAAAGCCGTTTCAGATGTCACAAAGGGGCCTGGACAAATAGCTGTTAGGCCCCTGCATTAATCTTGATAACTTTGTGGTTTACAGCAAGCCAACAATACCAAAGAGTCACACTGTTGTGTGTCGGTCCACAAAATTAATCTTGACACCATACTGCAGCTTGTTTTAGAGGCCTCTCTGAACAAAAATAAGTTTAAAGAATCCATCAGTTGCACCTGGAATTTCACTCTATCCCTAAAGAAATGGGAATGGAAGTCAAATGCGGCTTTTAATACTTGTTGCACTCAAAACTTACTGGATTTCATTACTTAGGCTTGTGTTGTTTTTAAACTATTTATTAATGAATCAATTAATTTAGAATGAATTTAAGAGAGTATTTAATTATTCAATTATTTGATTTAATGAATCTATTGTATGATTATAATTTTGTGTCAATTAATTGCCAATTAATATTAAGTATTCCTTATATGTAAATTATTCAGCTCTTGATCATTAACTTTCAACATACTATGAATTTCCAACAACAGCTGTGCTTTTTCAGTGTTCTCTACTTTATTGGTAACAGATCTGGCATTTTCTTCAATAATGTGTTTTTTATACCACTTGGGATTTTTTTATTGTTTATTCAGAACAGTGTTTTCCTCCTGTACAAATTGTAAACTTTTTCTCTACTACAGTTTCAATGCTTTAGCTCTTGCTGTCATAAATGCTGTGCTATTACCTTTCCTCTGAAACCTCAGTGATGCTTTTAGGAAAGCTTTACCCCTGCAATAACTTGCTCAGAATAAATGTCTTGGAAAAGGCCATTAAGAAATGAAAAATTTGCTTGCATATGAATCTCTTAAAGCTTTTGCTTTTACGGCTTTATTAAGGGGCAGAGTTCACGTTCAACTTACTGTTTCAATGGCAGACCAATCAAAGATGATTCACAGAGATCTGATGGAATTGTCCTTTAGAAAAACATCTTTATGGAAAATATGCCCTTTCTCTTTTTATGCTATGGATGACCAAATTTCATTTTAAGATTTCGGTG